>NC_069661.1:4617812-5277500 GCF_027244095.1 Hemicordylus capensis
TTTTCTATCTATATTCTCCCCACTCTGCATCATGTTGTAAACTTCAGTCATGCCCCGCCCCCGCCCCCAGTCATGTTTTTTCTAAGCTAAAAGCCCCAAATGTTGTAGTCTTTCCTTAGATGGAAAGGTGCAGAGAAGGGCAACCAAGATGATCAGGGGCCTAGACTAGAGCACCTTCCTTATGAGGCAAGGCTACAACCCCTGGGGCTTTTTAGTTTAGAAAAAAGACAACTGTGGGGAGACATGATAGATGTCTATAAAATCATGCATGAAGTGGAGAAAGTGGAGAGAGAGAAATTCTTCTCCCTCTCCCAGAACACTAGAGCCAGGGGTCATCCCATGAAACTGAACGTCGGGAAATCTAGGACCAACAAATGGAAGTACTTTTTCACATAATGCATCATCAACTTGTGGAATTCTCTGCCACAAGATGTGGTGACAGCCAACAACCTGGATGGCTTTAAGAGGGGCTTGGATAACTTCATGGAGGAGAGGTCTGTTATCGGCTACTAGTTGGAGGGCTATAGGCCACCTCCAGCCTCAAAAGCTGGATGCCTCTGAGTACCAGTTGGAGGGGAGTCACAGCAGGAGAGAGGGCCTGCCCTCAACTCCTGCCTGTGGGCTTCTCAGAGGCATCTGGTGGGCCACTGTGTGAAACAGGATGCTGGACTAGATGGGCCTCCTTGGGCCTGATCCAGCAGGGCTGTTCTTATGTGCTCCTGGCCCCTGATCATGTTTGCTGCTCTTTTTTGCTTCTTTGGGAGCTGTGTGGCCTCCTTTCTGAGATGGGGCCTCCCGGCCTAATCGGCATGAAGGGAACATCGGCGCCCTCCCCTCAGCCGGCATAAGCCAGGAGATTGACAGCTCTGCTGACATCCTGGATGCAAAAGCAGTAGGCGCCAAGGCTGGTAACTGCAAAATCCTCTTCTTCCCTCCCCTCCCCTCCCCAGGGAGAACTATCTGTTTGTCTGCTCCTGTCCCAAGTGCCTGGCTCAAGCCG
Source organism: Hemicordylus capensis (assembly GCF_027244095.1). NCBI lineage: Eukaryota > Metazoa > Chordata > Lepidosauria > Squamata > Cordylidae > Hemicordylus > Hemicordylus capensis. The sequence goes on from NC_069661.1 coordinate 4,618,813, forward strand.
ACGACCCGGATGTGACGTCTGAAGAGGAGGAGGAGGAGGAGGAGGAAGCCGAAGGGGAGCCGGACGACGCGGAGCTGGAGGATGAGATGACCGACGTGTGATCTTGGGGATCTGGGGAGGGGGTTCTCCTGCGGGCCGCGGCGGCTTCCTTTTGCAGCAGGCTGCTGGGAGGCAAGCCACTGCTGCGGGCCGAGGAAGAAGGGGCTGAGATTTCGCCAAGGGGGCGGGGGGGCGCTGGGACCACTGCTTGCCCCTGGCCTTCTCGGAGGTGTGTCCCTGGCTCTGGAGTCTCTTCCCTCTCCATCTTGGCAGGCTTGGCCCGAGCCGTGTCGGAAGAAATCCGGTCCTCGCCATCTGCCACGCAGACTAAGCTCCCCGTCACGGCGGCAGCAGGGGGAAGACCTGGCCGGGGCTCTCTCTGCAGACGGGCTCGGTGAAGAATCTACAGTGCAGATGGCGGCTTTTCGGGGGGGGGGGGGCGAACCCAGACCGGTCGCTTGAGTTTTGACAGCCCCTCCGTCCGATCCAGCTGCATGGGTAGAGGTGGTTGGAGGTATGCGTAATGCCCCCGAGGCGGCATCTGTATCGGGAGAGCATGTTCAAGCATGCACGAAGCCCGTTGGGCTTTCCGCTTCATAAACACCACTTGCCACTAGGAACCCCCACAAGAAGGACCCATAGGCAGCAGCCTTGCCTCTTGTTTGCTGCTCAGCAGCTGATGTTTACAGGTAGACTGCCCGTGAACCTGAAGGTTCCATCTAGCCACTGTGACTAATAGCTAATCTATCCTCTTCGGTGAACTTGAGCAATCGCCTTATAGAGCTAGAGGCAATTGTGACCTCTTGTGGCAGTGAGTTCCGCAAGTCAGTGTTGGTGTTACGTGAAGAACTTCCTTTTGGGCTTCACCAGAGGCTGAGGGGCCACTTCGTGCCGTCTTTTCTCAGCAGCGAATGCATGGAATTAATCTGCTGCTGCTGCTGCTGCTGTCTGACTCACAGTGGCTGTCTTCTGGCTGCCCCAAGTCCAGCTTGCTGGGTGAAGTCAACAGAGATCGGCTCGAGTGCAGAAGACGTGATGTGCTTCTGGTCCAGCATAGCCCTTGCTTTTCCCCAGCTGCAAGAGGAAGCAAGCACCTGCCCCCACTGCTGGGAGAGGGGAGCTTCTTTCTCACCGCTCAGCTGTTGAGCCAGGTGGCAGCCGGGGTCTGGATCCGTGCATTTGGGCTGTGTGTGTGAGGAATCCCTGGTAGCCGCTGTTGGGTTTGCAGGCCTTTTACCCACACTCAGTAGCAACACCCTCCCCCGCCTGTGGCCACGCCACTTTCTCTAAATAAACAGGTTTGAAGTAATAGATAATGAAAAGTAACTCTGAACATGTGCAGAATGCCAGTCAGCATCCCCATGCAGTTGCAGCTGCTGCGCTCACACTTCGAATGGAGACTATCCAGGAGAACTGGGTTGGAGTGAAGGCTCAACCAGTCCATGCCGACGGGCCAGGGACGCTGCCGAGAAAGAAGCCTGTATACACTGGGGGGTCCTCAAGCACGCCCCCCACCAAGGTGCTATAGGTCCTATCTTCTATAGGTCCTATCTTCCCTTTTGGCCATTGTGGCTGGGGATGATGGGAATTGTAGTCCACCCTCCTCTGCAGACCCAGTTTTGACAGCCCTGCCTGGCGTGATGGCAATAGTTCTGCCTGCCCTGTGGCCCCGTCCCCAGCATATGATATTCAGGAGCCTACTTCCCCTGAACATGGAGGCTCTATTTGGCTGATCTCTCCGTGAATTTTCCTCCATCCCCTTCTAGAGCTATCTCACCCAGCAACCATCGCCACATCTTGTGACATGAAGTTCCACAAGCTGTCCTTTGTGTAAAGAAGCGTTTTTGTCTTTAAAAAGCAGGGAGCCTCATGGAGCGGAGCCCTGCCAAAACACAAGCCTGACCACACGGATTTTAAAATTTAAGCATGGCCTCCACCTCCCTTGACAGTAGTCTGAAATCTCCTTTTGGGAAATGTTTAAAGCTTATTGTGATATTCTTATCCAAACACCAAGCCTTATGCAAGCAGTCGAGGCCTGACTGGCCACTGACCTTCGACACTGCCTTTGCAGTGTGGGCTTGGCTGAGTTCCTTTGCCCCCCTGTGGCTCTGTCTTTGGGACAGTGAACAAGAAGGCAGCATCGTTAGCTATGTGCATGGGACTGCTAAGCAGAGTGTTACAAAGATAATATATGCAAAGACCGTTGCATTTGGGAAGGGCCGGTGTGTCACACTGAGACTGGACAGGAAATGTGACACAGGCAATAATACTCTTTTCTCCTCTTCCAAGCTTCGTGCATCTCTTTTGTGCCTTGAGTTCTCTCTCACCAGCCTCGTCTGTTTGGAAGCCTGTTTATTAAGTCACTTGGTCTGCTGTTGCCTCTGTGCCTGCTGGGTCGTTTGGTTTCTTTATAGTCTTCAGCCTGGGTGCACTTGCAAGGGTGGGAACCATGCAGTAGCTGAGTTTTAAAACTGGATCCACTGATAGCTTTCCATCAGTTCAGCAAAATCTTTCCAGGTTCAACCTCCTAATACTCGGAACCACGGGATCGGAATCTCCGTTCTTGCTGGCCATCACACTGGGCCATTCAAGCTGGGTCATCTTGAATAGAGGACATTTTGGTACGCTTTGGGTTTGACTGGCTAGTTTATGTGCTGATTAAATTGTGGAGCCTGTATTAAAAGCAGGGTCACACTTCAGGTGTACATTCAAAAGGTGTGAGCTGTTTCCTTCCCAGAATGACAGGCAGCCATCCTCCCTTGGAGCTGCAGCGTAGCCCAGATAATAGTGGCTTCCTGGACTCACCTTTCTTCTTCTTTTTTAACATTTATAACCCGCTCTTCCTCCAAGGAACCCAGAGCGGTGTACTACATACTTGAGTTTCTCTTTCACAACAACCCTGTGGAGTAGGCTAGGCTGAGAGAGAAGTGACTGGCCCAGAGTCACCCAGCTAGTTTCATGGCTGAATGGGGATTTGAACTCGGGTCTCCCCAGTCCTAGTCCAGCACTCTAACCACTACACCACACTGGCTCTTTTGGCTGGTCGGTCAAGGCTTGAGGGTGGGGCTGTGGCTTCCAGGCCATAGGGCTTCCCTTGCACAGGGGGTTTGGGTTCTCAGCCTTGGGGCCCCACAACTCTGCTTTGGCTATTGTGGCTGGGGATGATGGGAGTTGTAGTCTAACAACAGCTGGAGATCTCAGGTTGGGACCAAAAGTGCTGGCTGCGACATGGAAGACCTTCGTGGTTCCCTGCCTCTGGCAGTGGCATTACATCTGTGAGGCACAAACGCTGCTGTAAAATATCCCCCTTGGGGAATAGAGTATGGGAATATAATATAAATATTGTAAAATATTCCCCTTAGGGGCTGGGGCCACAGCTCAGGAGTAGCACATCTGCTTTGCAGGCAAGAGGTCGCAAGTTCAGTCCTTGGCAGCAGGCCTCCAGGCAGCCTATGAGCTGGCTGCTGCTGCTCCTCAGCAACCCTTATTCACAGGTAGACTGCCTCTGAACTGGGAGGTCTTGCGTAGCTGTTGTGATCAATAGCCATTGCATTTCAAACTCCTTTTGCAAAGGTTTAGAAACTCAGAGGTTACTTCCCTTGTTGCATGTATCTCAACTTAAGCAGGGACACATGTTTTCCTGGTTATATTCATTATACTCCTCAGGGGATGGCACGATACTGCTGACTGAGTTTTGGATGGTCACTCTAATAGATACACATCCACGTACATGTAGGCATTATCCCAGTTTTCCTTCCTAGACCCAAACACTTTAAAATAAAAAAGGTAGGCACACCCCAGGTCACCTTAAGTGGCACAGTGGGAAAATGCTTGACTAAAGCAGAAGGTTGCTGGTTTGAATCCCCGGGCAGCAGCGATATAGGAAGATGCTGAACGGCATCATCTCATACTGCACAGGAGGAGGCAATGGTAAACCCTTCCTGGATTCTACCAAAGACAACCACTGGGCTCTGTGGGCGCCAGGAGTCGAAATCGACTTGACAGCACACTTTATTTCTAGGCACACCCCAGTGCTGTTGAACTACACTTCCCATCATCCCCAGCTGCAATAAGTTGGGAGTGGTTCAGCAGCAGCTGCAGAGCTAATGTGGCCCACCCCAGATGCTGGGAAGCTGAGCTTGTAATTAGTTTGATTTTAATGTTCCTGTAGGGGCAGGGTTTCCAGTTGCATTCTGCCACTGTGGAGAGTCAATTGCGTGAAATCAAACACCGTGGGTGTAACCCCATAATACTCCCGAACAACTCGTTTATTTCATAAAAACTTGAACAGAACTTCCATCCCACCGACAGATTGTGCCTTCTGCCTGCACACTACAGTTTTTGACCTCTTTGTTCCAAGGAAGGGAACAGGGGTTTCTACAGGGATTTCTGAGCAACAGGTCACCACTGGTAGGGGCCGTGGTGTAATGGCTAGCCTGAGTTTGGGGAGATGTGGGGAGCATAATCTTATGTAATGCCCAACACAACTTGAGGGGTCTATAACTTGATGCTGAATGAGTAGGCCTGAGAGTGCCAGCTTGCTTTCTTTACCAAATTTCTAGTCCTCATGGTTAACTAAAGGGGAAGAAAAAAACCCTGAGCAAACCTGTAAACCTAGACCTGCCTGTTAAGTCTAGAAACTCCAGAGTGGTTGGGTTTGTTTTTTAAGCTACTTCTAATTAGGGGTTAGTATCAGCTATATGGATGGGGAACAGCAGTTGGGGGCTCTTTGTGGAGAAAGCCAACAGGATCCCATTTTCGCAAGCCAGAATTCTGCTGGACAAGAACAGGAGAGGGCTGGTGTCTTTTAAATCAAGGGAGTGGGGAGGTGAAACGCCCACTCTGGTTCACGGACAAGTCTTCTGGGGCAGTATGATCACCCTAAAGCAGATATTTAAGGGACGGAACCAGCTTGCCTTCCAAATACTTTGCCCTGATACCCTCTTGGGCTTGTGGGAGTCTAGCCAGTGCCTACAGCTCCACAAAGATGTGTCCTGAAGTCAAGTGGTAGGACCCACACTTCCCATGCTGAAGGTCTCAGGTTCACCCATCTTGTTAAAACTCTGGGAGTGACCTGCACCTGGAATCCTGGCCAGCCACTGCCAGGTAAGGTAAGCAGCCACATCCCCTTGTGGGCACCTTTAATCTACCAAAGACAATGCAAAAATCTGGATCCGGGACTTGGAGGAGATCAGCTTGCCTGGATTGTAGCATCCTCCCCACCTCCCCCAAGAGCTGATCCAGTACATTTGCATGACAGGATCTAGAGTTTTGGGCTCCAGTTCATTGGTCATCCCTCGTCATCTTTGTTCACTGCTACCAAAAGGTCCATGGAGGCTGCAGGAGTTCGTAGGTCGGGATGCTGGAAACATTCACAGGGATGGAGATGACAGCCCAAGGAAGTCCGTGCTGCTCCAAGGAGCGCCTGATCATGTATCTGGAAAGATGGCAGTAAATGGAAGCTCAGTGAATTGGTAGAAACTATTCAATATGCACAGGGATATCCAATCTAAATTGCAGGCAGATTTATTTATCATATTTATATACCGCCTGCTATATACATCTCTAGTTCGATAACTAACATCAACATTACAGTCATCACATACTTCACCAAATCCATTTATAGTCTAGATAAGGGATGGGTTTGATTTCAGTCTTGAATGATTTCTTTAAAAGCCACAAAACCCCTCCCAGAAGCTATAATCTCTGTGATCCACACATGGATTTTACAAGCAAGAGTGCCTCTACCAGGGGGCTGCATTCAAATGCCACATCCCTAATCCTTGGAGTATCAGGCTCAAGGTCTCCCCACATCCCTCCTCCTTGTGCACCCCTTAAGAGAAGACTTCCTGGTTTCTCCAAACCACAGTTGGCTGTGATGTCTGAACCAGCAAACTCCAGCTTGGGCTATCCCTCCAAACCAGGATCAAAACATGATTTGCAGTCCTGGCTTGGGCAGCGATTGCTCAAGTCAGAGCTCGTGGACTTGTATGCCTCAGCAAACTGGGTTGAGGAAACCAGGAAGTCTTCTACAAAGGCATGTCCGAGAGGGAAAGAGAGCACACTTAAGCCCATAACTTGTTCCTGAGCTTCCAAATTGGGAATCTGTGCTTAGTCCTGAGTCTGCACTCCTGCTCCAGAACATAAGTGCCTTGCTGATTCAGACCAAAGTCCATCCAGTCCAGGGGTGCACAAGTCCTGGTGGGCCAGAACCAACCGTAACTTGGTATGCAGGGGCCAAGGTAAATTTTTGGCTAAAAATAGTAATGAAAACAATTAGTTACCCACTGCATGAGGAGGCTCCTAGTAACCTTTCCTCTTCCCTGTCTCCCATTGACTTCCAACGCTTGCAAAGGTCAATTCTGAAAGGGAGCTGAACCCACCAGAGCCATGGGGCAAGGTGGCATTTTGCACTTCACCTCAGGCACCACGATACTTTGGGCTCCTGTGGGGCCAGGAAAAAAGTCCCCGCGGGCCAGATCTGGTCTCTAGGCCATCAGTTGTACAGGCCTGATCTAGTCCGACACTGGCATACAGGATGCACAAGATTACATCTCTGTAATGCCCCATCCAAGGGCTGCCGCAGACTCCTAAAAAAACCCTACGCTGCTCTGAACAAGCAGTTGCTTAGGGCTCCACGACAACCCTAGGGTAGTGTTTTACAGTCAGAGACATCATGCTGCACATCATTTGAACCCATAGTTGCAGTAGTTCATCAACCATCTATCTTGAGTCCTCCCACTCTAGGTAACTCAGACTTGCAACATGAAACAAGAATACTCTCCCTAGTATCTAGCAACCAGGCAAATACTTCGTGTCTGTTGATATTTTCCATTGATCTTGTTCCAAAACCTAATAAAAGGTTGCCCTTTTTGGAAGGAGAACAGCTTGTGCTTGCTCTACTTCCCCATAATTTTTTTAAAGAGGAATTTATTCATGAATAAGCTCTGCCAATTAATTCTCCACTCCTCTGCAGAAGGAGAGTTAACCCCCTTAAGACTTTTGCTGCTGGCAACAGATTACCCACCAGATCTATGTGTTCAGATTTAACATATAAAATCCAATCAAGTTTTTAGCAGAAAAACTGGGATGATACAACCCACTATTTTTACACTGTCCATTGCATTCACTTTCTTCTATTATCATCTTGCATTTTTACAGCTTTCCCAAAAATGTGTGAACTTTTTCCTGATCTCTGATACCTCCAGCTTCTCACATCCTGAGACATTCACAAATATCTTTTTTCTTTCTTGCCAGAAGGGAGTTCTATTTACCTACAATTTTATGAGAGTTCCCCATAATGCTGTAATTATTGTATACCCTGGACTAATGTAGCGCATTTCAGACACATTCCCTCATTAATCCTTACAACACCTGTGGAAGTTAGATTTGTATTGTCACCCCATATGCACATGGAAGTTTTCCACATCTGGCTTTAAGTTTGCATCTCCTCCAGACAGCCAGCGTGGTGTAGTGGTTAGAGTGCTGGACTAGGACCGGGGAGACCCGAGTTCAAATCCCCATTCAGCCATGATCGTTGCTGGGTGACTCTGGGCCAGTCCCTTCTCTCAGCCAAACCTACTTCACTGGGTTGTTGTGAGGAGAAACCTAAGAATGTAGTACACTGCTCTGGGCTCCTTGGAGGAAGAGCGCGATATAAAATGTAAATAATAAATAATAACTAGTGGGCCCGGGCACAGAGCATCTGTGCCTCTAGTAGGGCTCCGGCCGGGCTCGCCACCCGCCGCTGCCCGGGCCTGCCGCCGCCTCGCCCGGCTTCCCCCGCCGCCTCCTCGCCTTGCCCGGCCAGGCCCGCCGCCTCGGCTCTGCAGCCACCATGGCCGCCCACAGCCTGGCCCGCTGGTTCTCCTGGGTGTGCCGCTAGAACCAATCAGGCGCCCCCTGCAGCCCAGCCAATCAGCTGGGCTGCCGGGATGCATTTTCCTTGGGCACACCCAGGAGAAATATAGATAGATAGATAGATGTGTGTGTTCACATACCGGCCAAATTTACCCCAAATTCCCTGTGGGCTATTGGGGAGCACTTCACACACAATTTGGGTTTTTCACTGCATGTTAAGAATGTAGCCCAAATGATATCTGGGGTTTTAAAAAAATCTACCTTTTGCGCCTGGTTTTTATTTTGGCAATGTTGAACTCACTGTAAAGCCTCCCATAAAACCGTGGGAAAGCCTGCTGTCTGGGAAAGCTCCTGCTGAGGAGGCAGAGACTGAAGCCAGCTAGTGTAGAGGTTCCCAACCTCTGGTTCTCCAGATGTTGCTGAACTATAACTCCCATAATTCCCAGCTACAGTTTATTGTGGCAGGGGATGATGGCAACATCTGGAGGGCCACAGGCTGGGAACCTCTTGACCTAGCGAATTCTCAACAAAGGGAAGATTTGAATGTGGGACTTCTTAGCAACCTACCCATCTCTCCCGAGCAGGAAGAGGGCAGGGATGTCCGCTGTCTGCTTGGTGCTGTCCTGGATCATCTCCACGTAGGAGCTATCATTGTCGTAGGCATTGTCGGCAATGATCACTGCACGGCCCCCGTGCTCTTGGATGATGCGGGTCTTGGACAAGAACGAACAGTCCCTGTTGGAAGAAAACAACGAAGAGAGTTTCACAGTTTCCAAGTCAACAGATCTGCCTGTGCTGATTAAATGTGCAGGCCCAAGGGTTGTAACAGGGGTGGGCAAATCTGGCTCCCCAGATGTAGCTGAATGACAACTCCCATCAACCCTCACCATTGGTCACTAGTCGCTGAGGTGACATAGAAGGATATTGGGATGAAAAACACCAACTTCAAGTATACGCTGATGGGATCTGAGGTCAATTTCATGCTAGGAATCGGCTGGAAGGGGATTGAAAATAAAATGACTAATACTCTAATGCCCTTATACAAAACTATGGTGTGGCCACACATGGAGTACTGCGTACAATTCTGGTTACCACATCGAAAGAAGGACATTATTGAACTGGAAAAGGTGCAGAAGAGGGCGACCAAGATGAAGAGGGGCCTGGAGCACCTTTCTTATGAGGAAAGCCAATAACCTGTTCTTAAGGCTACAACACCTTGGAGCTATTTAGTTTAGAAAAAAGACTGCGGGGAGACATCATAGAGGTCTATAAAATCATGCATGGTGTGGAGAAAGAGGACAGAGAGAAATTCTTCTCCCTCTCACAGAACACTTGAACCAGGGGTCATCCCATGAAATTGATTGCCAAGAAATTTAGGACCAACCAACGGAAGTACTTTCTCACACAACGCATAATCCACTTGTGGAATTCTCTGCCACGAGATGTGGTGACAGCCAACAACCTGGATGGCTTTAGGAAGGGTTTGGATAACTTCACGGAATAGAGGTCTATCATCAGCTACTAGTCGGAGGGCTAAAGGCCACCTCCAGCCTCAGAGGCAGGATGCCTCTGAGTACCAGTTGCAGGGGAGTAACAGCAAGAGAGAGGGCCTGCCCTCAGCTCCTGCCTGTTTTGCTTTTATGCCATTGCTATTTTGTAGTTTTATTTAATAACTGTGTTGAAAGGTGTGTTATAGCCCTGTGTTATATAACTGTTATATAACACAGTATAACTGTGTTATAGCCCTGAGAATGTGTTGAAAGGTGGGCTATAAATCTGTTAATCAAAATGAAAGAAGAGAGATCTATCCCTGGCTATCAGCCACGGTAACTATGTAGAACCCCCATATTGAGGGGCAATATATGTCTGAGCACTGGATGCTGAGGACAAACAAGAGAGAGAGAGAGAGAGAAGACCATCACCTTCATGCCTTGTTTGGGGGGATTTCCCAAAACATCTAGGTGGCTGCTCTTAGAAAGAGAACATAAGGCCAGATGGACCTGGTCTTTGATCTGGCAGGGAATCCTATGGGCACTGGCCACCGTACCATATTTAACTGAATTCAAGATAACTCTGAGTTTAAGATGAGCCCCTTAAAAAACAGAAGTCAAATACAGGTTATATATGCATATTGACTCAAAAGCAAGAGGACTCTGAATTTAAGATGACTCCCTGGTTTCCTACATGAAAGAACTTGGAAAAACCCTAGTCTTGGATTCAGGTAAATACAGAAGTTCCATCCAGGTGTGAGCTGGTCATCTGCCATTTGCTGCATTTCAGCCCTTTTGGCCTGCAGTCCCATCAGGAGAGAGCTCACTCCTCTGCTCGCACCAAGGACTCACCCACGCTCCACCAGGGCGATTTGACCTTCAATGAAGACCCCGTTGTTTAACACCCCACAAGCTTCTGGAGGGTCTGCAGGCACCAGGAAGATCTGCTCGTATCTTGTATTCTTAGAGGGGGGAAAGAAAACAAACACAGACAAATAAAACCTTGAGCTGAAGGTCACAAGCAGGAATGGTGAGGCTAGAGAATCTCTGAAGCTTGTTCTTTGTTTTTCCTCCTTTCCTTCAGCTATGGAATATCCACAATATAAACTTTAAAGGATTTAACTGACACCCCAGGAGGCATTCAGAGCAGGAGTGAGGTGTCTCCATACTATGGTGGGAGCTTGCTGGTGATGGGATTGGTTGGCTCATTCTGCTGCTCTGCAGTGCCACCACTGCAAGTGGCAAAGGGTAGTATTACAGCTAACAGCTCAGAAGGGATCAGGTGACAGAAGGGGCAAGTAGATTCTCACCTGGTCCTATAGAGCTGCAAACTCTGGTATGGGCAACTTTCAATTGCTGCTTCCCAGATTGCTGGCACAAAGGAGGAGGAAGGGGAGAAGGCAGAGAGGAACATAGGAAGCTGCTTTCTACCGAGTCAGACCCTTGGTCCATCTAGCTCAGTATTGTCTACACAGACTGGCCGTGGCTTCTCCAAGGTTATAGACAGAAGAGTCCCTCAGCCCTATCTGGAGATGCCAGGGAGGGAACTTGCAACCTGCTGCATGCAAGCACACAAGGCTCTTCCCAGTGCTCACACACATAGCCTCCCATTCAAATACAAACCAGGGCAGTCTCTGCTTAGCAAAGGGACAGTTCATGCTTGCTACCACAGGACCAGCTCTTCCTCCCATATGAAGCTGCAATAGCCAGGCAGTTATTTCAGCACTGGGCGTGAAGTGGGTTGGGGCAGGGGTTCTCAGGTTTGGGTCTCTAGATGTTGTTGGAACTCCCATCATCCCCAGCCATCCCAAGGATGATGGGAGTTGTAGACCAACAATATCTGAGGACCTAAGCTTGAGAATCCCCAAGCTGGGAGCAGTGTTCTCTCTAATTTTTTTCATCTGTGTGCAGAATGAGTTTTGTTCTGGGCGGCAGTATCTAGGCAGTGTGTATGCACAATGTGCGTTCAGTGGGGCCTTCCTGATTCAGCCTGAGCAGGATCTAAATTAACTGAGCGGACATCAAAAATTGTGTGAGCGCAAGCACATGCATGCACCTTAGAGGGAAGACTGGTTGGGAGTTTCTTGGAAGAGTTGATACCCTACGCACAAATCTGTCAACACACTTAACTTTTTTTTTTAAAGTGTGTGGGGATATGTTCTCTAATTAGCATTAGTAGTTGTGAGCAGAGAAGCAGCAGGAAAGTATTTATAAAGGGATAAAAAATTAAGACACTTTCCCAGCATGTCAGGAATCCCTTTTGCAAGATGTAAAATGTTTTAAAATCAAGTATCTTCTATTTCCGAGTGCAGCTGGGTGTGGGAGGAGGCATTGGGGGTGGGTGGGAATGCTCTGGGTCCTGCGAGGAGGAGGAGGAGGAGGAGGATTAAAGTTCACAGATGTCAGCAAGCAGCCTTCTTTCCCTGAGGAAGGAACAGCTCTCTTTTCTTTGGGGGAGGCTGGGGAGAAATGGAGGGGCAGCAGCCATAAAGAACTCAATCTGGTCCTGCACTAGGAGCAATCCATGAGCCAGCTGGAGTGGTCACTCCCATCCGAGGGGATCCATGCTCACGGTGATTTTTTGACAAGACCACACCCCTAGAGATGGCAAACAGGCAATAACCTTGGAAGACTTTCGGTGTGTTCTCATGCTTCTATTGGTCTGACCACTGGGTCTGCAGTGGCCACCTTTGCAATGGTGTTTTAAAAGCTTTTAAAAGGGATGTTGTCAAAGGAATGGACATGAAAATTGGCAGGAATGTCCTCCAAAGATTACTCCATGGAGAGAGAACAATGATTTGTTCATGATTATCCTAACCCTGATCCTAACCTTACCCTTTCCTCTGTGCAAAACTGACTGCAATTTTACCCTATGTTTGGGGGCAGGGATAAAGGGATGAAAAGCTGCAAGTGCAACAAGCCTATCCCCTCCTTTCCATCTCTAGGGAGGTAGACGTTGCCAAAAAACGCTCCGCGCATTCGTCACCTGAGACAGTACCAAAGGCCAACATTTGTGGGCCTGCCTCATGGACTAGAACAATGGAAAGAAGACAGCACCAAACAGGGGCAAGAAAAATGCCAAGAAGCCAGTGGAAGGCAGAAATGATTAGTAGCCAGTGCAGAATAAAGAAAACTGGAGCAATAAGACGGGTCTATCACGTGCAGTGATGGGCTCTCCAGAGGTTTCCAAACAGAGGCTGAATGGCCTCCTGTCAAGAGATGTTGTCCGTCTTATCAACCTGGATGGCTTGAAGAGGGGTTTGGATGACTTCATGGAGGAGAGGTCTCTCAATGGCTACTAGTCGGAGGGCTACAGGCCACCTCCAGTCTCAAAGGCAGGGTGCTTCTGAGTACCAGTTGCAGGGGAGTAACAGCAGGAGAGAGGGCATGCCCTCAATTCCTGCCTATAGGCTTCCAGTGGCATCTGGTGGGCCACTGTGTGAGACAGGATGCTGGACTAGATGGGCCTCCTTGGGCCTGATCCAGCAGGGCTGTTCTTATGTTCTCCTGGGCTGAGAAGGGGCTTGGACTGGAAGGCCTCTAAAAGGTCCCTTCCAGCTCTAATATTCTGTGAAAAGCCCAAGCTCTGCACAGAACACAGATGTAGAAAACCACCCCGGCCTGCCTCCGATTCTGTAAGTCCACTCCCCTCGATCAAAGGCACTATGCAAATGTCTGCGGCTTAAAGCTGACTCACAATTTTTTTCCCCTATCATGGGGGAGGTGGTGAAGTGACTGCAGCTTTCGGAAGGCTCTAAACTCTAAAATACCTCCTCCCATAATGCAAGAACCACCAGAAGGTGGCTGTGGAGGAGGGGGGATGACTCAGAGTTTCACATCAGGCTGAAGCACTGGCAGTGCCAGTTGCCACACCATCAGAAACCTTCCTCATAACCTCTCAGTGTTTTCACGCAGAGGGATTTTGGGGCACAGAAGCAAGCAATAGGCAGGCGGCGCCAAGTCCAACACAGGGTCAGGCGACCCTTGGATGAGGCAAGGTGAGGTAGTCACCTCGGGCGGCAGTAGAGTGGCAAGAGGCCTCCTGTTGCTGCCACTGGAGCAGCATTTCGGGACCAACCTGACCCTGCAAAGAACACCTCTCCTCACACTCCTTGCGAAGCTTGCCAGAAGCACAAGAGGCGGCTGCTGGCAGCCTCCCTCCCTCCTGGTGCCATGTCCCAAGCTTGCAAGAGTTTGTTTCCAAAGGGGGCTGGCCCCCTCCAGGGGCAACACAGCCTTGGGTGTCTTGCCTCAGGTGCCACCACAACACCCTGGGCTGCCCCGGCATTCTGTAATATTAAAGCACATCACAGCCCACCACTGCTTTCGCGTCTGCTCCCACAAGATCCTTCTGGGCAATCTGGTTTCAGTTCCCCTCACATCTTGCATGCCAAGAGGTGTGACGCGCATCCCAGGTGCTGGGAAGTGCCCATCAAATGCCCATTGTCCTTCATCAATGGCCACACTATATCAAAGCTCTAAAGGGGATGCACCTCTCACAATGCGATCCTTCTTATCCGTTCCCGCAAAGGTGGCTCCTGCCCACAGGCACCACGGCAAGGAGCAAGCCAAGAGGGCCAGCCAGAGGTCTCCTGCTCATACTTACGAATGCTCCCCCAAAATCCTTGGCCGGTGTGGCGGTAAAGATGTAGCGGATATCCCCGGGGCTCAGCACCTGGAAATAGAGGTACTCTTGGATGCGTAGACCTGTGAGTCAAGAGCACAGAGAGAGAGAGAGAATAAACTCGAGTGACGGCAGGGTGCATGGATGACCTTTCCCAGAAAAAGAGAAAAGTGGTATTAGGTTTCGCACAGCATCTTGATTGCCGAGAGAGGGTGGGGCGTTGTTTTTAGAGAAAGGCTGCAGGTGCACGCAGGTGGGCTGAGGTGAAGCAACACCTCTTCCATTATGAGCTGAAGGATGTCGAGTCGTTGAGAAGGAAGGGAAATGGCCGGGTCAGAAGTGGAAGAAACCCCTGCTAGCAGAGCAAAGAGGCACCTCAGATTAAGTTTATCACAGTCTAAGACCAGAAAAAGCAACAAAAGCAATAATAGGAACAAAGGAAAAAATACAAACCAATACAGCTTATAAGAACTGACATTATAGTTTTATTGATATTCATCAGTATTCAAAAACAAACACTTTTCCAGAGAAAGAAATTTAACACATTTCTATACTGCCCCATACACAAATCTCTGGGCGGTTCATCCAGAAATTCATTTTCTTTCTTTCTTTCTTATTTAATTTCTATATCATCCAAAACTCATGTCTTTGGGTAGTTTACAATAAAACATACAATTAAAACAAAATTAAAACATTAAAACAATTTAAAACTTAAGACATGTTAGAAGTATTAACAACTATTAAAACTATAAATCTAAATCTAATTAAAAGCCTGGGTGAACAGATGTGTCTTGACTGACCTTTTACAAGTTGTCAGAGAAGGTAAAGGTAAAGTGTGCCATCAAGTCCTCCTCCCGTACAGTAGGAGATGGTGCCTTCCAGCATCTCCTATATTGCTGTTGCCCAATATAGTAGCAGTGGGGATTTGAACCGGCAACCTTCTGCTTGTTAGCATTTCCCCGCTTTGCCACTTAAAGTGGGGGAGGCCCTTATTTCAGCAGGGAGTGCATGCCAAAGCCTCAGGGCAGCAACAGAGAAGGCCTGGGTCTGAGTGGCCACCAGACGGGCCGGTGCCAACTGTAAATGAACCTCTCTGGATGATCTCAATGGGCTGTGGGGATCATGGAGAAGATGACATTCTCTTAAATACCCAGGACCTAAGTTGTTAGCAGGCTTCCCCAACCTGTGGGCCTCCAGATGTTGCTGAACTACAACTCCCAGCATCCCTAGACACAAATTATTGTGGCTGGGTATGCTGGGAGTTGTAGTTCAGCAACATTTGGAGGCCCACAGGTTGGGGAAGCCTGGTAGGGAGTCCATACTTGTCGATACCGAACACTGAACTCAAAACAAAAATACCAGATGCTGCAGGCTGGCAACCCTACTTATAAGAACTAAGGACCCGGAAGCATTGGTTTAATGTGCTTGCGGATTACTCTCCCCTCCTGGCGTGCTGTGAGAAATAAATTCATTGCAACCTGAAAGGCTTGTGTGAGCCTAAGTATCCCAAAACAGAAGTGTGCTTAAAGTGTGTCATTTATTTTTAAAAGAAGTGTTCCTTAGCAACTTATAGTTTCACACCTGTTTGGCTGTCCGCCCCCCACTCTCCAAATATCCTGGGAATTGTAGTTTGCTGAGAAGCTGAGAATTCTTTGTTAGCAATCCCTAGGCTCTCTACATAACTAGCACCACTCTGCAACAGGGACCCAAACTAGATTCAGTCTGTGGTGTAATTCCGATTTTTATATGGAGATCAGGCAGATGCAGGACAAAGGGGACTAGATGGATTTGGAGATTTTTAAAATAAATATGGAAAATGTTTTCAGACGGCAGCACGCTCTAATTTGCATTTCTGCAGCATAATTACCCTCCTCAGTTGTGCTCCTGTGTCTGTCACCGAGGAAACAGACACAAAAAAGTGCACAACAGCTGCACACCACCCCGGCGAATGCATGGCTAGTGTTTGCCTGAAGTCTGTGAGCACATCAGTGACAAAAGGCCTGCAATTTGTGCATCTGTGGGATTGCCACATAAGCACCAAATCTGGTCCCTGGAGAAGAGCTGGCTGCCCAAAGAATCACAGAGCAGCTCTGGAGGTTACGGAGGGTGGTGGGAAACACTCTCGGCTGTATATGTCAATGAACACATTTATTCACCCAGGCTTTTCATTAGATTATAGTTTTGATATTTTTAAGGTTGGGTTTTAAATCTAATGTTTAAATGATTTTAATTGTAAACTGTCCAGAGATGCAAGTTTTGGGCGGTACAGAATATGCTAAACGAACGAACGAACAAACAAACAAATTCAAGAACAGCTGGAGGGCCAAGTTTGCTCGCCCCTGGTCTAGACTCCTAGAGTCACATTCCATGACATTTAGAAGCCTACAAAAGTATCTTTCCAAACTGGGGGAGTGAATGACAGAACGGCAAATGCAGTTCAGTGTAAACAAGTGTAAAGTGATGCATGTTGGGGGGCAAAAAAACCTAACTTCACATACACATTAATGGAGTCTGAGCTGCAGAAGGTGACTGACCAGGAGAGAGATCCTGGGGTCGTGATGGACAGCTTGCTGAATGTGTTGACTCAGTGCGTGGCAGCTGTGAAAAAGGCCAATTCCATGCTAGGGATCATTAGGAAGGGGACTGGAAATAAAACGGCTATTATTATCATTCTCTTATAAAAAGCTATGGTGCAGCCACACCTGGAGTACTGTGTACAATTCTGGTTACCACATCTAAAAAAGGAACATTGTAGAACTGGAAAAGGTGCAGAAGAGGGCAACCCAGATGATCAGGGGCCTGGAGCACCTTCCTTAGGAGGCAAGGCTACAACCCCTGGGGCTTTTTAGTTTAGAAAAAAGACAACTGAGGGGAGACATGATAGAGGTCTATACAATCATGCATGGTGTGGAGAAAGTGGAGAGAGAGAAATTCTTCTCCCTCTCCCATAACACTAGAACCAGGGGTCATTCCGTGAAATTGATTGCCAGGAGGTCTAGGACCAACAAACGGAAGTACTTTTTCACACAGCGCATAATCAGCTTGTGGAATTCTCTGCCACAAGATGTGGTGACAACCCACAACCTGGATGGCTTTAAGAGGGGTTTGGATAACTTCATGGAGGAGAGGTCTATCATCAGCTACTAGTTGGAGGTCTATGGGCCACTTCGAGCCTCAGAGGCAGGATGCCTCTGAGTACCAGTTGCAGGGGAGTAACAGCAGGAGAGAGGACATGCCCTCAACTCCTGCCTGTAGGCTTTCAGTGGCATCTGGTGGGGCCACTGTGCAAAACAGGATGCTGGACTAGACGGGCTTCCTTGGGCCGGATCCAGCAGCGCTGTTCTTATATGCATCTTTCCACCTCTTGAATTTTTGAATGCCTTTTTAAAACTGCACTTTTAGTATCTTTCATAACATTAATGCATGATACATAGGAAACACAGGGAGTCAGACCACTAGCTCAGTATTGCCTACACCGACTGACAGCAGTTGACCAAGGTTTCAGGCAGGAATTCTGCCCAGCCCTACCTGGAGATGCTGCCAGGGAATGAACCTGCACATAGCTCAGAAGCTCTACCGGTTAGCTATGGCCCCATCCCCATATTATGACTTATCCCTATCATACAAGATGACAATTTGCATGCATGAATCCGGAGGTCTGTATTTCCGCATGCCATAAGCAACAAAAACAAAATTTGTTCCTCCTAATTCTATAGAAGTTTGTTTTAACAATTTTTAAGAATAATTAAAATGCCCCGTGCCCCAGTAGCCTGCTGCCTCAGTTGGTTGCCTGCCCCTTCAATTGAGCCCTGAAGCTAGTTTATGTAACTGCTTTGAATGCTAAAGAAGAGTGCTTTATACTATTGCTGGGGTAAAAATCATAACTGGATACGCCTCTCTTTCTCCTGCTGCCCTGAGTATTTTTGGCATCATCACCACTGGATCACTCTTGGATTGGTGAGCTGACCCACAATTGTAGAACAGGAACAGAGACTGGAGGAGGCTTCTGGCTGGGCTCCATGCAGTGGGCTGCTGCCACGCTGGAAATAGCCGGATTAAAAAGACAGGCTTTATAAATAGACTCTGCACTGCAAGCCCACACACCACAAACTCCAGAGCAGCTTTGTGGACGCCTGCAGGGCTGCTCTGCACGAGGGCTCAGCATTGAGAAGGACTTTGGCCACATGCGAGAGACCATCCTTCTGCACGCCAACTCAGCTACTTGCACTCCTGCTCCTGGATAACCAAATGGAGAAAAGGAAAGGTTGTGCCGCTGAGTCCGTGTCGACTCCTGATGACCAGAGAGCCCTGTAGTTTTCTTGGTAGGATACAGGAGTGGTTTACCATTACCTTCCCCTGCACAGTATGAGATGATGCCTTTCAGCACCTTCCTATCTCACTGCTGCCTGACACAGGCATTTCCCATATTCTGGGAAACACACCAGCGGGGATTCGAACCAGCAACCTCCTGCTCTCTAGGCAAGTTGCTTCCCCACAGTGCCATTAGGATACCCAACAACACCACAAATGAGGATCCTCCTGCTGCCCATGCTTGCATAGAAAAGGTGTGTGTGTGTGTGTGTGTGTGTGTGTGTGTGTAGTGGCTTGTCCCAAGGAGCAGAGGGAGCACCAAAGGAGGCACAGCTGCCTCTGCTTCCCTCCATTGGCTCCTCTATCTCCTGCCCTGACTCCTGCCCTGAGCTGTGCTACCTGCAGGCTGACCACTCATAGGAACAGAGGAAGCTGCCTTCTACTGAGTCAGACTATTGGCCCATCTAGCTCAGTATCGTCTACCCAGACAGGCAGCGGCTTCTCCAAGGTTACAGGAAGGAGTCTCTCTGCCAGGGAGAGAACATGGAACCTTCTGCCTGCAAGCACTTGACCACTGAGTTATGGCCCCATTCCCTAAGGGGAGTCTCTCACAGTACTGTACTCGCACATGAAGCCTCCCTTTCAAATGCAAACCAGGGCAGACCCTGCTTAGCAAAGGGGGGCAATTCATGCTTGCTCCCACAAGACCAGCTCTCCTCCCCTCATCCGGTAGAACTGTGTGGTTAACCACACAGCTCTACTTGATGAATAGCCAACCTGCAGGCAGCATGGGGCAGAAAAGGAAGGAGTAAACCAAGTTCAGGGAAGCAGAGGGAGCTGTGACTCTCTTGGCAGTCACCCGCCCCCAGCTCATCAGGAAGAGCCAGCCCTGCTGTGTGTGGGTGTGGGTGGGTGTGTGCTCACGGTGGTGGTGGGGAGATCAAGATCAGGGCAGACAACTGATTGGGGTAAAAAACGGTGACCCAACCCAGGCTGGCCTGCTTTTGTATCTTGAACAACAGCTCGGGTAGGTAGAGATCAGCAAGTGAAGAATTTCTCAGCACATGGACAAACCAGAGCCCCGTTCAAACAGCAGAGCTTGTTCTCCCGGAGTGCAACAAACATACATACAGCAGGCTCTGCCTGACGCCATGCACCTGTTGAAATGCTGCCCCTCTGCCATGCGCCAATGGGCACTCAAGTACCAGCAGTGCTCCACATGACTGGACACTTGGCTTTTTCAGAGTTCCCCATTTCAGGGAGTGCAGTGTGTGCATGAAAGTGCCGGTGTGCACTTCAACGTGCAGGCAGAGAAGTCCAAAGAGCCAGGTCCACAGCTTGCCACACGCATATCCTGCCATGGAGGATGAGCCCTCTTGCCTGAACAGAGCTATTCTCACCTGCAAATCAACCTCTTTAAAGCCACCGTTACAACGGGGGGGGGGGCACCTGAGAAGGGTGGGAGGGGAATCCCACTTCCCACTCGCCACACTTCAGCCCGTCCTGGCTGCAAATACCACCAGGGGGGACTCACAAGTACGGGGTTGGGGGGACACGGGGCGGGGGCTTGAGTCCTGAGAGGCCAACTCTGGGCGGAGAAACAGTCTAGTCCCACAACTAGGTTTGCAGGGGGAAAGGCACCAAAACGGGAGAGAAGAAGAAGGAGAGACCAAGAGGGCTCTTGCAAGGAAGCCTCCCTTGGATGACCCAGAGCCTTGGAAGGGGAGTCTGAAAGGGGCACAAAGCACATGCTCCGATTAAGTTGCCACAGTCGGGATTAGCATGCAGAAGCGACAACCCGAAGGTCCCTTGGCCAAATGCATAGGGAGAATACTCACCACGAGCAGCTGGGCAAAGGCATAGCAAGAGGCACAGCCATGCAGGCCAGCGGGGGAGCATTACTGGGTTGCAGCCGTCACCCCCTCCTGCTCCTGCTCCTCCTCCTGCAAGTTCTCCCTGGCGGCTCATCAGCCATCCACAGCTCACACGGTCCTTTGAAGGAGAGGCCCGCCTCCCAGGTTTCTCTCACTGGGTGAGCCCAAGTCTGCGCTGATCTCATTGGCGAGGGTTCCAGTCCATTACGTGGCTTTCTCCTCCACAGAGTTTTCAGTCTACCAACAAGCTTCTATTAGAGAGGAAAGAGGGGGCGGTGGGCGGGGGGGGGAGGGAAACACACCACCTTTAAAATGTTTGCTTTAATTTATGTGGTTCTTTCAAGAGAAAATTCTTAGGCCTGGGACAAAGGGGAACTTGAACACGATCAGATTGACAAACATCACGTGAAGGAAGACAAAAGTATAATGACCCTCCTTATGAAGCCTGCTGCAACTCTGCACGAATCACTGCTCTAGCCTCCTCGCCTTCCAATTTGCTTCTGCTGAAAGGGGGCCGCTTTGCCCCTTGCCTATACCAGGTGGGGCTGCAGAATTCAATCACTCCAAATATAGAGTCAGCATAACAGCCCCCTCTCAAAGGAGGTTCCCTATTGCATCCCTGCATGAGTCACTGTGATGGGCATGCTTCCTTTGGAAAGTCAGAGAGCCTCTGTCCTGGAAGTCTTTCCAGAAATCCTAGAAGTGTGTGGCTAGCTCATAATATTAGAGTTGGAAGGGGGCTTGGAGGTAATCTAATCCACTGCTGCTGGGGATGATGGGAGTTGTAGTCCAACAACATCTGAGGATCCAAATTTGGGAATTTGCATAGCCAGGAAAACCGCTCAGCATAGTCAGGAATGTCCACAATCCCTGCTGTTATGTGGATCATCTCTTTATCTCTGTCTTACATCTTAATGTTTTGCAGAACCACAGCCACTTATTTACCTCTTCCACCCTATAGTCCTTTGACCTCACCTTTAAAAGCTTTAGCTGTCCCCATGTGTGAATGTGTACGCATGCATGTGCACAGACCAGTTCGGAGGTCCTTTTCTGGCCTATTGAACTGGTTCGGCGGTCTGGATGGTTCAGCGGCGGCAGGATTACTTTTAAAGGACTGGGAGGATGCTCTTACCCTCCCAGCCACACTTCCCCCACCAGCTCTGTCTCCAAAATCATGGGCGCAGGGCAGCAAAGAGATATGCTGCAGCCTTAAACGTAACCCACCCCCCTCCGCCGAACCGTCAGTCGGATGGTTCGTGCACATCCACATACCATAGCGAAGTATCACTCTACCAGCTGGTGGCGGTTAGGAGAAGACAACCAAATCCAGTCTGGCCTGTTTTTGTATCTTGAAGAACTTGAAAAACAATTTCATGCATCTGATGAAGAGGACTGGAGTTCACAAAGTCTTTTGCTGAAATACATTTGCTAGTCGGCCAGCTGAGCAAAGAGGCATCTGTTAAAGTGGTGGATCTCTACAGCCAGGGAAAGACCAACTCTGCTTCTAGTGTCTCTCGCTGCTGCTGGCTCCCCTCCCTTGCATTTCTTTTTAGACTGTGAGCTCTTTGGGGGCAGGGGGACCATCTTAAACTTTTTCTATATAGAGCACATTGAGAACTTTTTTGTTGTTGAAAAGCAATATATAGTCTTAATAAAATAAATAATCATCATCTTTTAATGTGCTACAAGGGGATTGTTTCAACTAAAGTTAATTACATGCTGCAAATGAAGGCTTCCATCATGCCCAGAAAGAAGTCCTTCCCGTCTTCCTCTCGTCTGCCCCCCGCACCACCCCACCTTTTTTTTTTTTTTGCTTAACATCCAGGCTGAAAAAAAGATTCTGAGGACCAACACTTTGTGATTTGTCTGTGTGTGTGCACATGCGTGGTTTGGCCCTTGTGTTTATATAATTTTAATAATAATTAATTGGCTTTAAATGATTTTTAAAAGGGAGTTTTATGTTAATTTTAACCATTTTTATTATTTTATTTTGATTTCCAAGTGTCATATTATTTTGATATTGTTGTGCTAACCACCCTGAGCCATTCTGGGATAGGCAGCATAGAAGTGAAATAAATATATAAAAAATAAATAACTACACATATTGCTTATGTCATCTCTGCATGGCAGACAGCAATTCAACAGTGTGAAGCATGGCTACCTCTCTATGCCAGGGGAAAACACGACCTGTTGAGTTTTTGCACATGGTCTGATGCAGCCGCATAGCAGGAAGACGGGAAGAAGTGGTGACCCTGCTTTCCCCACGCTTGGACAGCCTTGTATCCTTATTAGCGTCTATTATCCCTACTGTTTTGGCCCGAACAACAAAACCATAGACGAGCCTCCGCCTGACCAAGACTAGGGAAGACCTCCCGCATCTCTATGGCGGCGAGTCGGCGACGAGCGGGAGAAAGACAGAGGGGCTCACGGTCGCCGCTCTTGCCTGCTCGGGTTACCATAGAGCTCTACCGACAACATCGGCCTTTTCCTCTTCAAGCCCCGCCCACTCCGTTTACTCCGCCCATCCAGGCGCCGGGAAGCTTCTGGGCGCGCGCGCTGCATCCTGGGAAGGGACCGTTAGCCATAGGGGCGCCGCCAAGATGATGGTGAGTGAATGGATAAGGCGAGGGAGGGGATGGGGCTTATCCGCGGCCATCCGCCACGGCGGCGGCCCTGTTGCTCTTGTAGCTGGACGGGTCTCTTCCTGAACGGGTCTCCCTGCGGGGATAGAGCGATATTGGCGAGGGGCTCGGCGGGAGCTCAGTGGCGGGGAAGGAAGTGTGGAGGCCTCCTCCCCGCTCCCCGGTCAGACATAGGCGGGCGGGCGTTCCTGAACAAACTGGGGAGAGGCACGCGGCGAGAACTTGTGCCGCTACCAATACCGTATTTTACGGACTATAAGACGCTACGGACTACAAGACGCACCTTAATTTTAATCCAGTTTTTCAGAGTTTTAACATATTAAACTGTTAAAACATATAAGACGCTCCTGAATTTTGGCGGATATTTTTTGAGGAAAAAAGTGAGTCTTATAGTCCATAAAATACAGTACCCACAAGCAGTTGGGGCGCCTGCTCAGCTGTGCGGTGCATGCTGGGGGCTGTAGTCTTTCCACAAGGGGGGTGCTTCCTGCCTTGCCTTGGGCAGCTCCTGGCCAGTGAGGAGCTCTTCTGCTCCCAGCTTCAGCCCCTGGTAGCATCTCCGGGCAGGCCTGGGAAGGATTCCTGGAACCTTGGAGGGCTGCTGCCAGTCATTGTCGGTAGCACTAAGTTGGATGGATGAGGGTCTGAGTGGGCTTAAGGCAGCTTTTGGGGATGGGGCCATAGCTCCGTGGTGTAGTCTCTGCTTAGTATGCCGAAGGCCCCAAGTCCAGCCCCTGGCATCTCCAGGAAGTCTCCTGTTTGAAACGCTGCCGGTCAGTGTAGGCAGTACCAAGCTTGATGGACCAAGGGTCTGACTCTGCAAGGCAGCTTCCTGTGTTTAGCCTGGGTGATCCTGGCCACGTTTGGTCAGAAGCAAGCCCTACTGTATTTAGTTGTGAGCACTCACAGGCTTTCTCGGGGTAAACGGGCATCCTGTCATTGACTGAGCAGTTTGAATTCTAGTGACTGGGCAGCTCTGCTTGCAGCTGATGGGACTGAATGCTAAGCAGTAAAATGGCAAAGCCGTTAAGTATTGCCCCTGCCTTTCTGTTTTATGCTTTCTTGTGTCTTTGTGTTGTGCCTGTATAAAGGGAATGGCATTAACCCCTCATTAATTTCCCAATTTAAGCTTGTTAAAGAACAGTTTGTAACATTTGCAGACAGTGGTCATAGCCTTTCCTAAACCAAACAGGCCCAGCTCTTGCGTTAATGAACAGTAGATGCTGTGCTTTGTAGGGCAAAGAACATTCATGGTTGTGCTTTATAGTGTACTGCTTTTGAAACCAGTGTTCCTTCTAACAGGGATTCCCAGACGATCTCCAAGCGAAAGCCATTGCAGCTGGGGATTCTGGGAGTTGTAGTCAACAACATCTGGAAATCCCTGTTAGAGGGAACACTAGATCAAACTGTTGGCCATTTGGGCCTTGGATTGGAAGAGCTTGGTCTGACATTTCTCTTTCCTTGCAGCCCACACCTGTTATCCTGCTGAAGGAAGGCACAGACACCTCTCAGGGGACCCCACAGCTGGTCAGTAACATCAATGCCTGCCAAGTCATTGCAGAAGCTGTCCGCACCACACTTGGGCCCCGGGGCATGGATAAGCTCATCGTTGATGACCGAGGTAATCAGGCCCTGCCTTTCTGAGGCTGGCTGTCAAGCAGCTGCTGTGTGGAAGTGGCACGTTCTCTTAAGGCAGGGGTTCGCCAACTTGGCTCTCCAGATACTGCTGGACTGCAGCTCCCATCATCCCCAGTCACAGTGGCTCCTTGCTCCTTACTATAACTCATTGGCCTTTGTGGCTGGAGATGATGGGAGCTGTAGTCCTGCAGTATCTGGAGACCTAAGTTGGAGGACTCCTGTCTCAAGCCATTTTGATCGGGGAGTGGCATAGCCTGCACATTTGTGGAGGTTGGATCTTGCCCTTCAGGTTCAAGCAAAGGAATGGCGGGTGGTGTTCTGGATTACCTTCAGGTGAATGCTGGGTGACGATCTATTTTGAGCTTGCTTTATGTGGGAGG
Organism: Hemicordylus capensis; assembly: GCF_027244095.1. Classification (NCBI taxonomy): domain Eukaryota; kingdom Metazoa; phylum Chordata; class Lepidosauria; order Squamata; family Cordylidae; genus Hemicordylus; species Hemicordylus capensis. The sequence goes on from NC_069661.1 coordinate 4,643,671, forward strand.
ATCGTAGTAAGGACGGAGCCAGGATTGGGAGCCCTGGTTTTCCGTGGGCTTTGACGACTGGTCTCCCCTGCCAGAGTTTTGGAAGCTCTTTTTCTTAAAGTTAAGACTCTGGTGGAATTAAACTTTGTAAACCAATTCATGAGGTGTTTGTTGGGTTGCTTTATATAGGGATGCTGGCGGAAGAGAGGGTCTGGGCTTGGTATTGCTGCTGCCATTTTGAGTCCTTTTTATTCCTTTGCTGCTATTTAGTCCAAATTTATACTTGTGTTTCTGGTTGCTACTGAGCCATAAAACTCTCAAATCTTCAAACTCTTGAAGAACCGTCAGTGTAGGTTATAGATGCACAATCCTGGGCAGCCTATGTGAGCTGTGTTAGGAGTGCAGGATTCTTGGTGTTGCTCCTCAACTGCTGCATTTCCTTCCTTGTAGTATGCCAAAGGCTGAGTCCCCAAATCCTCCAGAACAGTGATTCTCAAACTTGGGTCCTCAGGTGTAATTGGACTTCAACTCCCATAATCCCCAACCAAAGGCCACTGAGGCTGGGGATTATGGGAGTTGAAGTCCAATAACACCTGAGGACCCAAGTTTGAGAATCCCTGCTCCAGAAGAACCTCTAACCCCCTTCTTATTTGATCTAGTTCCCTGTGATTGTGTGCTAAGCTGGATAGAGGGGGGCTTTCTGAGGCTTAGCATAGATTCATGTAGATCTACCACCTTCCTGGCTTGGGTGGAGGCTTTTAATAAATGTTCTCACTTATACCTTTCCATCTGGTATACCCGAGCTTGGAGATTGGGGGTGGGGTTGACGGAAGGGGTAGGTGGTGCTTGTGCCTCCCAATCCTCCTAAGCACACTGGACCTGAGGTGCTCAGAGCTCTTCTGGAGCTCTGTGTGAGATTGCAAACCAAGCCTGCCCTTTCTCTTGGGAGCTGGCAGAGTTGGCTGATGAGCACACTTTTTGTCTGGCTACCATGTCCAGTCAAAAATGCGTAGGAAGCAGAATGCGGGGCCATGTGGTCTGATCCCAGAAGGCTTTTCTGTTCTCTAACTTTTGGCTGAATCCTGATTGGCTTGTTCCAGTGTTGTGAATGCATGTAACTGCAGGCCTTGTTCCTAAATTTTGCCCTTGTTAATCTTTGCAGGTAAAGCAACAATTTCTAATGATGGCGCCACCATCCTGAAGCTTCTTGATGTGGTACATCCTGCTGCAAAGACACTAGTGGACATTGCTAAATCCCAGGATGCAGAGGTGAGCAGGGGAAGTGTGCCAGTTCTCAAACAAGTGGGGTAAAAGGCTGATGGGTAGTGCCCAGAGCTCTGGTTCACACTTCTGTCTTTCAAGTTTTGTGTGGCCCATAACTCAAAAGTTCTTCTGTGTGAGAGTAGCAGGGTACCAGTGGGCTGCCCCAAGCCGGAGTTGGGGCGGGGGGAGAGACTCTCCCATGCCCATCGGCTCGACAGTTATGCTACACAACTGGCAGAAGACATCAGTCTCAGTGGGCAAGATTCTGAGAAGTTCAGTAATTGTTTGGCTGGAGGCAACAGCTTCGTGGACATCAACCTATGACAGAGTTGGCTGGAACCAAGAAGGTGTTGCTATTATTGGAGGAGATAGGTTCTCTGTTGGTCTGCAGAATGTCTCTGCAGGCAAATCTTGAGCCTGGTGATAATCCAGATGTCTTCTCCTGGCAAAGAATTTGCAGGATCTTCTGATGTTTCATTTACTCTGCCTGTAGCATCAGTTGAAAGGTTAGGATGTGAGCGAGAGCAGGAAGAGGCAGTTGGGGCTGGGAGCAGATGACTGTTTGGGGTGAAATTGGGAAGCAGAAGTAGGCAAGGGATGAAATCCTGGCTGTTTAGTGAGTCTCCTAGAAAATCTCTGTGTCTAACTCCTTCTCAATGCTTCAGGTTGGTGATGGCACAACTTCTGTTACTCTCCTGGCTGCTGAATTCTTAAAGCAAGTGAAGCCATATGTGGAAGAAGGCCTGCACCCCCAGATCATCATCCGTGCTTTCCGTACTGCAACCCAGCTGGTAAGGGTACCCAGCACTCCTTGTGAACCGACGTGCTGCTTTAGCTAGAAGCTCATCATGTGTCTGATGTGTTGGGGAACGAAAGAATAAGGCAGAAGAACTTGGAATGGGTTCTGGTCTCAAGCCTGGGTTGGGGAACTAAAATGTGATCTGTCTGAAATATATCTTATTATAATTTTATACTGCCCTATATAAAATCTCAGGGCGGTTTACAACTTAACAAATATCATGTAAGCAGCTACTTAAATTTATTAACTATAACATAAGTTGCTACTTTGATCAGAGTCTACTAGCCACTGGGATTGCTTTCTAAAGTATAGTCTTCTTTTATAAGAGTGGCTGTGGAACTGTAGGATGTATTTCAAGCCTGCATTTCTGGCTTGCACCTTCTTTAGTGATCTTGTCTACATGGGGCTTGGAGTAGAATGAATACTCTAGAGAGTGTTGTTCAGCTTCTGCTCTCTGCCCCTCTTCCATGCTCAGCAGTGGCTGTAATACTGCTTCATGACGGCAGGAATGGAAGCAGTGCAGATACTGAGGAATATAGGAAGCTGCCGTCTAGCAAGTCAGACCATTGGCCCATCTAGCTCAGTATTGTCTACGTAGACTGATAGCAGCTTCTTTAAGATTGCATGCAGGAGTCTCTCTCAGCCCTATCTGGACATGCTGCCAGGGAGGGAACTTGGAACCTTCTGCATGCAAGCAAGCAGACGCTCTTCCCAGAGTGGCCCCATTCCCTATGGGGGCATATCTCCCAGTTCTCACACATGTAGTCTCCCATTCAAATGCAGATCTGGCTAGACTCTGCTTAGCAAAGGGGACAATTCATGTTTGCTACTACAAGGCCGCCATGCTCATAGCTCCTGTTGATTTCTGTGGGGCTGACCCAAGAGAACTTCCCACTCGGTTGTGCCCATGGTGAGGATTTCAGATTGGAACAATGGCCGAAACAGCATGGTCTTGGCAGTGGGGGGGAGTGCCCTGACTAAAGCCACATCTCTTCAGCCAAGCCTCTTAGCTGTCTGGTAGTTCTTATGGGTATTTTAATTTGATTTTTCATATGTTCTGATTGTTAAATTTCTTTGCTTTTGTTGCTGTAAACTGCCTAGAGGTAGTGGGCAATATACAAATATGTTAAATAAATATGCTAATTCTGGTTCTTGCCTTGTGTTGACAGGCTGTAAGTAAGATCAAGAAAATTGCAGTGACAGTCAAGAAGACGGACCACGAGTAAGTTCCCATTCTCTTCTGGATCTTGATTAGAAGGGATAAATCTGCTGCTCCCTGCCCATGTGACTGAGTTGTGTCTTTATTTATATTGACCTAATGCAAGTCTGTGTTTAAATGGACTTGCTGCCTGCAGAATGGAGGGCACACCTCTTGTTGGATCTAGTACCCCCATCCAATCAGGGATTGGTTTGCTTGCGTGTTGTCCAGAAAGGGTCACCCAGGTGAGCTGGCTCTCTCCAAAGACTTCAGATCTGACCCCAGCATGCATTATTTCTTTCTAGCTGATAGGGAGGGTTTGGCTTGTATCTGATGCCCATTGGAAGGAGGCCATGCAGAACTCCTTGAGGTGTGGTGCTGCTCTTACAGGGCAAGCAGGCTGGTGTCTTTCTCCTGCCTCTCTGAGCCACAGGAGGACAGCTGACAGGAATCCTGCTGCTCTGCTTCCATCTCTTGACAGCTTTTCAAGAAGCACAGGGCTGCCACCATTACTATGCAGAAGGTCTGCTCCACTGCAGCCTGGCCTTTGTTCTTCAAGCTGTCAAATTGACAGTCTCGTTGCTACTCTTCATGAAAGGCTTCAGTGAGCCTCCTGTCTCATGGCCCTACTTGGACATGAGCCCTTCAGGCAAATGCTAGTTAATTGCACTTGCGTTAATGTGCATGGGTTAGGAGCCTTTCTTACACAGTGAGTGCCTTTCTGTTATGGGGATGCTGATTTCTGAGCACTCCATCCATATGTTGTTCCTAGGGAAACATTACTTTCCCCAGAAATCATGTCCTTATGTGTGGAATGTGATGGTGTTCATAGCAAGAAATCTGAGGTCCTCGGAACTGTTTCCAGTCATTCCATTTTCACAGCAGCATACCAGATCCATGTGCGTGAGTTAATGAAAAGTAACTGCTGCCTTAGGTGCCTAGCAAAGTATGCTGATCCTGGAGGTGTAAGCACCGCAAGTTTCGAAAGGTGTGGGGGCAGGATGCAGAAAAGCTGAGCTTCCAAACTCAAGTCATGAGCACAGCTGTGTGGTTCTTCGTCTGTCTGCTGATGCTTTTTTAGCTCAGGGTTTGGTTATGCTCCCAGAGTGCTTTGAGAGCAAACAAAATATGTGTATTGATCCCAGTTAAATATTTTTAAAACTTTGTTTTTATTGGAAGAACAAAAGGGATACTTTTCATCGCCAATGGTTTTGATACCTATGCAAGTTACTGTAAAACAATGAAGCTAAACTAATTTATTGTTAGAGCTTTTAATGGTGTGCTAGTTAAGGCTTCTATAAAAGCAAATGATTTACTGACCATTTCTCTTTGACTTTAACCCTGGAACTCCCGGGTCTGCCTACAGTTACAAAACTGGTACTCCTTGGTTCCTGCTGTAAGCAGTCAGTTGACTAGTATGCCAGCCTTAGTCCATCCTGTCTTCCTCCATAGGGAGCTGAGAAGCCTACTAGAGAAATGCGCATCCACAGCCCTGAGCTCCAAGTTGATCTCCCAGCATAAGGACTTCTTTGCCAGGATGGTGGTAGATGCTGTCATGATGCTGGATGAGCTGCTACAGATCAAAATGATTGGGATCAAGAAGGTGCAGGGAGGAGGCCTGGAAGTAAGCTGATAGACTCTGATTTATTTCTGTTTGGAGAAACACACACACACACACACACACACACACACACACACACACACACACACGCCGGGCTAAGAGAGGGGATGGAAGGCAGGCATCTAGGTTTAGACTGAACTAGATTGGAGCCCTGAGCAAGGGTGCCTAGCTATAAAAATGGAAAGGAAAGAGAACTAGATGGTGGAATCCTTTTGTGCACTGAGGATGCAATCTTTTGCACCTTCTAAACTCTGTTGGACTGACTTTTGATGCATGGGATTAGGTTGTTAAAATTCTAGGAAACTTACCAGAGGGTGTTGTCTCTGGCTTTTTGACAAGTGTTGTCCTGGAAAAAATGTCACAGCATGTCTACCAGTCCTATCTTGGACGCAGGCACATGCACGCACACCCAGATGTACCTTGAATGCAGCTGAAGCTAAGTACCTTGAACTGACTCTGACCACTCTAGTTCTGGGAACCATCTGTAGTTAAAGAAATAACCAAGGCTAGCTAAGTAGTGCCATAGATTGTGGTCTGAGAGCTGGACTCCTCCGATGGGTTAGAACTGCCGTTTCTGGCAACATCCAGCTGAAATAACTGTTTTTCCCCAGGAATCCCAGCTGGTGGCAGGAGTTGCCTTCAAGAAAACCTTCTCTTACGCTGGCTTTGAGATGCAGCCTAAGCAGTACGAGTCGCCCAAGATAGCCTTGCTCAACATCGAGCTGGAGCTCAAGGCCGAGAAGGACAACGCCGAAATTAGAGTCAACTCTGTGGAGGTGAGGGCTTGATCAAGAGTGGGAGCTGTGGAAATAAAATGCTGTGAGCCTCTAGTCCCAAAGGGTTCGTGGTGTAAGTGCTTGACGCAAGTAACGGGTACTGCACAGTGCTTCATCCAGGTGACAGTAGACACTCTCATCATCCCTTGCTCAGTTGGGCACCTGGGTGCCATGGAAGGCTGCAGGACAGCTGCTCTGCTTCCAGTTCTTGAGTGCTGAAGGTCATCCAGGGGTGGTTTGCTCCTCCCACTAGCTTTGGAGGTAGGGCTATGCAAATGACCTCATGCATAGTTCCCTTCAGTGGAGGAGCTTCTCCCCAGCTGCAGTTCTGGTTGTGCTTGTCCCAAAGCCATGGGGCTTTCACACCGCTCCAGCTCTGTGAACCTTTTTGTGGTGCTAGTGGCTGGCTTCAACCCTTGCTTTCCTGATGAGGATAGCAACAGCTGCATGTCTGCTGTGCACCTCATGGAGGAGAGTCAGGGCAGTCCACGGGGAGGGCTGAGCTCATGGACCTGTTCCTGACAATGGGGTGTAGGCATCTTAGGAGCCTTCATTGTCACCTGCATATCCCTTCAGTATTGAGGGCCATGGGCAGAGCAGAAGGCTGCAGGATTGCTGCTACTCGTGGACTGCCTCTTCCCCACCATCTGTTCAGTTGAGGCAGAACTGTTAGGTGGGCAAGAGTGATGGAGAACAGGATAGTCTGCATACCCAGTCCCGGGTAATTGGCTTGGCCTTTCTGACGGGGAGGAGTGTGTGTTCTAAAGCCGCTTGCTTTGACCTGGGCACTGGCACTGCACACTAAACTGGCTGCTGGGTGCAGATGTCTGGATTGGAGGCAGTCCGGGGGGGCGGCTCCAGGAAAGCGAGAGGTGCTCTTCTGTGTAAACTCTGAATCTTCTGCCAAGGGAGCTGTACTGAGACGTCTTGCCCAAATCTCCCTCTGCAGGATTACCAAGCCATTGTGGATGCCGAGTGGAACATCTTGTATGACAAGCTGGATAAGATCCACAAGTCGGGGGCCAAAGTTGTGCTCTCCAAGCTTCCCATTGGCGATGTGGCTACTCAGTACTTTGCCGACAGGGACATGTTCTGTGCCGGCCGAGTCCCCGAAGAGGACCTCAAAAGGACCATGATGGTAAGGGTCTCTGCTCACCTTGACTGGTGGTGTCTGGGTGGGTCTGCCTGTACAAGAAAGAAATGTGATGCAGCAGTGGCACCAGGGAAACATACATATGTGTGTGTGTGTGTGTGTGTGTGTGTGAGTGATATTATATGGGGCAGGTGGTATGGGAGGGGCGAAATGTGTTTCAGGTGGGGGGTGGGGCTAACTTGTCAAACACCTAAAATTTCTGAAAGAAAAGTAAATGTATTTCATGTTAATGCTCCCATTCTAAACATGGACAGTAGTGAGTCTGTGGGGAATAGCTCTCTATGTATTGTGATGCTCTCTGAGTATGTAAAAAGTGTCTTTCCTTCAAGTTACACCAGGGGTCCAGCAGTGGGAGGGGGGGTGTTGTCTCCCTCTCGCCCTCCTCCCGAATGCTGCCTCTGTTAGGGTGGTGTTATCAGAACCAGTGATGCAGTTCGGGAGCAAGAGATGCGAATGGGTCCCAGGCTCCCTGGTGGGTGTGGCTTTTCCGTGTGCAGTGCAGCTGCTCTGGCAGGAAGTGTCTGCCTGCGTCTTGCCATTAGTACTGCGCTGAATGCTCTCCACTATTTTCAAGGCAAGCACATTGAACTTGATGCTTGTGGGTGTGCCCACCCCTTTGTGGCTTGTTTGCAGCTAGTATTTTACCTGTTATTGCTCAGGTTTTTTGTTTACTTTGGTTCATTCTTCCCTGTAGGATCTGAGCACACTGGAAATTGTGCACTGGGTGTGATAAAGTTGCAAAGCTCTGTAGCCAGCCAGCTCTAGCTGTAGGTTGGCTTCTTAATGATGCCTGTCAGAGAGAGTGCTGATGGCTCACATAGGTGGCTTTTAGCCAGAGACCACTCTCAGAATGTTTCTCAGCCCTCTCACAATGGCTTTCCGCCCCCCCCTCCAGAAGGGGAAGAGGCCCTCTTGATTCTGATGAAGGCTTTGGCAGAATGCCCTCCACCTGCCCACCTCAGCTCTGACTTGACACACCTTGCAAGAGCAGCCCTACTGGATCAGGCCCCAGGCCCATCTAGTCCAGCATCCACCAGATGCCCACAGGCAAGAGCTGGGGGCATGCTCTTTCTCCTGCTGTTACTCCCCTGCAACTGGTATATAGAGGCATCTTGCTTCCGAGGCTGGAGGTGGCCTATAGCCACTGGACTAGGAGCCATTGATAGACCTGCCCTCTATGAATTTCTCGAAACCCCCTCTTAAAGCCATCCTTTTGGCGGAAAGTCCTGTACAGCTCTTATTTATCTCAGTGGATTCTTGCACTGGAGATGTTCCAGATGGAGTTTGTCCCTACTTCTGAAACATTTTTTTGAGGAAACACTTTATTTGTTGGAGATAAAAGCATGCTCTGGCTGAACCCATCTTGCAAGCTTGCAGTGGTGACAACTCTCTTCTCTTGACCAAAGGGAGAGGGGCTTTCATGGAGGGCAGCTTGGGTTTGGGGCCCCTGCCTGCGGTTTTACCTTGTGATGTGTCTGGGAAGTGATGTGACCTCCCCTTCTGCATTTAATTGGGCAAGGTGTAACTACGTCTCTTTTACCACACCTTACATTTAGGACAAATGGCTCTCGAAATGCGTCACTGGTTCCCTAGTACCGTGGAATGGGGAGAGCTGGTCTTGAGGCAGCAAACATGAATTGCCCCTTTGCTAAGCAGGGTCCACCCTGGTTTGCATTTGAATGGGAGACACATGTGTGAGCACTGCAAGATATTCCCTCGGGATGGAGCCACTCTGGGAAGAGCATCTGAGGTGCCAGGTTCCCTCCCTGGCAGCATCTCCAAGATAGGGCTGAGAGAGACTCCTGCCTGTAACCCTGGAGAAGCCGCTGCCAGATGGATCAATGGTCTGACTCCTTATATGGCAGCTTCCTCTGTTCCTAAGGTGGGGTAGTGGGTCAGTCTTTCTTCCCACCCTTCACCTGGGACTGGAGGCTTCTTTGCACACTGCTGAGAATGGCATGTGCTGTGTTTGCTCTCCTAGCAGAGGGTGTCCAGGGGCCTCTGCCGGTTGCTCTGGACTTATAAATAGCAAAATGAGACATTCCGCTTTGCTGTGTCTAACCATTGGAGGAAATTGCCATTGGTGCAAGATTAGTAGAATATTTGCAGTACGTAGTCTAGTTCTGCTTGACTACATAGTTGCAACCAAAACCCCACTCACTGGAAGTTAGGATAAATGTTGACCTGGCATAAGCAGAGCAGGAATTATAGCAAAAGGTCATTTCGTTTTTACATATCTTGAATACTTAAAAGAGGCAAGCCTAGCTGAGTGGGACTTGGTTTGGTTTATCAATGGTTATTGATCCGATACTGAACCTCTCTTGCATGCACTGTAGGCCTGTGGCGGGTCCATCCAGACGAGTGCAAATGCCCTGACGGATGATGTCCTTGGGCAGTGCGCACTCTTTGAGGAGGCGCAGATTGGAGGAGACAGGTAAGTGCCGCTGGGATGCTGGAGGACCGGCTTGCTCCAGGCTAGCAGATCATCTCCCTCTCCCTTAGCTAGTCTCTGAAATCACAGCTCCTCCTTAAAAACTCACAAATGTCTTGTGTGCCAGTTGGCCCAATTTGCCTTGTTGGGGCCAGCCTTGGGTTGGATGGAACAATGCGTGGTGTCCAGCAGCCAGGCCATGCATATTCTGAGCAGGTTTGAGCCTTGCACCTCTCGTCAGAAACCTGTTTACGTTTGTGAAAATTGCGTGTATTTTGGTTCTAACCACTATCCCTGGATGGCATGTCTAAAACTTCTAACCTGCAACTTCACTATAATTCTATCAACTGCAGCTCAGTCACTTTGCAGGAAGCAGCTAAGCACCATCCTGTGGGGTGGGGGCCTCAAAGGCGGTGGAGGGGCATTTAAAGGCGAGGGAGGGTGCACTTATCCCTCCTGCCACTCTTCCTCCGCTGGCGCTTGGTTTTTCAAAACTCCATGGGGCGGCAACATACCTCCCTAGTAAATGGGGCGGCAGGGAGGTACGCTGCTGCCCCCCCATGGACTTTTGAAAAAACGAGCACCAGCGGGGGAAGAGTGGCTTGAGGGATAAGTGCACCCCCGCCCTTAAAGCCGGTTCCATGCACACCCCTAGTGGTGATGTGTTTTTAGCCTGCTTTCTGCTTGGAAAGTAAGTACCCTTATGAGATCGCCTTGTGGTTTGTTTGTGTGTCTCCTGTGGCCCCCCCCATATGTTGCAATACCTGCACCAAATCTGGTACAGATGTGCCACATAGGGACTCCTAAACGGCGTGGTTTGTGATGACGTCCTTTACCCCAATCCAAGATGGTGGCTGCACAGAAAATAGTGCATTAGTTTGTACCTGAACTGCTTGTTTACTTGCTGTGCTTGAGTTTTTGGGATGATTTCCATGTAGAACTTTGTATCATGTAAATTTGTGACTTTAAGAGGAAATGGCTAAGTTCAAGGGTGCAGTTGTGTGCATTTCACTCAGTCTACAGCTTTTTTTGTCCAGGAGACTTTGGTGAAACAGCAGTGTGAGATAAATATGAGTTCAAAAATATGCAGATGCACATCTTTGCCTTCCTCACCAACATCCTCTCTCTGAAAGGTGTGTTACAGTGTTACCTACCTCACTTGCACAAAGGCCCACCTTCCCCTCTCTCTCTTTGGCAGGTATAACTTTTTCACTGGCTGCCCAAAGGCCAAGACGTGCACGATAATCCTGCGTGGCGGGGCAGAGCAGTTCATCGAAGAGACGGAGCGTTCCCTTCACGATGCCATCATGATTGTCAGGAGAGCCATCAAGGTGCGGGGCTGAGCTGCTGGGCATCTCCACGTGGGTTAGCTCACTGGCTGCCTCTGGCAACTTCAGCACGGCCCCTAGGCAAGGTCGCTTCTGTACACTGCAAGGGTGCTGTTCCCCTCTTTGCCAGAGCTGAGCCACCGGACTCGGGAAACCAAGAGCTCCCCATCCTCCTTCTCTTTAACTTTGTACGGTTCTTTGCTTCGCCCAGCTCTGCCAGCATGCTGCTGCTTATGCTTACGTGTATTTGACATGTTGACTGACTGAGTCACCATCCAAGCTTTGGAAGCATTCTGGGATTTTTTGATGAGATGGATTATGGGGACAGAAAAAGGAGGGCAGAGGAGGAGAGAGGAGCAGGAAAGAGGTGTGAGGTATTGAAGCCCAGCCCAGCCCTGCTCTGAAGCCTCCACTGGAAGCGGTTGCCAGGCTTCTAAGGGGACTCCCTCCCTCCACCATAAGGGCCGGGAACCCGTTTCTTTAAACAAAGGGAACAAAGGTTTGTGGAAGACCAATGTTGCTTTGTCCTACCCGATTCAGCTCTGTACATGGAATGTGTAGAGCCTAGCGGGGGGGGGGGGGGGAGCGGGAAGGAACAGCAGGGAAGCTAAAAGAAGCCTGTTTCGGATGAAAGGAGGGAGGCAACCTGTACAGGCTTGGAACCATCTGCTTCTCCCAGCAGGGCTTCAGTCTTGCTTGGTGAAGCAAACTGGGACGAAAGAGATGGCTGAGAAGCAAAGTTACACCGTGGTGGGAGGGCTGGATGCCAGGATCCTCGCAAAAGCAAACTGTTCCCGTTAGACTAGCGTGTGAAGCGATGATGGGCTGAAGCCTGGCTGGGTTTCAGACGTCTCGCTCCTTCTCTCAGGACAGAATCACTGTGTCGGTTAGTTACAGGATTCCTATTCATATACTACTTTTCCACCTCAACACAAATTCTTGAGCAGCTTCCATAGAAGAGGGAACAAAATAGAAGGGCTTATAATCTAAAGACGAACACAGGATAGATTCCAGCAATAGTGATTGGTGGATGCTTTGCTGGGGTTGGATAGGAACAGTTGCTCTCCCCCTGTTCAATACAAGAGAGCCAGTGTTGTCTTGAGCCAGGGCTGGGTGTGCTCTACCACATTTGCTCAGATGCTGGCCAGCATCTTGAGTCCCAAATGCTCCGAAGCAGTTTCCATTGGGAAGCTGAGCTCCTTGGAAAGCTACACTCTTTTTGTCATTGTTCAGCTGTGCTGGTGTTGGAGTGCTCTTGCCTCTCTTTGCTGGAGACAGGTTCTCTTCAGAAGAAAGCTTTAGGCGGGGTCTGCACTAAACTGTGTGTGATGCTTATGGCCTGGCCATAGGAAGTGAGCTGATAAACCTATGGCAACTTACTAGCTTTATGGCTTTCTCCCCAAGGAGGAGACTTGTCCCCTTAAGCTAAGCAGGGTCCGCTCTGGTTGCATACGAAATGGAGACTAGAAGTGTTTGCACTGCAAGATATTCCCATCAGGGGATGGAGCGGCTCTGGGAAGAGCAGAAGGTTCCAAGTTCCCTCCCTGGCAGCATCTCCAAGATAGGGCTGACAGAGATTCCTGCCTGCAACCTTGGAGGAGCCGCTGCCAGTCTGTGTAGACAGTACTGAGCTAGATGGACCAATGGTCTGACTCAGTATATGGCAGCTTCCTGTGTTCTTCTGTTCCTAAGTGCCTGTCCTCCCGTTCCCAATCCCTGCTTTAAAAACCCTCATTGTGCACAACCCCACATAGTGCATTATTGATTTCGACTCTGTCAGTTTGGCAGATTTTGTTCTTTGCATGGATTTCAGGATACTGTGGGTGTGGATTATGCAACAGCTGTGCCTCTCTCTTCCTTGCCAGCAAGCTGGTGGATAGTATTGGCTTGAGTGAAGTCGACAGACGCACAGTCACTCTCTCCAGAGCGCTGTCAGCCAGATCTGTGCTAAGCAAACAGCCACTGGCTTCCTCATGAATTGCGCCCACCAGATCTGCTTGCAAGAACAGTCTTTCAGGAGAGTGACCTTTTTCCTGGCTGTTTTTTCAGAATGACTCTGTTGTTGCTGGCGGGGGTGCAATAGAGATGGAGCTCTCCAAGTATCTCCGCGATTACTCCAGGACCATTCCAGGGAAGCAACAGTTGCTGATCGGGGCATACGCCAAAGCCTTGGAGATCATTCCACGCCAGCTCTGCGACAATGCTGGCTTCGATGCCACCAACATCCTCAACAAGCTTCGAGCCAAGCATGCACAGGTAAGCTCCCTTGGCAAGACTATGAGGATTTGGCGGTTCATCCTACAGGTCTCGCAGAACAGCAGCCTCTGTGTGCCTGATGCCAGCTGTGTGGCAGATGGGCTGCTTTGGCATCTTGGTTGGAACTCTGCTTCTAGCCTCTGATGTGACTGCTTCTCCTTCTAGTATGTGTTTTGGAGATCATCAGTTGTAACAAGTAGATCAGTCTCCTTGTATATATGCAGGTGTGTACATCTGCACACATACGAGTAGATCAGTCTTGGTAGCCACACCAAAGAAACACAACAGTGGAGACTGTGGCTATGTCTCCTTGCTTGGAACCCAGCAAACTGGCTTATGCAAAGTCTCAGCCAGGGTGGCAAGTCACAGTCTGATCCTGGTTTGCTGGCCACACCAAGCTGTGGTTTGCCCCAACTACCCTTGGAAGCTTCTGATCCCATCACTGTGTGCATGGAGGAAGGACTTGGATGAGATCCTTGCTCTGCTACAAAATGCAGTCATTGTTCTTGGACAGTTGCCGTCTTGGGATTCTGGCCAGAATCGGGTGGTCCCGCTCACAACAGTAAAAAGCCACACGGACCTTTCCAGGGTGATGATTCCATGTATGTGAGCTGCTGTCATCTGTCCATGAGTTAGTTTGGAATTTCACATTAGAGTTGACCTTGTGGTATTCCAACTGTTGAAATATGTTTTGAAATGCAAAGTTACTGTTACTGTCATTTGACTTGGAATCCTAGCTGGTCAGAGGCCACCCCTCACCCCCGCCCTTTACTTCACTTTACAAAAAAAAAAAATCTGTCCAATTGACCAAAGGCCATGAGAACTAAATGGAACCTCCATGTTCAGTATCCGTCTGTGCCCTTGCATACCCATTTGCTGGGCAGCAGAAGCAGGAAGTGCTTGCTGGCCACTGGAATAAAGGATGCTGGACTAGATCAAGAGCAGTAGCTGGAAAGGCGAGGTTGCCTCCCCCTGGCTTAACTACAGCTCCCATCTGCAGCCATGGTTCATTGTGGCTGGGGATGATGGGAGTTGTAGTTCAACAGCAGCTGGAGAGCCCTGGTTGCCTCCCGCTGAGATGAGTATTTAGCCTGATCCAGCAGGGTGTTCTTTGGGAGGTCTTCTCGCGTGACCCCGGTGCAAGGTGCACCTTGCAGTAAGTGCATTGTGTCTGCCTTCTCAGGGTGGGAAGTGGTACGGCGTGGATGTGAACAATGAAGACATCACTGACAACTTTGAGGCTTTCGTGTGGGAGCCGGCTGTTGTCCGCATCAATGCCCTGACGGCAGCGTCGGAGGCGGCTTGCCTCATCGTGTCTGTGGACGAGACCATCAAGAATCCCCGCTCCACAGTGGATGCCCCTCCTGCAGGCCGTGGCAGAGGGCGAGGCCGGCCACACAACCACTGAGGGCCGCACACTCTGCCAGCCGCACAGGATCCGGGGACCCCAAGCAGGAGATCAGGACACTGTTGCTCGGTACTCCTCACTTGAGTCTGTTCTACCGTCGGAGGACCGACCCCACTTTTGATGCTCACAGGGCCATTCTCTGCTACATCTGGGGGCGGGGAGGTGTGTGCCCAGGGGTGCTCCGTGTCCAGTGGGTGGATTTCTCTCTTGAGAGGGAAGGTCCTACATCCTTGAACACTCACGTCCAAGTCCCCGAGGTGGTGCCAAGCTTTCCTCTTGTGGTTTATTTTTGTCCTTCAACTCTGAAGCTTTGGGCCCCCCAGATATGTGTGATGCTGGCATTGTGCTGGAAAGTGTAGGTGGTTGGCTGTTGACTGTATTTATTGGTTATTCTGCTGCGGGTTTGAACCCAGGCATGAACAAAACAACATAAAAAGTGGGTTTCACATCCTTGGCTGTATTTTGTTTCTGGTTTGCTTTGTTCTTGAGAGTTGAGTATTCTTCTTTAGAGGGAAATGATAAAAAGCATTGGGATTTTGAAATGTGGCTGGGCCCCAAAATCGAGATTTTACTTTTGGTCTGGTTGTGGTTGGGGACTGCCAAAGGATGATTGGGACTTCAAAATCCTAAAGCATTTTTTAATGAAAATGCGTGAAGTGGCAGGAATTTGCAGCCATAGGGAGGAACAGGGCATGGGGTTGATAAAAGGGGCCTCATTCTGTCCACTGGTAAACCCCCTGCCCCCCCCCCCCCCCCGCAGAGCTAATGTTGAACCAGAGATGCCACACACTTCTTTTACAATCACAAGGACTACAGACTTATCCTCTTAAAATTAAATCACAGCAGGGGCTTCTGTATCTCGTAGGAACTTGCTGCCTTGTTCTGGACTTGAAGTCCCTTCCCCAGATCTTGAGTAGCTGTTCTCTATCCCCCCTGTGCCTTTTGTTTGCTTTAGAAGGCAAATTGTCTGTGCTAATTGTCAATTTGTATCTAATCAATTCCAGGCTCTTTCTTGAGTTCCTTACATGCCTGAGTTTGGCAGGTCATTAAAATTGGGTGCTCTGGCTAATGAAGCTCTATTTAGGCTGTGTTCTTGCAGCACATTAGCCGTGCCTCTCAATGCGGGTCTGGTTGGGCATGATATGCTGTCGTGCTGCAGGGGATGAAAGGGGAGTGCCTGGAAAAGCAACATGCCCTTTCACCACAGGGAAAACTGCACAAGCTCCAGCGGTCCTGCTTTTCCTTGTACCTGTCTCTGACAAAAAAGAAAACCAACCCCACCCCCTGCTTTTGGGGGAGAGATAGGTGTCCCCCGCTCCTTACCACCACAAAGTGTGTGCCTCCACTAGTTTTTCCAGATCTTTCTTTTTCCTGGATCTCTAGATGTTAACAGTGTGCAGGGGAGAAAGATGTCTCTAACTCTACTGCCCTGGCAATCACATACACAAGTGTGAACATAGAATGCCAGCACTCCATGTCCCTCCCACCACTGCCCCTCTCCTTCACTAATGCCATATCTGCATGACAAACTTTGCCATAGGCACAAACAGGTCAATTGGGAGACAATTTTCTGTTCATCATCATTATGCTCGAAACCAAAGAACATACACGCTTTAGTCTGTGTATTATGAAGTTTCAGAAGCCAGGGCAGGCCTGGCTCCTGTTGAATCAATGAACCCCAAATCTTGTTCCTAAGGAGACAGTTGAATTGAAACGTGTCTGTTCAGGCTTGAATCAAGACAATGCTTTCTGTCACTACAGGGTTTCTGACTGAGATCCTTCCAGCAATGCCAGGGTTTCAGAACACCTGACCTATGCTCATCACTCCCCAAACTTGCTCTCTCTAGCCCCCAAGAGGACTTCTCTGCCACCCATAGGTGGTTTTTGGTGCCAAGGTAGTTGTGTTAGGCTGCTGCAGTTAAAGCGAACCCGAGTAGCTTGTGGCACCTTAAAGATGTGAGGGTAACCTGTTTACTTGTTGCCTGTTCTCTCACAACACAGAGAGGGGAGCAGGATTGTACCCACTGGCTATACCCTTTGGTACCTGCACATTCAGCATCTGTAAAGGACTTTGTATACACAGTGGATGGGTAGTGAACTCCATGCAGTTGGGAATTGCACTCGGGAGCCTCTTCCATACAGAGTGTCTGGAATGCTAGTATTGAGGGGTGGTGGAAGGACCCCTCCCTCACAGCATACACATGGTGCTGCAGCTGTGGTGAAGACCACCAGGAAGGTGGGGGTGGAGTTGCAACTGTGAGCAACAGTGGTTCAGTACACAGAAAAGAGCCTGAAATGTATGCAGGGGTGACTTGGGCTGGGCAAGCAGGTGCAAGAGGTGTGGGGTTAACCAGGAGTGCGCTCATAGGAACAGAGGAAGCTGCCGTATGCTGAGTCAGACCACTGGTGCATCTAGCTCAGCATTGTCTACCCTGACTAGCAGCAACCTTTCCAAGGATCTAGGCAGGAGTCTCGGCCCTACCTGGAGATGTCTGGGATCAAACCCAGGACCTTCTGCATGCAGATGCTCTTTCACTGAGCTGTGGCCCCATTGCTTGAAAGGAATACCTTGCAGTGCTCACATGTAGCTGCCCATCCACAATGCAACCAAGGCAGATCCTGCTTAACACAGGGGACAATCCATGCTCAATATCACAAGAACAGATCTTCTCCTGACCTCACCACTCCTACATCCAGTACATGGCTGTGAAACCTCTGTCCAGGACTACAGAAGTTTGGACCAACCCACAGAGACGGGCCTTCTCGGTTGCCGCCCCAAGACTCTGGAATGCACTCGCTGCTGAAAGAAGAGCCTCCCATCTCTGACAACTGTAAAAAAGTCCTTAAAGACTTCTTTTTCCCTACCCAAGCTTTTTAACTAGGCTTGTAGTTTAAAACAGAAATTAAAGCCTTTGAACAATTTAAATTTGTTTTACCCCTGATAACTGAGTAGAGACACCTTTTTTCAAGCGGCAATTTTCACAGGGGGAGAGCAACTGGCCCTATCCAACCCCAGCACAGCACCCCTTTAGTGGTTGTTGCGGGTATCTACCTTGTGCTTCTTTTTAGACTGAGCCCTTTGGGGACGGGGACCATGTTAATGGATTATTCATTTTTATATCTAAACTGCTTTGAGAACTTTGGTTGAAGAGTGGTATATAAATATCCACAGTAGTATGCTCTAAACCAGTGTTTCTCAACCTTTTTGGACTCAAGGACCGCTAAATCATTTGTGCAGAGTGTCAAGGACCGCTACATTCTTTGTGTGCAGTTTCCCGGACCAGCAGTTAGTAGAGGGGTTTCAAGTTTAATTTTATTTTATATATCTAAGACTTTATACCGGTCCAAAACTTGCATCTACTTGCAATTAAAATAATGTCATAAAATAAAATTTGTTAAACAATAAACTATTTTATTTACATACTATTTACACAAGAAATTAATTAAGAAATTAAATAATGTCATAAAATAAAATTTGTTAAACAATAAACTGTATTTTATTTACATACTATTTACATATCAAAATGCACACAATGTTAATGTGAACATTATATTCAAATATTTTAGGAGCAGAGGAAGAAGTCTGATAATGAGATATTCAAAATAAAACCTTGGTATGAAAACCAACAATATTCTTCCTTTCCATGTAGCCATAAATAAGAGCCATGTCTGCTTACTGGAAAGTATGCATTCCCAAATTCCAAGGAGACTCTTAGTACATGCATATAAAAAAAGAATCATTAAAATAGAACACATTCAAGCACTATTTGAATGCTTGCATTACTTTCTCCCAAAAGCAATATTGGGGCTGTATTTGTGAATGGCAAAGAGATGACAAACTTTTGGTACTTCTGCAACAAGACAGTGGTAGAAAGGGTGTTCTCCAAAGCCATCCTCAAGCAAGCAGATCTTTCCCAGTCAGTACTACTTGATCCTCCATTTCTTCATATCTAGCAAGCTCCTTTATGAGGCGCAGCAGGTCGGCGCAGCCCTCAGACCGCGCGGCTCGGAGATGGAACGGGGCCATTTTCGCGGGGGGGCGGATGGGATGGGATCCAGGGACTGCCTCTGTTTGCAGGCCAGTGCTTCTGTGCAGCATCCCAACTCTGTGGCCATGCACAGCACTGCTGGCTTATTTAAGCCCACGTAACGTGGGACTGCAAAAGAAAAGTTGCAGGAGACTCAGAGTTGTAGCGGAAGAAGAGGGAAGCGAGGCGTCGCCAAAACAGAGAAAGGGCTGGAACAGAAGAAGCGGCTAGGAGGAGTAAGAGCGAGCGAGGGCGGGCGAAAGGGAGAGGCTAGCAGGTCGGAGTGGGGTTTGAGGGCAGAGAGGCGAGGGAGCAACAAGAGGCAGGGATTGGGCAGGGCCGAGGGAGGAAAGCCCGCAAAGAGCGGAGTCAGGGTGAGGAGTCTGCGCCAGGGAAAGCCAGATTAAGGAGTGGCACTTTGGGAGCAACTTTTGTCGAGTGCGGAGCGAAGAAACTTGGAACAGGGCCATTTTCCCGGGGGGGGGGGATGGGATGGGATCCGGGGACTGCCTCCGTTTGCAGGTCAGTGTTTCTGTGCAGCATCCCAACTCTGTGGCCATGCACAGCACTACTGGCTTATTTATCCTCAATGCTCTGCTCTCCACTCCCTCGCGTGAGTCCCCGATAGTTGAAGAGCAGGAGAAGCAGTCGACGGCGGCGGCACAGGCACAGTCAGGCGCCAAGCATCCCCCTGGCAGCACAGAGGGGAAAAAACCGCAATCTCAGTGGCAGCTTCTTCAAGTAGTTTTGGGCCGATTTGGCCCGTCTTCGGCCATGTGGGGGCGGCGGCGGCAGCTTCTTTGGCCTGAAATTGGGCCTTTGTGGGGGTGGCTGGGCGGCGGCTGCAGCCGCGGCAGTTGTTTGGGGCAGGCAGGAGTTTGGGCCTATTTCGCCGTCTTCGGTCGTGTGGGGGCGGCGGCGGCGGCGGCTTCTTTAGCTTCTGTGGGGGCAGCTGGGTGGGCGGTCGGTGGCGGCGGCAGTCTGGGCCGATTTGGGCCCAGACTGCCGATTCTGGGCCTTGATCTGGCCATGTGGGCGACAAGCGAGAAAGCGGCAGGGAGGGGTAAGTAAACCCTCCCGTCCTCCTAAATATACCCCCCCTGCAGTTGGTCAAAGCAAACACTCACAGCCTCAGCACCTCACTTATTTTTAGCCCAGTAAGTTTAAGCAGCTCACCTTCAAAGATCTCAAAAAACCACCTTCCAGCAACCACCCAATTTCTCCACTCACTCACTCACTGACTGGGCTATCTTCCCGCCTCGGCACAAGCCCCGCCCCTGCTCCACCCCTATTGGTCACTGACGTTCCAGGAGCCTCGGAATTTCCGGGGAGAGAAAAACTTTTACAGCGGAGAGAAAAGCGGATAGAAAAACAAGTGTATTCAGTTTGGAGCCCTGCCTTCCTAGTCGCGGACCGGCACTCAAGCCTCCACGGACCGCTGCCGGTCCGCGGACCGGCTGTTGAGAAACACTGCTCTAAACCACCCACACACAGAAGTTTGGGGTACTGTACATATGTGATAAAATAACATCACACTTGTATTCAAACAGTGGCTTTTTCCTTTTTACAGAGTTTTCTAGCACAACCAGCCTGAGGAAGGCCGAGTCCTCCCAGAGGTGGTCAACCTCAGGGCGGATATGCTTCAGGTGCCAGGCTCACGTGACAGAATGTTTCCCTATAACAAAAATCCAAATTCACCAGCCCATAACAAATTAGCATGTGATGAGAAGCTGTAGACCCCAACGTTTTCTATGTTGCAGGGATTTATTTGCTTTGAATGGAAGACCATTCAAACAGGTGAACTGCTGTTAGCGACCTGAGGTGATATTGTCTAGATGTGGGGTTCCTAACCTGGGGTGCTCCCGATGTGGCTGAAATACAATTCCCATCACCCCAGCAACAATTGTGGCTGCAGATGGTGGGAGTTGTAGTTCAGCAACATCTGGTGGGGAACTGTGAAAAAGGCCAACTCCATGCTAGGAATCATTAGGAAGGGGGTTGAAAATAAAACTGCTAATATTATAATGCCCTTATACAAAACTATGGTGCGACCACACTTGGAGTACTGCGTACAGTTCTGGTCACCACATCTTAAAAAGGACATTGTTGAACTGGAGAAGGTACAGAAGAGGGCAACCAAGATGATCAGGGGACTAGAGCACCTTCCTTATAAGGCAAGGCTACAACACCTGGGGCTTTTTAGTTTAGAAAAAAGACAACTGCAGGGATACAGGATAGAGGTCTATAAAATCATGCATGAAGTGGAGAAAGTGGAGAGAGAGAAATTCTTCTCCCTCTCCCATAACACTAGAACCAGGGGTCATCCCATGAAACTGAAGGTCGGGAAATCTAGGACCAACAAATGGAAGTACTTTTTCACATAATGCATCATCAACTTGTGGAATTCTCTGCCACAAGATGTGGTGACAGCCAACAACCTGGATGGCTTTAAGAGGGGCTTGGATAACTTCATGGAGGAGAGGTCTATTAATGGCTACTAGTCGGAGAGCTGTGGGCCACCTCCAGCCTCAAAGGTAGGATGCCTCTGAGTACCAGTTGCAGGGGAGTAACAGCGGGAGAGAGGGCCTGCCCTCAACTCCTGCCTGTGGCTTCCGGTGGCATCTGGTGGGCCACTGTGCCAAACAGGATGCTGGACTAGATGGGCCACCTCGGGCCTGATCCAGCAGGGCTGTTCTTAGGTAACCTCTTCTCTAGAACAGATGTCCTCAGCCTGGAGTCCCCAGAGGCCGTTGTGACTGGGGTGGTGGGAGTTGTAATCCTACAATACCTGTGGCCCCAGAACGGAGAGTGCCTGGTTTAGGACCAGGTTTCCTGCCTCAGTGCACTGGAAACCCTTGGGCCTCTTAAGAAGGATGATGTCTTTCTGGACTCATTATTTTTGCCATAATGGAGGAACTCTGCTCCCTGATTTTAGTTTTCATGGCAGCTTTTATTTCCGAGGCCTGCCCTGGGCACACTCGGTGCTGGCATGCCACTTGGGCTAAAAGATGCATCCCATCCGTTTGCTGAAGGAATGGTGGAGACTGTCACAGCTGAGACTTTAATTGCACTGGCAAGTGGCAACCTTCGATCGGTGTTCAGCTCAGGCAAGTGTGGTGCAGTGCTCAGCCAAGGGAGAAGGTAACCAAGGAAACCACCCATCAGCAGAGAAAATCCATACCTGCCTGCACATTTTTTTAGAAGTGTGCTTAGTTTTGCATCTCAGGTGCCTGGTTTCTTGATCTTCTCCTTGCCAACAGAGCAGATATAGACAGCACACCTTTCTATTGCTTGGTTTATCTCATTCCCAGGATTGTCATAAGAACAACTAGGTAAGATTGACACAGCCTAGACTTGGAGTATTCTATGGCTGCACCATGATACTTTAGAAGTTTGCAGTGCAGAGAACCATTTCTCCATTCACAAAAACCTACAAGTTTCTAGTCCTTAAGACTTCCAAGACAGAATAGCAAGTAGGCTCAGAGCAGAGGTGCACCTTGATAATTTCAAAGTCTGGACCTAATGGCGTTATGAGGGGGCCCTTGTTTTAGGGCTTGGGGGCGGACATGAGGGCATGTAAGCTGCTGCTTCTGTTAGGAGCTTTCTCTATGCTCAGAGGCGCTCTCATCCTTGATATTTGATCATGCCTTCCCTCTTACTGTTTGTCCAAGCTGGAGAAACCTTTATCTGATTAAGTTCACCTAATTAACCCATCTCCTCAACAGTAATGTGCATGACTTAAAAGCTGCTTTATATATGGCAAGAGAAAAATCTGAAAAAGCATGCTATTTTTACAAGAAACTGAAGATCATTGCCCCTCACACACAGGGAGCTGCCATATACCAAGCCAGACCATTGGTCCATCTAGCTCAGTATTGTCTACACAGACTGACAGCGGCTTCTCGAATTCTCCAAGTTTGTAGGCAAACATCTCTCAGCCCTGTCTTGGAGGTGCCAGAGAGGGAACTTGGAACCTAGATGCTCTTTCCCAGAGCGGCTCCATCCCCTGAGGGGAATATCTTACAGTGCTCACACTTCTAGTCTCCCTTTCATATGCAACCAGGGCAGAGACTGCTTAGCTAAGGGGACAAGTCATGCTTGCTACCATAAGACCAGCTCTTCTCTCTATGAGACTAGGAGACAGTGGAGACCCATCTTTAAAAACACAGTAATCTTTGCAAGTCCTGCCTTGTTCATGGCTAAGGGCTATTGCTGGTTAAGGAGGTGATAAACTTCTGACAAAGAAAACCATTAGCATCTTTAAGCTGCAGAGAAGAGGACAAGTGAGCTACTCCGCAAATGGCTTGCAGGCAGATGGCTCTTGTGTGTGTGGGTTAAAAGGCTTGTTTCTTTCATATTCATTGCGAACCTTGACACTCGTCTGGCCAAATAGCCCCTCCTGAGAAGGATGCTGTCACTTCCTCCTCCCTCAATTGTTGCTGACCCACAACTGTTTCTCTGGAGCTGTGAGAGAGCCTGGCCGGAAAGCTCCTCCATCCCAGCCTTTGGTCCTGAGAACCAGCCTGGAATTCAGGCAATGCCAGCGGAAATAGGAGCAGCCAGAGCATGAGCTTAGAGCTGCTGCACGAATTTCAGTGTACAGGAAGCCAGGCATTCATTCGTTCCCTCCATGGCTTTGTGCCTCTGCATGACTCTCAACAGAAGGAAACACATTCCCATAACAATCACGCCTAGGTCATGTTGCCTAGTTTGTGGGTAAAGCTGGCAACATTCAACTGTTGTTGTTGTTGTTTTGCTCATTGAATTAGGGGTCAAGTTTTGATTAAAACAAATGTGTTACGGACTGCTGGCTCTCCACTTCTTTTGCAAAGCATAAGAATGGCTCTGCTGGATCAGGCCCAAGGCCTCTCTGGTCCGTCCAGCACCTTCTGTTTCCCACAGTGGCCCACCAGCAGATGCCTCTGGGAAGCCCACAGCCAGGAGATGAAGGCACGTTTAAGAACCAGGATGCTGAGTGATTGTTCCTGAACGGGCCAGGAGACATTTCTTCAATGGGAGCTGCCTGGGAGACCTACAGAGGTGCTCTGGAATGTGTGAAAAGCCACCACAATTTGGAAGGAGGAGTGGCCTCTCAGAAGCACGGAGGGAGGGAGGGAGGGAGGGAAATAGTTTGGAGAGCCTCTTTCTAGGATCTGAGATGAGAGAGCAGATCTGGTGCTTGGCAGGAGCGCTTGCTGTTTGTCTCCGCTTACTTGAATATTTATGGTTATTCTGCCTTCAGGGCACCCTTTGCATGCTGGCATCTTCTGGGGAAACACACACACGATTTGTATGCAGAATGTCCCAGGTACAATCTTTGACAGCAGGGAAGGAGGCACCATTGCGCAGGGGTTCAAAGAACCTGAGCCGCCATCTGGCTCCCCTGCCACACCCCCGGCGTCTGACATCAGACACCACTGCTTGGCAGCATCTCCAGCTAGGAATGGGGAAAGACCCCCCTGGGCCTGAAACCTTGGAGAGCCGCTGCCAGTCAGAGCAAATATTAAGCTCTGCTAACTTGGCAAAGAGGCACCTTTTAATGTGGTGATTCTCTTTATTGAGCAGGGGGAGAGTAACTGGCCCTCTCCACCCCCAGCACAGCATCCCTCCAGTGACTGTTGCTGGTGTCTATCTTATGTTTCTTTTTAGATTGTGAGCCCTTCGGGGACAGGCAGCCATCTTATTTATTTATTATTTCTCTGTGTAAACCGTCCTGAGCCATTTTTGGAAGGGCGATATAGAGATCGAATGAATGAATGAATGAATACATACATACTTACATACATACTAAGCCAGATGGACTAAGGGTGGTTGTGCACATGACCACTGTGCTTGGAGTGGGGGGGGGCATGGAAAGGCAGGATTGCTCCTGCCTTCCCCCACATGAGGAATGCTGCCACCCCATATGGGTGCCACTACGGCAAGCAGTGCAGCAGCGCGGAGGCCAGGGGAAGGACACCTAGCCTCCAGGAATCCCATGATTCCCCTGGGAGTTGGGTGCTCTAGGCACCCAACTCTGTGCCCAACTCTGTTACCCTGGCACCAACTCACACATCCCCGGCGCTGAGGTAAGTCAGGCTGGCCGGGAGGGAGGGCAGTGCTGGCATTGGGCAGTCCTGGGTTGCCCCACCCTGAGTTAGACTGCTCGTGTGAATAGGCTGAGAGTCTGACTCCGTATAAGGCAGCTTCCTACGTTCCTGTGTCTGTTGGGCCTCATCCTTGCCCTGCATGAACTGAGAACACATCCAGCTCTTCCCTGCCTCCTTTTGTTGCAAGGTATATCAACCATGGTGGGTAAGTTGTTCTTCAGGGTAGCTAACGTGAGCCAGCGTGGTGTAGTGGTTAGAGTGCTGGACTAGGACCAGGGAGACCCGAGTTCAAATCCTCCATTCAGCCATGATACTTGCTGGCTGACTCTGGGCCAGTCTCTTCTCTCTCAGCCCAGCCTACTTCACAGGGTTGTTGTGAGGAGAAACCTAAGGATGTAGTACACCGCTCTGGGCTCCTTGGAGGAAGAGCGCGGTATAAAATGTAAAAATAAAATAAAATAAAAATAAAATAATAACTTGCGTGGCATCATTGGTCTCAGGAACCCCAGTGCTCCCTAGGACACAATTTCGGAACTACGGCCTGGGTTCCTGCCTTCTTAGAATGGCTCTAACTGTGAAGTTGAAGGCATGGTGGGCACAACTCCTTTGGGAACTGTCTTTGCGGTTGTATTTTGTTTCTGGGCCTTGGTTGCTCTTGGAAACCACAATATATGCCTACTGACCTACATCTGTATGTCAAACTCTTCGCGTAATTCTCCCTGACATGGAGCAGCAGCATTCTCCTCTTGCCTCCAGTTAGCAACCTGGTGCTTACTCGGGACTTTCTGTTCAAGGGAGACCACCCAGGCCTGTTTGCTCTTTCCTTCCTGGGTTGCCAGTTTCTCCGTTGAATATTTAAAACAAGATTTTTTAAAATAGATATCCATCCACAACTGGGGTTATGAGCTGGGTTGTCTTGATTAGCAGGAATGGGCCCATCTTATGGCTTTGCCTAATACATTTGGTTGTGATCAGGGAAGGAACCAAGGAATGTAATGGCTTTAATGGCTGGGATCTCTCTTCTGCCTTGGGAATGAGACACGCTTCAGAATAATTCAGAAGAGGAACAGAGAGGTTGCTAGAAACAACTTGGCTGTCTTGAATTTGAAGTAAGGGGGAAATACTTAACACTATGAACATCACCCATCCATGCTGGGGTGGTTATCAATGGGCACTTACAGAAATCTTGGATCCTGGGTTGCCAGATGCCGATACACAGATGCTCCTGGTAGACTTGGCCTCTTATAACCATAACAAGAGGATAATGATTTGCAGAGCTTTGGCCCAGATTTTGCACTTGGTCCCCTGCTTGGCCAGGTTCCAGGGCAGTGTTAGATGCCTGTCACATTGTGGTGTGTTGCTGCTGTGCCCCAAATGGCTGGTTGAGCAGGCAGTAGTTCCACAGATGTGCCTTTTGTCCAGGAGTGGCTTGTCCTAATGAGTCGGGGAGGTGTAGGCAAAGGAGGTGCCACGGCTTCTCCTTTCTGGAGCTCTGTTTGCTCCTTTCTCCCCGCCCCCATTCTGCTCTGCCTACAGCCACGCTGCCTGAAAGCTGGCCATTCATCAGGTAGAGCTGTATACTGCAAGCTCTCCCTGATGATTGACCAGCCTGCAGGCAGTACAGCTCTCATTGATGCTGGGGCCAGGCAGGATGGAAGAGAGAGAGGAGCAAACGGACTGCCGGGAAGGAGAGGCATTTGTGCTTCCTTTGCCACCCACTCCGCACCCGCTCATTAGGACAAGCTGCTCCTGCTATTGTCCTGAATGGACAAATCTGCAGAAGCATTGCTTGCTCAACAGCCCTGATGCTGCCTTTGAAGGGTGCAGCAGCCCAATGTTGCCCTGGATGTTGGCCAGTTACTCCCCCACCTGCCCCCACTTGATTGTGGGTATGCAAATTAAATAGCAGGGCTGCCCACAGGAAGTTTGGGAGTCGCTGGAAATGTTTACTGCCTGGCCAAGGTTTGGGATGGGTGCAGATTGGTCGGCTTCAGCTTTCCCAAACCCTCCTTTTCACCCCCGCCTGCAAGAGGAGGAGACCCTCCTTTGCTCAGACATCCTTTTTTTTGCACATCCAACTCTCTATTTAGACAGCTGACCTTTCCTCTCTCTCTTTCCCCTTTTGCATTTTTATCTTCCTTCTCCTTCCTAGATATTTGCTTTGTGCCTTGTGTTTGAAGGGCCTGTACCCAGCTTCACTTTTCAAATGAACATACACCATCCATGCAAAAATATGTGCACCTGTGTGCAGACACCAGTATGCACATACAACACAATAAGATTGTTCACATGACGTTACATAGAATAGCATCCTACCCTCCTTTGGGAGTGGCACACACACACTCATGATTTTCAGTCATGCATGAGTTAAAAGCTAGGCTAGAGAAGGGGAAGGTGATTGGGTGGGAGGCTGGTGCAGGCTCCAATGGCATTTCCTCCTCCATGTGCTGGGTAGGACACTTTCTCCTCCTCTGACGTAGCTTTCAACTCACACAGGGCCAAAAAAATCAGGAGTGTGAACAAGCCTGAGTGACTGGTCTGGTTGGAGCTGTCCATGGTGCTGAGACTCCTGCCTGGCCTGACACTGGCACCCTTAGGAACATAGCAAGCTGCCATATACGGAGTCAGACCCTTGGTCTTTCTAGCTCAGTATTGTCTTCACAGACTGGCAGCGGCTTCTCCAAGGTTGCAGGCAGGAGTCTCTCGCAGCCCAATCTTGGAGATGTTGCCAGGGAGGGAACTTGGGACCTTCTGCACTCAAGCAGACAGGTGCTCTTCCCAAAGTGGACTTGTCCCCTAAGGGTCAGTGTTCACACACGTTGAAAGTGTTGACTTAATGGGTGGCAGCTGTGAAAAAGGCCAATTCCATGCTAGGGATCATTAGGAAGGGGGTTGAAAATAAAAATGCTAATATTATCTTGCCCTTATACAAAACGATGGTGCAGCCCCACTTGGAGTACTGTATACAATTCTGGTCACCACAACTAAAGAAGGACATTGTAGAACTGGAAAAGGTGCAGAAGAGGGGAACCAAGATGATCAGGGGCCTGGAGCACCTTCCTTATGAGGCAAGACTAAAACACCTGGGGCTATTTAGTTGGAAAAAAGACTGTAGGAGACATGATAGAGGTCTATAAAATCATGCATGGTGTGGAGAAAGAGGATAGAGAGAAATTCTTCTCCTTATCCCATAACACTAGAACCAGGGGTCATCCCATGAAATGGATTGCCAGGAAATCTAGGACTAACAAACAGAGGTACTTTTTCACACAACGCATAATCAACTTGTGGAATTCTCTGCCAGAAGGGTTTGACTCAGTGGGCTGGTTCTGATGATCAAGAACTGGGTCGGGCTTCAGGAGCTATGCCTGCTCTCAATTTTCAATCACGTGTGAGCAAACAGCTAGATATTATTATTATTATTATTACATTTATATCCCGCTCTTTCTCCAAGGAGCCCAGAGCAGTGTACTACACACTTGAGTTTCTCCTCACAACAACCCTGTGAAGTAGGTTCGGCTGAGAGAGAAGCGACTGGCCCAGAGTCACCCAGCAAGTATCATGGCTGAATGGGGATTTGAACTCGGGTCTCCCCAGTCCTAGTTCTGCACTCTAAGCACTACACCACGTTGGTTCCTCAGTGTGGTAGGAAGAGGGGGGAGTGGTTGGGTGAGAGGCAGGAGGTGGGGGAGATGGCTTTTCCTCCTTCCTTTTTGAAACCCTGGGTATGAAAGCTGGATAGGTCAGGTACCTACAGGGCTGGATTAAAGGCCGAGGCACCCTCATCACTGTAGCCCCCACCAAGATAGATCTGTAGAAAAATATTTGCATTGTGTACAATGGGTAAAGTTAAAGTGTTCTGTAAAGTCTATTCCGACTCCTGGCGCCCACAGAGCCCTGTGGTTGTCTTTGGTAGAATACAGGAGGGCTTGACCATGGCCTCCTTCCACACAGTATGAGATGATGCCTTTCAGCATCTTCCTATATTGCTGCTGCCCGATATAGGTGCGGTCCCCTAATATGTCCCCAAATACATCAAATGTGTCAGAATGGGCATCCATGTGGATGGATTATTCATTAGGATTATTTCCTCACAAGAAGGCATATTGTACTGTTTTGTTACACAGAGTAACTCAGTTAAAACAAGTTATTAAGTCTGATTTAGCAGTTTTCTTTTCATCTGCGATTTTTCAGTCATCTGTGATTTGGGGGGGCCTAAAACCCTTTTTTGTAGGCCCTTGGGAGCTTCACCGGCCCTAGGCACGTTGCCTACGCTGCCCAGTGGACAATGAATCCAGCCCTGCCTACCTAGTTGCTTGCTGACACACGGACAAAAAGCAGAAGGGTGACCATGTCACATGCCAAGCCCTGGAGGACTCACCAGGTAGCAGGCATGGATTAACTGGCAGATGGCACAGGTAGAAGTTCCACGGGAACAGAGGTCTCAGTGGCGGCCTGAAGTCAAGAGCCCAAGTCCAAAGGTAACAGAAGCAGATTCTCAACAAAGGAGCAAAGCAGAAAGAGGGGAAGCTTTGGTCAGGCCGAGACCGGAGCACAGAGGTTCCAGCCCCAAGCTGGCAAAGATGCTCAGCGGACCAGGTCCTAGTCAAGCAGTTGTGGCCAGCAACTGGTCAGGGGGAGGAAAGAGCCACACCCTTTCCCTGGAGGCTGGATTCAAACCGAGCTTACTCACCAGGAGTCCAGCTGCTCTCCCTCCTCTCGAGGAGACCCCATTGCTTCCAGCTGTCTGGCTGCGAGGTGAGCACTCCTGAGGGGTTGGTGGAAGGCCTCATGCGCATGAGTGCAATGATGTGTTGGTGAGGGGGTTAGATCGGGGGTCCCAGTAAGTCTGGGGGCTTGTGGGGAGTCCCAGGTTCTGGCTGTGTTTGGGGAGATGGTGGTGGTGGTGGTGGTGGTGGTGGAGCAAGGTGTTTCTCTGGTAGGGCTAACTGGAGTTGGGAAGGGCAGTTCCTCGATAGCCCCTTCCCGGATGGCCATTTGGGGGCTCAGTGAGTCTGTGCTTGGGGGAGAGAGCAGGTAAGTCCTGAGATGATCCTGGAACGGGGCCTTCCTCGGAAGCCTGCTCCACGTGGGTTGTGGCA
The DNA here is from genome assembly GCF_027244095.1 of Hemicordylus capensis. Classification (NCBI taxonomy): domain Eukaryota; kingdom Metazoa; phylum Chordata; class Lepidosauria; order Squamata; family Cordylidae; genus Hemicordylus; species Hemicordylus capensis. The sequence continues at coordinate 4,673,102 of NC_069661.1, forward strand.
TCTCCTGTGGCCCCAGCCTTTGTCCTCCGAGCCTTCCTTGGTCTCTGGGCCCTCCGGTTTGCCGGGCTCAGATGGCTCCCCGAGGGGGGCTCTGACAGCACAACTCCTGCTGCCGCGGGGCCAGATATTGGTCCTACCCAGTCTTCAGTTGTCAGAACTCGCCTAGTAGAAGGCAGCAGCTTCCTTGGATCCTGTGAGGTGCTCGGGGGCTGCTGATCAGAAATGAGAGGAGGTGACCTTCTCCCCCGCCACAGGGAGTGGGTGGGCCAGTGGGAGTTTGTGTGTGAAAAGCAGCTGGGGGTTCTTCAGAGAGACAGAGAGGAGGGCTGAGGGCTGGCTGGAGGTCTCCTGGGGGGGCAGGGCCGCTGGCTGGAGATCTGAGGTGGAATGGCGTATCTACTGCACCATTGGTGGGGGGTGCCAGCAGTCTAACCGCCATGTATGCTCAGCCAGTATAGTTAATATTTGGAACGGAAGCTGATAGTACAGACATAACGCTATGAGAGTCTCTAGTGCTCTCTCTCATCCAAAGGCAATTAAGCCTGGGCAGTGCTGCCCTTGGAACTCCTTGCCACTGGGAAATGGGAAGCATACAACAGTATGATATGGTGTAGGGGGCCTTTTTGAATGGTTTGCAGATTAACCTTGTCAATATTGTATTGGGGATGTAAATTGTCAGGGTGTTTGTTTGTTTGTTTGTTTGTTTGTTTGTTAAAGATGGACAATCCCCATTCCCCCTCCACCCCTTCTGGCAAACCTAATTGGTTTGGAAACTACCATCCTAATGTGAGAAAATGTGAATGATTCTTCTGTGGTTACTCATTCTTGTGAATGCCCCCTCCCTAACTCCAGAAGTGAAAACAAAGTTCAGCCACATAAAATGTGATAATTGAAAACAAACAATGCATTCAAAATGGTTGAATATCAGTTACTCCACATCAGGAGACAGCAAACCTTTACACACCCTGGAAGAGTGATGGAGATATTGCCACCTTGTGGTGCCCTTTTCCAGGTAAACTCGACCTCACTTTAACAGCTATAAAGGTAAAGTGTGATGTCAAGTTGATTTCGACTCCTGGTGCCCACAGAGCCCTGTGGTTGTCTTTGGTAGAATACAGGAGGGGTTGACCATTGCCTCCTCCCACGCAGTGTGAGATGATGCCTTTCAGCATCTTCCTATATTGCTGCTGCCCAATATAGTACCAGCAGGGATTCGAACCAGCAACCTTCTGCTTGTTAGTCAAGCATTTCCCCACTGCACCACTTAAGGTGACTTAGGTATAGGAAAGGAAAAAGAGAAGAAGTCTCATTCATGTTAAGAACTTTTATTCAACACAGAACCATAAAATAGCTCTTGTAATAACACATCGTTGTCATTTCTTTTTTAAATACGCATTGTTTACATTCGGCAAGGTTTAAAAGCAACAACATCAAAGTGCATTTACAGATGATGGTTCTGCCCCCAAAGTGTTAAAAAATGAAGGTCTCCTGATGGGGTCTTGAGAGTCACCAGGAATACTGTAAAGACGGCATGTTCTCAGGTCTTTCCCTCAGCTGGTGAAAGCGCCCATCTTTCTGCACCACAACTTCATCTTTCTCACTTTGTCCTTTGCCATTTCACCCCAGAATGAAAAGAAAACCCGTCTCTTTTGGCAGTGCAAAGGTTTCCCTCTCAGTCTCACAGGCAGGCCTCCAGTCTCTGGAATGGGGTGGTTCTCAAAACATGGATCTTTCTGGGGGGACGGGAGTGGGAAGGACAGATGTGAAGGGCCTTTTCACACAACCACCTAATTCTCCATGTGCCAGGGGTTCTCAAACTTAGATCCCCAGATGTTGTTGAACAACAGCTCCCAAAGGCCATTGTGGAGGGGGATGATGGGAGCTGTAGTCCAACAACATTTTAAGGTCCAAGTTTGAGAACCCCTGGCATATGTATTTACACAATCCACACACCCTTCCTCATTGTTGTGCTTTTGTTACAGAGAGGTCACATTTCCCCAAATACTTGGTGTCATCTTTTGCATTTGGAAGAAAGCTGACCTTTTCTCCAGAGAGGTTCTTCATGGCCATTACAAGTTCTGAGTGGAATGTAGGTGCACCAGTGTTGCAGGTATCCACTAGGAATCACTTGTTATGTAATCAACGACAAGGACTGCAAACCCTTCTACTCTGCCTTCACCATTTTCTGAACCTTTTGCTTTTAACTGGATACAAAAAAATTCTTTTGAGGTTGTGCACTCCTGTGGTCTAAATCCCCAGTGCAGGAGTGCACAACTAGTCAAATGTTACAAAATGAGAAGCAGCAGAAGTAGCTTGCAGCAAAACTTTCTTCCCCTCAACAAGGTTATCCTTTTAGGTGCAGAGAAGGTACTGTAGCTTTTTGCTGAAGAGTGCTGGTAAGAATATGAACAAAAATGCACCTGTGGCTTGCTTTCAGTGATCGTGTGGAAAGGCCTTGCATGCTAACTGGGTCTGGAAAGAAAGCTCAAGGACTCTTGGAAAAATAATCCCCAGTGATATCCTATCACCCTCCAAAAAAACCCAACAACATCTGTTGGCCCCCTAAAGTAGTGCAGGTCCCAACATTTACAGATACCCAGAAAAGTCTTGAAATTTGAGAACCACCATCCATTCAGGTAACTGGCACGGTTAGCCTGTTGATTGCCATATCGTATGTCTCCCTGTTGTCCCCCACCCCTTCACAACTCCCATAAAATCATGTGCTCTCTGTGTTATTTGGGATCAGTCTCAAGACACAGGGAAGGAACATTTTGGTTCTCAGAACACTGGCACAGTTCCGCTAAAGACTAAAATATACATATATTTATAGAATTAAAAAAATAGCTTAAGAGCTTAATCTTTCTTTCTTTCTTTCTTTCTTTCTTTCTTTCTTTCTTTCTTTCTGGCACACTAACACATTTTCAGTGTGATTTACAATGATTGATCTAGAATGTTTTAAGTGCTTTTGAGAAAAATATTCTTTTCCTGGGAACAAAATCCCTTTGATTCGCTATTTCTATCATAGCATTTCCCACTCACTTCATCATGAGTTGCTGTTCATTCTGGGTAGGACCCCGCTGCTGAAGGAAATCTGGGAAGGGGAAATCCTACATTCACTTCATCATCTCCTTGTTCAGTTGGATTCAGAAACCACACAAGATGCCCAGATATAACCATGACTCCATTAGGGTGATTTTTCTGCTCAAATTGACGTGGCAACATGGTTTGAATGGTTCAAGTTATTTTTTAGCTCTCTCTTCTGAATAAAATGTTTTGAGGAACCTGGTTGTGCATGCATCAGGGAGCATGTCCACTTGTGGTCCACCCTCACCACACTTTTGCACATCTACCATGACTTGGGAATTCATTGCAGAGTTCACATTGCCTAAAAATCATGCAGCATGGGGTAGGTCTCAGACTTGGGAGGCTCTTGACTCACAGTTTTGCAAGCCCTGGTTTCATGAGCCTGGGTTTTTTTCTCCCCCCCGCCCCTGCAATTATTAGGTATTAGGACCTAGTTGGCTCTTGTTTGGGAACCCCTTTCAGCTGCTTCTGTAGTTTTTCTTTGCACCCGGCAGTCTTCTCTGTCGTTGCCCCAGAACTGTGGGACGAACTTCCTGCTGAGATTAGACCTGCTCCATCCCTAATGGCTTTTAGGAAGCAACTAAAGACACATCTCTTCAGCCAAGCTTTTTAGATATTTAGCAGTTTTTGGTAGCAAGCATGACTTGTCCTCTTAGCTAAGCAGGGTCCACCCTGGTTGCCTATGAATGGGAGGCTAGAAGATGCTCTGAGAAGAGCATCTGCATGCTTGCACACAGAAGGTCCCAAGTTCCCTCCCTGACAACATCTCCAGGTAGGGCTGGGAGAGACTCCTGCCTGCAACCTTGGAGAAGGAGTCTGTGCAGACAGTCCTGAGCTAGATGGACCAATGACCAACCCATTCTTTAGGTTGAATGATAAGTTCTTAGCATTATAAGTTCTATGGGTATCCCTTGCCCCCTTCTGAAGCTCTTCTTGTGAAGAAAAATGGTTAAACTGGACCAGACAGCTGGCTGGACCAGATGGGTGGAAAGCTTTAGGCAGGCCTCCAAGCAGGCGATGATGGTTTCAGACTGTCTTCGTGGCAACAGGCACAAAATGGCAGAGATAATAGCGAAGCCAAAGAATGCGAAACAAAGACAGGAGTCTAGATGGCCCCAGTCTGTGCCAAGTCTTCCCAAATGCCTGCCATAATCAGCCCTCTCTGGCGATGGAATGAATGGCCCTCAACTTCACATTTACTACTTCCATGATTGATTTTATTTTTATTTATTTATTTAACATATTTGTATACTGCCCAAAATGTATTGGGGATATTAGGAAGTCAAGAGTGATCAATAGGGTTTTCTCAACCTTATTAACTGCGGCAAAGATGTCTATAGCAGCATATTGGAAAAAGAATATGAATCCTCCAATATCAGATTGATTTGTTAGAAGATGGGATATAGCTATGATTATGAAACTTATTTATTATATAAGAGCTAGACAAGGGGATATATGACTCTCATTTCATTAAGAAACGGTCACTTTTTCAATTTCAAAAAGAATCTTCTCCTTTTGAATTGTTCAATCCATTAACATTTACATTGAATATTTTTATTTTGTCCATGATTCTAAGTTCTTACAATCATTTTCATAGTCCTTCTCCCACCCCACTAAAAAGTTTTTTGAAATTGAAAAGAGCAAAAAGCAGATATCATCTGCCTTCAAGAAACTCATATTAAGTTGAGTAATGTCCATTTATTGGACTGTTAATCTCTGGGCCAAAGTTATGTGGCTTCCAGGGATACAAAAATAAAAATTAAAATGGAGTGGTGATGTAAGTCAAGAATTTGTTGTGTACATTGGAAGAACAATTACAGGATACATCTGGCAGATATATTATACTGATGTTCCAAACTCAGCAACAATATAAAATCACAGTAGCCTCAATTTATGCTCCAAACGATAACAAGAATGAATTCTATGATCATTTTTTTCAGTACATCCTTATTCACTGTTTTCTTTAATCTGAAATGTAAATGTACCATTACTTGTATTTTAATTTTGGTTGGATATAAAAATAGATAAAAACACATTAAAATTTAAAAATTTAATGATGATCTAAAAGTTATTTTTCAATTATTTTAATGGGTAAATGAAATGTAGTTGAAATTTTCATGTCAAATTTGTTTTATTTTAAGTTAAAAAAAGAAAGAAAAGAAAAAGAAAAGAAAAGAGTTCTCTAAGATAAGCCCCACAATACCACTCCATACTTTTATGTCTTTGCAACTAAGCATAAAGAGATGAGTGAAGACAAATCTGAAGTATATGGTTTCCATTTGTTATTGGCCTGTGAAACTCTGAACACTTGATATTTTCAAATTTCAGTTAAGCAAGCATTCCCCTTGTGGAATACTACATTAAACCAATTAGAAATACTTCCAAATTAAATCATAGATGGATATAACCCAACTTGCTATGAGGGGGGTCTTTTGCGAGTATCAAACTCAGGAGCCAACTGAAGACATGTGAATTAAAATGTGTAAACAGGGTGTATAGTTCCTCTGAAAGTTCTGCAAAATGGGTTAGCAATAACATTTGTAATGCAGAGGAAGTAACTTGATTTCTATAGTTGGGGCAGTCCTCCTGGGTACAGTGTTGCTCAACATTTTTAGCAACCAGCAAAAAAAGGAGCTTATCAAGTTTGCAGTTGGTGCACAACTCGAAGAAACTGCAAACGCTGTAGAGGACAGGATTCAATGTCAAGATGACTCGGATACCTAGTGGCTCAGCTTCTCAGTATATGTAATCGGTGTGATCATATGTAGGCAAACATCATTTTGGAGAGCAGGAAGAAAAGCCTTCCAGTTCTGTTCAGATTAATTGCAGCTCCAGGCTTTAGACTCTGCCTCTGGCCTCCTTCAGTCTGGCCAGCCACTGGGACCTGATCCTGTCAACACTGAGTGCTTCGGACTAAGACACTGGCTGCCACTGTAGGCAGCACAGACAGGTGTACAGGCTTTGGCAACAGGTAGGGAAGATGCAAAGGTCAGGGGGTTGAAGGGATTGGCTGGAGAGGTCTAGCTGGAGGCTTCTGGAGGTTGGAGCATCTGGGAAGGCTACAGACCACCAAGTGGCCATTAGGGAACAGGGTCTCGTATTTTGTAGAACCAAAGGAAAGACTCAGATTGGAGCCCAGGATGCAGCTTCCTAAAATCTCAGCTCTAGTTTTTTTAAAAATTAAAAAAGCAAATTCCTATTCCTTTTGGATATTAAGCTATTCTTGAAACTGTCAGGATAGCACCCAGTGACATCTCAGAAGCCAGAACCCGGGGGGATGAACAAGATTTCCCACATGGGCATTACCCTGCACAGCTCTTTGCACTTCCCATGACTAGCAATAGCTCTTCAATAAAATCAGAATGAATTGTGCAAAACAGTAACCCTGGCAAGATAAGGACAGTTACACACATTTGTCCAATGTGTTCGCTTTGTAAGCCCAGAGACGACGTGTTTTATCCAAGATGTCAGCAAGCTTTGTTGCCAACCTCTAATCTGAAACGGCGGCTCGGGGAGAAACTCTCTTCATCCCTCGGTTCGGCTGGGTATTATCAGATGGCGTCAACAAGCACTTCGTTTTTAAAGAAGAAGAGGAATCTGCAAGTCTGCCGAAGATTTGGCAAGGCACCTACCCAATGATCTTTGCTGCTGCTGCGATTTAATATCTACGGAAGAAATCCTTGGCAACAGCATCACCGCTGTATGGGTTAGTTTGGCTCTGGAGAACCAGGCTGTGTTTTAGGGGACGCTTCTCCTGCACCAAAAGGGAAGGGTGCAGTGATGTGGCTGGGAAGGGAAACAGTCCTCCGTTCCCCAAAGAGGAGGGGCCTGTACTGCTTTATCCAGGGGTTCTCAGACTTGGGTCCTCAGCTGTTGTTAGACTACAACCCCCATCATGTGGATGGCTGTGGAGGGTAGGCGCTCTATTTCAGCAGCATCTGGGCACCCGAAGTTTGAAACCTCCACCCTATTGGGCCACTGTCGCTGGGGATGGCGGGAGTTGTGGGGACACAAGGAACCCTGATCCACAGAAGAGAGAAGCGGCAATGTGAAAGGGCTCCTCTTTGCATGGGATTTTGTGCAGTGGGCTGCCATGTGGTTGCTGTCCAGTGGCAGAGCCACCATGGACCTGGGGCGGGGGAGAAAAGTTCTGGGCCACAAGTCTCTGGAGGCAGGCTGCCAGCCCCTCCCACCCCCTGCACTCGCTATTTGCCCCTCGCCCAGTATTGACTGTGTTGCCAAGCCAGTGCAGAGTGGTCCCATCCCAGCAGTGGCATGGGGCAGTGTGCTGGTGTGGTGACATCATCTGACCGCGACCAGCAGGGCGTTGGATTGGCGCAACTGCAAAGGCGGTCAGTGGCAGCCCACTGCCTCGGATCTTGTCCTAGGCCTAGTTTCTACCACCTCCGTTGGCTTAGCAACTTTCTCCCCTGCACCTGCTTTCCCTGCCATGAAGATGGGTGGGGATCAGCCTGGTTCCCACACAGTATCCAGGGAGCAGAGAACACCATAGGGCCAGCTCCAGGTCTGTGGGGCCCCTCTTCCATGGGGTGATGGGGTTCTCTTTGTGAGCGGGTCAGTGGAGAGAGTGGCACCATTACCATCTGCCCCCCCCACCTGCAAATGGGAATGTCCCCCCAGTGGCCCCCACAATGGCACAGAGGACCCAGTGATGGCACAGGGGCCTCTGGGGGGAGCTCCAATTTGCAGGTGGTGGGGAGAGTTCCAGGAGAAAACTCCGAGGTTTTGCCACCATGACTGGAAGATGGGCACAGGGCAGAATCTCAGGGGCTGGTGGCCTCGGGCCCCTGGCAAGCCCCTCACGTGGCCGAATCCTGATGCCAGGTCTTTTAGAACAGAAGAAGAGCCTTGTTGGGTCAGACCAAGGGCTATTGGAAACATAAGGAGCTGCCTTACCCTGAGTAGACCCTTGGCCTGTCTAGTTCAGTATGGTCTGCTCTGTGGCTCTACAGAGGAGTTTTTCTCAGCCCCACCTGGAGATGCTGCCAGGGTTTGAACCGAGGACCTGCTGCATGCAAAACAGATGCTCTACCGATGGGCTACGGCCTCATCCCCAATTCAGGAGTCTTCCCAAGCCCTGCCTGGAGATGCTGCCTGCCTGGGACTGAACCTGCCTGGGACCTTCTGCATGCAAAGCAGATGCTCTACTACTGAGCTGTGCACCCCGCCCCCCCCCCCCCAATGCAGCTAGAAGGAGTTAAAGCCCCTCATTCCAAATCAGTGCATCTAGGGCAGCTTTTTGAGAAAGAAAGAAACAGCCACACAACCCCACCCCCGACCCCCAGCTTGGCCCTGGGGGGCGGTTCACACTAAAGCTGTGCTGAATTTTCATGGGGTTTGTTTTCTGCAGCAAACGGTGCCAGTTCAAGGGGGTGTGTGCATGTGCGCACACACAAAGTTTGCTCAGCATGAGCACTGCTCCCTCCAGGGTGGGGTGGGGACGATCACATTTTGCTGTGAAACTGTGATCTATCCCCCTCTCTTAAAAACAACAACATGGACCATGCTGCTGCCACTTTAAAGCAGCCAATCTACACTGCAAAGAGCGGCACAGTTCCTCCCCCCCCTCGCCTCGCCTCGCCAGCCTTGCTTGGCAAAACACTTGCAGTGGGAGAGGCACACAATGCAGATGGTTTCCTTGAAAACAGGAGTTGCCACTTGAAAGGAGCAGCCCCATCTGGATGGAATTGTTTTACAAAATCCGATCTCTCCCCAGGTTCAGCTCAGCCCTCCTTTGCACTTGCACACTTAATCGTGCAATGAGAACATCATGTGTATAAATGTGCCATTCCAGATTTATCCCCACAGAGTGAGCCCCCCACCCCCGGTCACCCCACACATCCTGTTCCTTAGCGGACTTTGTTTTCACAAATTCATTTGCAGGTCACTGAAGGATGAGAAAGAAACAGGCTGAACACTGATAGCTGAACCAGCCCATACCATTTACAACACCATTCACTCGTTTGCTCCATCTTAAATAGTGAAAAAGCGATTCATGTTCCCATCCCCTCGAGGACTTTGGAACAACCTGATGGAAGCCAGTAATACAGATGATCACATTTAAAACACTCTTCTCTTTCAAAGCACTGCAGAGAGTAGACCTCTTTCAAAAAATAAGAACACAATTGATTTTTGGTTTACACATATGCTACTACACCCAAAAGATCAGGAGCACAAGCCAGTCAAAGTAAAGCACTTTAAGAACCCCCAATTGCTTTCACTGGGAGAGAGTTCAGCACGCGCTCATGGATTTCCCATCAAAATCAATGGGGAGTTAAAATGTGCTGAACTTTGGCAGGTTCATGTCCCAGCTGTCCCGTTGCTGGCAATCGTTTGGATCACCACTTAATAAAATATATACTTTAAGAAAGAAAATATATATATGTGAAAGGTTTCCCTGCTGGCCCCAGTGCAGGCTGCAGGGAAGATGGCACAGACATGGGTAGGAGTCCCAGGGATCATCACCACAGCAGCATCCATTTACGAACCCCTCTTCCCTGCCCTCACAGCAGAGTCGAGGGAGGAGCAGGGGAAGGCCACAAACCAGTCAGACAGATGCATCAGGATAATCAAAAGAGGGAGAGAAAAGCCACGCACCTGCACAGCTCCACTCCAACTACGGTTCACAAGCAGTAAATGCTGCAGACTCCCGCAATTTCATTTCAAAAAATAAATAAATGGCTAAGTCATCCCACCAATAAATAAATAGATACATACATACATACATAAATAAAGGCATAAATAAACATTTTGTTCTCCTCCCCACTCTCCTCACCCTTTCCACCCTCCAAACCTAAGGGGTGAGATATCTCTTAAAAGACACTTTGGTCTCTATTCCGGCGCACACAGGACCCCTTAAAAACAACGACAACAACTGTTCTCCCCTCTGGGCATACTATGGCAGCACAAATCAGCAACACAGAATTGTGGCTTCCCATTGGTATGATTTGTTGTACGTGGCGGCGGCTGCACTGCAGTTTCCGGCATCCCTTGGCATGTGAAACTAGTCCGGTACAGCAACCATGGGACAGTGTTGTAGTAGTCTATCTGGTAATGTTTTGTTGTTGAGAAGTTTGTCCCAGAGGGGTGGGGGGTGGATTTAGAAAGGAAAAGGGAGGGAGAAGGAGAAGGAGAAAATGCAGTTGCTTCTGAATAAACTCTTCGTTAAACCTGCATAAGATTACTTTGTGTTTATGAGGGAAGCAGCTCTCAAGCAGGCAGATACCTCCGGAGGGCAGCTGTTCTTAATAGCCACTCTGTCCGATTGAACTCTGTTGCTTGGAGGACCCAGCACCTGTGGATACTGTTGCAGCAGCCCTCTACAAAGAAAGAATTGTGTGGCATCCAGCTAGATTCATAGTCCTCCTGAGGGCACGTCCCTGGATTAATCAGGGGCCCCAAACCTTGGATTTTCATTCCCAGGGACCTATGGTGGACTTACTTGCGGAAGAGCAAACAACAAAGGCAAAACGTCCCCTAACATTAACATTATTCCTAAGCTGCCTCAGTTCTCCTTGTGTCAGATGGACAGACATCCCCTCTGGCGCCATCTTTTGAGAAGGAAAGGAGGGCAAGAGGAAAGAAATGAAACGGTACTATCAGCAAGCCACCGAGTGATCAAAGCTCTTCTGCCATTTCTGGATGGACAAGGAAACAAAAACTCCAACTCTCAGATAAAACAATCTCTCACTAAGAACAGAGCATATAGACACATGCTGAGTAAATAACTTTGCTTTAAAATCTTTCTTCTTGTTTTTATTTTTAATTCTTTATAGAAATAAATACTGATTTTCTTGCATTTAAGGTAAGTTTGTTCAAGTTTCTGTGCTGTGTCAAAAGCAACAGTTCAGCTCGACTCATCATTGCCGCCAGAAAATGGTGTGTTAAAAAGTATCAAAATGTGGCATTTAGGCGGTTTTGGGTGTTCTCTTTCTCTCCCATCTTTGTTGCTTTTTTTTTTTTGGTTCCCTCCCTTATTGTTCGATTTTTATTTTATTTTTTGCTATATCGTGGCATTCTTTGATTCTTTGACCATGAAGCCATGTTAAACTTTTTGCTCACTTCCTCCTTGTGTTGCTTCACTGCCATTTCTAGGGCAGCAATAAAAAAACAAAGTTTGACAAAATGGCCACCTTTGTCACTAACATGGGGATAATGCGCTCCTGGAAGGCTGCATTTCCCAGCATGCAGGGCCCCGTGAACTGCAGAAAGAATATGGCATTCTGGGGCCTTGTGGCCTCCTTTCTGGGTATTTTTCCATATACTTCAGAAGGTGCGGTCTTCGTTCCCCAAGAGAAACAAAATCATAATGCAGAAGGTTGTGCAAGTCTTTCAGGAGAGTCACAAAAATATGTTAAATAATGCATTAACTTGGCTATCAAAGGAGGCAAACCTTGATGTTAGCAGAAACGGACTTAGACTTGTAAAGAAATAGTCTCCAATGCATTTAAAAGAATGGGTAGAACAATTCTCTGAAATATTCTCTTCTGTTATAAATAATGCAGGAGAATATTCTTTTCCAAGTCTACTTTTAACCTCCTCACTAAAAACTGGTTCAGGATTCTAATTACCCTCTTGAATCTGCTGTTTTTGATCACTGTAGTCATCTAAACCATGACAGACTTCTTTTTGCCTCAGCTGATGAATCGTTCTAGGGCAATGTCACATGATGCCAAAATTAAGTTGCGGCAATATAGATGCTTTGCGAGGAAGCCAAGTATGCCTCTCTCACAAATGTACCTCTATGCTGGTGCAACATGGTGGCCTTGAGCAGGAGTTACGAATCAAGACCTTCCTGGATGAAATCTTACCTCACCCCAATGTATTCATTGGGTGGTCTTAGGCAACTACAGACCCTTTGCCTCAGCCCCCTCTCTGCAAGATGGGGCTAGTAAGACTTACTTACAGCAAGGCAAGTATGTGAAACATGTTGAATCTCTAAAGCAAGGGCCCACAACCTAAGGTACTCAAATATTTCTGGACTAAATCTCCAATCATCACCAGCCACAATGGCCTTTGGCCAGGGATGATGGGAGTTGTAGTTCAACAATATCTGGGGAGCCAATGTTGGGAACCCCTGCTCTAAAGGATGATGATTATTATACACACATTTGCAAAAATGTATGGTTTGGGGTATGTGTGTGTGTGCAAGTCCTAAACCATCGAAGAGTCTTGGGGCACCTTAAAGACTAACAAACTGATTGTGGCATCAGCTGTCATGGGCCAGCATCTGTTTCATCAGATGCAAGAAGTAGATGATAGAAATGGTCTATCCCTCAATGATGCATGAAGTTGGCCTGCCAGATTCTGAAATGGCTCCTTGGGAGTGTCCAAAACCCAAACTCGAAGAGAGGGATAGGCAACCTAGGCTCTCCAGCTGTTGTTGAACTACAACTCCCATCATCCCCAGCCACAACAAATTGTACAAAGTCCATTGTGGCTGAGGTTGATGGGAATTGCAGCCGAACAACATCTAGGGACCCAAGTTTGAGAACCCCTGGCCTTCTCATTGCTGTTCAGACCTGCAGCCAATAAAGTTGTGTTCCATGCCAGACCTCATTCTTTTGTTTTGTATTGGTGGACCCAAGATTACTATATTTCCCCTCAACATTTTGCCTAGATCCACTCTCCTATCAGTCTAGTTCTTATAAAGCAGCCGAGGATGGGGCAAGCCCGTGTCTGGACTGTACCATTTCAGGATGCATGGGAGGCTGGTTCACTTGATTACATGTTCCTCCAAAAACACACAGAGAAAACCCTCTACATATTAAAAATTCAGTGGCAAAGTCATTTCCCTAGTTTTCTCCCCAACATGCTAGTTTATGTTTGCACAAAGAAGCATTCAGCCAGAAAAGCCCATCCCTCCACCTTCTGAAATGATACTGTCCAGTCTAGGGTGAACTAAGCCATTATTTATATTTGCTGCTTCCTGTGCTGCGCTTAGGGGAATAGAGTAAGCAATGGGTCTTCTTCTTTCCAAGATCCTTCATAAACATTTGAAGACACACCCCTCAGTCCTTTTGGCCCCTCTGAAGGGCACATCTGCACTACAAACAATTTCCCCCAAAGAATCTTGGGAATTGTAGTTTGGTGAGGGTACTGAGCATTCCATTAGAAATCCCAAGGCCTCCTCAAAGAACTACATCCCCAGAATTTCCGGGGGAGAGGGAATGACTGGTACAGTATTTTAGGTCTATCTGTGGTGTGGATATGCTTGAACTGGGTATGTGTCTATACAGTATGCAATTGTTAAGTTTAACTTGCATAATTTATTCTTGTCCCAAAATTTTTGAAAAATTTTGGTGTAGGATTTTGATCCTTCCTTCCTTCCTTCCTTCCTTTCCACAGTGCACAGAAAATTCTGCTTTTTTGAAAAGGAAATAACTGATTTTTTTTAATTTGACCTGCCCTCACAATAGAAGGTGAAAAAATGCCTACAATTTGGGGAACCATCTGCCTGTCCTTACTCTTTCTGGCTAATGAACCAGGATTCCAACAGCTGTTTCTTAAGTGGTGGTTCTGAGATTGTTGTCACCTCATTTTCTGCCAAGATTCCTGTGCCTTTGTCAGCTCTACAATAGACAGAAATTCAACAAATAAATTTGCCTCCTGGCCTGGATGCACAAGTTGTCCATATTGAGTTGCAGCTGTTTAAAAAACATGATAGAAACTCTAGGCTGGAAAACACTTCCTCCAAGTTTCTTGATTTCCTCAGGAGTTTCAGTGGCAATGTCATCTAAGAAAGAAATTTTGCAAATTTGGACTAAAGCTTCAGTCATGAGCTCCTAAACCAGGAACATCCACCCTTTGGAGTCAGTCTTTTCTAACTGGAGGTTGTTAGAGCATCCCCGCAATGTACGCTCTGGGCAACCTCCATCTTTCTCTCCTCTGATTTAAAAGCCAGTCCTGGAGTTCCAGGCCCCTCCTCCTCAGGAAATCAAACTGAAGCAAACCTCTTCTCCTTCCAAGAGCCATTTTGATGGAAAATTGGACATGGCCAGTTGAGTTGCACATTTCTGATCACAGCATGCCCCCTAAAGGTTTGTGGAAACTGGTGAATATGGGGACTGGTTAACACTGGGGATTTGTCTGGATGGCACATGTAGAAGTATAAATCCTTGGAGAAGACCGTTGGCCAAATTCCCCCTCCCCACTTTTTGGCAAGCAAGTCGGCTTGGTAGGGATGATTAATAGCAGAAGCTTTCATTCCCTGCAGGAGTGTCCCTTGCGTGCTCTCTGTGCACCGTGATTTATGACTTGCTGAAGCCACCTTCCAGAAGAAGAACCTTTGCTCCGGGGAACAGCCAAGGTGGCAAAATGAGAGCAGTCTTACAGTGTCACAAGTTGCTGACAAACTGCTTCATGGCCTGCGCGGGAAATGGAACGTAGCTTCCTCATGCCCAAGGAGAACTGGCTAAGCCCATTCCCCAGGGAGCTGGGAACACTGGCTCCTTCAGCAGCCTCCAAGCTGCCAAAGAGATAGCTCCACAAGGCAGGGCTGCTGAGGCACACGGCATTTCCCTTGTTTCGCTTTGCCCTTTCCTTAAAAAAATAAAAAAAATAAAAAATAAACAGGAATGCTGGATTTCTGCTCCCCACAGCAACATCCAAACTTGCCCTTCCTTAAAAAACAACAACCAAAAGGAAAAAAACCCCAAAAAACACCACCCACAAAAACCAAGATTAATTTCAGTCATGAAAAAAAGACCCTAGACAGGAACTCTGAGCTTACTGAGCACGGTATACCTCTCCTGGATGGAAGGAACAATCTGTCACGCTAGTGAGCAAGTTAAAAGCCAGGGAGGCCAAAGGGTCTTGTTGATGTCATCCCCCTTGGCCAATACAGTATGGAACTTCTGGAGAAAAAGGGTTTCACTGGTGAAGGATGGCTCTGCAAACAAAGATCCAGCCATTGTGAGCAGAAGGTTGTACCGCCGTCTCCGCAAGAAGAGAGGGAGGGAGGAACCAAGGGAGAGGTCAAGCCACAGCCTCTCTGGCAGTCTTGAGAAATTCCTTTTGTTTGTTTTCGTAGCACCATCATCCCAACAATACATCCTACCTTCCTGGACGGAAAAGGAGCACGTCGCTTCCGGTCTTGAAGGGCCTGCTCAAAAAGTTGTGCGCTTGGCCGGTTGCTTGCTAAGGCGCCGGTTCGGAACAGAGGTGGGCAGGCTGGTGGTGGTGGTCCCAGGATGTCTTAGCAACAGGCGGGCAGAAGGCGTCAGCCGCGACTGGCTTCTTACAGGGGTTAACAGCCTGCTTCCACCTTAATGTGTAAAATCTTTGAAAAGCCCGGCCTCTTCTTCAGGGCCTGGAAGAGAGGGAAAGGGGAGGAAGGTGAATTGCAGGAGCACCTGCTGGGGTCAGGTGGGGAGTGGAGGGAACAAGCATCGACCCCCTGGGCCGGAGAAACCCACAGCTGAAATGATGCAGCTTGCGGTGGTTGGACAGCGCAGTTTGCAGATGGATGACATCATCACCACTGGGCAGCCATTTTAAAGAAAAGAAGCCCAGTGGCAAAAAGCAAGCCTGTTCTCCCCTGAACCCCAATGAATGGGCATGGTTTTGCTATGGATCAGGCCAAAGGTGAATCTAGTTTGGCACCTGCTTTACTAGCCAGAGGCCTTTGGGAAGTCATCTGCCCTCTTCTGCTCCCCTCCACCCCACCACAACTGGTATTCAGTGGTATACTGCCTCTGAACCTGGAGGTTCCATTTAGCTACGGATCTGTGGTGACAGAGATCCTGGGCAGGAGGGCTGAATTACATCTTGCTTCTGGTTAAAGTCAGGAGGGCAAGGAGGTACCACCACAAGAATTGCTCTGTGGGATCTGGCTAGAGTTGCCAACATTTCATGGGCAGAATGAGGGACACAAGTTGGGGCTAGCTGGCGGAGCTGGCTAGGGGGTGGGGGCCGGCTGGCGGCGGGTGGGGGGGGGTAAGTGTATGCAGTGGTAATCAAGAGCCTGAGTATCACTGACTTATATGTAATTGAATGATATGCTATTGAACAATGCCAGCATTGTTAATATTTAACCCCCGCTAACTGGGCAAAGAAGCACCTTTTAATGTGGTGATTCTCTTTATTTAGCAGGGGGAGAGCAACTGGCCCTCTCCACCCCCAGCACAGCATCTCTCCAGTGGCTGTTGCTGGTGTCTATCTTGTGTTTCTTTTTAGATTGTGAGCCCTTTGGGGACTGGGAGACATCTCATTTGTTTGTTATTTCTCTGTGTAAACTGCCCTGAGCCATTTTTGGAAGGGCGGTATAGAAATTGAATGAATGAATGAACATATTCAAGTTATACCACTTTTCAACCCAAACTTCTCAAAATAAGAAGCTGCTCACCCCACTGCCAAAATAAGGGACAGATGCTGTCCCTATAGGGACCAACATTTCATCCCTGAAAGGAGGGACGTCCTGCATAAGGAGGGCCTGTTGGCCACCTTAGATCTGGCTGTCATTCAGCTTCCAGAAAAGGCCAAGGAGCTGCCTACAAGCAGGGTATGAAGGGGGATGGCCTTCCCTCTCAGTTGGTAATCAGAGATATCCTACTTCTCCACATCTGGAATTGCTGAGGAGGGGGTCAGCTGCTCTCCTCCCCATCTGTTCCCACCATTCCTTGACTGGTCCAGGACAGCAGGAGACAGCTGGCTTTCCAACACCCTCCTCTGCCTTTCTCAGCCACTGAAGCCAGGGGTTTCTCTCTGCCAGTTTTTCCTCAGCTCTCTCATTGGAGCATTAGGAAGCTGCCTTCTAGCAAGCCGAAACCTTGGCCCATCTAGCTCAGTATTGTCTACCCAGACTGGCAGCAGCTTCTCCAAGGTTGCAGGCAGCAGGAGTCTCTCTCTCTCAGCCCTATCTTGGAGATGCTGCCAGGGAGGGAACTTGGGACCTAGATGCTCTTCCCAGAGTGGCACCACCCCCTAAGGGGAATATCTTCCAGTGCTCACACTTCTAGTCTCCCATCCAGATGCAAACCAGGACAGACCCTGCTTAGCAAAGGGGACCATACTTGCTTGCTACCACAAGACCAACTCTCCTCCCTCTCTGTCCTCACCCCCACCAAACAGGGGGCTGGGGCAGTCTGGATCATCCTGTCTGCCAGTCGGTTCCAGTCCCTGCCAGATACGATTCCAGCCTCCCTTTGGCTCTGCACCCGACAATCAAGCCCATTTCTACCTACACACCCAACAGTCATGACTGTCAAGCACTGGCGTCTCTTTACCTGGAGTTTGTTAACCATTTCCTCAAACATTTTCCTGGCCTCGGAACTGTTGGGTTCCTTGAAGTAGTCGGCAATCCCGACTTGGACCACGATGGACTTGAGGTTCCGGCAGACACCTTCAAGGAGAGAAGACACACTCAGGGTGAAGCCACAGAAAAACCTCAGCCAGGTACTGAGTTGACATACAGTTGCCCCCCAAAAAGCAAAAGCTCTTTGACTAAAAGCTCTTTGACTAAAAGCAAAGAGCCTGGCCTGTTCCTGCGCCTTTAATAGCAACTGAAAATGCAGCAATTCTCAGGTGAGAGCGCCCATCTTCCTAGTGTGAAAAGGATCACCAACTGAAACTGGTCAAACTACACTTGATGCATTTGGATGATGTATTTTTCTTTCTGGAAAACATCCACGGAGAAGCATGTCTTTTCCTCTTTGCTAAGCAGTTTCCCATGAAACTGATGGTCAGGAAATTTAGGACCAAGAAAAGGAAGTCCTTTTTCACACAGCACATAATTAATCTATGGAATTCTTTGCCATGGAATGTGGTGATGGCCACCAGCTTGGATGGCTTTAAAAGAGGCTTAGACAGATTCATGGTGGACAGGTCTCTCAACGGCTACTAGTCTGGTGGCTGTGGGCCATCTCCAGCCTCAGAGGCACGATGCCTCTGAATACCAGTTGCAGGGGAGCAACAGCAAGAGAGAGGAGGGCATGCCCTCACCTCTTGCCTGTGGGCTCCCCAGAGGCAACTGGTGGGCCATTGTGGGAAACAGGATGCTAGATTAGATAGGCCCTGGGCCTGATCCAGCAGGGCTGTTCTTATGTCTTTATGTTATGTTTCCGAGTTCCCTCCCTGGCAGCATCTCCAAGATAGGACTGAGAGAGACTCCTGCCTGCAACCTTGGAGAAGCCGCTGCCAGTCTGGGTAGACAATACAGAGCTAGATGGATCCAGGGTCTGACATGGTATAAGGCAGCTTCTTGTGTTCCTATGAGGTGAAAGGGGAAGGAGAATTCTAACCTTTTAGCTCCATGCCAATTTTCTGACTTAAACTGGCTCATGGAATTACTATTAGCCACAGAGGGAAAAGCTTGCAGGCATGATTATTTGAGTAAATACAAGTTTTGGCATCTGTGTGTGATTTGGATTGGGGCCACAGCACAGTGGGGGAGGAGTTAGAATCCTTTCCCTCCATGCCCATGGCCCCAAACCGCCCAGAGACGCAAGTTTTGGGTGGTAGGCAAATGTGTCAAATAAAAAATAAAATGAGTAAAATAAATTGGGCACCTCCACAAAAAGAAAAAGGCAGTGGGCGACTCAAATGTGGAAGTCCCACATCAGGTCTATGTAAGCTGTGGGAGAACTGTTGGTTGAAGAGCAGCCTATAGACATTCAAATGAACAACAATAACTAATCATCTTCAGTTTGGTCCATCCAAGCTGGTTGAAAAGCTGGCAGCCTAAATTGTGGCGAATCGAGCTGGGGATGTGCCACGACTTTCTATTTCTTGCAAGGCAGTTAGGGACTCTGAACATCTGGGGAAATGCAAGCTTGACCTCAAGAGCAAACCCCAGCAATCCAGCAAGGGATTTTGATGATCTCCGCTTACATGGTTTTGAAAAAAGCAGGGTTCTAGCCCTTAGAGCTGTACAAGAAAGCATTTGTTATTACTAAGGTCTCAGCAGCCTTTTCATTCTTAGGAGCTCTCTCACTTTCTTTTTTCCTCCAAAAAGATGGAATAAAAGCTTCCCCATAAATTGATGTGGGAAAGTCCATAGCCTGATTCAGACATTATGCTGTATGAGTGTACAGGTATCTGTACACTTGTACATGTGTTTGTGTCAATGACCTTACCAGTGTGCATTTAAAAAGTGAGCCTGGGAACAGGCCCTTCAAATGCATGGTACAGATTTTAAGTTTACTTCTGTACCTTTGTTCAGCATAACATCATGTGAATGACTGTACCTGTGTATAGATCTGTTCAACTCTTGTTGAACATAATATCTGAATGGGCCTCATCTCTAAGCAATTGTGTATGTGTGAAGAATTATGTGTTGGTTGGTATATAGATAGAAACTGATAGTCTTTTGCTTTTAATTTACTGCTAATCATCAGCTATTATATGAGTCAGGAATCACTTTGGCTAACTGCTGGAAGAAAGGTTGTGATCAGCTGTTTCCACAAGAAGCTGCTGAGTCTATTGTGAAAGATTAAGCCTGCTTCAACCACAATAGTTGAAAATGCTTCCTCTTTCTTTTACTTAATTAATAAGGCCTGCAAGCTTTAATTGGTAAATCAATCAACAGAGTAGATCCAGTGTGAAGGGTTTCTCAGTCTTGAGTCCCCAGAAATTGTTGGCGAAGATGAGAGTTGTAGTCCAATAACATCTGGGTTCCCAAGCAGTGGTCCTGCTAATTTTCTTCATCTCTGTGTGGAATGAGTTTTGTTCTGGGCAGCAATATCATGGCAGTGTGTGTGCACCTGCATTCAGAGTGGGGCCTTCCTGGTTCAACCTGAGCAGGATCTAAATTGAACTGGGCGGACATCCAAAAACTTGTGAGCGTGCGCACACAAGTGCACGCCTTAGAGGGAACAGTGTTCCCAAGGCTGAGAATCGATGCATTAGTTAGTAGATTCATGAATTAGTTAGATTTAATTGGTGAAGCTGATAGTCAAGGGCACACTTGTTTGACTCTGAATCAGTTTCAGTTCTGGTACGTTGCTATAAAAGGGAATGAGAAGAAAGAAAAGATGGCCCTCCCTTCTATTAATGATTGCACATCCTCACACCACCTTGATGGTCTCAGAAGAGTGCCTCTCTGGAAGGCTGGGCAGCATTCTCATTGCATGTTAATCTATTCAATTAATGCAGGCACATTAATCAACAAAATTTCACTCAGCACTGGACAGCCCTAGCAACTGATTGCTTGTGTAAAGAAACGAGTACACTTGCTTTCTCTTAAGATTTGTGTTTGACATTTGCATAAACATTTGCTGGGTCATAATGCTGACCTCTGCTATTTTTAACAGTGAAATTTTTTATAAATATTTTAATTGGCACCTATTCCTTTGCTCACGTCAAACCTTCACTGGATATAAAGCCTCTGCATCTCTGAAGCTTTGCATCTTTTGAGGAGGGGGGCGGGTGCGGTTTCCTATCCTTTTCTGACCTCACACATGTCTTAACTTACAGCTGAGTCAGCAATTGACTCCTGGAAGGACAGCTCCTTCCCAGTGTTGTGTGCTGAAACAAAACCTCTCACACTCCGTGACCAGAATGCACAAAGGTATTACTAGAAAAAATGATATAAATAAGGGGAGGGAAATTGAGAGTATGTTCACTTACAGTTGTAACTTGTGCATGTTTCCCCAGAAGTAAGTCTTGCTAAATTCAGTGGGACTTACTCTCAAGGAAGCATGTATATGATTGCATCCCCCAGAACACAATCTAAATCTCTCCCATTGCACCCAATGGGACTTGAAAGTGTTTGTTTATGACTGCAGGTCCGAACACTTGGACTAGTGATTGATTAAAATCAGGAGCTTCTTTTGAGTAAACTTTAGAGCTGATTGCACTTCTGGCAGGATCACACCTTTGATGGGCATGCTTTCCTCTAGGGGTTTTCCCATGGATTACATCTTCCATCATCCAGGAGTGGGCAGCTAGTCCTAATGAGCCAGGTAGGGGGGTGGGGGGCATCAAAAGAGGCACAGCTGCCTCTGCTTCCCAGCCAGCTCGGGTTGCTTATCTCTCTCTGGCGCTGCCCCAGTGTTGAGAGCTGCACTGCCTGCAGGCTGGCCATTTGTCAGGTAGAGCACCCTGCAGCTCTCCCTGACGAATGGCCAGCCTGCAGGCAGCATGGCTCTCATAAATGCTGTGGCAGGGTGAGGCAGAGGGGCCACCGGAACCTCTGCTGGGAAGCAAAGGCAGCTGTGCCTCCTTTGGAAGCCCCCCTTTCCCCCTCCCCAGCTCATTAGGACAAGTCACTCCTGCCATCACGTGTGGCTGGGGGTGATGGGGTTCGTGGTCCAACAACATTTGGGGACCCAAGTTTGAGAACCAAAGTTGGGGACTTCGATTAAGGCTTGGTGGCGGTGGCGGCAGGATGCTACAACTTACTCTTTATTTTTCCCCAGGGTCATGGACATTCAAGGAAAACAATCCCTAATCTAAACAATTTTGCAATAAGGAAAATCCACGCAGAGATCAGCATAAATGACAAGAAATGAATATTTATCCAGCAGAAGCAGTGGGGCGAGGCCAGCTGGGGAAAAAAACCCAATTTAAGCCAATAGCCAAAAATGGCTTTCCAGATTCTGGCTTCGACAGGAAGCCACCCCACTTCTAATCTAAGACAAGCATTGGGAGCCGAACGAGCTGCCCTCAACAGACCCCTAAGGAATTTAGATTGAACTGCTTCTACCTGCTGTATGTCCGCATAAGGGCCCAACCAGCAACAGGGCAAGGGCCTTAGCCCTGAACAGTTCAAAAACCACCTGTACTGATTGTGCTCGTTTCCTAAGATGTAAGGAATAGAGTGCCGAAGCTACTTTGGGGGCATTTTGCGTTATATAATCCCTATGGGCATTATTGGTCATTATCTGTAAATTCACCTGCATGGATCTGCTTTGCACCCAAAGCATAGTTTTTACATTTTATTATTTTATTAAGAACTTCGATATACAGATATTAAAAGCATAGTAGCACAATTATTTAACCGGTTAATAATCTTGCCCAATTAGTATTTTTAAAAGAAAAAAGAAAAAACTCCCGCACAGATGTCAACCAGATCATTAAATCACAAGCCAATTATGTACCTTGAAACTGCACTTTCTCTCCCAGTACTAAAAATAAGTCTCTATCATCCTCAGGCTTTCAATATATTTAATTTTCTTTTCTCTAGAGTGCAATCTGTATGTTAATTTTAAACACCTCATAATATACTTTCCCCACCCATTACCATATTGATAGAAATGCAGCTTTCCTTCCTCACGGTCCCGTTAACACTCGGTTGGGATCTCCAGTCCTTCAAACACCGCACAACCACAGCAGGATCTGATCAAATGGCCACTTCTACCATCTCTTCAAGCCACCTAGTGGCACAGCGGGGAAATGCTTGACTAACAAGCAGAAGGTTGCCAATTCGAATCCCCGCTGGTATGTTTCCCAGACTATGGGCAACACCTGTATTGGGCAGCAGCGATATAGGAAGATGCTGAAAGGCATCATCTCACACAGGAGGCAATGGTCAACCCCTCCTGTATTCTACCAAAGACAACCACAGGGCTCTGTGGTCGCCAGGAATCGACACCGATTCGACGGCACATCTTTACCTTTACCATCTTTCCAGCAGGTACTAATACTGACCCAAATCTGGACTTGAGGATATGACCACCATATATGAACTACATGCACTTTTCCATGTCCACATCTCCAGCACTTCAAGAGTGGAGCTGGACAGATTTTTTAAAAAAACCCTTGCTGGATAAGTTGCAATTGAGCAAATAAATAAATAAATAGGATAGACACTTGAGCTCAATTCAGACATTATGGTGTACGAGGGTACAGATGTCCGTACACATGTCTGTGTGAATGACTGCACCTGAGTTCATTTTAAAAGTGCACTTGGATACAGGCCCTTCAAATGCCTGGTGCAGATAGGAAGTGTACTGCTGTACCTGTGTTCAGCATAACATGTGAATGCCTGTACCTGTGTACAGATCTGTACCTGTGTACACTGACTGTACACTTGTTGAATCAGTGTTGAACATAATGTGTGAATGGGCCTTAGGCAACATCACCACCCCGTTACTCCAAATGCTAGTCTATCCTTTTCCTGATATTTCTTTCAGATCTACACTCCATTCCAGGCAGTAGGGAATCTTTGTAGCTCTTGCTAATCAACCACCAGTCCTTGATAGCAATAGCAATAGCACTTACATTTATATACCGCTTTATAGCCGGAGCTCTCTAAGCGGTTTACAATGATTTTAGCATATTGCCCCCAACATTCTGGGTACTCATTTTACCGACCTCGGAAGGATGGAAGGCTGAGTCAACCTTGAGCCCCTGGTCAGGATCGAACTTGCAACCTTCTGGGAAGGTTAGGAAGTGTTCCGTAACTCTTCTTCCCCATAATAATTATTGCTCAGAGCCTCTTTCAGAACTCATTCCCCTTCCCTTAAGCTTTCTCGGCACCCAGTGTCACATCTGAGAAGATGGAAATAAAGGAACAATTCATTTTTTAAAAATTAAATGGGGCTGGGGCTGCAGTTCCGTGGGACAGCCCCCACTTTCCATGCAGAAGAGGTCCCGGGTTCAGCCCCTGGGCAGCCTCGCTAGTTGGGAAAGACCCTTCTCCACCTGAGGCTCTGGAAAGTGGCCGCTAGTCACTGACCAGTGCAGACAGTAATGAGCGAAGTGGACTAATGACATGACTAATGAGGGATTACTAATACTGAATTTCTGCACTTAGTGTGCATGGGATTGGCTCTAATGGCCTGGCACCTTTTTATGGTCTCTTTTGTGCCTGCCTAGCATCCCCTGGTCACCCTGGTGACTACATTGTTCCAGCCAGTCCCCAAACGCTGTTCTCTTCTCTGTGCACCTTCCTTCCCCCTTTCCCTTTCCCTTAAAGTGGGGAGCAGGAGAGGCTCCTGCTGCCTCATTGGCACCCCAATAATGTTGCCTGAGATGACTGCCTCACCTTGCCTCATGGAAGGGACACCCCTGTCACCCACAGCCTCTAAGGAAATATAGATACACCACCACACGGGTTCTGTAGTCCCTGGTCCATCTCACCCTCTACTGCCTCCTTCAGTTGGCAGCCGATCTCCAAGGCTGTAGGCTGAGGTCTCCTCCAGCCTTGGCATCCAAGATCCTCCCTCGCTGGAGAGACTAGCAATTGAGTCTGGACCTTCTGCAGGCTGTAGCTGCTACTGGGTTCTCCAGGTGTTTCTGCAAGCGGGGCTGGGGATAGTTCTGAACACTCTCACCAAACTCCACTTCCCAGGATTCTTTGTGGGATGCCATGATGGTTAACCAGGTATACAGCTGATCTGCATCTATAGTTCAGGTAGACCTTCTGAGTCCCACCCAGCCATCTTGACAGAACATGACTAACAATAGCCCAGGCTGGATTCAATCAAGCACACATCTCCAGTCTATCCCCATCAGTGGCTCATCCGTTGAGTTCCCTGCAATTTAATCCCCAGGCGTCAGAACGTCCATGTTTCTTGCCCCGTGGCTTGCTGGACAGCCCCATCTTCCTCAGCTCCTTCCTCCTCTTGCTTCTCCTTTCTAGTTGCAGAGGTCAGACTTTGTCCAGCCGAGGGATCCTTCCCCATCCCCTCACCCTGCCAGTTCAAAGGTCGCCCACACAACTCTTTGGATGTGGTACTCACTGTTGAAATGCAGCAGAGCTTTGGGGGTGACGGGGGTGGATGTCAGGACCAGCATCTCCAAGCCCTTCAGGCCTTCCCGGCACACCTCGGCTGCCACCTCCTGGTTCACCTCCATCACATGGTCCAGCTCCAGGACTTGCAGGCGCATACAGTTCCGGGCTAGTGAGAAAGAGACACATCTGGAGGTTAGCCAGCTGTCCCAGGGCTGGGTCTGCAGTAGGTAAACTGTGCAGAAAAGCTCAACGGAATGTAGAAAGCCGCCTTATACCGAGTCAGACCCTTGGTCCATCTAGCTCACTACTGCCTACACAGACTGGCAGCGGTGTCTCCAAGATTGCAGGCAGGAGTCTCTCTCAGCCCTATCTGGGGATGCTGCCAGGCAGGGAACTGGGAACCTTCTGCATGCTAGAGGCTCTGCTGTAAGGGCACTTCACCTTAAGGGTCCCCTAGTCCTGTTGCTCCCATCATCTCCCACAATGGCCACCATTGCATCATGGCAGAGTCCTCTGGGAGAAAGCTCCCCTTGACAGAGGGAGGAACTCCTGGAAGGGAGCCCCAAACTGCCTCTTTAAAACCTGCCAACACCTCCCCCCTGGCAACAAGGCAAAGCTAAGCCCCCCATGACCCTGGGGTCCCCAGATGTATTATAATTCCCATCATGCCTAGCCATAACGGCGTGGAGAGGATAGGCCTTATAGTCCTACAATGTCTGGAGCAGCATTCCCTCTATCAGGGAATCCCAGATGGTGTTGACTACAACTCCCAGCATCCCCAGCAGTGATGGCCTTTGGCTGAGAATTATGGGAGTTGTAGTCAACCACACCTGGGAATCCCTGTTAGAGGGAACACTGACCCTGCTCTACGTACGAGGCCCCTGGCCTGCCTATCACTCTCAAGGCCTCCCTTTGGCTCCAGCTTCAACACATCCAATGATTAATTAATGAATGGATTCCGTATCGATTAATTATAATTCCTGGGGTGGGGGTGGGGAAATGTCCCACTCTTTCCAGGCCAAAGTCTCCATGAAGCAGCTCACGTCTATCGCAGGTTCACGCAGTGCTGGAGACAGGCATGGTATGCATCTAGAAAGGAGACCCAGGTTTTGCCCTCAGGCTTACAAGTCAAGAAGCCAAGAGGAAGAAGTGGGGGGAGGAGAGCAGCGTTCTCTCTATTTTCTTCCCCATCTGTGTGACGGATGAGTTTTGTTCTGGGTGGCAGCATCAAGGTAGTGTGCACGGACATGCATTCAGAGCAGGGGCATAGCAAGGTTCCCGGCAGCCAGGGGACAAAGTTAGGCAGGCCCCCCCAGTCCCTCTTCATCTGTGAGCCCCCCCCATTAATTACCTCTGGGGGTGGGGGGGCCTTGCTGCTGCTGCAGCACCATCACCCCTGCCATTACTTCACATCTTTGCCACCAGGAGAGCAGCGGTGGTGGTGGGTGGGTTTCTCACTGGCTTCCCCCCACTCCAGTACCAGCCAGCATGTGGGCTTCATTTCTTCCGAACAGCGCTTCTGTGCTATTTGAGTATGGAGACCGTCATGTGCCATGCCGTGATAGCATGCAATGGTCTCCATGTTGGAAGTGACAGAGGGGGATAGACTAGTGAGTCAGATGGCTAGAGAGGTCGAGACATTGGTCATCCCTTCTCTACTGCTCTGACACTATCTCTTTGATATGTAGATTGCTACTCTTAGGGACTAACTTCCTGCCTGCCTGCCTGCCACTTCCTCTTCCTCCTTCTCTTCCCTTCCTTCTCCCTTGCAACATGCAAGCTCCTCTCTCCCTGCACCATGTGTGCAGAGATGCAGAATCTATCCCTCTGCATCCAGCTAGCTAGCTAGATTAGAGATCCTATCTCTCCACTTTACTATCTAGAAGGGAGTTCTCCAATAAAGACTCCTTATATTGATTTGAAACTATGAACGCAAGTTATTTTGCTCTCAGCATACACGCATGCCTGGGCAGACTCCGCTGTGTTGTGCCTCTGTGCACTCTGCTATATTAGAAGGGTATCTCTTACTAGAGAGAATTCCCAACACTCCATACTCAAACAGTGCAGAAGCGCTGTTCGGAGGAAGGGAAGTCCATGTGCCGGCCGGTAGTAGGGTGGAGGGGAAGCCTGCCCACTGCTGCTTCTCCAGCTGTGAAGATGGGAAGTTTGTGTGAGTGCAGCGGGGCGGACGGCAGGGCGGGGGTGACTCAGACAAGGGGGAACTGCCCTGGGGGCCCTTGGGGGCCTTTCAAACCATGTGGGCCCAGATGCAATTGTCTTCCCTTGTCCACCGGAAGCTACACCCCTGATTCAGAGTGGGATCTTCCCAATTCAACCTGAGCGGGGTCTAAAATTAACTAAGCGGCCATCAAAATATGTTAGCGTGCACATACATGTGCACGCCTTAGAGGGAACATTGGAGAAGAGTGAGGGACAAAGGCACAGGAAGGAGAGCAGTTGAATGTGGGCAGACCAGAGTGGTGGACAGGGGTGTGGGGAGCTCTCCACAGCCACGAGACCAGCTCTTGCTGTTGGCTCCCGTCTCCCCATTGCTTGTCTTGCGCACATGCATCAGCATGCGCTGGCCACAACCCTGCATATGACATCATGTGCAGTGGCCGTGGCTGCTTTAGGCAAGTCGGATTGAACTGCCCTTCTGCTGCTCGCGTGCAGCGCATCCTTCAAGTGCTGTTTGGGTGTGTGTGTTCGTTCCGTGCTCCAAGCAAAGCAGAGAAAGACGCACCCAGCCTGGGTTGGAACTCAGTCTTGGCTGGGAGCAGCAGAGGGGCCCTGCGGCCACACCTCCCACTAGTGGCCATGGGTGGGTGTGGGAAGAGTGGATGGACAAGTCCAGAGGGCGTGAGCAGGGGGCGAGTGCCTTTGGTGGCCCCTGGATGTGCTCAGGGTGGCAGTGGCCTGAGGACGGCTGTTCCCCAGTCCTCCATCGTAGCCGTTCATGGTAGCCAGTGGTGAATGGTAAATGGGCGCTTCTGTCCAGATAAAGCCAGGCTGAGCATGACAATGGTGTTCTTACAGAGGAACATAGGAAGCTGGCATATTCAGAGTCAGACCCTTGGTCCATCTCGCTCAGTTTTGTCTACAAGGACTGGCAGCGGCTTCTCCAAGGTTGCAGGCAGGAGTCTCTCTCAGCCCTATCTGGAGACGCTGCCAGGGAGGGAACTTGGAACCTTAGGAACATAGGCAGTTGCCATATACAGAGTCAGACCATAGGCCTATCTCGCTCAGTATGGTCTACACAGACTGGAAGCAGCTTCTCCAAGGTCTCAGGCAGAGGTCTTTCCCAACCCTACCTGGAGATGCTGCCAGGGAATGAACCTGGGACCTTCTGCAGGCATGCAGGTGCTCTTCCACTGAGCTATGGCTCCATCTCCTAAGGGGAATCTCTCCCAGTGCTCACACATGTAGTCTCCCATTCAAATGCAAACCAGGGCAGGCCCTGCTTAGAAAAGGCGATGATTCCTGCTTGCTACCCCAAGTCCAGCTCTCCCTCTTTGTTTTTTGCATGGACAAGAGTGGTGCATTTGACTTTGGGGTTCCTGGCATGGGGCACACACTCCCACAGAGTCTGGCCCAGAATAATCCCTACATGGAAAGTACCGTATATGTGTCCTCTGTGCATGTCTGCACAACATTCCCCCCAAACCACTTTTCTTCCAGCATCATCAACAGGGCATCTTCTCTTCCCATCCCCAACACAGAAATACCAGCTGAGCTCCCCCTGCTTTTAAGCTCAACAGTTCCCCACCCCCACACATTTTACAGGGGGCACAAAACTGGGCCTACCTAAGGAAGCCAGCCCTTGCACACCGCAGCCTGCCCCACCGACGCCCAGCGCTCTTAAATGCGGCCAACACCGGCCAATCATCTGCAGGCAACGATTGCTGAAGCGCGTTGGTTGCTGGCTGGAAAGGAATCACACACACACACAAAGCAGAGAAGCTTATCAAGGCATCTCAATTTACATAATGTCACTAACAGACACACAAATTAAGAAGGGAATGTGTCACATCTCCTGGCTTAGGGGAGCTAGGAACATAGGGACATAAACATAGGAAGCTGCCCTAGACTGAGTCAGTCCATAGGTCCTTTTTGCTCAGTACTCTCTACCCAGACTGGCAGCGGCTTCTCCAAGGTTGCAGGCAGGAATCTCTCTCAGCCCTCTCTGGGAGATGCTGCCAGGGAGGGAACTTGGAACCTAGATGCTTTTCCCAGAGTGGCTTCATCCCCTAAGGAGGGGAATCTCTTCCAGTGCTCACACTTCTAGTCTCCCCTCTATATGCAACCAGGGCAGACCCTGCTTAGCTAAGGGGGGAGTCATGCTTGCTACCACAAGACCAGCTCTCTTGAAGTTCTATGGAGCTTTCCTTGAACTGGGAAAACATAACTTTTTCTGTGGTGAAGGGCTTTTCTAGATGACCAACTGCTCACACTTCATTGGGGGGATAAAGGAACAGATACAGCCATGTTTCTCAAAGTGCCCTGGATTTTTTCATTCAATAACAGGAGTCTCCAGTCCTGGGTCCCCAGATGTTGTTGGACTAAAATCCCCATCATCCAGAGGCTATTGTGGCTCTTAGATTCTGGTAACCCTTTGGGGATAAACAATCTTATTATTCTTTGTCTGTGTGAAACACCTGGAGAACTGTATGAACCACCTGGAAAGACCATTGAAAAGTGGTATCCAAATACATTCATACATATATAAATGAAACAAGATCTGGGGACTCGTTTTGGAACGCCTCCTACCCAAGCTGGCCGATAGTCAGATGAAAATACATAAAAGAAGAACAGATCTCAGAGATATTAAAAGACAAAAGTAGAACAGAAGCCTCAACAACACCAGAGGCTGACGGCTTCTGCAGAGTTGAACCATTGGTCCATCTGGCTCAGTGGTGTGTCCCTGGGTTGCAGACAGAGACGGGTCCTTCTGCCTGGAGATGGTGCTAGGGACCGAATCTGGGACGTGCTGCATACTCTGCCACTGAGGAACGATCCCACCCCCCAAAAGACATATCCCCAAGCTAACTTGGCAAAGAGGCACCTTTTTAATGTGGTGATTCTTTTTATTTAGCAGGGGTAAAGTAACTGGCCCTATCCACCCCAGCACAGCATCTCTCCAGTGACTGTTGCTGGTGTCTATCTTATGTTTCTTTTTAGATTGTGAGCCCTTTGGGGACAGGGATCCATCTTATTTGTTATTACTCTGTGTAAACCGCCCGGAGCCATTTTCGGAAGGGCGGTATAGAAATCGAATTATTATTATAATTATTTCTTGTTTATACAGTCAGACAGGTGTTATTGACTGGTTTGTTTTATCCAGACATCGAGTCCTTCCCAAGGACCTGGGATGCCAGAATTTTATTGTCAATTGTTATAGATATCGTCGCAGAATATAGGCTGTTCCCAGTAAAGCTGCTTTTTGTAATTGGCTGATGGTGATCTCTGTGGCCCCTATGGTGTTGAGGTGCTCTTCAAGGTCTTTTGGAACTGCACCCAGGGCGCCAATTACCACTAGGATTATTTGAGTCTTTTTCTGCCACAGCCTTTCCATTTCAATTTGTAGATCTTTGTATTTTGTGATTTTTTCTATTTCTTTTTCTTCTATTCTGCTATACCCTGGTATTGCTATGTCGATTCTTTTGACTTGTTTTTCTTTCTTCTCGACTACAGTGATATCTGGTGTATTGTGTGGCAGATGTTTGTCTGTTTGTAGTCGGAAGTCCCATAATATTTTTACATCTTCATTTTCTACCACTTTTTCAATTGTATGGTCCCACCAATTCTTGGCTACAGGTAGCTTGTATTTTTTGCAGATGTTCCAGTGTATCATCCCTGCTACCTTGTCATGCCTTTGTTTGTAGTCAGTCTGTGCGACCTTTTTACAACAGCTGATTGGGTGGTCCACTGTTTCATCTGCTTCTTTACAAAGGCGGCACTTGCTGTTTGTGGTGGATTTTTCGACTTTTGCTCTTATTGAATTTGTTCTTAGTGCCTGTTCTTGTGCAGCCAGTATTAAACCCTCTGTTTCTTTCTTCAAGTTGCCATTCTTAAGCCATTGCCAGGTCTTGGTGATGTCTGATTTTCCACTTATATTGTGCAAATATTGACCATGCAGGGGCTTCTTTTTCCATTTTTCTGCTCGGTTCTTGACTTGTTCTTTCTTGTAGGCCTGCTTTCTTTCATTGGTGTTGAATAGTTTCTCGTTATTGACCATTTGAAGTGCATCTTCTTCACTGTCCTTGATATATTCTTCAAGGCCTCTTTTCTCCTCCTCTACTGTTTGATGGACTTGCAGCATTCCTCTTCCACCTGAGCTGCGAGGGAGGTATAGCCTATCTACATCACTGCGGGGTGCAGAGCATGATTGATGGTCATTATTTTCCTGGTCTTACGATCTAGCGTCTCTAGCTCTGCCTGGGTCCAGTCTATTATTCCTGCAGTGTATCTAATAACAGGTATAGCCCAGGTGTTTATGGCTTGTATGATGTTCCCGCCATTGAGTTTGGACTTGAGGATTTTTCTAACTCTCCTGATGTATTCACTTCCAATTTTTCTTTTAACTTCAGTGTGTGCAATGTTATCAGCCTGGAGAATGCCCAAGTATTTGTAAGGTTCTTTCTCTTCCAGGTTCTTGATCTTGCTTCCATTGGGCAGTTCTATTCCTTTTGTTTTTCTTATTTTTCCTCTGTTCATTTTTAATGCAGCACACTTGTCTAGTCCAAACTCCATTGCTATATCGCTACTGAATATACGGTCAGTGTTTAGCAGTGATTCGATTTCTGACTGGGACTTTCATCATCATCATCATCATCATCATCATCATCATCATCATCATCATTAATAATAATATGAAGTTGCCATATACTGAGTCAGACTTTGGGGGCCCACTGAACTCAGTGTTGTCTTCACTGACTGGCAGCAGCAGCCTTCAGGATTTTAGAGAGGGGACTTTCACACTGGAGATCCGGCCAATGGCTGACATACTGTGCAGCATCTCCAAGACAAGGCTGAGAGAGATTCCTGCCTGCAACCTTGGAGAAGCCGCTGCCAGTCTGTGAAGACAATACTGAGCGAGATGGACCAAGGGTCTGCTCAAAAGCAGTTTCACCTTTGCTGTAAAGCATTGCCCTTGCTCAGGCTGGTTCTAAGCCCAAGTGGTGGGTGGTGCAGCCCACCCTCATCCACAAGCACCCCAGGGTGTTCTAACACAGGGGTTCTCAGCTGGTGTAGTACTCCAGATGTGGCTTAACTACAACTCCCATCACCCCCAAGCTACAGTTGATTGTGGCTGTGGATGATGGGAGTTGTAGTTAAGCAACATCTGGGGTACCACAGGCTGAGAACCCCTGTTCTAACAGAAAGGAAGGAAGAAGGATGGAAGGGGAAATGAGGATGAATAGAATAAGAAAGACAGAGGAGGGAGAGGGAGAGAGGGAGGGAGAACACAAAAAAGAGAGGAAGCAAGAAAAATGGAGATGCCTTGCAAAGAATAAGAGAAAACCCAGTCTTTGTAACTAAAACCATCTTCATGTTAATTTCCGATTGCATTATCTCTTTCCTTTCCCTCCTCCATTTCTTTTAAAGAAACCACCCACTTCCTTAGGTCCACTGACCCCACTGCCCGAAAATGTAAGTTTCCACTGCACAGGTTTGTTGTTTGCTTTCACTCTGTACTGTCTGTGTCCAGCTGCACATTCGAGGGAACCTGGGTCCTCGGAAGAGCAACCCCGCCACACACACCAGGGCCATGCTGTGAACACACCTCCTGCAATTATTCTTACCAAGGGTGCAAAGGCGCCACCTGTAGGGAGATGATGTCTCGGCAGCCTGCTCCTAACGCCCAGATGACTTCATGGCCCACAGGGTCAGTAGAACTCCTAGAACAAGAAAGTGGGGGTGGGTGGGACACAGACAGATCCCCGCCGAATGAACAGGTGAGCGGCAAATTGAACTCAACGTCCCACCCCTGCTCCCAACCAGTACACTGCAGAGATCTGGTCCCGGTTCAGAGAAGGACCACTTTGCCCACTTGGCTGTCTCTTCCAGACCTTAGGAACCCGGGAAGCTGCCATATACTGAGTCAGGCCCTTGGTCCATCTAGCTCAGTATTGTCTACACAGACTGGCAGTGGCTTCTCCAAGGTTGCAGGCAGGAGTCTCTCTCAGCCCTCTCTTGGAGATGCTGCCAGGGAGGGAACTTGGATGCTCTTCCCAAAGCGGCTCCATCTCCTAAGGGGAATATCTTACAATACTCACATGTAGTCTCCCTTTCATATGCAACCAGGGCAACCCTGCTTAGCAAAGGGGACAATTCATGCTTGCTACCACAAGACCAGCTCTCCTCCTCCTTCAAGGACAAGGCAGAAAATCAAGACAGTCCTGCTATGTACCTAAAAAGGACCCTGCCAGATCGGACAGAAGCCCATCTAGTCCAGTGCTTTTTAATTGATTGATTGATTGATTGATTGATTGTCAAATTTATATACCGCCTTTCATTAAAAACAATCCCAAGGGGGTTTACAAAAGTTAAAAAACATATAATAAAAAAGACAGTTAAAAGTATTAAGCTAAAAATATGAAAACACATCTGACTTAAAATATATAATAATATACAAACACATATATATTACACATCATTATATTGTTCAGCCTTACTCTCCTCGGAAGCTCCCAAGCAGCGTATGACTGTGTTAGCCCTTTCCTCTTGCTGGCTTTGCCCCAACATCTGGTATTTAGAGGTATACTGCCTCTGGGTTTGGAGGCTCCATTTAGTTGCATCAAAGTTGTCAGTAGACCTATCCTCCACTTGTCAAAATCCCTTTTAAACCCAATGGGAGTTTTCCTCTTGGGGCAAACAACAGCTGCAGAGCTCCCTGATCTGGATCAGGAGGACCTTGGGATAGGACCCCTCCCCACCGCACCATGGTCCCACTCTGGATTGCTCCACTTGTGGCTGCTAGTGAATAAAGGAAGGGCTCTCAACCCTGGGTCTCCAGATGTTGTTGGACAACAACTCCCATCATCCCCAGCCAAACATTGTGGCAGGGGAGGATGGGAGTTGTAGTCTAGCAACATCTGGGGACCCAAGGGTGAGAGCCCTTGGATTAAAGAAGCACTAAGCACATCAGGACTCATTTAAGAATAGAACAATAACTGATTTTGAGGTTCTTTAAAATGGAATTTAATTGTTTTTTAACTTTTGTAAACTGCCTTGGGATGCTTTATGAAAGGCAGTATAAAAACGGACCAATCAATCAATCAAAATATTTTTAGCCTCACATGCCGTTTGGCCATAAGCTGGTGGCAATCAGGGCATCCTGTGATGTCAGATTCCATAGGCTTACATAGGAAGCAGCCTTATATGGAGTCCTTCTAGCTTATTATTCATTCATTCATTTATATATTTATATATTTATTTATTTATCATATTTCTATACTGCCTGATATGTACATCTCTAGGCGGTGAGTACTATAGGAGCTTAGTATTGTCTACACTGACTGGCAGCAGCTCTCCAGGATTTCAGACTTGGGGGGGGTCTTTGCCAGCCCTACCAGTTTATAAGAACAGTCCTGCTGGATCAGGACCAAGAAGGCCCATCTAGTCCAGCATCCTCTTTCACCCAGTGGCCTATCAGATGTCCCTGGGGAGCCCACAGGCAAGAGGTGTGTGCATGCCCCTCTCTCCTGCTGTTGCTTTCCCTGCAACTGATATTTGGAGGCATCGTGCCTTTGAGGCTGGAGGTGGCCCACAGCCACCAGACTAGTAGCCACTGGGAGACCCGTCCTCCATGAATCTGTCTAAGCTCCTTTTAAAGTCATCCAAGCTGGTGGCCACCACCACATCCCATGGCAAAGAATTCCATAGATTAATTATGCGCTGGGTGAAAAAGTACTTTCTCTCGTCGGTCCTAAATTAGGACACGTTTGCAACACCTCACAGGAAATATTCTCAGCCCCGCCAACTCACACTGGACACTACAGAGGATTCAATTTGCTCTGTTCAGTACTGACCCTACAACAATCTGTTACCCATTGATCTAAAAGACAGGAGCATGTTGGCTCTTTCGGATGAAGACATTGCACCATGCACTCTGGCCGGTGGGTGAAATCTGGTAGATCGAGGTTTAATGTGGGTTACCAATATTAGCATGGTTGTGTGAGCCCACACCAAGGCAGGAATCTCAGATTCATTTCGGACCATAAACCACCTGGAGCGGGCTCACACAAACACACTAATGTCAGTAACCCACACTGAACCTAGATCTGACCAACTGTTTGAAGCAGGCCATTGTATTGCACAGGGCCTCACTCACTCACTCACTTATGCATATTTAATAAATAAAATTAAATGGTTGGGACCCCTTTAAGGCCTTGGTGTTCATGTGCATAAAGTGGCATGCATGTGCACTAGAGGCAAGAGGCATCTGTTGCAAGAATGGCCACTTAACGTCTAGAGACTTTGGGGAGTAAAAGACTGAAGGATGACATTTTTTAGCAGCAAAAGTAGGGAGAAAATAGGAGAAGAGGGGCATTGGGAGCATATGCTTAAGAGTGACTTCACAGAAAGTTCTGCTGTATGAAATCTCCTGCACTGGGAAGTTCTCCTGTGCGATCCCCACTGAAATGAACAGATGCTGGAATTAGCAGGGAAGTGGATTTAGGTTTAGCGGGATGGGAAGGTTTTCAGTTCTAGTGAAAACTGCCCAGAGATGTAAGTTTGGGGCGGTTTACAAATCAGATAGATAGAAAGAAAGGTGCCATGTGGGTTGTGGTTGCGGCAGTGAGGTCCAGGAGAAGCACCCCAAGCGAGGACTCTCTGGAGCCACCCAGCCCCACTCCTTAAAAATAAGCTTGTGTTTCTCTACTTCTGAGTGACCCAGTTTCACGCTTCAGATGAGCCTAAAAATAAGCAGAATCACATTATCTGGAACGCTCATACATCTCCGAGAAAGCTGCCTGCCAAGGCTCCCGGACCAGTTTTGACTCAGCCTTAATTAAAACATATGAGTCACCGTGACAGGTGAGAGAACTGCCAAGCAACCCAGGTAAACCTGGGATATTCAGTGTGGATGGGAAGGAGGAAGGGAGGGAGGGAAGGAGGGAGGAATATGAGACAGAGGAAGCATTATAGAGACATGCAGATGTATGAAGCTGCCTTATATAGAGTCAGGCCATTGGTCTATCCATCCCTATATTACCTGCTCTGACAGGCAGCCGGACATTTCTCTGGAGAGATCTCTCCCGGATTGGACCCCACTCTCATCATGTTGCCTCTTTGGATGCCTGGGGAAAGACTGTAGCTCAGGGGCAGTCTATCTGCTTTGAATGCAGAAGCTCCCAGTTTCACGTCCTGGGCCTGGCAGCATCTCCAGGTTTGGGCTGGGAGAGACCCTTCTCTGTCTGAAGCCCTGGAGAGCCACTGCCAGCCAGAGTAGACAGCACAGAGCTAGATGGACCAATGGTCCGACTGGGCATGATGCAGCTTCCTGTGTTCCTAACATTTTAAGGGTGAAGAAGAGCCAGTCTTGTGGTAGCAAACATGAATGCCCAGGGTACTTTGCTGAGTAGGGTCTGCCTTGGCTTGCATTCGGATGGGTGGCAACATGTGAGCACAGTCTGCAGTAAGATATTCCTTTAAGGGGAGGGGGCTGTAGGTCCCCGGTAGAGCATCTGCTTGCATGTAGGATGTCCCAGGTTCGGTTCCTGGCAGTATCTCCAGGTAGGGCTGCGAAAGACCCATCTGAAACCCTGAAAAGCTACCGCCAGTCAGTGTCAACACCGAGGTGGATGGTCTGAATGTCCGACTCAGTTTAGGACAGCTTCAAACATTCAAATATGACCATCAGGGTTGGTATCCTGGGGCTAATTGGTTTAAGCATGAATTGGGTGGGGGAAGGAATGGCAAGAATGCAGAAGGCAACACATCTAATGTCAGGCTGGAACCTTTGGCACTAGAGCAGGGTTTCTCAACGTGTGGGTCCCCAGATGTTAATGGACTTCAACTCCCATAATCCCCAGTCCCAGTGGCCTTTGGTTGGGAATTATGGGAGTTGAAGTCCAATTACATCTGGGGGCCCACACGTTGAGAATCCCTGCACTAGAGAAAATGTTAGGAGAGAGGAGGAGAGGGATCAGGCCATGATCCGCCACTCTTTGCGCTTGACACCCCTTCCCTGCCCCAGAGAAAAACTAGAAAAAAAGTCTGTCACGATGCCTCTTGTCCTGACTATTGCTTTGACCTTCCTTCTTCATGATTAGTCTGTTTCTAAATCATTGTTTTAAATTACAAACATGAGCGTGTGCCACTGCACCCACAATTCACAAGAGGCTCTTTGGTAATTTGGGCTGTTGATTTTTTCTAGCGGAAGCTAAACTTGCCTACGCCACTACCATCCCATCTCAAGGTGTGTTTCCCCCACCCCAATTCCCCCACGCTTCATCAAATAAATGAGATGCAAATGAGCAAAATGTTGTGCTTACTTAAGGAACAAAATTAAGAACTATCCTGAGTCTTGTAGTCTGGAGAGGGACCATCCCATGTGGGAAAGGCATGAAAGAGCCATTTCCCAACAGTGAAGGCAGGGCGGAATTGAAACGGAAGACACGCTTGATGGGAGGCAACTGAAGTGGTACGTAAGAAGAGCCAGACTGCAGCAGACTCAAGGCTCGCCCATAAAGATCAGGGCAGTGGGTGTCTTTTTCTTCATGTTGGGCAGCCCTAGAAAAGCCTCTGGGACTGGCTTGCTTGCTGGCCTGAGAAACCTGGGGACTCAGCTCTTGCTTCTTCTTCTCTTGGCTTCACTCCCTTCACTAACCTGCACTAAGATTAGTGACCGTCATCACATCTTGCATAGGAACATAGGTAAAAGGTAAAGTGTGCTGTTGAGCCCTGTGGTCGTCTTTCATAGAATACAAGAGGGGTTGACCATTGCCTCCTCCCACACAGTATGAGATGATGCCTTTCAGCATCTTCCTATATCGCTGCTGCCCGATATAGGTGTACCATCTTGGATTCGAACCAACAACCTCTTGCTTGATAGTCACACATTTCCCCGCTGAGCCATTAGGTGGCTTGCTAGGAACATAGGAAGCTGCCTTAAATCAAGTCAGACCCTTGGCCCATCTACCTCAGTATTGTCTACACTGACTGGCAGCAGCTCTCCAAGGTTTCAGGCAGGGGTCTTTCCCAGCCCTACCTGGACATGCAGCCAGAGAATGAACCTGGGACCTTCTGCATGCAAGCAGATGCTCTACCACTGAGCTATGGCCCACTCCCCGAAGAGGAATAGCTTACAGTGCTCACATGTAGTCTCCCATCCAAATGCAAACCAAGGTGAACCCTGTTTAGCAAAGGGGACAATTCATGCCTGCTGCTGCAAGACTGGCTATCCACCCCAGGCTGGCTCTCCACAAATTGTAGTAGTTAATTCCACAAATTATGTGAAATTGATCTTTGCTAATTGAGCAAAGACCCAGGCACTTGTGTTTCTTTTAGATTGTGAGCCCTTCAAAGGCAGGGCTCTAAACTAAGCAAAGCCTCCAGTTCTTCCTCCAGACACTCCCCCCCCTCCATTTTTGGTTGCCCTGTTCTGCACCTTTTCCAGTCGTACAATATCCTTTTGGGGATGTAGTGACCAGAACTGTACATAGTATTCTAAACGTGGCTGCACCATAGATTTGTATGAGGGCGTGATAATCTGGGTAATTTTATTTTTGGCCCCTTTCCTAATGATCTCTAGCACAGAGTTTGCCATTCTCATAGCAGCTGCCCACTGGACTGACAGTTTCCTTGAGTTATCCGCTGAAACCCCAAGATCTGGAGCACCCCTTCAGGGCTCTCCCACCACATTCTTCGACAAATTCATGGAGGACAGGTCGATCAGTGGATATGAGTCCTGATGGCTATGGGCCACCTCTAGCCTTGGTGGCAAGATGCCTCTGAATCCCAGTTGCAGGGGAGCAACAGCAGCAGGAGAGAGGGGCATGCACGTCCCTCTTGCCTGGGGGCTGCCCAGAGGCACCTGGTGGGCCACTGTGGGGACCAGGATGCTGGACTGGATGGGCCTCCTTGGGCCTGGTCCAGCAGCGCTGCTCTTCTGGTCTTATTCTGGGGCACATCTCTGCCAGGCCCGCTGCACTTCCCCAGCAGGGACGGCTTTCCTGCCCATCAGAACCCTGCTGGCGGAGAGCAGCAGTGCCTGCCTGTTTTGCAGAGAGCAGCCCACGGCTTCTCCCCAGATCCCAGCTGCTGCCTCCCTCCCTCCCTCCCAGCCCAGCCTCCTCCTCGAAGACAACCTCCCCAGCCGCTTCACGCTGGGCTAATTAGGGGCTGCACACGGCAGCCCTGGCAAGGGGACAATGGCTGGCCCAGCCCTCCCGTCGACATGCTCAGCCACTCTGCGGGGGCAACCCTGCCAGAAATAGAGCCCCGACAACCCTGCTCATCAGAAACCCACTTTTGTTCAACTGTCAGCTCTCCAGCCTTGAAGACAAGAAGAGGGTCCTTACGAGCGCACACCTCCGCAGGCGGTGCTCTCCGCAGCGCTGCAGACGGTGCTTGTGGCGCTGTCAAGCACCTTGGCGGGCAGGCTGGATGGGGCATGGAGGCCAACCAGCCTCTGGGCTCTGGAGACTGCAGGCGAGGGGTCAGGTGACGGAATGCTCTGGCATGCAAACCCCCAGATCCTGCCCACAGAAAAGGAGCATGGCCGGAAGAAAGCTAGGACAGGGGTTCTCACCCCTAGGCCCCCAGATGTTGTTGGACTTCAGCTCCCAGAACCCCCAGCAGCAGTGGCCACTGTGGCTAGGGAAGATGGGAGCTGAAGTCCAACAACATCTGGGGGCCCATGTGGGAGAACCCCTGGGCTATAGTACAACCTCCTCCGTGAGATGCCAGTTTTCTGTCTGCTCTTTGGAACACCGCATCACATTTACTTTGGCCCTAATTCTGCTAGCGACCAAAGCAGGGCTTCTCAACTTTGGGCCTCCAGCTGGTGTGGGACTACAACCCCCATAGTCCCCAGCCACAATGGCTTTCGGCTTGGCTGCATGGCCTTCAGCCGTTGTGGCTAGGAATGATGGGAGTTGTAGTCCTGAGGTTGACAACCCCCTGGGACATAGTAGAGCAGTTTACATGACCATAAACTTTGGGAGCTGGGTGTGTTCCTGTTTTGTGATCGTAGGTGAGCTAAAAATAAGGGATGAGGGGGCAGTTGGATCACCTGTCAGGTCCCAGCTGGGTAGGCGGGTTTTCCTTCCTACCGAAGATCAAGCTCCCTGGCCCTGGCCTTGCTTCCCTCTAACCCACGATCACAAAACGGGACTCGTCTCCTAGCCAGTTTATGGTTGTAAGAACTGCCGCCGTAACGTAAGAATGGCCCATATGCTTCTTGATGAGCTACCAAATCTCCACCTACTGGACAGTTTTCTGCCAGTCTGGGCTGCTTTGGGCCTCGTTTTGCAGGGTTTGTCTTGACTGCCAAACTTCTAGGCTGGTTGGGAGCATCTCTATGAGCTGCCAGTTTTGTCTGGAGCGATCCCTGGAGATTCGGCCACCCCACCCCACCCCAAATATTCTTTCCACTGTTTTTCAGCAAATGAAGCTCTTCCATTCTGGAGATGGATGCTGCTTGCTGGAGACTCTGGGCCAGTCCGGGAGGGTTGCCACCTACTTACCGGTAGGTGACGGCTTGAAGCGCCCGGCAGTAGCAGCTGGCCAGCCAGAGGGAACGATCCGTCAAGATGTTGGGGCAGTGAGAAATCCGGAGGATCAAGAGGTTGCTCCCGGTGGCCTTCAACAAGGACTCTAGGCCAGCT
The DNA here is from genome assembly GCF_027244095.1 of Hemicordylus capensis. Lineage (NCBI taxonomy): Eukaryota > Metazoa > Chordata > Lepidosauria > Squamata > Cordylidae > Hemicordylus > Hemicordylus capensis. Next base: position 4,713,659 of record NC_069661.1, read on the forward strand.
TCCAGACAGCCTCTGGGAGGAGGAACCAGATGGAAGAAGGCATCACAACATATTCTACTACACAACCTATACAACCAACTTGGAGTCACACCACACCAACGAGCATGGGGTCCCTTATGGCAGTGTTCCTCTGCCTTGGATCCTCAGCTGTTGTTGTACTACAGCTCCCATCATCCCCACTGTGACTGTGGATGATGGGAATTGTAGTCCAACAACAACTGGGGACCCAGGTTTGTGAATCCTAAATTCCAGTTCCTTTTTCCTTCCAACCTTCCTGCCCTCCCTTCTCTATCCAGGGCTTTAATCCTCCTGGGAATGGCATATATGTGCACACCAGTGCCATCGCTAGGGACAAGGCCAGGAGGCATTTCCCACTGCCACATCTGCCTTTCCGACTGTGTCATCCCTGGTCCCAGGACCAGATGAGACCTCCTTAGAGGAGGAGGAGGAGGAGGAGGAGGAGGAAGAGGAGGAGGAGCTTGAAATTGGTCCCAGCATCTACTCAGACCAGATTGCATCCACATACCCTAGTGGGGCATCCCACAGCTGACACCCCAGAAGATGCCCCACCCAGGGAGTCTGCAAGCTGAGGGGAAACGATGCACCCCACCTGACTGAGCTCCAGACACCCCCAGCTCCAGGCCCTCTGTGATCACCCCCAGGGCCCCAAGAGCAGAGGGGAGCAGAAGGTGCAGCCTGCGACTTGTGCCATGCTGCCTCCCACCTCTGAGCTGCACTTGGGAGGAGAAAGGAAGGACCAAGACGCCAGGTCTGGGCCCTGCCAATGTTCCAGGAAGGGGTAAGGGAGGAGGGGCTGCCCTAGAGCCACTGGCTGGCTAGCTGGCTGTTGCCTAACTCCTCACTCTAGACCAGGAGTTCCCAGCCTTGGGTCCCCAGATGCTGCTGGACTACAGATCCCATCATCCCCTGCCACAACGGCCACTGGAGGGGGATGATGGGAGTTGTAGTCCGGCAGCATCCGGGGACCCAAGTTGGGGCATCCCTGCTCTAGGCAGACTCCTTAGCTGGACAGCCCCTTTGCAGCTTCAGTAGACTTGGCAGCAAGTCTGCTCATGCCTGGCTGGACCCCTCCGCCCCAACCTCGCAAGTACAACAGGGAAGCCAGCCCAAACCTCAAGGTTTATGGAAACACGGGAGGCAGCCGGGCCAACACATATCTGGCGGCATGTTCACAGGGCTCCGTGCAGACGATTAATCCTTCTCACAGTAGGGCCAGTTACGCTGTGGCTGCAGTGAACAGGCTCTCCTGACCTGAACATCTGTGGCTCATACACGATGGGTTGCCCATTGAATCCAGTCAGGAACCAGCTTACTGGCATACCTGTAGCTTACTCCGGATAACTAGAGTTTTGTGGGGAATTCCTTCTCAGCTCCTTTGCAGACCTCAGGGAAGGGACATAGCACAGTGGTCAAGCCCTTGCTTTGCATGAAGGTAGCCCCGGGTTCAAGCCCTGGCAGCATGGGAGCCTAGAAGTGTGAGTACTGACAGATATTCCCCTTAGGGGATGAAGCCTCTCTGGGAAGAGCAGAAGGTTCCAAGTTCCCTCCCTGGCAGCATCTCCAAGATGGGGCTGAGAGAGATTCCTGCCTACAACCTTGGAGAAGCTGCTGCCAGTCTGTGAAGACAATACTGAGCTAGATAGACCAATGGTCTGACTCTGCATATGGCAGCTTCCTATGTTCCTATGTACATGTAAGCACTGTAAGATATTCCCCTTAGGGGATGGGGCTGCTCTGGGAAGAGCATCTGTATGCTTGAATGCAAAAGGTTCCAAGTTCCCTCCCTGGCAACATCTCCAAGGTAGGGCTGAGAGAGACTCCTGCCTGCAACCTTGGAGAAGCCGCTGCCAGTCTGGGTAGGCAACACTGAGCTGGATGGACCAAGGATCTGACTCTGCATAAGGCAGCTTCCTACATCCTAAGGAGAAATTTGGGGGCAGATCCATTGTGGTTGCTGATGCAGGAAGGTCAGTACAGAGTCCAGCCACTCGCTCTCACTCACCGTGTGCTTTTCATATAGTCCTCCTTGGTCTCTTTCTTCCCCCTCTGTCGGGGCTTGAGATTCTGGAGGGTGAGCGAGTGGGTCTGGGTGCACCACTGTGACAGCATCACCAGAAACTGTGGAAGGAAAAGGGGGAGCTTCTATCACTCCGGGAAGCCACATCTGGGGAACTGAGAGCCTTCTGCTCTGGGAGTGAAGGGGGGGGGGATAAGATGGAGCACATTTGTTTTTATTTGCATATAAATTGCATCAACCATGAATACAGATTTCTAGATCCCATTGTGCAAATTTATCCTCTTATATGGCACGGAGAAAGCATGCATGGAGACTGTCCAGGATCGTGCATCCAGGTATTGGAGAGCTGGAGAGGGTGCCAGAGCCATGCTTCCACTCGGTTTTCTAGGACTGGCTTTGTTAAAAGCAGTTTGACCATCAGTCACTGCCGGAGATAATGTTTCGCAGCATAGCTGGGCAGTTGCCGATGGCCCAGGGGCCTCTCAGAAGGGCCCACAGCTGACTCCTGAGGACACCTCTGTGCCTAGAGCCTTCATATGTTGTAGTGGCTAGAGTGCTGGACAAGGACCGGGGAGACCCGAGTTCAAATCCCCATTCAGCCATGAAACTAGCTGGGTGACTCTGGGCCAGTCACTCTCTCTCAGCCTAACCTACTTCACAGGGTTGTTGTTGTGAGGAGAAACCTAAGTATGTAGTACACTGCTCTGGGCTCCTTGGAGGAAGAGCGGGATATAAAATGTAAATAAATAAATAAATAAAAACTCTCTCCAGGTACGAGAAGGCCCATGGAGGACAGCTTGCCAAGGGCCCCCTGAAGCCTGGAGCTAGCTCTGCATGAAAAGTTTCACCTGGGTGCTTTCCAGACTAGCTGCTCAACAGCAGCAAAATGCCTCCGTACAGGCAAGTCGCATTTGAAATGTAAACAGCAGGGGGAGCAGTCCTGCAGCAACTAAAAACCCCCCAAACCCAGCAACCTCTTTATGCCGGATATACAACATCCTACTCTATATCGCAGCGATTCGAAACAAGGCATTGGAAATGTGAACTGCACCCTGCTGTCCAGGTAGGGACTGCAGTGTCACAACACAGGAAGTCTGAAAGCAACCTTTCAATATCTGATGTGACCCCATTGCAGGGTCTAATCTGGAAAGCACCCTGCAGATTTATGAAGCCCAAACCTCTGTCAAAGGCACTGCAGCAGGCTCGCATTTCCCCCCGGGTGTGTTGGCCACCAACCCTCTTGCTCATCGTAATGATGATGATCTCCTGCTAGTGTTTCTGATAATGGAGACGCCAGGCTTAATGAATGCCATTGGCTCAGAGCAGGATTTTGCAAGCTTGGGTCCCCTTTAGTAATGGTGGCAGGGGATGATAGGAGTTGTAGTGGGGACCCAACCTTGAGAATGTTAGTCTTAAAGGCTGTTGTAGAGGTCCATTTTGAAAGGCCCTGCCTCTCTGCACTCAAAGCTGGTTATTACCTTGGAGGACACCCTGGCGTTCTCCAGCATCACCCGGGTCCACACCGCCGGGTGGCGGGCCACAAATTTCCAGTCCTTGCACACCTCTGCAGCTCTCAGCAGGGTCTTGGTGTCGAGGTATGTGAAGATGCAAAAGAGAGCGGCTCGCATCTTGAGGATCTCGGGGCTGATGACCTCATTGGAGCGGGCTGGGCTTCCCCGCTCTGGCCTGACCCCCTTCCCTCCGTCAGACCGGCCTGTGAAGGGACAGAGCAACAAAAAGCATCGACTCCTGACAGATTAGGCACTGAGACCCTGGACGGATTGCGAACAGGCCCTGGCGGGAAACAAAGTCACCCATGGTCTGCTGCATTAAGCAGTCAGAAAGAAAGAAAGAAAGAAAGAAAGAAAGAAAGAAAGAAAGAAAGAAAGGCTGCCTGTCTCCAAAGGGCTCACAATCTAAAACGGAGACATAAGGTAGACCCCAGCAACAGCCACTGGAGGGATGCTGTGCTGGGGATGGATAGGGCCGGTTGCTCTCCCCCTGCTCAATAAAGAGAATCACCACTTTTAAAAGGTGCCTCTTTGCTTGGTTAGCAGGGGAGCTTAAGTGGAGCACTGATGCTTCCCTCCTGCCACTTTCCTGACCAGATCAGTGGCCTTGTGGCTGCTCTTTGCCACAGAAGAGAAGTTCCCTTTGAGCACAGCGTTCACATAGTAAAAGCAATGAGAAGGATGGCTCCCTGTCCCAAAGGGACTCACCGTCGAAACAGAGACACACACACACAAAGGAGACACCAGCAACGAGACAGGCTGAACAGGGTTGGTTGCTCGTCTCTTGCTAAGTATAAGAGGGATGCCTCTTTATAAGGTACCTCTTGACCCCGTGAGCCGGGTTTATATTTTTAGCTGATGGTTTGTATAATGTTAGCTACCTTGAACATAGATTTTAGAAAAATGGGATACACTTTGAGTAAATAACAACAGCAATAATTATCAACAATTATATTAAAAATAATTATATTAATTATATAATAACAGCTACAATACCATCATCATCATCATCATCATCATCATCATCATCATCATCATCATCATCATCATCGAATAATAGCATTTGAGAGGTGAAAAGGACCCTGGAGGTCTTCTAGTGACTAACCCTCAGCTCTGTGCAGGAAACAGCTACCGCATCCCTCATAAATCCAGCCTCCATTGGCTGGCGAGTTTCAGACAGTCTCCAGTGCAGGAGAGCCTGCCACTGCATGAGGCAGGCTGTTCCACAGAATCAGGAATTCCCTCCTATTGGCCAGCTTCATCTGCTTCTTTGCCATTCCCTCCCCTGGGTTCTAGACAGGGGTTCCAGAGAAGCACCAGTCCCCATCTCCTCTGATGTGGCCGCCTTCCAGCCATTTCTTCACTTCTGCATGCCCCCCCCCGCCCCGCCGGTTTCCTCTCTCCCGGCTGCAGGGCATGGCAGGATCTGCCTTACGCTCCTCCTCCACTCGCTTCCTCGGGGAGAAGGAGACTCACCTGGCAGCCTGGAGCTGTTCCCGGGCCGGGAGAAGTTCACCTGCTGGACCTCCGGCCGGACCCCGGACTCCAGCTCCCACACCTCGGCCTCCGACTCGGTCGTCCTGGAGCCCACGTCAGAGATGTCTCCTTCCTCCCCCTCGGTGCTGTTGCGATACGGCCGGCGTTGCCAGTTCTGGATCGCCTGCCTGCGCAGTCCTGCGCCGCGCCTGTCGAAGCCACCGTCGGAGCCCCGGTTCGGGCCACTGGGGTAGTGGGCTCCGTCGGCATTCTCCTCCCCATGGTACAGTTCCGGGCTGTCGCTGTCATAGCAGCCAGAGCTTTGGGAGGCGGCTTTGGCACGGCTGGAGGCTCTTGAGGCACAGAACCAAAGAGTCAGGTGAAGCGGGAACCCAAAGGCCATCTAGACCAACCCCTTCACACAGAAGGGGTGACACATCAACCCCACCCCCCAGTGCTTGAATTATCTGGGAGAGAGTGGAGGGGCTTGGTCCCCTTATGTTTTGTGTCAGCGACTGTATTTTATTTCATTTTTACATTTATAGCCGGCTCTTCCTCCAAGGAGCCCCGAGCGGTGTACGTAGTGATGTTTGTCCTCACAACAACCCTGGGAGGTAGGTTGGACTGAGAGAGAAGTGCCTGGCCCAGAGTCACCCAGTGAGTTTCATGGCTGAAGTGGGATTTGAACTCGGGTCTCCCCGGTCCTAGTCCAGCACTCTAACCATGTTTTGGCTTTAGTTGGGGGAGTCAGGGATGGTTGCCTGTGAATGTCACTAAAAGCCCCCTACCTTTTCCACCATAACTGGACAATGCTCCCCCCCCCACCCCAGATTTCAGACCTCTTGCCACAGAGCCAAGTGGTGAGAGCACGTGAGCAGGAGGGGCTGCATCTCTTCTGAGATCTATATCTACATCTGTATCAGGAGAAGCCCACCCTTGCACTAAAATGCAAGATAGAATCCTCTGCGGTGCATTTTAGACAGATCTATGCGAATAGGTTTATTTGGCATAATTTATTCTGATAGTCCTAGGGAAGAGCAAAAATGTATCCAGAGCACTAAACCACATCCCCTGGCCACTAAGAATCCTGCATAGCACCTTCTACACCTTCTGAGCTTGGTCTGGGCACTGTTTTTGCAGTGCTGAGGACTAGAAACATGGCTGTTTTAAAACGAAAGCGGAGATTCCCAGAACACTGAAGTCTGCACTCAGCACCACCAGGGCGACATGATCCCTTTTCTTAGCCTCTTCTTTCCTGAGCTTGGGTTGCAGACAAGCCTAGGGTTGGTTTTTTTTTAAAGAGTTGGTTTCTAAGCCAAGTTTCCATGGTAGCAAGCCTAAGTTTGTGCACATTTACATAAAATAATGCATTTAAATGAGTTGCTGCCATTTTCTTTCTCTCTCCAGGAGATACAGATACCCTATGTCTTGGAAATGTTTCTGAGGCGTTTTCGGGGCATGTGGAGACGAGATACGCAAGGCCAGGCTGGAAAGAGGTTTCTCCTGACTTACCCAGTGCTGGAAGATGACCTCTGGTTGGAAACGGCATAGGAACCGTGGGCGGTTGCTCCTGGGACCGAATGCCTGTCCCTCTGTGGAGACAAAGAAGAGGAGATCACCCACTTGAAAAGAAATCGCAGCTGAGTTGAACAATTTCCTCCCACTTACAGGGGAGGAGGATTTAATTCTCCCCCACTGTGCTGTTTTCTTTGCTGGAAATGGCTCCCTTAAACTGTTCTTTATTCCCCTAAAGCTACTTTAAAAGTATGCATGCAGCCCATATGCAATGAGGCAAAGAAGAGCCGGCTGTGGGGTGGACGGTTTCAATCAGGAAAAGGCATGGGCAGAACCTGCCCACCACAACCCCAGTGATGCCATCTGGATCTAAATTTCACCTGCCCTCTCAAACGGCTATTGGCTAAAATGTGCAGGAGAGAGAATTGTGGGTCTCCACCAGGTCCTGCACAAAGTAAACAATCTAGGATATTAGCAGTCTGGAAAAACCATGTCAACTGCACAGTCATTTCACAGAATCCCTCCTTCCCTTCCCCCAGATATTAAACTGAAAAACATCAGTTTTCTATCTGCGGGAGGGAAAGGAAGAATTCTGTGAAATGGTTGTACAATTGACATGGTTGAAGAAGTTGCTTAGCTTGCAATTCCAAACTTGGTTGTGTCCTTTAGACCCAGAGAGGCCAGCCTTCGGTCCCCACGCGTGGCGGGCACTGTAGTCCAACAAGATCTGAGAGCCCAAAGTTGAAAACCCCTGCTTCAGATTCAGAAGTGGAACATACACGCAGGGGCGTATCTAGGGTGGGGCAAGCAGGGCATGTGCCCAGGCGCCACTTGAAGGGGGGGCGCCATTCTGTAGAATTTTTTTTAAAAAGGCTGCCAAAAACAAAATGGCCACTGCGCATGCTCAGATGGCCTCTGTGAGGCCCTAGGCCATGCCAGGCCTTGCAGAGGTCATTTGAGCATGCACGGTGGCCATTTTGTTTTCAGCGGCCATTTTTTAAAAAAAAGATTATTTTAAAAAATGGCTACCGCACATGCTCAATTGGTCCCTGCGAGGCCCTAGAGGCCAGCAGGGGGAGGGCAGAACCCCCACGGCCTTTAGGAAGCCCCCTGAAGGGGCTACAGGTTAAAAAAATTAAAAAAAATAATATAAGATAAGATACTGTATACATATTCAGATTGGCACTATGTACAAAGAATCATGGCTTGTGAATAATGAGCTGAAGCTTATCAGCTAGGATTGTATTCATTTGCTCTTACTTTGCTTCTTGTGATAAGTGAGTTAAATGTGATGTCTTAATAATATGGTTATTAATGGTGAGTTTGTCTCTGAATCAGTGTGAAATCTGTATTATTAAGGCCCACTGGGAGTTTCTTGCTCTCTTGCTCTCATTTTAACTGTCTTTCTGAAAGACTAGAATATATTCCAAGCAGTGACACAGTTTACTCTGCATATCCTTTACTTATTTTCAGAGTATCTGGGAAAAGTCAAATTCTCCATTGATTTTTAAAACTTATGTAATGGTGATGCTACAATACATAGTAGAGAATTATACAGGCACTTCTGTTTAGTTTTCCAAGTACACCTCCACATAGTATTTGGGTATTTCATGAGCCCCAGAATACTGAAATTTGTAGTTTTCCAGCATTTTTTGGTCTGACTATGTCCACTGCTAAATAGTTTTTTAAATATTAAAAGATTAACAAGCTTGACATATTTTTGAGCTGATACTATGGTGAAGTTATCTGAAAGATGGGTGTCAGATGTTTGGACAGGGGGCGCAATTTCAGTGTTTGCCCTGGGCGCTATTTTCCCTAGATACGCCTCTGCATACACGGGCCTATTTTGACATGACCTTGACAGCGGTGAAGTGACCGGTGTGTTTGTGTGTGTTTATGTTTAACCCTTCTTCCGTATGTGAGTACTGTAAGATATTCCCCTTAGGGGGTGGGAGTTCCAGGTTCCCTCCCTGTCAGCATCTCCAAGACAGGGCTGAGAAAGACTCCTGCCTGCAACCTGGGAGGAGTCACTGCCAAGTGACTAAGCTAGATGGACCAAGGCAGAAGGCCACTTCCTAGGTTCCTCCTTCCAAAGGGCCACAGGGACGCTTGGAATTTCCAAATGGCATTGGCCATTTGGAAGCTCTATGCATTCCATGGCCCTTTGGAAGGAAGGAACCAGGGCTTTTCAGTAGGCATTCCCGGTCATTCATTTTGGTACATTCCCTAGAGCACCTGCATGCTTGCATGCAGAAGGTTTCAAGTTCTCTCCCTGGCAGCATCTCCGGATAGGGCTGAGAGAGGCTCCTGCCTGCAGTCTTGGAGAAGCTGCTGCCAGTCTGTGTGGATAATACTGAGCTAGATGGGCCAAGGGTCTGATTCGGTAGAAGGCAGCTTCCTCTGTTCCTCCTATGTTCCACCTGCTACTTTCCCCTGCAGCCCTCCCCATCTGCTTCCCTCCCACCCAAATCTCTGCAAGAGGATTATGTCAAATGGGGGAAACAGCTGGGGGTGGAAATGACGCGTCTGTGGTGGTGGTGGTGGGGGAATGCAGCAGGCCAGGGTAAAGGCTATGAAACTCCACCCCCCTGCCCACCCCACTGCCTTTCCCCTCCAAATCACCCCTCCCTCCCCGACCACTGCTTTGTAGCACTGAAGTATCAGCCTGAATTCCCAGGCTCATATTTACCACCAAAAGTTTAGTTTCAGCCTTAATTTTACTGAGACTCAATTTCAGCCTGAAGTTCAGATACGATTCGGGCTGTCTGTGGGCCACAGAACCCGGCATTGTGCTGCCAATGTGAGAGTTGGTCCAAGCGCCTGCTGGCACACAGTACATTTTCTACAGTGCTGCTCACGGATTGGAAGGGAGAGCTGGGAAGATGGGGGGAGGATGAACCCCCCCCACCCCTTGGCAGATAATCACCACTGTCAAAGTGGCTGCACCCACCATCTGTTTAGTCATGAGCGCACAGTCCCAGCTGAGCAACAGAATTCAGAATTCAGACACACAAAAAGGAGGAGCAGGGGAAAGTGGATAAGAACAAACCAGCTTTGCAGTGGGAGAGGATGGTTACCCCACGGATGTCCTTGGTTGAACTGTTCAGAGGTATACATGCTAGCTCAATGGATCTTCCATTCAGAAGCAGTATGCTATGCGCACCAAATGCTAGCTACCTAATGGCACAGTGGGGAAATGGCTTGCCTTGCCTAGTGAGCAAGAGGTTGCTGGTTTGAATCCCTGCTGGTATGTTTCCCAGAATATGGGAAACCCCTCTATTGGGCAGCAGCAATCTAGGAAGATGCTGAAAGGTGGCAACGGGAAACCCCTCCTGTATTCTACCAGAGACAACCACAGGGCTCTGTGGTCGCCAGGAGTCGACACCGACTCAAGGGCACAACTTTACCTTTACTTTACCAAATGCTAGGTAACTTCAGTAGGAGAGGATTGCTGTCATCATGTACTGTGTGTTTGCTTCCTGGATGCATTGGTGCATTGGGCAAGTTAGTTTTGGAAAGAGGATGCTGGAGTAGATGGAGCTTTGACCTCATCCAGTTAGTCCCCGGCTAACTGAGCAAAGAGGCAACTTTTAAAAGTGGTGATGCTCTTATACTTAGCAGGGGGAGAGTAACTGGCCCTATCCATCCCCTGCACAGCATCCCTCCAGTGGCTGTTGCTGGTGTCTATCTTATGTTTCTTTTTTAGATTGTGAGCCCTTTGGGGACATGAAGCCTGTCTGTCTGTCTGTCTATCTATCTATCTATCTATCTATCTATCTATCTATCTATCTATCTATCTATCTATCTATCTATCTAAACTGCTTTGGGAATTTTTGTTGAAAGTATAGGATTCATCATCCATTCCAGACACACATCGGGAGGAGGGGATGGATGAAGCCTGAGTCTCACCCTAGCCCCACCGCCCCAGGGAAACCCGCCTCTGCCTCTGAGAACCATGTGCCTAGGAGAGAAATAAGAGGTTGTAAACTGCCCGGAGAACTTGTCTTTTGGGCAGTATAAAAATGTGTTCAACCAACCAACCAACCAACCAACCAACCAACCAACCAACCAACCAACCAATAAATGTCAGCCAGTACCGGTCTGCCAGTGCTCTTGGATGCAGGCACGCTACACCTCCCCAGGCTGCAATTGGGGGTCGTCTCGCAGCTGCTGCTGATGATCTGGAGCTGTTTCTCGGCTCGGTCGGCCCGGTCCAGAAGCTCCTCGATGAACTGCTGGAGACGCACCTTGGCATTGGCTTCACGGGCTGCAGTCTCCTTCAAGAACTGGTCGATCTGAACCACCTCCCTGCGGGGAGAGACAAGCGTTGGAAAACCCACCACTCTTCTCCCAGAGAGCTCAGTGACCCTTCCTAGGCAACAGGTTATAAACAGAAATAAATAAGTCAATACACGCATCTCCCCAAAGTGTGGCAAGACCATTTCTTCAGAGCTGAGCTGAAAGTTCTTACAAACGTCAACTCAAGGGCTGTTCACACACCCAAGCACTTGGTAGGACAAGTGTCCTATCCAGCTTTGGGAACTGAGTGTGCGCCCAAATTTTAATCTTGAGCAAGGAAAAAAACTACGTAGGAGGAGTGATTGGGTGTGAGGCAGGAGCTGGGGAGGGTTGCATGGCCTCCTACCTTGTGAAAACCCTGGGTGCGAGAGCTGGGTAGGCCATCCTAGCCTGCTCCTGCCTCACACACGATCACTCCCCCCATCGGTCTAATTGTTTGCTTGTACATGATCAAACTCTGGGAGCATGCATAGCTCCCAAAGTGTGGTAGGAGGCTTCTCCCACCCATCTTTCTGTTCCATGAACAGCCCTTCAGTGTTGTGGAGAGCAGGAGGGGCAAAAGATCCCCCCAAATACTCCTTAGCTCACTTTGGGGGGGCTACTGCCTTTTTTGCAGTGGTGGTTGGCTCCTGGTGGTAACCATCCCCCCCCACCAGAAGTCCCCTCATCATGATACAATGCCAACACATGAGGTTGCAAAGAGACTTCTGGGTAAAAGTCAATAAGGTGGCTGCCATCAGGCACTGGGAGGGAGGAATGACATCGCGGCCGGGGGTAAGTTAGCCCAGGTTGACCTCCAAGTTCATAAAAATCCCTGAAACGAGCCTCCCATATTGCCACATGCAAATGGGGTGGTGATTTCAGCTCCTCAGTACATTTCTCACATGGACTGGATTTCAAAAGTCAAGCCTGAACTCTGAATGAATGAATGCCAGGCTTCCCAAACTTGGGGCCCCGGGTGCTGTTGAACTACAACTCCCAAGCGGCCTTTGTCCATCGTGGCTTGGGATGACGGGAGCTGTAGTCCACCAGCATGGGCTGACCCATGTTGGACTACATGACCCATGTTGGAGCCATGTTGGACTACAACATGAGAGAGGAGAGCTGGTCTTGTGGTAGCAAGCATGACTTGCCCCCTTAGCTAAGCAGGGTTCATCCTAGATTGCATATGAATGGGATACTAGAAGTGTGAGCACTGTCAGAGATTCCCCTCAGGGGATAAAGCCACTCTGGGAAGAGCAGAAGGTTCCAAGTTCCCTCCCAGCATCTCTAAGATGGGGCTGAGAGAGACTCCTGCCTGCAACCTTGGAGAAACTGCTGCCAGTCTGTGTAGACAATTCTGACCTAGATGGACCAATGGTTTGACTTGGTATATGGCAGCTTCCTATGTCCCTATATTCCTACAACTCCCAAATGGCCTTTGTCCATAGTGGCTTGGGATGATGGGAGCTGTAGCCCACCAACATGGGTGGACCCATGTCGGACTACATGACCCATGTTGGACCCATGTTGGACTACAGCTCCCAAATGGCCGTTGGCTATAGTGGCTTGGGATGACAGGAGTTGTGTTCCACCAACATGGGCAGAGTCATGTTTGAGAATCCCTGTGTTAAATCTTTTCCACTATAAGAAGTCCTCTCAGTGGCTTACAATGAGACTGAAACATCACAGCATTTTAAAAAACCCAACAACCACCCAAGCAACTTGCTGAAATAAATGAATCAAGGCAGCATTTCAGACTTATAAAAAGCAGCCCTAGAGGGGAAAAGAAAACAACTCCGCATGATGTTATTTACAAGCTCTGGTGAATAGAACGGATTTAGCCTGATGTCTAAGTGATGACAATGAAGGTGCCAGGAGAAAGGCCCTGGGGAGGAAATGCCAGAGGTGGGGTGTGTGTGGGGGTGGGTGGGTGGGTGGGGGGGTGGGGGCTGCCCTGGGTCCAGCAGACACCCAGCACGCTTCTGATGGGGTTTCTGGAGAGGCTGCAGAAGGTTATCTTAATTCAGGCCTGCACAACATAACACCAAGGGGCCGGATTGGGCCCCTAGGGACCTTTTTGCTGAAAATACCTTGCAGCAACAACAGGAGTCTGCCTTGTCCCCTCTTCTCTGAGGGGGGCCACCCTCTCCAGAAACTGCCTTACAACCTCATCCTATTACACAGAAATACGTCCCATGGAATATTTATTCTTTTATTTAAAATATTTCTATACCACCCAAAACGTGTGTCTCTGGGCGGTTTACAATTAAAACCATTTAAGTACCCAGTAAGCACCCAGTAAGCATGCCTGGGATTGCAGGCTGCAAGCAACTGGGATTTAGGGAGAGGAGAGGACTCGACATTTTTCTGGGGCGGGCATGCCACCAGGCACCCCACTGACTGAGCAGGGAGAGGGCAGATTTTCTGACCACTATCCTTAGTTAAAACTGTGCGTCCCTTTGTGTTTGTGTATGTGTGGGGGGGGAGCCACAAGTAGCTAACAATGGCTTTCATTAATACTGTTAATTAATTTTAATGTAATAGTGTGCAGAAGATTGACCTTGGCCTCCGCACAGCATGTCAGTTGTGCAGTTCTGTCTGAATGGCTGGGTTGGTTCATTTGGGAGAAGATGGTCCTTCAGATACCCCAGCCCAGAATACAAGCATCTGCTCTTGAACTCTGATTTTACTGGATTCCAGCATCAAATGCCATGAAGGTTAGGGATGGGCCTGGCATTTACGTAAACGAATGGCTTGTGCCGTATCATTTCTATGATATGGAATGGGTGGAGAGGTGCACATGGGGTGGGATGCCTATGGCCGGCACTATGATGGGATACGATGGGATACGATCAGATACGACACGATACGATACGATCGGATACGATGGGCACTACGATGGGATGCCTACGGCCGGATGCCTACGGCAGGCACTTCTGGGTGGGCAAACACATAATCCAGGCACACAAGTACATGCCCTTCTTTTCAAGTACATCAGGGCCAAAGCAACACGTGACAGGGAGATATGTGGTCATGTCTATTCACCCCGAGCAGTGTGGGAGGAAGCAAGCGGTAGCAGGAGCAGGCCTCTGAGCAAGGACCCTTGAATATAGGAAGACAGGAAGCTGTCTTATACTGAGTCAGACCATTGGTCCATCTAGCTCAGAACTGTCTACTCTGACTGGCAGTGGCTCTTCAGACGCAGGGGTCTTTCTAGTCCTACCTGGAGATGCTGCCTGGGGCCTGAACCCGGGGCCTTCTTCTACATGCAAAGCAGATGCTCTGCCACTGAGCTATGACCCCAGGCCCATCGCCTAAGGGAGCTGTCCAGCAGAATCTAGGTAGCAGGGGCAGGGACTGAGCAAGGACCCTTGGCGGAGCTGTCCAGCAGGAGCTGGTTAGGCAGTGCTCGGAATGGAACCTGCCTCCACAGAGCTGTCGCACCAGCAGCTAGCAGCAAAAAATAAACTGAAGGGCCGTATAGTGAGGTGGATGATTTGCCTCTTCTGGGATCTCAGCCGGGTCCTGATCCGGAGCATCGGCCTGCTCCCTCCTCTTGAGCAAGGCTGGTCTTGGGCAGCCAGATAGGCACTCCGTTCTCAGTTCTGGGTTTCTGCAAGGGCCCATTATCACTGCTGCTTCTGAGACCCCAGGGGTGAGAGGATCTCCTCAGGTGGGAGGTAAGCAATGAAGGCATGCCTTGGGACTCTTGGCTCCCTGGGTCTGGGTGCAGGCAGCTCCTGACACCCGGGAGTGGCCAAGCCGTGCTCTGCCCTGAGTCTTTCCCAGTAACGTTTAATTGAAAAAAATTCCATGACGTGATGGCACTAAGCTAGTTTCCCCCTCTGCCAATTCCATGCTAGAGATCATTAGGAAGGGGGTTGAAAATAAAACGGCTAAGATTATCATGCCCTTATACAAAACGATGGTGCTGCCACGCCTGGAGTACTGTGTACAATTCTGGTCTCCACATCTAAAAAAAGGGCATTGTAGACCTGGGAAAGGTGCAGAAGAGGGCAACCAAGATGATCAGGGGCCTGGAGCACCTTGCTTAAGAGGCAAGGCTACAACACCTGGGGCTTTTTAGTTTAGAAAAAAGACGATTGTGGGGAGACATGATAGAGGTCTATAAAATCATGCATGGAGTGGAGAAAGTTGATAGAAATTTCTCTCTCACACATAATACTAGAACCAGGGGTCATTCCATGAAATTGATTGCCGGGAAATCTAGGACCAACAAACAGAAGTACTTTTTCACACAACGCATAATCAGCTTGTGGAATTCTCTGCCACAAGATGTGGTGACAGCCAACAACCTGGATGGCTTGAAGAGGGGTTTGGATAACTTCATGGAGGAGAGGTCTATCAACAGCTACTAGTCGGAGGGCTATAGGCCACCTCCAGCCTCAAAGGCAGGATGCCTCTGAGTACCAGTTGCAGGGGAGCAACAGCAGGAGAGAGGCCATGCCCTCAACTCCTGCCTGTGGCTTCCAGTGGCATTTGGTGGGCCACTGTGAGAAACAGGATGCTGGACTAGACAGGCCTTGTTGGGCCTGATCCAGCAGGGCTGTTCTTTTGTTCTTATCACCAATAGTCTGAATCATTAGGAGGCATCTTCATATTTTCATACTGAGGTACCACCTGACCCATGACTGGCAACTCCACAGAGGAGCAATAAATCTGGGTTTCAATTTGAGCTGGGCATTGCAAAATGATCACACAACAGTTTTCACGTGTTCAAGTTCTGCAAGAAAGAATTCAACCCATGTTCTTAAGAGCTTCACTCATTTGTGTAAACTGGCTCCTCATTCACTCTTCCTCCAGCCTTCCTTCCCTCACTCCCCTCTCCTCTTTCAAACACCCCCCCCCACACACACACGTCTTTCCAGGGAGTCAAGGCAGCTACAGGGAGTTCTAAAAAGGGCATGCTATGTCTGGTACAGAATGTAGGCTGGATGCATTGTGGTATTGTAGCCAGATTGGCAAGAAATCACAGAGAGAGAGAGAGAGAGAGGGAGAGAGAGAGAGAGAGAGCACACTTTGGGGCTGCAGCTACAACCAGCATCAGGAGGAGAGCTCCAGCATGATTCTGTAGTTGAAGGTGTTCTCTTCTGTATATTCGGCTTTAGTCCTGCTGAACAAAGACTGAAGCCGTCTGCATGCTCAGTCGGCGGTGGAACTTCCCTCCCACTTCATTTTCTTTTATCCACCTTGTCCCTTTGTGCACTCCAGGAGCTGGTTGAAAATCTCCAGGTGGCCCCGTCCACAGCTTCCAGTTATGTAGAAGTATTTGCATGTGGCCAACTGAGTGTCAATGAGGTTCTGATTTTTAGTATTTTGGCTCAGTGTGGTTGCAGATTTGGAAAGAACATGTATGGGTTCTCCACGTGAGCACTGTGGAGAGCCTGCAGGGCTTGTGCAGGGAGAGCAGGCTTGACCCATTCCCCCTGCACACGAGCATTCCCCTCCCCTGCGTGGCCAGACTGGCCGCCCACACAATTACTGGCTCCGTCACGGAGCCGGTAGGGATGGTGCGAATTGGGGACCATCTGCCCCCAGAAGTCCCAGCACCCCTCACGAGTGTGTAGGGCATTCGGGGGGGGGGGCAATGCCAGAAGCCTTGCTGCAGTCTCCCGGCCAGGGGTCTACTTATGTGTTGCTGCACCACAGAGCTGTGCTGCGGTATCTCACGGCTGAAAAAATGGTCTTAGTGGAGCACTTGCTTTAGAGGACTACTTTGGTGGCCTAGCCACCATTGAACCACTGGGCTTGCCCCCTTAGCCTTCCCCCCCCCATCATGAGAATAGCCTCATATTCTGTGAAAAACCACCACAATTAAGTCTGGAAGACCACCAGTCATTGGCAGCAGCAGGTAAACGGAGCAGCAGATACTCCAGAGGACCAGGCCAAGTCAGAGGGTGGTGAAAAAGCAGTTCTCAGTGGTGTCACCAAAGAGCCAAGGCTCAGGTGCTTTGGACAGATTTTGGAGCTTCTCTGGATGGAGGTCCACAGGGGCGGCAGAGGGGCCATCACTAAGTGGCTGGGTGCAGCCTTAACCACATGCACAAGTCCCTGGTCAGTCTCCAAGGTCCCCAGTCAAACGGAGCTGGGAAAGGCCAGCAACCTTGGAGACTCAGTAGGAGGCAGGTTCCTACGTTCCCCTACCTGGAAAGAGTTAAGGGAGAAGGGAAAGGGAGTTTAGAGGGGAAGGAGGTTTTTGGGAAAGGAGGGGGAGGAAGTTTGGAGGGGAAGGAGATTTGGGGGTTGGATGTGTGTGATGGGTATGCTGGCAATTCTTCTGTGGCTCAGATTTCTGTCCAAGTCAGAGAAGAATTCAGAGGTTTCTCATCCACACTTTCCCACTAAGGCGAACATTACGAGCCTCTAGAGTTGATTTCCGAGCCTGAGCGTGGCGAGCTAAATCTTTAATGGAAAAGGATTTAAACTGGAGGAAATATCCTTCTTGTAGAGAATCATCTGCATTATTTAAATACGGCTCTCCTGCCTGAAACCTGTTCTTGAACTGTGGACCGTATTTGTGAATTATGAGGCAGAATGTGATAACATGGGGACCTTTTAGATCGAGAATATTTTAAAACCAAAAAATAAAACATGATGCTTTATGTGTTTGCATGAGCCAGAGGGAGTTACTCATAGAGGAGAAGGTTGCAGAAGAGTCTGAACTTCAAGGGCCTGATGTGGCGATAATGCCACTGCCTCCCCGCAGGGCACAGATCCAGCAGTGCACATAAGCACATAAACAGAGCCCGCCTGGAGAAAACCAAAGGCCCAATGAATGCAGCATCCTCTTTCCAACAGCGGTCAACCAGATATCTCTGGGAAAGCCACAAGCAGGGCCTGAAGGCGCTGCATTTCTCTGCTGTTGCTCCTCTCTCAGCTGTTATTCAGGGGAGGAGGGCTGGTCTTGTGGTAGCAAGCATGAACGGTCTCCTTTGCTAAGCAGAGCCCATCTTGGTTTGCATTTGGCCCTACCCACCCCCAGCCCAGTACTTCCAGTGACTGTTGCTGGTGTCTATCTTATGCTTCTTTTTAGAATGTGAGCCCTTTGGGGACAGGGTTCCATCTTATTTATGTATTATTTCTCCATGTAAACCGCCCTGAGCCATTTTTGGAAGGGCGGTATAGAAATCAAATTATTATTATTATTATTATTTCTTGTTTACACAGTCAGACAGGTGTTATTGACTGGTTTGTTTTATCCAGACATCGGTGAGCGCAGTAAAATATTCTCTTTAGGGGATGCGAGCCGTAGCTCTGTGGAAGAGCATCCATGGATAAGGTCGCAGGTTCCCTCCCTAGCATCATCTCCAAGAGAGGGCTGAGAGAGACTCCAGCCTGCAACCTTGGAGAAGCTGCTGCCAGTCAGTGTAGACAATACTGAGCTGGATGGATTGATGGTCTAAGGCAGCTTCCTCTGTTTAGAGGTATTCTCAGGGACCACCCGACTGGAACAC
The DNA here is from genome assembly GCF_027244095.1 of Hemicordylus capensis. Classification (NCBI taxonomy): domain Eukaryota; kingdom Metazoa; phylum Chordata; class Lepidosauria; order Squamata; family Cordylidae; genus Hemicordylus; species Hemicordylus capensis. The sequence continues at coordinate 4,731,955 of NC_069661.1, forward strand.
AGGGGATTTCTTGGAAGTGGAGCCAAGGAGGAGTGGAATTCCCAGTCCAGAGCCAGGGGGCCCTCTTAACTCCGAGCCTACCCCCCACTCCCAGCTCTGAAAAACCCATGGATGAGGTTGCACCAGGGGAAGACCATCCTCCAGAGATCCCTGCTCTTCCCCCCATGATGGAACCATCCTCATCTCTGCCCGGTCCTCAGGAACAGCAGTGACACCAAATCCAGATCCAGGCGCAGCAGCAGTACTTGAATGCCCACAGGCTGAGTCAGGCAGGACCTCCTACCGAGGATCCCTTTGGGAGCAGGAGACAGGAACATGCGGAGCTGGAAGAAATGAGGCTGAGGAACATCAGGCAGAGGTCTTCCCGGTCCTAATTAAGGTCCTCTGTTGCTGCCGGAGCAGCAAATGTCTTCTCTGACTGTGCTACCCCGCTACTGCCTTGCTGCCTGTCATGACCAGCTCCTACATGTGGAACTTGGACAGGTATACTGCCTCTGAATATGGTGGCTCTACATGGCCATTATGACTGGTAGCTGGCAGACCTCTCCTTCCCCTTGAATCTATCTTCTTTTTAAAAGCAATCTTAAGTACCACCGCCACTTATTTGGCAGCGAACTCCTTACATAAATTATGCATTCTTTGAAGGGATCCCAAATCAGAGATAGACTCGGGACATTCTGGAGACCAATCTGAAATTATTCTGCAGGATATGGGTTCCTCTCCTCAAAAATCCAACAATTTCCTGTTTTTTAATACTTCTGTCCCAGAAGTGCAGGAACTGGTTGTGGGGAAAGGTTGAAGGCATTTTTCTTTTCCTGCATTCCAGGGCTCTGTCTTTGCGCTGAGAACAGAGTTCTGGGGCCCAGCCCTTGCTGATATCAGGTCCTGGATAAAATTGCTCCTGTCCTCAAGGCTACACACCATCCAAAGTGCCTGTTGTTTGTGTGATTCCAAGTTGCCCATCCAAGTTGAGGTGAAAACCATGGAGACCAAATCCTCATTACTTATTTCTGACCATTTTCAGCTGAGAATGAATCAGTCTCTGCTGGATTTTCTAATAGCCAGCTGTCCATCAGCTTAATTGGCTGTTGATTGGACTGGGAGTGATAGATGCGGTGCCCAAATCCCCAACAGAGAGTGAAAGGTTCTCTGCGGTGGGGTTCTTATGCACACTGTGCCACAATTAAGAGGAGGCATTTTGTGACGGTTGTATTGCTCCATGAAATGTGCTCCCCTGTTTCAGTGATTTGGCAGGAAGCTGCAAACAGGGGCATAATCCCCCCAGCTCCCATGTGGAGGGAGGGCAGTGCTTCCTGCCCTCATTCGGAATTAGCTCTGTGATATCATCACATAGTTAAATCTGACCTGCTTCATACATTATGATGCCAATAAATGCCATTTATTTCCTGGGCCCTGATTTGCTGGAGTCACTTAGAGAAAGAGAATGGCTAGGTGAGGGAAGAAAGGGTGCCAGAACAGCAGCAGAACACAGGAACATAGGAAGCTGCCATATACTGAGTCAGACCATTGGTCTATCTAACTCAGTATTTCCTTCACAGACTGGCAGCGGCTTCTCCAAGGTTGCAGGCAGGAATCTTTCTCAGCCCTATATTAGAGAAGCCAGACTTGAAAACTTCTGCTCTTCCCAGAGTGGCTCCACCCCCAAAGGGGAATCTCTTCCAGTGCTTACACTTCTAGTCTCCCATTCATGTGCAACCAGGGTGGACCCTGTTTAGCTAAGGGGACAAGTCATGCTTGCTACCACAAGACCAGCTCTCCTCTCCTTAACAGAGGCATGTGCTGCAGACAGTGAACGAATGTGGAAAAATATACAGGGAAAGGGAGTTTTAGGAAAAATTCTGCATCCCTCAAACAGCCCTTTTGTCCTAAACATCTTTATGGATTAATCTTCCGCCTCATCCTAGCCACAATATCCTCACAATACCTCCACAGGACACTGCCTGATCCTGTGCATTGTGCACTGAATGGAAATGGAGGTGCAGATCCCATCTTCATGCAAATGTCCTGTTTAAATAAGGATCAAGGAGGTGGAGGTTACCAGAGGGAGCTGTTTCTAAAAAAGAAAGCACTCTCAAGCAGCCACTGCACTCTTTAATATTCAGCTGGCCTTCCCTTGAGGGCTGCTCCTTCCTGATCTGCAGTCTATGCTCAGGTTTCTTCACAGCTGTCACACTGCAGGGGCTGTGGGAGAGAAAGGGGGAGGAGAAGCCACCTCTCATGGGGAGGGATGTGCAAACATCTGTGGGTTTTTTCCCCTAACACAAAACTTACATATTTGCTATTATGATTAAGTGCTGCAACTAAGCAGCAGAGGAGCAAATCTTTTTCCCCCAGATGTGCCTCCCCTCTCCCCAAGTCAGTGTCATCATCATGCAAGCTGTCACACCGTGGTGCCCATTGTGCATGCGATTAAAACAGCGCTTCAAAGCAGTATTGTACTGCTTAGACGTCTGCTGTACGGTGGGGCACAGGATGTACAGTTAAGCAAATTGCCCATGTGATGTGCAACAGTGATTCACATCTGCATTATACTGGAAACATAGGAAACATAGGAAACTGCCATAGACTGAGTCAGACCATTGGTCTATCTAGCTCAGTATTGTCTTCACAGACTGGCAGCGGCTTCTCCCAGGTTGCAGGCAGGAATCTCTCTCAGCCCTATCTTGGAGATGCTGCCAGGGAGGGAACTTGGAACCTTCTGCTCTTCCCAGAGAGGCTTCATCCCCTAAGGGGCATCTCTTCCAGTGCTCACACTTCTAGTCTCCCATTCAGATGCAACCAGGGCAGACCCTGCTTAGCTATGGGGACAAGTCATGCTTGCTACCACAAGACCAGCTCTCCTCTCCAAGGTATCTCCTCTATCTCCTAAGATAGCTGCAGTTTTCCAAGGGTTTAGAGATCTGTGTAGGGGTGTGCATGGAACCAGTTTTGCCAGTTCAGTGAGAATGTGATGGAGAATGAGGAGCAGATGCCCACTGGGAGAGCATTCCAAAGGCTGGGGGCAATAACTGAGAAGGCCCTGTCCCGCGTGCACGGCAGCTGAGCCTCCCTCATTGTCAGCACACGGAGCAGAAGCCCCCCCGATGACTTTGTCAGGTGGGCAGAAACCCTCAGGTATCCTGATGTGTGAGCCGATGTGTGAGCCGGTTTGGCCAGTCCAAATTTGACCTGGACCCGCCCCCCCCATAGAGGGATGCCAGTCCGAGTTGGAACTGGAATGGCCCCAGTTTGAACTGGAGCAGACTGGTCCAAATTTGGAGGTCTACTGGTAAAGGGGAATCCGGTGAGGATTCCCCGTTACCAGTAAAGTGGTGGGGCAGGGGCTTCCCTAAGGCTAGAGAGGGGATGGGAAGGGAGTCAAGTGTACTTAACTCAATTTTGGTGACAGCGGGGGTAGCAGCAGTGGGGGTGGGGGTGGCTTCCTCCCCGTCTCCTCCAGAATAGCTTGGGTCAGCAGTGGTCCGGTTCAGGTCTTCTCTGGCCCATTCTAGTGAACTCAGTGCATGTGTGGAGGTCACTAGAATGGGCCGGAGAAGGTCCAAATTGGGCTGCTGCCACCCCCACTGTTGCTTCCCTGCTGAAAATTGAGTTAAATACCCCTGACTCCCCTCCCACCTTAGGGAAGCCCCCCTACCATTTTACTGGTAAAGGGGAATCCTCACCAGATCCGAACAGCTCTGATTCGAATCGGAGCCAGTCTGGTTTGAACTTGGATTGGCACTGAACTGGGCCGGTTCGATTCAAACCATGGTTTGAATTGAGTTGGCTCACACATCCCACTCGCACACCAGGATACCTGAGGCACCACCTGCTCCCAAGAGTTTCTGCTCACCTGACGAGGTCATTGGAGGGGGTTCTGCTCTGTGTACTGACAATGAGGGAGGCTCGGCTGTCGTGCACATGGGATAGGGCCTTCTCTGTGGCTGCCCCCAGACTCTGGAATGCTCTCTCAGTGGCCATTCGCTCCTCAGTCTCCATCAGAGTTTTTAGAAAGCAAGTGAAATCTTGGCTTTTCACTCAAGCTTTCAGATGAGTGTTTTTTGTAGTTGCTGCTGCTTTGTATTTTATGATTATATTGTGTATGTTTTTTAAATTTTTAATTAGATTTGTATTTTTATATTCCATTTTAATATTTCTATTGTATATTTTTTATCACCGTATATTGTTTTAAATGTTTGTAAACTGCCTTGGGATTTTTAAACGAAAGGCAGTATAAAAATTTAACAATAAATAAAAACAAATAAATCCCTAGATCTGTGCTTTTTAGATTGCGAGCCCTTTTGGGACAGGGAACCACCTTATATCTTTTTCTGTGTAAACTGATTTATGAACCTTTTGGGTTGTAAAGTGGTATATAAATATTTTAATAATAAGATAGTAGTAGTAGCAGTAGTAGTAAAAATCTGCAATTCAGCTAACTGAACACACAATGCACAGTCATGATTCTGAAACAACAAAAATATCATTGGACCCCCCACTCCTGACCAGTTCCAGATTTAGGCACAAGCTAAGTAAGCTACAGCTTAGGGCCTCATATTTTATTTAATTTATGAATTTATTTATGTGTGTATTTATCTAATGCATTTATATATACACCACTCTATATAAAATCTGGGGTTAGTTTTTACAATTTAACAAACAGCAACTAAAGCTTTAAAATCATATAAAACAGATTAAGATTACCATAAATATAACCTCAAACCTTTCAAAACATCATAAACTAAAAGCCGGATGAAACGGGTGTGTTTTCAAAGATTGTTTACAAACAACCAGAGATGGGGAACATAGGAAGCTAGGAAGCTGCCGTATACTGAGTCAGACCATTGGTCTATCTAGCTCAGTATTGTTTTCACAGAATGGCAGCGGCTTCTCCAAGGTTGCAGGCAGGACTCTCTCTTAGCCCTATCTTGGAGATGCTGCCAGGGAGGGAACTTGGAACCTTTTGAGTGCAAGCAGGCAGATGCTCCATCCCCTGAGGGGAATCTCTTCCAGTGCTCACACTTCTAGTCTCCCTTTCATATGCAACCAGGGTGGACCCTGCTTAGCTAAGGGGACAAGTCATGCTTGCTGCCACAAGGCCAGCTCTCCTCTCTGATTTCATTTGGGAGTGTGTTCCAGAGCCTCGAGGCAACCCTAGAGAAGGTCCAGTTTTGGGTCTCCACCAAACGAACTGGTGGCAACCGCAACTGGACCTCCCCTGATGATCTTAATAGGTGGCGTGGTTCATGAAGCAGAAGGCATTCTCTTCAATGCCCTGGGCCCAAGCTGTTCAGGGCTTTATAGATAATAACCAGCAATTTGTATTTTGCCTGGGAACTAATTGGCAGCCAGTGTAGTAAGGTGGTCTCTCCAGGTGACCCCAGAGACCAACCTGGCTGCCACATTCTGCACCAGTTGCAGTATCTGAACCATGTACAAAGGCAGCCCCACATAGAGCGCACTGCAGTAGTCAAGGCTGGATGTTACCAGCATATGCACCATTGTTTTAAGGTCGTTTGTCTTGAGAAATGGACGTAACTAGTATATCAGCCGAAGCTGATAAAAAGCACTCCTGGCCACTGCCTCAACTGAGAAAGCAGGGTGAGGTTTGGGTCCTGAAGTACTCCCAGGCTATGTACCTGATCTTTCAGGGGGGGAGTGTAACCCCATCTGGAACACACAGATCTAAACCACTTCCTAAGTTCTGGCCTCCCACAACGAGTACCTCTGCCTTGTTTGGATTCAACTTCAGTTTGTTTTCCCACATCCAGCTCATTACTAATTCCAAACAGGCATTTAGAGAGGTTAAGCCATCTCCTGATAAAGCGGATATGGAGAAATAGATCTGGGTGTCATCAGCATAACAGCACCTGCCAGCACCAAATCTCCTGATGATCTCTCCCAGCAGTTTCATGTAGATGTTAAAAAGCACTGGAGATATAATGGAGCCCTGTGGAGCTCCAAATAATAGCACTTGCTTGGAAGAGCAACATTCTCCAAGCGACACCACCTGGAATCTACCTGCGAGGTAGAAGCGGGACCACTGCAAAGCTGTGCCTCTCACCCCCAACCCCCTCAGTCCAGAAGAGAGGAGAGCTGGTCTGGTGGTAGCAAGCATGACTTGTCCCCTTAGCTAAGCAGGGTCTGCCCTGGCTGAATATGAATGGGAGACTAGAAGTGTGAGCACTATAAGATATTCCCTTCAGGGTATGGAGCTGCTCTGGGAAGAGCATCAGAAGGTTCCAAGTTCCCTCCCTGGCAGCATCTCCAGGATAGGGCTGAGAGAGATTCCTGCCTGCAACCTTGGAAAAGCCACTGCCAGTCTGTGTAGACAATACTGAGCTAGATGGAACAATGGTCTGACTCAGTATATGGCAGCTTCCTATGTATACTATGATCAATGGTATCGAAAGTTGCAGAGAGATCCAAGAGGACCAACAGAGTCATGCTCCCCCTGTCGATTACCAATTGGAGATCATCCATTAGGCTGACCAAGGCAGTCTCTACCCCATAGCCCACCCAGAGGTTGGTTTGAAATGGGTCTAGATCAGGGATTCTCAAACTTGGGTCCTCAGGTGTTATTGGACTTCAACTCCCATAATCCCCAGCCTCAGTGGCCTTTGCTTGAGGATTATGGGAGTTGAAGTCCAATAACACCTGAGGACCCAAGTTTGAGAATCACTGGTCTAGATAATCTGCTTCTTCCAAGACTGACTGTAGTTGAGAAGCCACCTCCCTTTCAGTTACCCTGCACAACCATGGGAGATGTGAGCAGGGGCGTATCTATGGTAGGGCAGGGCACGTGCCCTGGGCGCCACTTGAAGGGGGGCGCCATTTTTAAAAAGCAAAAAACCATTAAAAAATGGCCACTGGGGGAAAAAAAGGCCACTGTGCATGCTCAAATGGCCTCTGTGAGGCCCTAGGCCATGCCAGGCCTCACAGAGGCCATTTGAGCATGCACAGCAGCCATTTTGTTTTCAGCAGCCATTTAAAAATATATATATATATATATATTAAAAATGGCTACCGCACATGCTCAAATGGTCCCTTCAAAGCCCTAGAGGCCAGCGAGGGGAGGGGGAACCTTTGCAGACCCACCCCACAGCCTTTAGGAAGCCCTCAAAGGGGCTACAGGTATTTTTTAAAAATAATAATATAATATAAGTCACTGTACACATATTCAGTTTGGCACTATGTACAGAGAATCAGGGCTTGTGAATACTGAGCTGAAGCTTGTCAGCTAGGATTGTATTCATTTGCTCTTACTTTGCTTCTTGTGATAAGTGAGTTAAATGTGATGCCTTAATAATATGGCTATTTAATGGAGAATTTGTCTTTGAATCAGTGTGAAATCCTTAGTATTAAGGCCCACTGGGAGTTTCTTGCTCTCTTTCTCTCATTTTAACCGTCTTTCTGAAATACTAGAATTTATTCCAAGCAGTGACACAGTTTACTCTGCATATCCTTTAATTATTTACAGAGTATCTGGGAAAAGTCAAATTCTCCATTTATTTTTTAAACTTATGTAATAGTGATGCTACAATGCATAGTAGAGAATTAGACATTAGTTTTCCAAGTACACTTCCACATAGTATTTTGGTATTTCATGAGCCCCAGCATACTGAAATTTGTAGTTTTCCAGCATTTTTGGTCTGGCTACGTCCACTGATAAATAGTTTTTGAAATATTAAAAGATTAATGAGCTTGACTTGTATTTTTCAGCTGATATTATGGTAAATTTATCTGAAAGATGGGCATCAGATGTTTGGACAGGGGGCGCAATTTCAGTGCTTGCCCTGGGCGCTATTTTCCCTAGATACGCCTCTGGATGTGAGACAGGCCTTTAATTGCCTTGCTCTGAGGGATCCAATGCAGGTTTCTTCAAAAGTGGTCTAACACTTGCCTCCTTGAGCCAAGGAGGCATCCTGCCCTCCCTCAGAGAAGTACTGAAGATACTAACAAGAAACTCTCCAATAACTTCCCGGCTAGATTGTATGACCCATTTGGGCAAGGGTCAAGCGGACAGGTGGTAGGCAAACGTCTCCAAACAGCCTGACTGTGTCCTCAGGAGTCACAAACCGAAATGGATCCAACTTAACCATACATGAGTTGTTGCTGGACACCTGCATAACAGACTCTGCAGCAAGTTGCTGATGACAGTAAGTTGCTCATGGCTCTAAATTCTGATTCAAGGGAGGAGGGGCATATAATAGTCCCCTCACAACCCTAGACAGCTCTGCTGGATGTGAGCGTATGGATGCATTGCGCGCAGAAAAGAACTCCTGCTTTGCTGCACATATTGCCTGAGTGTAGGTCTTCATATGTGCTCTGTGCTGCAATCTAATCTGTCAGATTTGAGCCGAGCCTTTCTCCACCTGCGCTCTAATGGCCTGTCTTGCTGCTTCAGCCCCTGCAGTTCTTCTGTATACCAAGGGGCTAATTTAGAAGTGGGGCCCCTGAATGAGAAATATGACTAAATTTCAAGTTCTACAGAATGTATTTTCATTTAAAGGTCTTTCTGATGCAAAAAGGCTTATTGCAAGATAACTGTTTTTGTTAGATTATTTTTTGTTGTTTTATCTTTGCCAAGTAAACTTATATTATTTTCATTCTCCCTTTCATTAGAATAATAATATTTTTTGTAGTGTTATGAGGCCTTTTAAGACTGACATAGTTTAGGGCCTCAGCAGCATGTCATAATCCAGCCCTTCCTTTCCCCCCTCAGTTTATTTGCTTGCATCCCAAATACACCACCATTGTTTAGTACAGCAGAGATATCTGTCAAAATAAGCATAAGGGTGTTGTGAACATTCAACCGGCTGTGCTTGAAGTAGTGAACTCCCCTGCACAAATGCTTGTGAGTGGGATGGAGGCAAAACCCGTCCTGATCACAGCCTACTTGGAGAGGGTGAAGAGATGCCATCTGGTGGGTCACTGTGTGAAACAGGATGCTGGACTAGAGAGGCCTTGGGCCTGATCCAGCAGGGCTGTTCTTACAGGAACATAGGAACATAGGAAGCTGCCATATACTGAGTCAGACCCTTGGTCTATCTAGCTCAGTATTGTCTTCACAGACTGGCAGCGGCTTCTCCAAGGTTGCAGGCAGGAATCTCTCTCAGCCAACCACTTTGTATATAATTGTGCTTTCGCAACATACTGTATATGCTTTGGTAGTTTGTTGGTTCAATAAAAAATTTTTGTCCTATATAATAATAATAATTAAAAAAAAATAGAAAAAATTACCAAATACAAAGATCTACAAATTGAAATTGAAAGGCTGTGGCAGAAAAAGACCCAAATAATCCCAGTGGCAATTGGCGCCCTGGGTGCAGTTCCAAAAGACCTTGAAGAGCACCTCAACACCATAGGGGCCACAGAAATCACCATCAGCCAATTACAAAAAGCAGCTTTACTGGGAACAGCCTATATTCTGCGACGATATCTATAACCATTGACAATAAAATTCTGGCATCCCAGGTCCTTGGAAGGACTCGATGTCTGGATAAAACAAACCAGTCAATAACACCTGTCTGACTGTGTAAACAAGAAATAATAAAAATCTTGTCCTATCTTGGAGAAGCCGCCAAGGAGAAAACTCGAAACCTAAATGCCCTTCCCAGAGCAGCTCCATCCCCTGAGGGGAATATCTTAAAGTGCTCATAAACAGGAACATAGGAAGCTGCCATATACTGAGTCAGACCCTTGGTCCATCTAGCTCAGTATTGTCTTCACAGACTGGCAGCGGCTCCTCCAAGGTTGCAGGCAGGAATCTCTCTCCGCCCTATCTTGGAGATACTGCCAGGGAGGGAACTTGGAACCTCGATGCTCTTCCCAGAGCGGCTCCATCCCCTGAGGGGAATATCTCTCAGTCCTCATACTTCTAGTCTCCCTTTCATATGCAACCAGGGTGGAACCTGCTTAGCTTAAGGGGACAAGTCATGCTTGCTACCACCAGATCAGCTCTCCTCTTGTTCTTATGGACAAGAGGGCTGTATTTGCACTGATCCTGCTTGCATGCATCTGTGTAGGGAGGAGTTCACTATTTTGAGCTCACCTGGCTGAACGTTCACAACATCACCTACATTTATTACACACCCACCCTGGGGCAGCAGAAAGGTGGCTGCAAATGTGGCAAGGGGTGACGGAGCACCTTTTCTTCACTGGGGCTGGTGTGGGTCTACAAGTTCCAGCTCCCCCTGCAGAAAAATGACACTCTGTGCACCATTCCCACAAGAGGGAAGGCTGCAGCTGCTGCAAGCCTGAGGTTCCTTGGGCAAGGGGTCCAGGGTGTCTTGGGCAGAAGCAGCAGCAGACAGGTGCTTTGGAAGCTCTCACTCCCTTGCAAAGGGAGGGTTTTGCACGGGTTGCTCGGGACACTGGAAACCATCAAACCCTTTCCAGGCGGAGAGCAGACCCATTCTGCCATCCCTGCTTGTGGGAAGGGGCTAATCAGGCATTCAGACACACAGGGTTGGGATGGGGACAGGCTTCATAGGAGTCCTATTCCAAGCCGTAACAGAGAGCTCAGAGGCCTGCTTAGCAACTCCAGTGCTACCCATTTAGTAGGGACAACATCTGACTGGTGACAGTTACTGGTCACAGTTCAACAGTTACTGGTGAAACTGGATCTGCTCTCCCTTTCAGGTTCTGCCTCTTTGGATGATGGAGTGGCAGCTCTCTTGCTTTGGAGCGACTATATAGAAAACCAAGTCTTGAAATTCTGACAGTTGCTGCATTTGCAAAGGAGCTTCCATAAAAATCAAAGGACTGAAAGGGGCTGGAAGGTCAGAACCAGTGATCCCTGTAAGAGAGATTCCCAAATGGTGTTGATTACAACTTCCATCACCCCCAGCTGCAATGGCCTTTGGCTGGGGATGATGGGAGTTGTAGTCAGCAACATCTGGGAATCGCTCTTGCAGGGAACACTGGTCAGAACATAAAACTGTGCTGGATCAGAACATAAGAACCTATAAGAGTAGCAGCCAGTGAGGTGCCTCTGGGAGACCAACAGCCTTTCCCTGTTGTGTATCCCCAGGATCTGATATTGAGGTAGACTGTCTCTTACTCTGGAGGTTCTAATCATGTTAATAGCTCTTGACAGACTCTTCTCCATGAATGCTTTTTAAAAAGCACCTAGGCTAGCCTGAAAACCCAACAGGACAGGAGGCATATCCCAGGATTCCTCGCCTCATGCACACAGCTTAGCAACAAGTAAAGAAGACCTGTGGATGGCTCAAGGCAATGAGGGAACCATTATGCTACAGAGGAAAGCAATTAATTAGTTAATTAATGCAGGCATGTGAAAACTGGTTAGGATAATTGTTCCAAGAAGAAAGCTAAAGAGCCCTCTTCCAATGTGCTCCCTGCAAGGATACAGAGGTGCTGCTGACAGGGCTTCTTCCCACAGAAGGGCTCTGCTAGAGATCTGGTCTAGGAGAGCAGAGCTGGTCTTGTGGTAGCCAGCATGACTGGTCCCCTTAGCTAAGCAGGGTCCGCCCTGGTTGCATATGAATGGGAGACTTGATGTGTGAGCCCTGGAAGGGATTCCCCTCAGGGGATGGAGCCACTCTGGGAAGAGCATCTAGGTTCCAAGTTCCCTCCCTGGCAGCATCTCCAAGATACAGCTGAGAGAGATTCCAGCCTGCGACCTTGGAGAAGCCGCTGCCAGTCTGTGAAGACAGTACTGAGCAAGATAGACCAATGGTCTGACTCAGTATATGGCAGCTTCCTATTTTCCTAGATCAGACCAAAGGGGGTCCAGTATCCTGTTCCCCACAGTGCCCCACCAGATGCCTCTGGGAAGCCCTCAAGCAGGGTATCCCATCTTACGATTTGCCTCCCAGGAACCAGTATCCAGAGATGGAGTGCCTCTGGACAGGGATATTCTGCATAGCCATCACCTCTTTCCTCCTCCATGAATTTGCCTCAACACATTTCAAAGCCAACTAAGGTACTGTGCCTGCTGGCAGCAAATTCCATACATTAATCGGGTGAGGAAGAAGTTCTTTCTTTTGTCTGCCCCTCAATTTTACTGGGTGACCCCGAGTTCCTGTATTGTAAGTTCCTGTATTGAGGATTATTTTAAATTGTTTTATATGATTTAAGGTTTTAATTGTTGTGTTCTGATTTGTCAACCACCTAGAGATTGTATATGGGGCAGTATATAAATACGATAAATAAATCAATGAGAGAGAGAGAGAGAGAGAGAGAGAGAGAGAGAGAGAGAGAGAATCTTCCTGCCATCAACTTTCTCTACACTAGCCATATCCTGCTGTTTGCCGAGGTACACTGCATCCAATAGTGGAAGCTCCACTTGTTTGGTTGTGGCTAACATCAACTGATGACCCCTTTCCACATTTCTGTCTACTCTTTTTTCTGACCAAAAAGAAATCAATGCTTGGGATGTCCGAGGAGCAACACTGGCATGGAAAGGAGCTGCATCTGAGACAATTCCATCTCTTCCGGGACTTCCAAAATTACTGGAACAGAACTGGAAGTGTTTGCACCACTGAAGCTCCTTCACTGCAGCAGAGCTGATAGTGGAAAGGGCTTTCCAGTTTCTCTGAGTGTCAAATTCTGCAGATGATTCCAGATTGCATGCAGATTTTATGCTTGTGCAGCAGCTTCACCAACGCAGAATACACCCAGGTGTGTGTGTGTGTGTGTGTGAAGGATGTGTACAGAGACTGCCAAGCTGGCAAAATCCTGCAGCAGACCAGAATGGGCCACTAAGCAGACGGGGGATTCTAGCTAGGGCCAGTCAAAGCAGGGGTGGAGCCATAATTGGGTGGACGGGTTCAAAGAACCCGAGCCACCCAGCTCCTGAGAGCCACCTGGTTCACCCTACTCCCAGAGCTCTGGCCGACCTCATTCCCAGCCGAAATTGTTGTCAGCTGGGTATCTTCTTCGTCCTCTCCCTCACCCCAAACAAAGAACACACCCAGCCGACAACAAAGCCGGATGGGAAATGTGCTGGCCACGCCCCCTGAGTGTGACATCACATGCAGGGGGCGTGGATGGCACACATGAGGGGGGGCCACAGAGGAGAGGAGTGAATGTGAGCCCACTCTCTCCGAGCCACGCTCCTGGGTCCAGGCCATTGCTGCCTGAGGCAAAAGGCAATATGATGACCCTCGGGTGGGCGCTCACTGCTCAGCATTCTCAGGCCATGTGGCCAATGCAGCAGCACTGGCAACCTATGCGCCTCTGCCACCAAGCCAGGCAGTGGCGGCAGGGGTGTCTCTGGATCGTGTTGGAGCGGAGAGAACAGGCCAGCCCCAGCAGGGCAAGGAGGGGAAATGAACAGGCTGCTCCAGTGGGGTAAGGAAGGGCGGGGCAGTGGGTGGCCCGTGGATGGCACCCATGGAGGTGTGGTGGCGGTGGGCGCTTGCCCTAGATATGTTGTTTTCGTTTCTCCAGGATTCCGAGAGCATACTTATCGACACAGAATTTCAAGCAGGAGAGCTGGCCGTGTGGTTGCGAGCATGAAGTTCCCCCTTTGCTAAGAAGGGTCTGCACTGGTTTGCATTTGAATGGGAGACTACATGTGCGAGTGTAATCCCTGCTCTTTAAGGGTTAAAACATGAGATATAGGCTTGTCCGGTAAGAGGCTGCAAGTTGAATAAAGGCAAAGTTGTGCTGTCGAGTCGGTGCCGACTCCTGGCGACCACAGAGTTTTGTGGTTGTCTTTGGTAGAATACAGGAGGGGTTGACCATGGCCATCTCCCACACAGTATGAGATGATGCCTTTCAGCACCTTCCTATATTGCTGCTGCCCGATATAGGTGTCTCCCATAGTCTACGAAACATACCAGTGGGGATTTGAACCAGCAACCTTTTGCTCCCTAGGCAAGTTACTTCCTCGCTGTGTCATTAGGTGGCCCAAGTTGAATGGGGACTACCATATGTGGGTTGTGTTTTTTTTTTAAAGGCACAATCCTCAGAGGATCCAGAGGTCTGCAGAAGAAAGTCCCTGGCTAGAGAGCTCCTGTGGACTGGTTGTTTGCTAAGCCTATAATTATTATTTTCAGACTTTCAAGAAGAGGGGAAAGCAACAAAAGACTGTATCCCAATGCCACAGCCAAGAAAGAACAAGCCAACACCACTGCCAAAAAGAAAAACCTCAGTTTGGACACAGGAGTCTGAGCAAGTCTCTGTAACCCTGCAAATTCTGTTGTTTGTGATAAGAAAGAAAATTTAAAGTGCAAATTTATCATTTAATTGTTATTATGATTGTGTTCATTTCTATGGAAAGTTAAAGAAATCCCACAAGGCAGGATTACACTGCCAATTGTAAAATAACCCATACATGGTGTAAAGAAAGTGTTATATGAGCACTGTAAGATGTTCCCCTTAAGGAAGCATGTGCATGCTTGCATGCAGAAGGTTCCAAGTTCCTTCCCTGGCAGCATCTCCAAAACAGAGCTGAGAGAGACTCCTGCCTGCAACCTTGGAGAAGCTGCTGCCAGGCTGTGAAGACAATACTGAGCTGGTCTGATTCAGTAGAAGTCAGTTTCCTATATTCCTAAGGACATTAGTACAATACTTTCTATATATCCCTTCCATTCTGCAGAACTTTTCAGCCTTTTATGACTGTGGCCAGTGATTCTTCATGCATTCTGTTTGGTACACATTTGTATTTTTCAGAAGGTTTCATTTGCAGACTGCAGGACAATGGCTGTTGCCATTGCTGATGACCTCACCTAATTATCTAAAGTACTAGCTTAAGTAGTGGTGGTGGACCTGGCTGCACATGCCTTGCTTCCTAGAATAAGAGGACCACAAAGAGAAGGAAATCATCAACATCCGGGCTGGGGGAGGGGAGACAGCTAATATAATCTGTTCTGATTTCAGGAAAATGGCACATGAGATCTAACTTGAAACATTAATTTAAGCCTCTGGGGATCTACATGCTGCTGCTCAGATAAGAAATCGGCTGATAGACCATAAACATAGTGACTGGGATGCATCACATGGGGGGATGGTGGAACTGGGGGAGGGGGGCAGCGCTGGGTGGGCTGGAATAGGAATTTGCTTCTAACCTTATTTAATATAGGTTTTCAAAAATTCACAAAAATGTGCCGTTGGTTAAATCCACAGATGATACTGAAATGAAAGGCAGGGCCCATTCACATGCGCTGTTCAGTGCTCATACAATGAATGTACAGTGTGCTCAGGTACAGATCTGTACACAGGTACAGTCATTCGCATGTTGAGGTCATTCACACAGTTAAAGACTCAGGTTTGGGAGCTGTGTGCGCTCCCAATTTTCAGTTGTGTGGAAACAAGGTTGGAGGAAAAACTGGGTAGCTTTTCCTCTGCATTGAAGGAGAACCCTCCACCACTATCATGGTACAACCAGAGCCAGGGGTAACAGGAGGTTACCCAGTTCCTCCACAGACACAACTGAAGGAACAGAGCATGGCTGCTTTAGTTAAGAACTTAAGGCCATAAGGACAGCCCTGATGGATCAGGCCCAAGGCCCATATAGGCCAGAATTGTGTTTCTTACAGTATTGTGTTTCCTACCAGATGCCTTTGAGAAGGCCACAGGCAGGAGGTGAGGGCTTGCCCTGTCTCCTGCTGTTGCTCTCCTGCAACTGGTTTTTAGAGGCATCATGCCTCTGAGGCTGGAGGTGGTCTGTAGTTGGAACAGCTTTCCCCAGAAGGGGTAGAACCAGAGACAATGGTCAAGTTGCAACACTATTAAAGTTCACAGCTGACTCCAGACAACTGCTGGAGCAACATCTTTGACTTGCTGCTCTGAGTTGCTGGGGAACCAGCCTCTAATACTGACTCCACAGAGAGCTGTCCAGGGTCCTGATCTGCTGAAATTTGCCTTGCCCTCTTGCAAAGTATTGCCAGTATCTCTGTGGGGTCCCAATCAGAAATTGGATATTGCAAAGGAAAAGGAGATGCATTATTGCGTATCTCCCTCCACCCGCTGGGGCCAAAGCAGCCTGCTTGGCAGGGATGAAGGGCCACTGAGCAACTTCCCTTCAGGATGAAAGCCTGAGAAAAAATATCGCTCCCTGACCACATCTGACAAGTGTTTAGGCTCCTCCCATCTTCATTTGGAAGCCAACACTCAATATAATTTTTTTTTAAACTTTTAAGGCCAACACATCATTGGTTAAAAGCTTTCCCCATGGCATCCTAGGTGGCAGCTGTAAGTTTAGAATGGAGCCAAAATAATAGTGCTTTGACTAATAAATGCCTCAATGCCACAAAGTGGTTTGAAACCAGTTTAACTGAAGCCAGTTAAATTGTCAAGGTTTTCCACAAAGAACCCCTGGAATTATTAGTATTATCGTTTTCAAAGGAAGTTGACAACCCCAAGCAGTGGTCCCCTAATTTTTGTTCATCTCTGTGCGGAATGAGTTTTGTTCTGGGCAGCAATATCAAGGCACTGTGTGTGCACATGCATTCAGAGTGGGGCCTTCCTAATTCACCCTGAGCCAGATCTAAAATTAACTGAGTGGACACCAGAAAACTTGTGAGCACATGCACACATGCATGCCTCAGAGGGAGCAGTGATCCCAAGTATTTTGGGAGAGATCTCTTGCCCTCTCAGAGAATTACTAATTTCCCAACTTAGATCTTTGGTTGAGAGCCGTGATAATTCAACTGATCTGAAACAGGTTTAACTGTATAGTCCTGAAGGGAAGGTGCTCAGTGTCCTTTTTCCCTGCCAAGCAGGCTGCCTTTGCCCCATGGGGTGGAGGGAGACACATGTCCAGGGCTGTGTGCCTTTCATGAGCACCAAGAAAATGCAGAAATTGGAGCTGGGCAGAAAATTCAGCATCCTAAGAATGGCAGAATCTTTAGGCTGGCTCTCATGACCGAGAGCTGGGCTCCAACCCCCCATGTCCTCTCCTGAGAAGAACTGGCCATGCATTGGCAGAAGTGGAGAGAGGAGGAGGGTGAAGTGGTCATGTGCTGGCCACAATCTGGGGAGGGCGGTACAAGCCAACCCACACAGTGTACCCAGCACTGTATTGTGGGTGGAGGGAAAGCACACCTTGCACTGTCCTACCCCCACATTGTGACACCATCACTCTCCCCTCCTCCTCCCTTGAGGTTTGCCAACACATGCCCATTTCTGGGGGGGCTCACACAAAGCTTGGAGCCCGGCTCGGATGCTCTTCTTACCCAGCTCTTGGTCATGTGAACCCCCCGCCCCTTAAAAGCATAATTCTAGCTCCACAATGTGTGGTCAATGCTGAGTGCCATGAAATCTCAGTAGCCAGAGCAAGGACTGAGCAAGATTTCCAGGGACCAGGGGGTTGACGGCTCAGTGCCCCGAAGAGCTCTTTGCTTTCTTCAGTGACTACTAAAGCAGATAATTTATGCAAATATTCCCAGCACAGAATTCTAAAATTCTTTAATGGCCCAGGCACATCCTGCAGTCACTAGGTGCTTGCGTAGGAGGGAGATGAACACCAGCCTTGGGTTACAATTACACATTTGCCTGCAAAGAGGTTACCCCTATCCTCCCCATCCAGGATACCCACCGCATCCTCCCACAGACCCAGAAACCACAGAAATCTGGACTCACTGTTGCTTCCGCGTCAGCTCCTGCTCCTTCTGCACAAGGTCTTGTTTGAGGGAAGCCAGCATCTCCACGCTGACATCCACCTGGCGAGAGAGCTCCACCGCCCGGTCTTCCAGCTCTTTCTTCTCCCGACTCAGCCTGATACTTTCTTGCTTGGCTTTCTCCAGCTCGGTGCTCTTGCGGTCTAACTCCACTTGCAGCCGGCCTACTTGGGAGGCGATCTTCTGCTCCACCTCTTCGGTCAGCTTCTCCAGGCGCTTGTCCACTTCCAGCTTCTCAAAAGCCCGTATCTTGAGGCGGGTCAGGCCTTCCTCGTACGCTGCGTCCACAGCTGCCACGGTGGCGGCTGCAGCGGCAGCAGGAGGGGTGGTGGCCGAAGTCATGGCCTTGCGGGTGAAGATCTCGGTCAGCGGGATTTCGATCTCGTGCACGTAGCGGGACGAGACGGGAGAAGACAGCGGCTCCAGCTCGTCGGTGGCAATGAGGTCACAGGTGAAGCGCTGCTCCTTGCCCTGGAAGGAAGTGCTCTCGAAGATGTCCCGGCGGGGGGCTGGGGTCAGCAGGGTGGCCGCCTCTGGTGCCAGAGGGAAGATGGTGGCATCGCAGATGCTGTTGGTCTTGGAGAGGACATAGAGGGTCTCGTAGGTGTGGTTGTACTCCAGGTGGGCCCGCAGAGACGACAGGCTCCGGAAACGCTTGTGTTCCCCGCAACGCGGACAGCGGTAAGGCAGGTCCAGAGAGGCCATCCCTCAGCCGGAGCCCCACCGCCTGCCGTGCAGCCCTCCTCTGCAGGAAACCAGCTGCCGGGCCCCTGTCATGGTGCAGGCACGTGGGCAGTGCAAGGAGCAGGGTCGGTGGCACAAGGGGGAAGGGGGCACCGCGGGGCAGAAATCCAGTTCCACAAGGTCATTGCTGGTGAGGGGCTGGCAGGTGAAGGCGTGGAGGTGGCAAATCCCAGCTGCCAACCCAGATGGTCAGCATCAGGCACAGCGGGTAGCACTGCAAGAGAAAAGCGGGTCAGCATTTTCCTGGGTATTGGGGCCCTTTTTGGTTTCCTGAAACTACCCTTCCCTCAGTTTGCTCCCTGTTCCACCTAGGACATAAGAGCAGCCCCATGGGATCCGACCAAAAGCCCACCCAGCTCAGCATCCTGCTTCCCACCCAGACGCCTCCAGGAAGCCCATAAGCAAGACAAGAAGACAGCCGTCTTCCTCTGCTGTTCACCCTTAGCAACTGGTATTCTAAGGTAAAATGCTTATGAACATGGAGGTTCTGTTTAGCCATCATGGCTAAGTGTCATTGAGAGGCCTTTGGTGGAAATGCCCTATACTCTTCAGCCCTTGTGGAATCTAGTAGCTGTCTTCTGTCTCCAGATATTATAGGTAAGACCTAATGTGGACCCTAAATCCACGCTTTACCATAGCTTTGCTGAAAGTGATCCTGGCTACTTTTGTATTTTGCTGGAGCAGTGCTGAAAGCGGTGGTGGCACAAATGGCCAGAAAGTGAGGTGGGTAGGAAAGAGTTTGTTCTCCTTCAACCTCACCTTTAACCTGGGAAGCCGACCTGGGCTACCCAGGGACAGAGCTTCTGGGTCAAGAGGGCTCTCATTGCTGCAGACGACCAGAGCTACCTGGGTCGCAGAGGTTTAACCCAGGTAGTTCTGGTTGTGAGAATGACCTTATTGTGTGAAGGAGGACTTTCTTTCGCCTGTCCTGAAACGACTGCCTCTCAATTGTGTTGGATGACCCTGCGTTCCATGATTAGCAGAGAGGGAGAGATAAACGTCTCTCTCTCTCCATGTTCTCCACACTACGTATCGTTTTAAAAACCTCTAGCATGTGGTCATCCTATACTGAAGGCCCAAAGCTCAGAGCATTTCAGGAGCTCTTCAAAGGAAAGACGTCCCAATCAGCCAAAGTTGGGAGATGTCCGGCTGCTCTGCTTTTGCCTTTTTATGGCTGCTGCTTTTCGGTGTTCTTATGCTATTAATGGTCTTAATTGATTTTAATATTTTAATGTGACTTTATGGAGGTTTATTGTATTAACTTTTGTAAGCCATCTTGATATGAGTTTTATGACAGGTGTCTGTCGTAAACAGACGGTTTTGTAAATCATCTTGAGATGGTTTAACTTTTGTAAAGCATCTTGAGATGAGTTTTATGACATGGATTGTTCAGTATAAATTCAATCAACCACCTGATCATCTTGATTGGCCTTTCCTGCACCTTTCCCAGCTTTACACTATCCTTTTCGAGTCAGGAGCTGGCAAACTGAGCATCATTCCATGTGTCTTGTAACGGAACATGTGTGCAATTGCGCAAGAGTGCTCTTGCACATAGTGAAAGAATTGCACAATTGCATCTGTGAAATGGATAGCCATGATTTTCAATGGCTGTCCCTTGTGCATGTGTGTTTGTGCAATTATTGCACTGTGCGCAAGAACAATGGTGTAGTGCTGCAGGGATGGGAAGGGACACAGACCTGGTACTTTTCACCCTCCAGGGTCTTAGCAGGGACGTATAGCCCTTTGCTTTCTACATGGGAATAATGTACTGCTCTTGCTGTCCCAACAGTGTGTTGCATAATTGACTATCACACAATCATTGATTGTATTACTATTCTTCTTGTCTCAGGAACACAGGAAGCTGCCTTTTACTGAGTCAAGCCCTTGGTCCATCTAGCTCAGTATTGTCTACACTGACTGGCAGAGGCTCTCCATGGTTTCAGCCAGGAGTCTCTCCCAGCCCTACCTGGAGATGATGCCAGGGATGGTACCTGGGATCGTAAGCATGCACATTCTATAGTGGACTAGTGTTAAAGGTAAAGTGTGCCATCAAGTCAATTTCGACTCCTGGTGCCCACAGAGCCCTGTAGTTTTCATTGGTAGAATACAGGAGGGGTTGACGATTGCCTGTTAGGACATCCTAAACTGAATGACAGGGAATGCCCACTGAAATGCACTGGTTCCCTCCAAATGGCAATGGAATGCATAGAATTTCTGAATGGCCAATGACCATTTGGAACCTCCATGCATTCCAAGGCCATTTGGGAAGGAACCAATGCATTTCAGGAGGCATTCCATGTCATTCATTCTAGTACATTCCCTAGAGTCTGCATGAGCCTTGACTTTTTGTATCAGAACCCAGCAAATAATTGCATCTCTCTAAGCGAGGAATGTGGCCATTGGGAAGGGGGTGCCATTGGGTGTGTGGCTATGGGGGCTGTCATGGAGAGTGCCTGCACTTCTGAATTTGCAGCTACATCTGTGTAAGAGATGTACACATCACATTCTGTTGCATGGCACACATGAAGCATTGCCCAGGGTGTCAGCTAGAGTGACCAGGGTGTACACAATATTCCATATTTGGCACACCACATCTTTGTACAAGGGCATGACTATGCTGGTGGCATTATCACCGGTCCCTTTCTGAATGAAACTGAGTAATGGACAAGCTGTTTGCACAGCGGATGGTGCAAAATCTCTTGCCAAAAGTAGTTCCAAGATGGATGGCTTATCCAGGAGTTGCCTAGCTGGATGGGGAAAAATAACTCACTCCTTTAAATTAGGTTGCTACTGCAAGAAGCGGAAAGAGCAAACAGAACCCCTGGTAAGAGAGCAGCAAGCCAGTGGCTTCTCCCTGTGCATCTTGAACCTGAGCAGGATCATCAGTGCTGACCTGTGAGCAGAGGAACCTGACTGGAATTTTATTTATTTATTTTATTTTTGCATTTATATACCGCCTTTCGTTAAAAAGATAATCCCAAGGTGGTTTACAAAAGTTAAAAACATACAATAAAAAGACAATAAAAACATCATGTTAAAAATATAAAACATATAAAAACAGGCATAAAAACAATACAACAAATACAACAAATAAAAACACAGAGAAGCCGCAGTAGAAAACGATCATGTAAAAGCCTGGGTAAAAAGCCAAGTCTTTAAAAGCTTTCTAAAAGCTGTGATGGAGTCCGAGGAACGAATGGCAAAGATGTACTCGGAGGAATGCGGGAAGGAGGCAAAAGCCATGGGTCCCCCCTCCCAATAGGTCTTAGAGAGACGAGGTGGCATTCACTGCAGGTAAACATGTGGCAAGTACAGCTTTTATGACTTCCTTCTCAGTCATTCTTCCTGTTTCGTTTGATTTTTAAAAAGACCCTCAAATGAATGGGCAACTTGGCTAGCTGTCTGCATT
Organism: Hemicordylus capensis; assembly: GCF_027244095.1. NCBI lineage: Eukaryota > Metazoa > Chordata > Lepidosauria > Squamata > Cordylidae > Hemicordylus > Hemicordylus capensis. The sequence continues at coordinate 4,753,702 of NC_069661.1, forward strand.
TCCAGCAATGTTGCAGTGCTGAATATTATGGTGCTAGGAAAGGCTCATCTCCCGTGCCCACCCCCACCTCCAAGGAACCTTTCACCATCACGAAGATTCTCACCAATGATTCTCTGCTGGATTGTTTTTGCTAGAGAGACGCAATAATAGTTTATGCCTGTAAACCAGGGGTTCTCAGCCCTGGGATTCTATGTATTGTTGGACTACAACTCCCATCACCCCAAGCCACACTAGCCTTGAGGGATGATGGGAATTGTAGTCCAATAATGTCTGGGGACTCAAAGTTGAGAAATCCTGCTGTGGACTAGAGGGAGATAGAACCAGGAACTTCCTGGTCTATGCATTGGTGACCGCTTGTGGTGAACCTCTCAAGGCTGCAGGCTAGAGGAAGAAGGGGAGGTATTGCCTCTCCAGACCCCAGCATGGCTCCACCCCAACGGTCAATCATAGGAACATAGGAAGCTGCCATATACTGAGTCAGACCCTTGGTCCATCTAGCTCAGTATTGTCTTCACAGACTAGCTTCTCCACGGTTTCAGGCAGGAATCTCTCTCAGTACTATCTGGGAAGAGCAGAAGGTTTCAAGTTCCCTCCCTGACTTCTCCAAGAGAGGGCTGAGAGAGATTCCTGCCTGCAGCCTTGGAGAAGCCGCTGCCAGTCTGGGTAGACAATACTGAGCTAGACAGACAATGGTCTGACTCAGTCTATGGCAGCTTCCTATGTTCCTATGCCAGAGAGGGAACTTGGAATCAAGATGCTCTTCCCAGAGCAGCTCCATCCCCCAAGGGGAATATCTTACAGTCTCCCATTCAAATGCAACCAGGGCAGACCCTCCTTAGCTTAAGGGGACGAGTCATGCTTGCTACCACAAGACCAGCTCTCTTCCTCCCTTCATCCATTCATTGTTCTTGACCAAGCCTGGATATGAATGCTTTGGGGGGCAGACTGAGGTCTTTGCCTAGCAAAATCCAGATGTTGACTTTGCTGTGGCTGTCTAGTCTACAGGGGTAAGTCTAGAACAACCAGTTTTGGGGAGCGAAGGGGTGACAATGTCATTAGGATTTTGCTATACATGGAACACTTATAGAGGTAAGGTAATTAATGGCCATGCATCATTAGAGAACATTTTAAAACTAATTCAGAAAATGGGCCGGATTCTTCTTAGGCAGTCCTGTCTGGATTAGCCCAAACCTTCCAGCCTGCTTTTCAGGCTAGTTCCCTCTGCCTGAGCAAGACCACGTGAAAGAGAAGAGCGGGGTGGGGAGAGGTCAGCAACAGGCCAACCGGCATCTGCTGGGGAGATGATCCTGCACCCCACTGCACACACATGGCCTCACCCAGCCCAGTTCCTGGCCAGGGAGGAAGCGAAGGGGCTTGGCCTGGCTCCTGGGGGGCTGGAGGAGTCTCCTCCCTACTTGGCTGTTCCGGCTTCTGCTGGTTATTCTGGGGGGAATGAAGCTTCTTGAAACGACTTCAGGAGCCTTTGAAAATAGTGAGTTGAGCTCTAGGACTGTAATATGCTAGGGGTGCATTTGACACATTGCTGCAAAGTTCCAGTCTGGTGGACGGGGAAGTGAAAGGAAGGGCAGACAATATTTGGGCTGGAGTACCCACCACCCCTTGGTGTCACCCCTCCTGGTCTGGCCCTCGGGGTTGTGCTTGGCTACCGTGTCTGCTCCTCTGGCTTCCTCTCTGCCTGTTTACCTCTCTGGTTGCTCCTCCTGCTGCCTCCCTGCCCTGAGGGCAATGGCAGCCCACATGCTTCGCAGGCTGAGGCCCTAAGTTCAGTTTCTAGCATCTCCTGTGGAAAGGCTCTTGGGTCACAGAACTGCTAAAGGTGATGGAGAGCTGCTGGTAGTAGTGAGTCAGAGGGGCTACCTGCTCCAACCTCTCCCTCGTCGTCACCAAAGATCGTTCTTATTACTGCCCCTCTGTTTACTTTTTGAGAAATGCCTTTTGTTATAATTATGTTTGCGTGTTCTTCTAGGAAAAAACGGAATCCTGAAACTAGTTCTGATTCTCCCTTTGTGAGGAGAGAAGACACAGGGCGAACGGTGTCTGGTTTGTCTCTGCAAGTGTTGAAATAAATAAGAGAGAGCCAGAGTGGTGTCGGTTTTTTGCTCCAAAGCCCTTTTCTAGAAACTGCCAACCCAATAGATCCAGCGTGGTGTAGTGGTTAGAGTGCTGGACTAGGACCGGGGAGACCCGAGTTCAAATCCCCATTCAGCCATGAAACTAGCTGGGTGACTCTGGGCCAGTCACTTCTCTCTCAGCCTCTCAACCTACTTCACAGGGTTGTTGTGAGGAGAAACTCAAGTATGTAGTACACCGCTCTGGGCTCCTTGGAGGAAGAGCGGGATATAAATGTAAAAATCAATCAATCAATCAATCAATCAATCAATCAATATCACGTTATTGTAAGAGGCCATGAGCAGAGGATAAGTCATGTGTATTTTTGTGTCGTGTTAAGTGTTTGAAGGGTAAATCTGCCTGCAAGTATAATGCTTGCTAGAATAATTATCACTGGCCTTCTGTTTACGTTTTGAGAAATGCCTTTAAAAAATAAAAATAAAAATGAAGTGTGAGTTGCTAGAGTTGTCATTCTACAGGGTTCAGCCAGAAATTAACACTCTGCGGCTGATTTCCTGATTACATCACTTGAGGAAGTCTTATTGGAATTAGGTGGTCCTCCTCCTGAGTAAGAACATTAAGAGATGCCGTCCCAATGCCAGCCTGCGTGTGCATGCTCCCTCTAGTGCACAGGCATGGAACCAGACACCCTCATGGTTCCAGGCGTGGTCTGGAGGTGCAAGACGCAGACACCTGGCTGAAGCTAGGCAGGTCTAGGTCTGGCCAATACATGGGAAGCCACCTGGAAGCCCCAGGTAAGCCACTTGGGTGGAAGGAAAGTGGATATAAACGCCATATACACCATGGACACAATACATGCACACATTTGTACAACTCCTGTGGACAGTCTCATTCTAGGGGCACATAGTTTCTTCTCTGTATCCTCAAGAAACAGCTCTTCCCAGAAGACTGAGAAAAAAGCTTTCTTCTGCTTCTCCAAGGGGAAATATACACAACTGTAAAAATCATTCGTGGGCATGGCCGGAGAGCCCAAGATGCAGCCTGTGGCTGAAGTTAAGCAGATATCAATCTGGTCTGTGTATGGATGGGGGACTTCCTGGGAGCCCAGGCACTCCTGGCCTTGGGCTTCATGATGGAAAAGAGGCAGCATATGAATGAACAAAACAGATCACAGGCTATGCAGGTAACATAATGACTCAACATCCCAGGCTAAGTTACTCAATAGTACTTAGTTACTCAATGCTAGTACTTGGTAGTCAATACTACTCAGGAGTTATTCTAAAGATTAATTCATTTCAATAGGATTTCTGCTGAGTAATTACACATAAACAGGAGTGCTAGTGTATTATGGGTGCAGAGAAAACAGTATTTCACCCAACCTTCTGCCGTTTCCCTTTGCGGTCTTTGTGCTAGAATAGGCATTTTAAAGCTCAGAATTACCTGCTAAACAACAGTCAGTTTTTTCATGAATCCATGGGGAAATGGCTGTTATGATGAGCAGAAGCTGAAAAGCACACATGAAACCTTAACTCCATGGTGGATCTCTGCCGCCCCCCCCCCCCGCTTATATATTTACAATTGGAAATTTGCTAATTGGTTTCTGGGCAAAATACAAAGTGCTAGTTATAACTTATAAAGCCCTAAATGGCTTAGGCCCTGGGTATTTAAGAGAGCGTCTTCTTTGTTATGAGCCCCACCGCCCATTGAGGTCATCTGAGGAGGTCCGTCTCCAGTTACCGCCAGCTCGTCTGGGGGCTACACAGAGATGGGCCTTCTTGGGTACTGCCCCAAGATTGTGGAATACGCTCCCTGTCAAGATACGATCCTCCACATCTCTGGCAATTTAAAAAAAAAAAAACACCTGAAAACCCATCTTTTCACCCAAGCTTTCCCAGCTTTTTAAAATTGTCTGTTTAAATTTTATGGTTGATTTTAAATTGTTGAATTGTTTTAACTTTTTATATGTGTTTTAATTGTTTTATGTTAACTGCTCAGAGATGAAAGTTTGGTCGGTATAGAAGTTTGATAAATAAATAAAAATAAATAAACTAATTGAAGTCCCACACTGACTCAATTTCTTCAGGGAAGGTCTCTTTTGATAGTCCGACTTGAGTACAAGGTCCTTTCATGGGTTCGTTGAAATAAAAGTGTTTTGAATCTCTACAGATTAAGAAAATGGCTCTCAGGTTCTATGCTAGTGTCAGATTCACACATGCTTTGTTGCAGTCAAGCAACAGTATAGAACATTTGCGAGGAGAGAGAAAGGATGGTATGGGCCACAGTTCTGCTAGCTACGTCACTGCCCCTCTATGGGGAAAAATATTTGTATTTGATGTTTCTCTCCCTCTTTTTTTACAGGGAGCAACTGCAGAGAAGGGAGGGGGAGCAAAAAGTGGCCGATCAGTGTGCTTTGCTCTCATAAGAGCATAAGAAGAGCCCTGCTGGATCAGGCCCAAGGCCTAGCTAGGCCAGCATCCTGTTTCCCACAGAGGCCCACCAGATGCCCCTGAGAAGCCCACAGGCAAGAGGTGAGGGCAGGCCCTCTCTCCTGCCATTACCCCCCTGCAACTGGTAGAGAGGCATCCTTGTTTTCAGCCCTGGAAGCAGCTGAGAAGGGCCTCTATCCGGGCTGGTAACCTCCCCACCCCCCAGCAGAGGAGAGTTATGTTTTAAACTTAAGCCCCTTAGGTCTGTCTCTTTATTATGCCTGGCATAATAAAGCATTTTCACTTTATTTGTTATGAACACACTTATATTAAACCACTTATAGTAAACCACCCTGAGCCATTTTTTGGAAGGGTGGTACAGAAATCAAATGAATGAATGAATGAATGAATGAAGTATGGCACATATGAGATCCTCCATTTTAAAAAGTGAGGAAATTCAATTAAGGCAACCCTCACCCACCCAAGTTTACAGCAGGCCTGCTCAACTTTGCCCCCACCCCCAGATGTTCTTGGGCTACAACTCCCATAATCCCCAGCCACAGTGGCCAATAGCCAGGGATTATGGGAGTTGTAGGCCAACATCTGTAGGAGGGCCAAAGTTGAGCAGCCCTGGTTTACAAAGATAGTTAGGGGTGTGGCAGCTCTCACTACTGAGTGCCAAGAGGAAATCTGATGGCCTGTGATGTTCACAACATGGGGGCACGAGATCTGATGTCCCGTCTGAAATATTGTACTGGCCTATAAGATCATAACCATGGAAATGCAGTTTGGCTATGCCCTCCATGCTCCAATCCACTACCTGTGCAGGCTGCTGGCAACAACAAATGCTGGGAATTAGTGTAACAGCTAAGTTGAAGAGGAATTTGATAACATGTGCCTTTGAGAATATGGTGAGGGCTATTATCTCACTAGGCAACAATTACAATCAGCAGAATTAGTAAAAGAAAACTAGAGAAAGGATGGATATGTTTACCATAGAGATGGTATCAATCACAAAATAATAAATCACAATAAAAAAAATTACCGTATTTTTCGGACCATAAGACGCACCTGACCATAAGACGCACCAAGTTTTTAAAGCAGGAAAACAAGAAAAAAATATTCTGAACCAAATAGTATACAAAATAATCCTAAAATATAGGATTTACTATATATATATATATATATATATATATATATATATATATATATATACACACACACACACACACACACACACACACACACACACACACACTAAAATAATCCCCCCGGATTAGGGGCCAAATCAGCCCAAGCTACTGCCGCCGCGGCCAGCGCCGCCACCCGCCCTCCTAGCTGCCCAAGTCCTCACCACCTTCTTCGGCCCGCGTCAATCGGGCCGATCAGGGACCCACAATTGGAGGAGAGAGGAGCTCGCAAACAGAGCTCCTCTCTCTGTAAAGCCTCGGCCCGAACTGGCGCTTTGGGCGCAAAGGATGCCTGGGTTCCCATGTGTAGATGTGTAGTTCTCCATCCCCATGGTAAACATTCCTTGTACCAATTATGATCAGAAGATCATACGGCCATCCACACGAGCCAATTGGCAGTGGTGGGGAGAGCTGGGGGCAAGGCAGGAGCCTACCTGCCTCGCCCCGCCATGATCCAAGCCTGCAGAGAGCTCCACCACTTTTGTGACCACATGGGTGGCATGGGTGGCAACTGGTGCAGAAAGTGGGAGGTGGAGAAAAGGCAACTGGGTATCCCACAAGGCACTGCTATCTCATAGATATCCCACAATGCACTGGTTAAGCCGTGCGGTGCCCTGGGATATCCCCAGTTGCCGGGACGCTCCTTCCCTCAGCTTCTATGGTAATGTCCAGCGAGGCCAGCTATCCTTACTTCCAAGGACAGAGTGGTGAGATGGCCCAAGGCGACAGGGATGGGTGGCAGCCGGGCAGAGACGGAGGAAAGACTGCCAACGGGCAGGGACTCAGCTCCCGTGGCGGAGGAGGAGCAGAGCCCTGATAAGGCCAAAAGGGGAGGCATGGGCGGAGAACATCAGCAGCATGCCTCCTGAAGGGAGGGGGGTCTGAGCAGGAGGAGGGAGGAGAGGGAGAGGCATTGGCAACAGCTTCAAAGGGTAGTCAATTACAGGGGATAAAGAGGGGCACTGGCCCCGAAATTGGGGGTGGGCGATGCATAGCCAGTGAGGAGGCATATAAGGAGCCAGCTGGGGATGAGAGGCTGGCTGGTGGAGAGTGTCAGGGGCCCCCAGAGAGGGGCTGACTCAAGGAGCAAGCAGCCTGGGACGGAGGCGGCCCAGGGTGACGCTCAACCACCTCCCCGTCCCTGCTCTAAGGCCGGACCTGGTAAGCCTAGCCAGGCTGGGTAAAGGAGACAGGGACATGTAGCCAGACAGGTGAGTACAGCTGCCGGCAGCCTGTTTGCCCACATGACTGGGCAGTAAGGTAGGAGGCGTGTTAACCTTGAGCCCTGGTGGGCAAGCTCTGGGATGGGGAAGGATCCCGGCGCTCCTCACGACCGGCCATACCTGGGCTAGCAGGGCCCTAGCTGGGTAGGGCTGGTCCTGAGAATGACTCCCATGGCTAAAAGGTTCTCTTTTAGTACCTGTAAATGGCTGGGGTGGTGGGAGTTGTGTCCTCAGATGTTGTTGGACTACCAGTTTGAGAATCCCGGAAGGAACCCATATTCAGGTAGAGGGTGAAGCCATTGCTTCCTAAGCACGTCTAGCTACACTGGGGCAAAAGGAGTCAGTGGGGGTGAGTGGGAGTGGGTGGGGTTAAAGCCAGCAATGGCAACTAAGAAAGAAAAGAGCCGCCTAGAGCCTTTGGAGTTGGGCGGTATATACATTAAATTAAAGAAACAAATTAAATAAAAGGTTCACTTGTGTCCAAGGAGGCTGGCTGAGTCTGCTCTCATAACAGAGTTCCAGCCCACCTCTCTGCTGGCTCTGCCTGACCCCAAGTGGGTGCCGAGTGGTGTGAATGTGGTTATTATCTGGCCAGCCCAATATGTGAAGTCAGTCCAGCTCCGCTCTGAGAATGGCTTTGTTGCAGACAGCGTCTGATCAATGGGAAATTCTTTGCATTGAATTCATGTCATGATTTCAAGGCGTGGACTGAAATTCAATGTCTGCTTCGTTCAAAGACTGCCCACGTTTCGATTTTCCCACAAGCAAAGGGTTTTTTGAACTTACTGCCTAAGACACAATTTCATGGGCTTTGAAATGTGCAACTTTGTCAGCTGCTGTTTCAATATTTAATAACAGTTTTAGTCATGTAATATGCTGTGATATCTCTCCGCCTGCTTAAGGATGGAAAATGAATCTTTGTGCAACGAGCAAATTTCAAGCCATCGATTCAAGAATTGATGGACCACAAAACATCAATCACAAATTAAGCAATTTATTTGTTGGCTTGTTTTAACTAGCTCCATTCCAGGACTAGGGACAATGTTTGATATGAAACGAATGAAACTAAATATATCTGTTATATATGAAGAGTAAATGTAATACATTGAAATGAGTTCTTGCTGATTTTTACCCTAGTAACATCTGCAACTCTGTACCCTTGAAATGAGAGGAGAGCTGGTCTTGTGGTAACAAGCATGACTTGCCCCCTTAGCTAAGCAGGGTCTGTCCTGGTTGCATATGAATAGGAGACTAGAAATATGAGCACTGGAAGATATTCCCCTCAAGGGATGGAGCTGCTCTGGGAAGAGCATCTAGGTTCTAGGTGTCTGATGTGGATGTGTCCAGCAACTCCTCTTATGTGGTTAGGCTGGATCTGTTTCAGTTTGTGATTCCTGATGATGTGGACAAGCTGCTTGGAATGGTGCAGCCTACCACCTGTTCTCTTGACCCTTGTCCAACATGACTTACACTATCCGGCAGGGAGGTTGTTGTAGAAGGCCTGGTAGATATTATAAATGCCTCTCTGAGGTAGGGAAGGATGCCTCCTTAAGGCATGGAGGCATCCAATTAGAAACACAGGAAGCTGCCATATACCGAGTCAGACCATTGGTCTATCTAGCTCAGTATTGTCTTCACAGACTGGCAGTGGCTTCTCCATGGTTGCAGGCAGGAATCTCTCTCAGCCTTTTCTTGGAGATGCTGCCAGAGAGGGAACATGGAACCTAGATGCTCTTCCTAGCCAGAGCGGTTCCATCCCCGAGGGGAATATCTTACAGTGCTCACACATCTAGTCTCCCATTCATATGCAACCAGGGTGGACTCTGCTTAGCTAAGATATGCTTGCAGCCACAAGACCAACTCTCCTCCATTATTAGACCACTTCTGAAGAAGCCTACCTTGGATCCCTCAGAGTTAAGCTATCTCCAACCTCCCATGGCTAGGCAAGGTGATTGAGAGGGTGGTGGCCTCCCAGCTCCCGGCAGTCTTGGAGGAAACTGAAGAAGAAGTGTGACTCTGTTGGCGGCTTTTGATACTATCGGCCATAGTATCCTTCAGCATCTGAGGGGGTTGGGCGTGGGAGGCACTGCTTTGCAGTGGTTCTGCTCCTACCTCTCGGGTAGATTCCAGATGGTGACACTTGGAGACTGTTGCACTTCAAAATCTGAACTTTTATATGGCGTTTCCCAGGGCTCCATTCTGTCTCCAGCTCCAGATATCTTGGGAGAGATCATCAGGAGATTTGTTGCAGGTTGTTATCAGAATGTTGCTGACACCCAAATCTATTTCTCCATGTCAGCATCATCAGGAGAAGGCATAACCTCCCTAAATCCCTGCCTGGAGGCCGTGGTGGGCTGGATGTGGGATAAAAAACTGAGACTGAATCCAGATAAGACAAAGGTACTTATTTGTGTGGGGTCGGAACTCAGGAGACAATTTTGATCTGCTGGTTCTGGATGGGGTCCTGAAGAGCTGCTCTGATGGCAGCAATGGGGGTCAACTTGTTGCCCTGCTGGTGGCCGAACAATCCACCGCCAGAGGTGACTTCCTACCATGCTTCATGAAAGGGCTGCCCAACACTTCCTATCAATACCCTGCATTTGAGGGGGGGCCTGTATCCAGGGTTACTTTTAAAATGAACACGGGTACAGTCATTCACACCAACACATGTGCATGCCTACAGGAACCTGTACACACATTCAATGTAATGCCTGAATAGGCTTACAATGTATCAGCTGCTCAGGCTAGGAAGAGTGAGATGCTAAGACCATCCTGTGATTAGGACCTGTGTGCATCATGTTAAGAATACGGTTATGATTACGATCTATATGTTCCACATATAGATAGCCATGTGGAGCCTCAGTTGGGATCAGAACTGTGGCATGGGGGGTTGGAGGAATTTAGACTTTAACCCTTTGCCTCTCCCATGGTCATGATCTCGATTGGGCCCCCTGAGGCTGCTGTTTGCCTCAATGGGAGTGTTTCTTTGAGACAAATAGAGGCTGCAGGAAGGGGGCAATCTGGGCCGGGACCATGGGGGCAAAGGGATTGAGCCTCCTGCAACCCCCCCATGGCCCCCATGCAGAGAAAGGGCAGTTGTGGAATTCTCTTTCGATTGCCTATTTATTTATTTAGCGTGTTGTATACCGCCCCAAACTCATGTCTCTGGGTCTGGTGCCACCTTCGTTATTTATCAGGCACCATGCATAGTCTGTCCTGTTCTCCTGAGATTTTCATGGCATTCAAGCCCTATGCAGACATTATGCTGTACGAGTGTACAGATGTCTGTGTAGCCGTGCATGTGTTTGTGTGAATGATTGTACCTGCATTCATGTTAAAAGTGAACTTGGGTGCAGGTCCCTCAAATGCATGGTACAAATAGGAAGTGTACTTTTGTACCTGCGTTCAGCATAATGTGTGAACAGATCTGTGGCTGTATACAATGTACACTCGTTATACAACCATTGAACATAATATATGAAAAGGCCTTTAATTGCTTATAATTATATTTGCTTTAGTCCACACATTTAATTGGAACTGATTTTGGTTGCTAACTGACTGTTTTACTGTTTTAGGTGCTGTTATAGATTATTTATCCCTGTTTATTTGTTGTGGTGTTCTTAGCTGCCTTGAGGCTTCAGGAAGGAGTTGAGATACCAGTTAGAAGGAAGGAAGGAAAGAAAGAAAGGAAAGAAGGAAAGAAAGAAGGAGAGAGAGGGAGGAGAGAGAGAGAGAGAGAGAGAGAGAGAGAGAGAGAGAGAGAGAGAGAGAGAGAACCCTTTCAAGGATTCTAAGAGATTATAAAACAGATTCTTTAAAAAAAAAACCCACACAATTCCAAAATCACATGCCTGTGCTGAAAATTTTGTATGAGGCAGGCTGTGTTTCGTCCTGATGCTCAGTGAACATGGTTTCCACCTCAGCCTGGCTTGCATGTGCAGCCATGTGCTCTGTGCACCCGCCCTGTGGCAACAGAGAAGAGTCAGAGGCAATGTGAGTGGGGGGTTATCGTGGGAAGCCATGACAGGGGGTGCATGGAGACGAGGGTCAGTTTGCCCAGCCAACACCTGCCCGTGATAATGAAGGTAAGTGAAAAGCTGTTCCAACTGGCGGAAACAACAAGAAAAATGGTTGTCATGGAAATGGTTGTGGCCACCAGACAGTGAGAAGTGGAAGGTGCATATTCCAGAGAAATTACTTCCCGTGCTGTCCAAGGGAAACAAGCTTCTGCTTGGATTCCTGGCTAGCCAAATGCCTGATACTATGGCAGGCAGGGGGTGTGGATGGAAGGAAGGTTTCTATATCACAGATGTTCAAGTGTGAGTGTGTGTGCGCGCGCACACACACATGTGCAAAAACACATCACCCCTCCTAGTGGGGAAACCACAGGAAGGGAAGCCACTGGGGCAAGGGTGCAATATGAAACAGGAAAAGGATTAAGCGAGGGGGTTCTCAATTTGGGTCCCCAGCAATATTCCCTCCCATTTTTTTCATGTATGTGTGGAATGAGTTTTGTTTGGGGTGGCAGTACCAAGGCGGTGTGCACGCATGTGCATTGAGAGTGGGGCCTTCCTGATTCAGCCTGAGGGGGATCTAAAATTAACTGAGCAGACATTAAAAAAAACCACCCCTGTGTGCATGCTGGAAAGACATTAAAAAAAACCACCCCTGTGTGCATGCTGGAAAACTGGTTCCCAGATGCTGTTGGATGAGAACTCCCACCATCCCCAGCCATAACAGCGAAGGCCATTGTGACTGGGATTGAAGAGAGTTCTAGTCTGACAACACCTGGAGACCCAAGGTTGAGACACCTTGACTGCATAGCTTTGACCCTCTTACAGATGTTGGAATACTACCACCCCCAACTATTGGCCAGTGTGGCTGGGGGATGATGGGAGATGTAGTTCCAAAACACCCGGAGGGCCAAAATGGTGCAGCCCTTCCTAAAGCCCTTGCACTGCTTCTCCAATCCCAAATACTCCTTGCCCAAAGCCCCTTTTCTGGGACACGCTGCACCCAAGCATCTGCAAATCCACTTGCCAGCTCACCAATGGCAAGTGCCCCCAGCCCTCTGGACACCCTGAACCATGCAGATCTCCTCCCCAGAGGTCTCATTATTTATTATTATTATTATTATTATTATTATTATTATTATTATTATTATTATTATTTATTCAATTTCTATACCGCCCTTCCAAAATGGCTCAAGGTGGTTTACAGATAAAACAAAAACAGTTAAAATCAATCAACAATTAAAACAGAGCTTTTAAAATACTGTAAAACAACAGTTAAACAATAAAAACAGTTTTAAAATCCTGAAAAAACCAGGTACATTAAAACCCTTTACAACAATTTAAAAACCCGGAATGCCAGGCCAGATAGGTTTTAAGGGCTCTCCTAAAAGCCAATAAAGAGTTTAAATTACGGATTTCTGCCGGGAGCACATTCCACAGTCCAGGAGAGGCTACCGGGAAGGCCTGCCTCTGAGTCGCCACCAGACATACCAGTGGTAACTGGAGATGGATCTCCTCAGATGATCTTAGTGTGCGGTGTGGATCATACAGAAGAAGATGCTCTCTAAGGTAACCTGGACCTAAGTCGTTCAGGGCTTTAAAGGTAATAACCAGCACTTTGTATTTGGCCTGGAAACATGTAGGCAGACAATGCAAAAGTTTCAAACAGGCATAATATGATCTCTCCATAATATGATCTGCCCCGGAGACCAGTCTGACTGCCAAATTTTGAACTAACTGAAGTTTCCGAACTACATACAAAGGCAGCCCCATGTAGAGCGCATCACAGTAGTCAAGCCTGGAGGTTACCAGCTGATGCACCACTGTTTTGAGGTCGTCCTCTTCAAGGAATGGATGCAGCTGTCAAATCAGCTGAAGCTGATAGAAAGCACTCCTGGCCATGGCCTCCACCTGAGATACTAGGGTGAGGCCTGGGTCCAGGAGTACTCCCAAGCTGTGCACCTGCTCCTTCCAGGGGAGTGTAACCCCATCCAGCACAGGGAGATCTAACTCATCCCTTGGATTCTGAGCCTCTAGATCGAGCACCTCCGTCTTGCTTGTATTCAGCTTCAATTTGTTATCCCTCATCCAGCCCATTCCTGCCTGTAGGTAGGCATTTAGGGAATTAATGCCATTTCCTGATGATGCAGATGAAAAAGAGAAGTAGATTTGGGTGTCATCAGCATACTGATAACACCCAGCACCAAATCTCCTCATGATCTCACCCAGCGGTTTCATGTAGATATTAAAAAGCATTGGTGACAGAATGGAGCCCTGGGGGACTCATTGCCACAGCCATTTTTGAGAAGCTAAGAAACGGCAGGAATCCCTTCTGAGCAGGATGGGGAGGGCTCCCCAGTTTCTTACCTTCTCCATATCCCAGTGCAAATGAGAGAAGACCCACTCCTCTCCTAGGCCCTCTGCCTCTATGCCAGGGAAGGATCAGCAGGAAGAGAGGGCATGGGTGGTAGGAACAATAATGGCTGGCTGGCTAGTGAGCTGAGCCTGAATTTGGGGCACCCCTGCTTGCACCCACTTGTAGAGTTCAGCTTTGCCCTTAACATAACTGACATCAATAAGAAAGGAGTGCTGCCAGTGTTGGGCACAAATGCATGAGCGAGGGAGATAAAGAAGCACCCAGTCAGCAAGGAAAGATTTTGTCCTCGCCAGCTGGGTGCATGCAATGAGCCATGCATCCTTGCCAAGCGTCGGCAATGCCCCCTGTGTCAGTGTGGCGACGCAGGCAGAAGAGGTGTGGCTGGCATGGGGTAGTGTGCCTGATGGCAGGGGTGGTGCGGGGTGCACTGGAGGGGCAAAGGGGGACCCTGGCGGCCTGGCCCCCTCAGCCCAACTGTGCCTATGCCACTCTTCCCTCCCTACGTTGCCTGCAGAAGTTCACAGGTTCGATCCCTGGCATCTGCAGCTAAGAGGATCTTGGGGAAGAGGTGATGAAGAGACCCTTCTGTGCCCAAGACCCTGGAAAGCCACTCAAAGGGAGGAGAGCTGTTGTTCTTGTAGCAAGCCTGAGCCGTCCCCTTTGCTAAGCAGGCTCTGCCCTGGCTTGCATTTGAATAGGAGACTCCATGTGTGAGCACTGACCCTTAGGGGGTGGGGCCATCGCTTTGAGAAGAGCATCTGCCTGCTTCCATGCAGAAGGTTCCAAATTCCCTCCCTGGCAGCATCTCCAAAATAGGGCTGGGAGAGACTCCTGCCTGCAACCTCGGAGAAGCTGCTGCCAGTCTGGGTAGACAAAACTGAGCTAGATGGACCAAGGGTTTGACTCAGTATAGAGCGGCTTCCTATGTTCCTAGTGTAGACAGTACAGAGCAAGATGGGCCAATGCTCAGATTCAGGAGGAGAGAGCTTCATAAATGTGCTTAATTCTGGCTACACTGTACCCTACACTGTCTTTTATATTTGATAACTGACGTTTGGTATCAGCAGTTGGTGTATTTGATGCCCATACTTAAAAGCACTGGTTCTGTCTGCTGAAAGATCCCCGTGGATTCTTTGCAGTGTGTGGAGCAAGCTCACTTTTCCAAATGCCTGACTGAAGCTCGTGTTTTCTTAACTGAAAGATGAGTCCGGTGATTCTTGGAAAACAAGCCCTTCTGACCATCCCAGCTAGATAGTTTGACTCAGTACTACAAAGCCTGTTGTGATTTTGCAAAGAAAATGATAACAGTCAGGAAAGCAGGGAGGGCAGGCAAAACATTAATCACAATTCCATCACAATTCCATTGCCCTGAGAGCTGCCCTGAGATATCAGTTCCAACCTCTGTCTGCTCAAAATGCAGAGCTTCCTGGAAAAAATAAATGCAGCATGTAAGAATGACCCATGGAGGGACTTCATTTGGGGGGGTGCCTGATAACAGTCTAATGTACAAAACTGGGGCAGACTCTCATTGAATGCAATCAGTGGTCACCACCCAAAGGTTAAAATTATCTATCTATCTATCTATCTATCTATCTATCTATCTATCTATCTATCTATCTATCTATCCCAACTGACATGTGCAACCCTAGGCGGTGTACCTGAGTTAAAATATAAAACAGGATAAAACGATTAAATCAATTATGATATAAAATCAATAAAATTAATTAAAAGCCTGAGAAAACAGGTGCATCTTAAGGGTCTTTTAAAGAAACACTGATTTTAACTGGGAGAGCCTTCCAGAGCCCTGGGCCAGCCATGGAGAAGGCCCAGTCCTGAGTAGCCACCAAACGAGCCAGACCTCCCCAGATCATCTTAATTGGTGGCAGGGTTCATGAAAAAGGAGGTATTCTCTTACATACCCTGGTCCCAAGCTCTTGAGGGCTTTATAGGTATAACCAGCACTTCGTTATTTCACCCGGAAACATATCAGCAGCCAGTGCAGTTCTTTCAAAACTGGTGTTATGTGGTCCCTTCGTGTTGCCCCAGAGACCAATCTGGCTGCTGCATTCTGTACCATTTGTAGTTTCCAGATTATGTACAAAGGCAGCCCCACATAGAGCGCATTGCAGTAGTCAAGCCTGGAGGTTACCAGCATACGCACCACTGTTTTAAGGCCATTCACCTCCAGAAATGGACTTAGCTGACGTATCAGCCGAAGCTGATAAAAATGAGAAGGCACAGATTTCATTAAAATAAGAGGAGCAAATGTACAATTGATGTGACTGGGGAGAGCTTGCAACAGCACCTTCAGATTCAAGGTGCCAAATATGGGGAAGTGTGAGAAAGTTACTTCTTACTTTGTCAGAGGCTATATATAGCTTTCCGTAAATGTGATGACAAAGAGAGGGGAAATCAGGTCATGTGTGACACAGACCCCTGGCACTAGATCAGAGCTGACAGCCAAATACCCCCACAGGCACAAAGTCCAAAGGACTTACAGAAAGACAAAGCAGGGTGTGGTCAGGAAATGAACGGAAGGGTTTTCATTGGTTGGGGTGAGGTTAAGAAACCAACCATGACCCATTAAAAATGGCCCCTTAGATTGCTGGCAATAACCATTTAACCAACAGAATGCCCAATAAGTTGCATTCAAACATCCACAAATGACATGACTGCACATCGTGTTTTGCATTCGGTGAGGTCATTCACACAATCAAAAACTGTGTTCTACCCGGGTTTGGGAGCTGTGTGTGCTCCCAATTTTTGGTTGTGTGGAAGCACGGTAGGAGGAAAACCTGGGTAGAACTAATTGTGTGGAAGCAAGAGGAAAAGCTACCCAGGTTTTCTTCCTCACTTGCTTCCAGACAACCAAAAACTGAGAGCACACAGAGCTCCAAAACCCAGGTAGCTCCTAACCTCAATATCTGCATTTCAAAATCTGAAATTTCAAGATCTTTCAAAGTGCTCCACATTTTCAAAACATTACAAATTTTCATTTCATTCCCAGCAACCACTATTTACAGGAGTCATTATTTGCTTGATTTCCCTCATCACATGCCACATTAAATATATCCACTTTTTCTTTTTTTCTTTTTTGCAAGCATGGTATGATTAATTGCAAAATGGCATTCAACAGTACTTGTGAGAATCCTAGACAGTGGATAGGCATAGGCAAGTCACAACCAACCTGTAACAACCAATCTTGTAAGGCTGAACAAAATAATAATCATACAAACATAGAATATAGAACAGAGGAAACTGCCTTAGACCAAGTGAGACCATTGGTCCATCTAGCTCATTACCGGCTACACTGACTGGCAGAGGAGCCCCAAAGTTTCAGGCAGGAGTCCTTCCCAACCGCACCAGGAGATGCTGCCGGGAAGTGAAGCTGGGACCTTCTGCATGCAAGGCAGATGGTCTACCACTGAACTATGACATCATCATCATCATCATCATCATCATCATCATCACCACCACGCCTCCCCCCCCCACGCCCTGGTTCCATCACTTCCCAACTCTCAACTGAAAATTCAGAGGACATTTTGGGAACCATTTTGGTAATTTTTAAAAATTGCGATTATTTATTATTTTCACTCTACTTTTTAAGCTGAAGACACCCAAAGTGGCATACAAATACTCAAATCACAGTGGCTGACATCCACAAGAACATAAGAACAGCCCTGCTGGATCAGGCCCAAGGAGGCCCATCTAGTCCAGAATCCTGTCTCACACAGTGGCCCACCAGATGCTTTCGGGAAGCCCACAGGCAAGAGGTATGTGCATGCTCTCTCTCTTGCTGTTGCTCCCTTGCTACTGGTGTTTAAGAAGCCTCTGGCCTCTGAGGCTGCAGATAGCCTTTATCCTCAGACTAGTAGCCATTGATAGACCTGTCCTCCATGAATTTATATAAGCCTCTTTTGAAGCCATCCAAACTGGTGGCCATCACCACATCCTGTGGCAGAGAATTCCATAGATTAATGATGCTCTGTGTGAGAAAGTACTTCCTTTCATCAGTCCTACATTTCCTGACCTTAAGAACATAAGAACATGAGAACAGCCCTGTTGGATCAGGCCCAAGGAAGCTCATCTAGTCCAGCACCCTGTCTCACACAGTGGCCCACCAGATGCCGCTGGAAGCCTACAGGCAGGAGTTGAGGGCAGGCCCTCTCTCCTGCTGTTACTCCCCTGCAACCGGTACTCAGAGGCATCCTGCCTTTGAGGCTAGAGGTGGCCTCAGACCTTCAGTTTCATGGGATGACCCCTGGTTCTAGTGTTGTGAGAGAGGGAGAAAAATTTCTCTCTGTCCACTCCCTCTACTTCATGCATAATTTTATACACCTCGATCATGTCTCCCCGTGGTTGCCTCTTTTCCAAACTAAAAACCCCCAGATGCTGTAGCCTTGCCTCATAAGGAAGGTGCTCCAAGCATTGTCAAGGTGCTTATGCAACAAATAAAATCATGCTCATGTAAGTCAGCTCACAAAGTTGCAAGAAGTCATGGGAAATCTCTCAACTGTGCTCTTGTGCAAATGTTCTCAGCACAATATGTATGTATGTATGAAATTTTTACACCGCCCCAAACTTTCATCTCTGGGTGGTTAACAATAACATAAAACAAGTTAAAACATACATAAAATCAAAAAACAATTTAAACAATTTAAAAGTCAAAGCAGATTAAAACCTAAACATCTAAAAAGCTGAAAAGGCTTGGGTGAAGAGATGGGTTTTCAAATGCTTTTTAAAAATTGCCAGAGATGGGAAGAATCGTATTTCAGTAAGGAGCTCATTCCTCAGTCTCGGGGCAGCAGCCAAGAAGGCCCATCCTCATGTGGCCACCAGCCAAGCTGGCGGCAGCTGGACCTCTCCAGATGACCTCAATGGGCAGTGGGGCTCATAATGAAGAACACGTTCTCTTATATACCCAGGGCCCAAGCCATTTAGGGCTTTACTAGTGGGCCCGGGCGCAGAGCATCTGCGCCTCTAGCGTAGCACAGCCTTTCCCTGCCGTCTCGGGGACTGGGGGCAGAGCCAGCTGTGCCGCCGCCGCTGTCGGCTCCCTCCGCCTCGCCCCCCGATGCCGCCGCTGCCTCCTCCCTCCACACACCCCTTTTCCTCCTTGCGGCGGTGGCGGCACTCCGCCTGCCGGCCCAACCAGCTCCTGTTGCACTCTTCTCTCCGGCGGCTGGCCCCAGAGTGCGGCCGGCCCCAGAGCACCGCCGCCGCCGGCCCCAGAGCGCCGCCGCCGCCGGCCCCAGAGCGCCGCCGCCTCGCCTCTGCAGCTGGGCCCGGCCAGGCCTGCCGCCTCGCCTCTGCGGCTGGGCCTGCCTGGCTCCCTGGCCATGGCCTCCGCCGCCTCGCATAATTCTCCTGGGTGTGCGCCAGGACCAATCAGGCGCCCCCGCAGCTCAGCCAATCAGCTGGGCTGCCGGGACGCATTTTTCCTGGGCACACCCAGGAGAAATATATATAGAGATAGGTTATAACCGGCACTTTGCCTGGAAACCTACTGGCAGCCAGTGCAGCTCCATCAGCAAAGGAGTAGCATGGTCTCTCCGAGATGACCCAGAGACCAACCTGGCTGCCGCATTCTGTACCCAATGGAGTTTCCGGACTATGTACCAAGGCAGCCCCACATAGAGCACATTGTAGAAGTCAAGGCTGGAGGTTACCAACATATATACCACTGCTTTGAGGTCACCCATCTCAAGCCGAAGCTGACAGAAAGCCCCTCTGGCCACCGCCTCAACCTCAACAAGATATAAGTGCACCTCAGGTTACACCTCAGGTTGCAAAGGTGTTTGTGTTGGCACAACACAAGTCTTGAATCCAAGTTCCAGACTTAACACTGTGAGCTTGTACAAGAGCCTGACACCAGTGCAACACGGTGGCTCAAGCACTTTGTTAGTCTGGATGTGGTCCGGTGGCTGCAATCTAGACTGGAGAGCTGGAGAGCCAGCGTGGTGTAGTGGTTAGAGTGCTGGACTAGGACCGGGGAGACCCGAGTTCAAATCCCCATTCAGCCATGATACTTGCTGGGTGACTCTGGGCCAGTCACTTCTCTCTCAGCCTAACCTTCTTCACAGGGTTGTTGTGAGGAGAAACTCAAGTATGTAGCACACCGCTCTGGGCTCCTTGGAGGAAGAGCGGGATATAAAGGTAAAAACTACAATAACAATAATAGACTAACATGGCACACACTGGAAAACGCCCCACATGCCCAGAAGAGGAGGGTGATTTTTGGCATTCTCCCCTTCTCTCTGCAGGCCACGGTGCCTCCTGAAGACAGGAATCAGGCCTATCTGGAGGTGCCAGGGAGGGAACCTGGCAAAAAAGCCCTATGGAAGGAGCAACATAGGGACACAGGAAGCTGCTTTCTAGCGAGTCAGACTCTTGGTCCATCTCGCTCAGTTTTGTGACAGACTGGCAGTGGCTTCTCCAAGGTTGCAGGCAGGAATCTCTCTCAGCCCCATCTGGAGATACCAGGGAGAGAACTTGAAACCTTCTCCAGACGCTTTTCCCTGAGCAGCCCCATCCCCTAAGGGGAATATCTTACAGTGCTCACATGGAGTCTCCCTTTCAAAAGCAAAGCAGGGGTGGACCCTGCTTAGCAAAGGGGACAATTCATGCTTGCTACCACAAGACCAGCTCTCCTCCTGTGTGTCCCTCAAGGACTCAGTTTGGGGAAGCAAAGTGGGCTGCAAAATAATGGGGAAATTACCTAAAATCACCCGTGCCCCATTGTGCACATGGACCATGTTTCAGCACACGCAATGTTCGTCTGGAGGTTTGTCACTAACAATAACATGCCAGCAAAACAACCATACAGAACACAAAAGAGCCGCATTACATAAGAGCAGAGAGTACGAACATTAAATAGCGCAGCAGATTGCTTCCCTTGAAGCAAAGCAACACCCTCGCTCTCCAAGTTAGTCTGTTAGGGGGGGAAAATAGCTAAAGCAAGAGAATACCATTATTAGGGCCAACTAAAAGATCACAACGTGGTCAGCAAACCTCCAAAGTTCTTGGAACTCAAAAGCTTGCTCACTGCTTTGGGATATTTTAGTTGGTCCTAAGAAAGCCATCCATCACTCATTCTCAGCTTTTGGATTTCTCCTTTTAAAAAGGAGTCCATTGCAACATTCATAAATCAAAATAGAGGCAGAGTGGCAGAGTGGTTAGCATGCAGGACTAGGCCCAAGCAGACCTGGGTTCAAATCCCCATTCAGCTATGAAGCACGTTGGGCGACTTATATTGTGGCCTAACCTACCTCACAGGGTCAGGGTGAAAGTTAAATGGGGAAGGGGAGAGAACCAGGTATACTGCCTTTACCTCCTTTCAGAAAGAGTGGGATAAACATCTAAATTAAACAAAACAAAACAAAACAAAAGAACAATAAAATTGAAACAAGTCTTTAAAAGTGCCTCAGAATAGGAAGAGAAGGGGCCTGGTAGCTCTCCACTGGAAAAGAATTCCACAATCTCAGCACCATCACCAGAAAGGCCCTGCGGCCTCATGTACCCACCCATCAGATCTTGCTCAGCATCAAAACAGACAGTCCTTGGATGCCAGCCCTAAATGCCAGGTGGGCTTGTGTGGGTGCAGCCACTTCTTATTTTATTTATTTATTTGTTTGATTTCTAGACTGCCCTTACAGAATAGCTCAGGTCAGTTCACAAATCCCACAAAACAGTTAAAATCAAGCAATGATCTAAAATAAAGATTTTAATAAAGCAATAAAGCAGCTAAAAAAAAACACAACAATTCAAAAGCTCACCCCCCCCCCGATACATTAAAAACCCTTTAAAACAATTTAAAAACCCTGGAAGGCCAGGCCAAACGGGTAGGTCTTTAGGGCTCTCCTGAATACCAATAAAGAATTCAAACTACAGATTTCTGCAGGGAGCGCATTCCACAGTCTAGGAGCGGCTAGAGAGACAGCCTGCCTCTGAGTTGCCACCAGATGAGCCGGTGGCAACTGGAGCCGGACCTCCTCAGATGATCTTAGTGTGTGGTGGGGATCAGACTGAAGAAGGCGCTCTCTAAGGTAACCTGTACCTAAGCCGTTCAGGGCTTTAAAACTAATAACCAGCACTTTGTATTTTGCTCAGAAACATATTGGTAACCAATGCAGCTGTTTCAAAACAGGCATAATATGATCTCTCCGAGTTGCCCGGAGACCAGCCTGGCTGCTTCATTTTGAACTAACTGAAATTTCTGAACTACGTACAAAGGCAGTCCCATGTAGAGCGCATTACAGTAGTCAAGCCTGGAGGTTACCACCTAGTGCACCACTGTTCTGAGGTCATCCTCCTCAAGGAATGGACACAGCTGTCAAATCAGCCGAAGCTGACAGAAAGCACTCCTGTCCGTGGCCTCCACCTGAGATACCATAGTGAGGTCTGGATCCAGGATTACCCCCAAGCTGCATACCTGCTCCTTCCGGGGGAGTGCGACCCCATCCAGCACAGGGAGATCTAACTTATCCCTCAGATTCTGAGCCCCTACAATGAGCACCTCCATCTTGCTTGGATTCAGCTTCAATTTGTTATCCCTCATCCAGCCCATTACTGCCTGTAGGCAGGCATTTAGGGACTTAACAGTATTTCTTGATAAAGCAGATGAAAGAGAGAAGTAGATTTGGGTGTCACCAGCACATTGATAATACCAAGCACCAAATCTCCTGATAACCTCATCCAGTGGTTTCATGTAGATATTGAAAAGCAATGGTGACAGAATGGAGCCCTGAGGGACTCCATATAACAGCTCTCGTTTAGAAGAGCAACTGTCACCAAGCTCCACCAACTGGGATCTGCCCGAGAGATAGGAGCGGAACCACTGCAAAGCAGTGCCTCTTATCCCCAACTTCCCCAGGCGACCCAGAATGATACCATGGTCGATGGTATCGAATGCTGCCGAGAGATCCAAGAGAACCAACAGAGTCACACTCCCTCTGTCAATTCCCCGGTATAGGTCCTCCATCAGGCTGGCCAAGGCTGTCTCAACCCCATAGCTCGCTCTAAAGCCAGTTTGAAATGGGTCCAGATAATCAGTTTCCTCCAAAACCGCCTGGAGCTGGTCGTCCACCACCCTCTCAATCACCTTGCCCAACCAGGAGAGAGTAGAGATTGGCCTATAACTATCTATCGCCGAAGGATCCAGGGAAGGCTTCTTAAGAAAAGGTCTAACTATTGCCTCCTTCAGACATGGAGGCACCTTACCCTCCCCTCAATGATGCCTTGAGGCATCTTCTGTGTTCCAAACTGTTTAAAGGTGCATGCCAGCTCTTTAAACTGAGCCTAAACTGAGCTAAAAACAAACAGGCCACCTAATGGCGCAGTGGGGAAATAACTTGCCTAGGGAGCAAGAGTTTGCTGGTTCGAATCTCCACTGGTATGTTCCCCAGACTACGTAAAGTCTGGGAACCTATCTCAGGGCAGCAGCGCACCTATTTCGGGCAGCAGCGATATAGGACGATGCTGAAAGGCATCATCTCATACTGTGCAGTAGATGGCAATGGTGAATCCCTCTTGTAATCTACCAAAGACGCTACGGCGCTTTCCAGACTAGCTGCTCAATAGCAGCAAAATGCCTCCATTCGGGCAAGTCATTTTCAAAACATAAACAGCAGGGGGAGCCATCTCACAGCAACTAACAGCCCGAAAAAACAGCAACATTTTCACGCCGGATATATGACGTCCTAGCTCTATATCGCAAGGATTAAATTCGAAACGAGGCATTGGAAATGTGAATGGTACCCTTCTGTCCGCATAGAGACTGCGGTATCATGATATAGGAAGTGTGGAAGTACACTTCTGAGATACATCCTGACCCCGTTGTAGGGTCTAGTCTGGAAAGTGCCCAGGAGTCGACACCAACTTTACCTTTAAAAAAAAACAAGCAACCCTCCATCGCCCTGTTAAGACATGATGTTGAGTTTCTGCACAGATGTTTGTACACATGTACATGTTTGTGTGCGAGTGACAGGTTCACTTTAGAAGTGACCCTGGATACAGGCCCCCTGGAATGCAGGATACTGATAGGAAATGTACTGCTTTGTGTGTGATGGAGATAACAAGTGAATAACTGTACATGTGTGCAGTGCATGAATAAGCTGTACACAGATTGAGCGCAATGTGTGGGAAAAGCTCATGTGCCCAACGGATCTACTTAAGAGACCTGCTGCTTACACAAATGCGTTCTGCTTCCCTTCCCATCACCTGCACACTTTCGCACAATTCTTGTCATAGCAAACCGCTTCCTTTGCTGTGAGGACACGGCAGGAACCTGGTCCTCTTCATGCTCTCATTGCCTTTGCTCCACCTGTCCCCGTTTTCTGGTTCCTCTCCCTGGTCAGTCACTGTCCCCTGTTTGGCCTGGTTAAGACCTCTGCTAGTGTGAGTTGTCTGGCCGGCCATCCTTCAGGCTTTAGCCCCCTTCCTCGGCCTGGGTGTGGATGCACCTTGATGCATGCACGGAAATGCACACCTGTGGACCATCAGCTGCCTCCTAGCAGCATTGCACATCCTGGCGGGGCTCTCTGTGAACTGCTGATAACCAATTAGCAGGCAATTATGTCTGCCTGACATATCTTTAAAGAACAGAAACTTGCTTGGCTTTCGAATAGAGCACGGCAGAGTAGCGTAAGGAAAATGACTACCGCAGGCAGGACCTACATTTCACCTGTGAAATGTTGGAGGGTATGCCACTGTTTCATACTCAAGCCAAGCAACCTCCCTTCTGAAAGCACCAATGTGCACAAATGATTACTGAGGCAGTGTCTAAACTACAAAACCCATGATGCAACAGTAGTTGCTGTTGACACAGCCACAAACAAAATCATCTGGGGGTACTTACTCAAAGAAAGAAATGGATAGCATCAAATTAACTAATATGCAAACGGAACTTGCCAAAGTCTGAATGAGCAGCTAGGTTTTTCTGCTGAAACCCAGCACTCAAATGAAGGGAACCGTGGTGCAAAACAGGAATCCCTCTGTTATGCACACGTGAAGGTGTGAGGCCATTGGTGTATCTAGCGCACTGCTGTCTACTCTGGCTGATGGGGGTGAGTCCTTGGGGTCTTTTGTATCCCCTGCTGCCTCTTTCTTTCTTTCTTTCTTTCTTTCTTTCTTTCTTTCTTTCTTTCTTTTCTTGTCAGAGGTTGAATCTGGAACCTTCTGCGTGCAAAGCGATGTGCGCGCCCTGCCCCTCACCTCCTCAGGCCTCTCTTGGCCTCTCCAAAAGGCTTTGCACCTGCTTCAGCCTCTGTGGGTGAAACCATATCCCTTTGGTATACAGCTCCAAGCACTATAGAAACATAGAATAGTGAAAGTCGGGATTTCCAGCCAAAGGTGGGCACAGAGCCCCCATGAACTAGTGAGCTTTAGACTAGGACATGTCTTTTTTTTCTCCCGTAAGGTGAATTTCTTCTGAAATGCTAGTCCTTCCCCCACTGTCACACACACACACACACACACACACTCACACTCCAGGACGTACACACACCAGAATATCCAGTGCACTTTGAGAAAGAGATTTTCTCTCCTATGACTCTATGGACCTTTTGCACTGCCTTATTGACCACATTGCCTTCTTAATTAAAAGGGGGATTTTAATTCTCTTGCTTGGTTGGGGATGGGCCTATTGCACAGGGGTAGAGCGCACCTGCTTGGCATGCAGAAGATCCCAGGTTCAGCCCCCGACTTCTCCAGGTAAAGCTGGAAGAGACTCCTGCCTGAAACCCGGAAGAAGCGGCTGCCAGTCAGTGCAGACAATACTGAGCTAGATGGACCAAGGGTCTGACTCAGTATATGGCAGCCTCCTATGTTTATTTTATATTTCACGATAGTTCTCAGAACCTCTAGTTTGCAATATTAATATACACCGTCTACATTCCAGTTCACACGTGCTGGAGCTTGCGGGTCCAAACCCACTGAATGCAATATGCATGGCCTGTAACTTTGTGATAATCTAATGCTTGTCGTGTAGAAGTAAAATCTTTCAAAGCAGAGTTTCCCCATGGAATAACTGAGCCGTGCCACCCAGTCCAAATCTCACTTTTCTAACCTGACCAGTGCCTACGCTGCTATTATTCCCATGGCACGAATCATAAGCAAAACCTGGGGTCTGAGAAATGAACGCAAGCTGGGGAGGGGGCCTGTTATTGCAGGGGAACAACTGAGGGGAAGATCTCCAGAAACCAGCATGTCACCTCTGAGCAGAACCAGTGCCTTTCGAAACGGAACGCACTTCCCGGCGCGGTTACTACGAGACGCTGCAAGAGCAGATCCACACATGCAGCAGAGCCGAGAAGGGCTCAAGCCCCCTTCTCGCTCTCCGCCAGAGCACCAGACTGAAGAAGCGGCTATCCAAAGGCAAGGGAGAGCAGTGGCCATGAGCGCATGCATGCCAGGGGTTCCCAAGAAATCTGTTCGGGAGCCACACTCGGCTCATCGGAGAGGAGGGGAAGAAAGGAAAACCTTCTGGTGAGCGGGCATCTTCTCGAATCCATGCTCGGCACCGTCGCAGCAGCAGCAGCCGCCCATCCTGCTGGCAAGGCGGCGGAGACCAGCAGGCACCGAACGGGTCCAGAACCCGAACCTGCACCGGCACCTGCTCCTTCCTCTTCCTCCTCCCCCCCGATTGCAGCCACAACGGGGCATTTGCAGCCCCAGCCTCCCCGGGTGGAATGCTTAACCCTCTGCACGCCACACCCAGCCGAGAGGGGGAGGCGAGGGCGGACTAAGGCGCGCGGGGGGGTGGGGTGGGTGGGGGTCTCAGGGAGCCTGCCGAGGGGAAACCGCCTGCTGGCGAGCGGGTGACCGGCCCCAGCTGTGCGCGGCCGCGGCGTGGTGCATTGGAGGGGCTGGCCGGGCAGGCGTGCCAGGGCGGGCGGGCGGGCTCGCTGCTGACGGTTGAGCCGGAGGCTCCTGCCCGGGCGTCTGTCTTACCTGGAGAGGCAGCCTCGCTTCGCCTCCTCCCTGGCGCCTGTCCTTGGAGAGCAGAGCCCGGCCTGGGCCCCGGAGGCTCCTCGGCTGCCCTCCGGGTGGCGGCGGCGGCGGCGGCGATGGGGAGAGCGAGTCCAGGCGGCAGGCTCCTGCTGCTGCTGCTGCTGCTGCTGCTCAGCCCTCCTCCTCCTCCTCCTCCTCCGTCCGTCGGTCCGTACCTGCGTCTCCTCCTCCTCCTCCTCGCCGGCTCCTGCGAGATCCCGCTGCTTCCCAGAGAGGGCGGTATCAGCCCTCCTCCTCCTCCTCCTCCTCCTCTGCCAGGCAGCGGCGCCTCCTGACGGGCAGAGGCGGCGAGAGGAGGGAGCGGAGGCAGCGCATCTCTCAGGCGGAGGCAGCAGGCACCGGCGGAGCTGCGCCCGCTCCAAAGCCTTTGTCGGCTGGTGGGGCTGAGGAGGAGGCCGGGCAGGGACTGGGAGCGAGCTGGTCCTCAGCACCCTCCTGCCGCCGCCGCCGCCGCCCGCGATGCGCGAGCCTCCTTGCCCTGCGAGCCAGAGGGAGGGGGAGAGGGGAGGGGAGGGGAGATGCAGCAGGAGCCTCTCAGGGCTGGCGGGGCGGGGGGGGAGAGAAGGCGTCTGCAGCTGCTCAAGAGGCTGAGGGAGGGGAGGCTGGGCATGGCTCGCAAGCCCCCTCCCCCCCCAGCTGGCTGTGCATTGTGCAGCGCCAGGAGGAGAGCCCCACAGCCTCCGCGAGCGCAGCTCCTTCTTCTGCCTGGAAGACGCCGCCCCCCCCCCCCCCACGCCCGCTGTGGGTCTTGAGAGCTGCCGCAGGCAGCTGCCTCTACTCCAGCCCCCCCCCCCCCATGCCAAGCCGCGGGGCAAGGAACGCGCCCCTGCCTCTCTCCCCCCAGCAGGTCTACAGCGACCTCCCCGCCCGCCGCTCTCCCTGATCCCCGGAGCGCAAGGGGGTGTCTTGCAGCCAGCAGCCCACACCCCCCTCCACAGGGGCCCTGCTAGACACGGAGCGGGGAGGGCGCCGCCGCCGGGGCGTGTGTGGGGGCTGCGAGCGGCCATGGCGCGAAGAGGCGCCTCCTCTCTGGCGGGCTCCTCTGCAGCTCCGCATTTCAGCTCCGGCGGAGGGAGAGAGCCGGGCTCGTCAGAGGCGCCCAGGGGCCCTCCAGCAGCAGCAGCAGCCAAGTGTGTGCAGAGCCCGGCGCAGAAAGGCCCCGACTTGCCCGGACCCACAGAGGGGGGGTTTCTGGGCGGAAGCCGGGTTTTGCCCAGCCAGCTGGGCAGGCGGGTGGAAACAGCACCCTGAGCACACAACCCCATGCCTTACCCCACACACTCATCCCCATGTGGAAGAAGAGTGTCTTAAGAACATAAGAGCAGCCCTGCTGGATCAGGCCCATCTAGGCCATCATCCATCATTCACACAACGCACGATCCACTTGTGGAACTCTCTGCCACAGGATGTGGTGACAGCCAACAACCTGGATGGCTTTAAGAGGGGTTTGGATGACTTCACGGAGGAGAGGTCCATCAATGGCTACTAGTCAGAGGGTTGTGGGCCACCTCCAGCCTCAAAGGCAGGATGCCTCTGAGCACCAGTTGCAGGGGAGAAATGGCAGGTGAGAGGGCATGCCCTTAACTCCTGTCTGTGGCTTCCAGCGGCATCTGGTGGGCCACTGTGTGAAACAGGGTGCTGGACTAGATGGGCTTCCTTGGGCCTGATCCAGCAGGGCTCTTCTTATGTTCTTATGTTCTGTTTCACACAAGGGCCCACCAGATGCTGCTGGAAGCCACAGGCAGGAGTTGAGGGCATGCCCTCCCTCCTGCTGTTACTCCCCTGCAACTGGGACTCAGAGGCATCCTGCCTTTGAGGCTGGAGGTGGCCTATAGCCCTCCAACTAGTAGCCGTGGATAGACCTCCTCTCTTCCATGAAGTTACCCAAACCCCTCTTCAAGCCATCCAGGTTGTTGGCTGTCACTACATCTTGTGGCAGAGAATTCCACAAGTGGATTATGCGTTGTGTGAAAAAGTACTTCCGTTTGCTGGTCCTAGATTTCCCGGCAATCCATTTCATGGGATGACCCCTGGTTCTAGTGTTCTGTGAGAGGGAGAAGAATTTCTCTCTATCCACTTTCTCCACACCATGCATGATTTTATAGACCTCTATCATGTCACCCCTCAGTCATTTTTTCTTCTAAACTAAATAGCTCCAGGTGTTGTAGCCTTGCCTCATAAGAACTAGGCCTCTGTTCATCAACTGAAACTGGCCACTTCGTGACCCCAGACTGGGGCTCCTCCTAATCAGAGGATGAAGCAGACCGTCCTGGGAATGACAACGAATATAAGAAGACCCTACAGTTCAGAGAGCAGAGGAACCAGCTCCAGATCCCCATCATGACCTGAGGACACACCCCTGACTTGCAGGAGTCCATCAAGGACCTGTCTGTCCAAGAAGAAGATTCCCCGTGCTTTGGGGGATTTTGCCTACAAAATTGGGGAAGGTCCCTTTAAACTAGGTCCCTTTAAATTATAGATCCTTCCCCAGGGAAGGGGTGGGGCTAATCCACTCTATCTGACAAGAGGTTCCAAGGATCCCCGGAGCACTGTCAAATAGGGGTGTGTGTGTGCACAAAACCAGGTTGACTGGTTCGGTTTGAGTCTGGACTGGATTCGAACCAGACCAGGCACATTTGGTTTTGCCATCCCACAACATCCCCCCCCCCGAGTTTGGTTCGGTCTGGGGAGGGGTTTCACAGTTTTTTTTAAAAGGCCATGCAGAATCCCATTGGGCATGCAAGGTGGCCTCCAAAATAGCCACTGCAATGGGGATGAGGCCCTCAACGCACCAAAGACCACCCAAACTGGGTGATTTGGGCATTAATGGAGGCTGGGGGGGAGGGGGGAATCTCTGGAAACACCCCCCCCCACACACACACACACAGAGCCTTGGAGAAGCCCCCCCCGAGGGGATGAGTAATTTTAAGAAAATTAGCACCCCCAGAATAGGTTGGGGGTGGATGGGTTTTGGTCCGCTATCAAACCATCAAACTGAAGCGGTTCAGTGTGGAAACTCACCTGTTTGCACATCCCTACTGTCAAATTCCCTCACCACTCTCACTCCCCTGCTCAGAGCTGTCCAAGGTGCTGGTCTCATTACTGTGGCATTTTCGGCAGTCCCTCCGGTGACTCCTCTCAGCCTCTGGAATCCTGTCTGGTCGGAATCTTCAGGGGCCAGTGATGATTCCACCTGGAACAGGACGCATCCTCAACACACTGTAACCAACACAAACCGCCCTGCAGTGTTGGCTTGCTTGCAAATTAGTCAGTCACCGCTGGTCATCCTTCAGCAGGTCTTCATGTTCCCTTCTTGCCGACTGCAATTAGCGGCTAGATGGGAGACCAAGGCGACCTTTCACACTCAAACAGGCTTTCAACACAAAACGAGGTGACTATTTCCCACACACCAAAATGGCATTTTTGTGCTATGCTGTGTGAACAAAATTGTGACACCCCCCCATTCCTTTCGACAGCTGCAGTTGGGGTATGGTGGGGATTTGTCTTCATTTTCAACCTTCATTTGTTTGTGGCGTTGCTTATCTCTAGATGATGGCTTGACTTTCCACAGTTGTGTTATCACACTTCTCATTTCTATTTCCAGCATCTGGTGTGTGTGCACAGAGATTTGGCCTGAACAATCTGTACTATCTGAATTTAAAAAAAACCAAAACTATTTGTGCTTTTGCTTGCTCTAGGAGGGCTTGGCCAGATGGGACTTGCATAGAGCATCAATGTCTGTCAGCACTGGGCTGGAGTCAGCCAAGCATGTGGGGAGCTGAAGTGGGAGTCCCAGCAGGATTAGGACTGGCGCTGAGAAGGGGCCCTGCGATGGATCCACGGGAGGCTCAGTCCAGAGGCAGAGTCAATTGCAGGCCAGGCTTGGTGCAGAGAAGTCCAACCAACTGGAGCAAGATGGTTAGGAAGGGGGCAGGCGGGGGAGTGACAGATGGGGCAGATGGCATATATGGGGAGAGAAGAGGCAGGAAGACATACCTAGAGCTAGGACTAAGCGGGGGGGTGTGCATTTTGCAAACAATTTTTTGCTGGGTTTTTTTGCTGCCACTTTTTGATGATTTCTTGGTGGAGGGAGTGTTCCCAAAGGAAGCAAAGGTGGAGGGAGTGTTCCCAAAGGAAGCAAAAAAAAAAAAAAAAAAAAAAAAGCTGATTCAGAGTGAAGGCAGTGCAGATCCAGCAAGTATTGCCTTCACTTCCAGTTGCCTTCACTTCCAATTGGCTCCAACAGAGCTGTGACATCATCATGCTCACCACATTGTCTCTGCTCCTGGGCACTCAAGGGTGATGGAGGTGGCTGCAAGTGAGGGTCAGGAACCCTGCTGGGGAGCCTTGAGGCAACAGTGCTCTGGGGCTCTTCTGAACTGCTCCAGCCCGGAAAGATCTGGGAAATGGTTAGGTAGTGGGCTTCTCTGATGGAGTCTCCTCTGGGCTGGGGTCTGGGCAAACCCCAACAGCCACTCAGGCAAGATCAGAGTCTGACAGGTGCCTAGCTGAAGGCCTAGGATGAGTCAGAACCATTATTTGTCCAATAATATTTGCATGCATTGGACCTGGGAGAAAATAATTGTCCCTTCTTCCTTCCTGGGGTCCCACTGCAGCCTTGGGTGACTCACAACAAGGCGGCACAGTGCACAGAACAGAGGCAGTTCTCAGTGGAAGCACTGGCTGACCCCCACAGTGGGGGAACCCCATCAGCCCCAACCAGTTCACCAGCTGATGGCCAACATTAGCTGCACATTCTTTTCCTTGGCGTCCACGCAAGGCGCCATCATGGACCACAAGGCAAGATTCATCAGTATCCAGCTTGAAGGGCCTTGTAAGACATGTGGTGGCAGAAAGAACGGCAAGCAACTCCATAGCTGAGGACCAGATGGCTTTTTTCCCCCGTTCCAGGCCATCCCTGCATCGCATTGCAGGAGTAGAATATGACTGTTTGCTGTTTCTGCGTCAAATGTGTTTCTGTCTGAGCAGGAAGTGGGGCGATAGGTAGTACCCTGCAGAGCAGACCGCATAGGCTGCTTTCAGGTAGATTTGTCACCAGAGCAGGAAAGCCAGCTTGGCCAGGTGTCCTTCTGCCTGCCCCACTTGCCGGCCAAAAAATCAGGAAAGCTGCATCTTCCTCGGCTGGTTTCTCCCCGCTTACTTATTTCCATTTGTGGGGCTGGGCCTTGAGTGGGAGGCTGACCCAGTGGTGGAAGCCGGAGACAGGTGGTGAGGTGTTGATGACAGCAAGGAGGGGTCTTTCGACGACGACGACGACGACGACGACTACTACTACTACTACTTATATACTGCTTTTCAACAATGTTTCCAAGGCAGTTTACATAGAAAAATAAAGAATAAGCAAAAAAGATGGTTCCCTGTCCTCAAAGGGCTTACAATTTTAAAAAAGAGATATAAAGTAAACAGCAGCAGCAGCCACTGAAGGGATGATGTGCAGGGGTTGGATAGGGCCATTTGTCCCCCCACTGCTAAATATAACAGACTCACCACTTTGAAAGGTGCCTCTTTGCTCAGTTAGCAGGGGTCTTATCTGGCCAGCCTGCTCACTCACTCAGGGGAGCAAAGGAGCTGCAAAGAAGATGGAGGAGAAGGCTCAGGTGTCATGGCTCTAGGTCTGGAGGCCTGTCGTGCTGGGGAGGACAGGAACTATTCGGGGGATGAGTTGGGGTGGGAAGCTGTAGCCACCATGACCCAAGGAGGTGCCATTGCCTTCCTCCTCAGACCCATGCTCCCCAGCCTCACTGGAGTCAGTGCCTACAGAACAAAGTGTTGGCCCTTTAAACTCTGGAAACTCCTGCATGAGGGGGGAAAGCAGGAGACAGGGAGAGCTGAACTCTTTGAAGGCTCAGTTGGGACCAGCTCCCTGCTGAAGCAACATCTATCTCCTGGTGGATGCCCTGCACCTAGCCCTCGGAATTCTCCAAGTCCTGATCTTGCCCTCGGGGGAGCTGGCCATGGTCCTGTTGCTCTGTTAGTTTCCTGCCCCTGAATGGGTCCCCTTCCACTGCTGACCTTAGCCTCCTGGAACCCAGCAAACCTCTGCCTTGGAACAGGATGCCAGGCAGGGAGTGGACAGCCCTCAAGGCAAGTGCTCGGCTTGGGTTTGCATTTTCTGCCATTGATACACTTCCTGTCCTTGTGACAATGGCTGTATTCTCCATCAGTAAAATGGGTAGATCTCATCGAAATGCTTGACCTGTAGTCTGTGGCTTGCCCTCCACTCTCCCCAATGTGAGAGTCAAACCACGCACGATGAGGCCATTCAGGAGGAGAAAGAGTAGGACTGGTCCAAGGCCAACTGGTGTGAAGCATGGCTGAGTAGGAATCTGAACGCAGATCTTCCCGGTCCAAGTCTGGTTCCCTTGTACTTCACCACAAAGGCAAAAAGTTAAGCTGCTCAAAATGTCAGAAAAGCAAGAACACGAGGAAATTTTGGACAACTTCTTTGGATCTCAGGAGCCACTTAGCCTTAGCTCGGCATCAAGGGCCAGCAGGCAAGACTTAAATAGGCTTAAGATGGATCAAAGGAGATGTTTTGTACAAGTACATAGGTTAGATGTGGTTTGGTGCAAAAAGATCTCGGGTTGTAGCAAAGCATGCTGTGGCCAAGAAGCAATAGTTGACATTCTTCTGCTGAAAACACAAAGAACTGCAGTTATTGGACTCTGTGCCTGGGGGACCACACAACTACTTGTGTGTCATTGTTCTGGCAGGACCTATAGAGGGCCCTTGCTGGATCAGGCCAAGGCCTATGTAGGCCAGCATCCTGCTTCTCACAGTGGCCCACCAGTTTCCTCTGGGAAGCCCAGAAGTGGGACAGGCAGGCAAACACCCCTCTCCTTCCACTGCTCCCCTGCAACTGGTATTCAGCGGCATTCTGCTTCTGTGCCAGGAGGTAGCAGATAGACTTATCCTCCATGGATTTGTCTAAGCCCCCTTTAAAGCCATCAGCACGAATGGCTATCACCACATCTTGTGGGAGTGGACTCCATAGATTAAGGATGCACAGAAGGAACAAGTTTTTTAGCTGTCCTAAATC
This sequence comes from Hemicordylus capensis, assembly GCF_027244095.1. Taxonomy (NCBI): domain Eukaryota; kingdom Metazoa; phylum Chordata; class Lepidosauria; order Squamata; family Cordylidae; genus Hemicordylus; species Hemicordylus capensis. The sequence goes on from NC_069661.1 coordinate 4,787,090, forward strand.
TTTGGCCAGCCGATTTCATGGGATGACCCTGTGTCCTAGTATTTTGAGAGAGGGAGAAAACGATCTCTCTGTCCACTCTCTCCACACCATGCATAATTTCACAAGCCCCTCTTAAAGTAAAGTGTGCTGTCGAGTCGGTTTCGACTCCTGGTGACTACAGAGCCCTGTGGTTTTTGCTGGTAGAATACAGGAGAGGTTTACCATGGCCTCCTCCCACACATCTTCCTATATCGCTGCTGCCAGATATAATACCAGTGGGGATTGGAACCAGCAACCTCTTGCTTGATAGTCAAGCATTTCCCCGCTGAGTCATTCGGTGGCTTCCATTTCCCTCTTAGTTGCCTTTTTTCTAAGCGAATGCATCCCAAACACTGTACCTTTTCCTCATAAGGAAGGTGCTCCAGCCCCTGAACATTTCTAATTTCATAATATCCTTTTGGGGATGTCAGGACCTGAAAAGCAGATAGGCTATTCCTGCATTTTGTCCTGGCTCCCACTAGGTGGCATTACCTGTTGGATCTGCTCTGTAATGGCCAAAAAGGCATCACTAGGGCTGAGACATCCAAACCAACCACGGCCTTCTTTGTTTCTATTTTATACCGCTTCTGTTCTAGCTCTCTGGGTGTTCAAAGCGATGCAAAAGTTACGATTGATCTGATCTTACCCAGGGAAGGGGTGTTTGCCTGTTCTGTTCACCTGACTGTTGTATTCTGTCTAGCAGTTCTTTATGATTTGTTGATTCAAATTTTGTCCCAGTACGGATCCCATAGAGAGCGTGTGGGCAAGGGGTAGAGCCTCCACACCCCCTGGGGGCCTCCAAATCCTTTTTAGTCTGTCCTGGGTGGTGTGGCCGTGTTAAAATGTTAAAAATATTGTGTGTGGTAGGTGGGAAGGGTCTTAAAAAGCCTTTAAGCCCAGGCTCCCAAATTGCCTAGGTGCATCTCTGTTTACGAGGGAAGCAAGCAGCTATAAAACACGGACCCAAATAAACTGCTCAGGCATGTACCACATCCCAATTACTCGGGCTGACATCCTGACTAATGCTGCACTTTTGCAACATGCTAGCACAAGAAGACTTCACAGTTGTGCTAAGTCATGGAGATTTTCAGAACTGCCCTTTTGTGCAAAGGTTTCCTGAAGAACATATGAGGTCATGTGCCACAGATGGTGCACCTTGTTGTGCTAGTGCCACACTAGTCTGGAACACATGCTCCAGGCTTAGAGCAACTAACTAACATGGATAGTTATGATTTGGAACATAGGAAGCTGCCATCTACTGAGTCAGGCCGTCGATCCATCTAGCTCAGTATTATCTACCCAGACTGGCAGTGGCTTCTCCAAGGTTACAGACAGGAGTCTCTCTCAGCCGTATCTTGGAGATGCTGTCAGGGAGGGAACTTGGATTCTTTCCATGCAGATGCTCTTCCCAGAGTAGCTCCATCCCCTGAGGGGAATATCTTACAGTGCTCATGCGGGTAGTCTCCCATTCAAATGCAATCCAGGGAGGACTCTGCTTAGCAAAGGGGACAATTCATACTTGCTAACACAAAACCAGCTCTCCTTCCTCTGGAATGCCTTATCCATGGTGAGTGAGTTCTAGAAATGTATCACATGCAGGTTTGGGGGTAATGGGTTCACTTCTATGTCCAGAGGAGGGCACCTCCCAGAACCAAAGAGCCATCAATTTGGATCAGTTATTAGTCTTTTTAAAAAATTCTCATATAAACCAGGGCTGCACAACTTTGGTCCTCCAGCTGTGTTTGCACTACAACTCCCATAATCCCCAGCCGTGGCCAATAGTCAGGAATTATGGGAGTTGTAGTCCAATATCTGCAGGAGAGACAAAGTTGTACAGCTCTGAAATAAACATTTGTTCCTGATCTGGAAAGCAAACACAAATAACAAAACACTGAAAATTGAGTAGGCACTGAAAAATTCATAAACGTTATACAAGATTAACAACAGGGAAACCTTAGATCAGTTATTTTAAAAGCGCATCAGGTCTAACATCATGGTTGTATTTAATTTTACAGAACATTGTGAGCATAGACTGGTTTGGCATACATTTGTTTTCTATAAAGTGTCCTTCCTAAACCTGCATATAAGTTATGATTTGGATGGTCAAGGCCATTGTGGCTGGGGATGATGGGCTTTGTAGCCCAACAAAATCTGGGGACCCAAGTAGGGGACCTCCGTCGTAGAGGTATCATTGTTTTTAATAAAAATCATCTTGCTACAGAAAAGACAGCTGTGTAGGATGTCTGTCTGCCGGGGTCTTGAATGGATAACCTGAAAAAGGGAGAAAAGGAGAGGAAAGGTTGTGCCGTCGAGTCAGTGTTGACTCCTGGTGACCACAGAGTCATGTGATTTTCTTGGCAGAATACAGGAGTGGTCTGTCAGTGCCTCCTCCTGCACAGTGTGAGATGATGCCTTTCAGCACCTTCCTATATCACTGCTGCCCGATATAGGAGTTTCCCATGTTTCAGGAAACACACCAGTGGGGATTCGAACCAACAGCCTCCTGCTCTCTAGGTAGGTTGCTTCCCCATTGCACCATTAGGTGGCTGAAAAAAGGAGAAGCTTAGAAAAAAGTTGACTGTGGGGAGACATGACCGAGGTCTCTAAAATAATGCATGGAGTGGCGAGAGTGGAGAGAAATTTTTATCCCTCTCTCGCAACACTAGAACCAGGGGTTATCGCATGAAACTGGAGGGTCGAAAAATTTAGGATCGGCAAGAGGAAGCACTTTTTCACACAATGCATAATGAGCCTATGGAATTCTCTGCCACAAGAGCCTGGATGGCTTTAAGAGGGGTTTAGATAAATTCCCTTCAACACAGAAAATGAAATGTCAGGAGAAAAGATTCTTACCTATTCTCCTTGTTTACTATGTACAGGGATATTTTTTATATGAAGGAGGAGAATTCAGTCAGTGAGGCTTCACATGAACTGATACAGTTCATGTGAGAGGTGAGCTGGTCTTGTGGTAGCAAGCATGACTTGTCCCCTTAGCCCTGGTTGCATCTGAATGGGAGACTTGATGTGTGAGCACTGGAAGAGATTCCCCTCAGGGGATGGAGCTGCTCTCTCTGGGAAGAGCAGAAGGTTCCAGGTTCCCTCCCTGGCAGCATCTCCAAGAGAGGGCTGAGAGAGACTCCTGCCTGCAACCTTGGAGAAGCCGCTGCCAGTCTGGGTAGACAATACTGAGCTAAACAGACCAAGGGTCTGACTCATTATATGGCAGCTGCCTGTGTTCCTAGTCCAGAGACAAGTTGACCTCCTCCGTGAGAAGTGGGCTGAAGACGTGGCATCAACTCACACAGAACCAGGGGCAGGAAGGGACAGGGGTGCGGATACAATTGAACAAGAGGGGAGGCATCAATGTCCCTGGGCTGGGGCTCTGAGGGAGGGGGTTCTGCCCGCTGGTTGACAGCTTATGTTTCTCTTATCTGTGTGTTGCTGGTCTAAGGCCATAAAGGAGATATTTATCAATCTGTTTCTTTTTATTCACCATACTTATATACTGCCTGATATATGTATCTCTAGGCATTGTACATAATCCAAAATACAATATAAAAAAGGATAAACACAATTAAAACAAAATTTAACACTAATTTTGATGAAAAGCCTGAGAAAACAGGTGTGTCTTAAGGGTCTTTGAAAAAGCAATCAGAGAAAGAGACGCTCTTGCTTTGACAGGGAGCATATTCCAAAGCCCAGGGGCAGCCACAGAGAAGGCCTGGGCCCAAGTTGCCACCAAAAGAGCCATTTTTGGAAGGGTAGTATAGAAATTGAATGAATGAATGAATGAATGAAAGAATGAATGAATGCATGCATGAATGAGCTGTTTGCAACTGTAACCAGACCTCCCCAGATGATCTTAATAGGCAGCAGGGTTCATGATAAAGGAGGCTCTCTCTTAAATACCCTGGACCCAAACCGTTAAGGGCTTTGTAGGTGATAACCAGCACTTTGTATTTCACCCAGAAACATATCAGCAACCAGTGCAGTTCTTTCAAAACTGGTGTTATGTGGCCCCTTCGTGTTGTCCTAGAGACCAATCTGGCTGCCGCATTCTGTACTGTTTGTAGTTTCTGGATTACGTACAAAGGCAGCCCCACACAGAGCGCATTACAGTAGTCAAGCCTGGAGGAGAACAGCATACGTACTACTGTTCTGAGGTCATTTTATCTCCAGCAATAGACATAGCTGATGTATCAGCCGAAGGTGTAACAAGTGCTCCTGGCCACTACTTGACTGCTTGCTCTTTGCTTCTCCCCCGTGTGCCTCTCTGAAGATGAAGACTGGGTGGGGGGGGGTCCATCTTCACTTTTTGGCCCAGGGCTGACCCCAACCTTGCTGTGCCCCTGGGAAGGGAGAGTTCTGGCTCAGTAATAGATAAATAGGCCTCAGCTGTAGGAACGACGCTTGTTTCAACACTGCATTTTCTTGTCTAGTATGCTGTATTTCAGATATTAAGGAGAGAGGACCTTTCTAGCTTTTGATGATGTAGATCAGGCAATAGTACCTTTTTGGCATCTAAAAAGTGGGGGGTGTCTATTGAAAGTGGCTCTTTCACACCCTTTGTAATTTTGCTTTTGCTCCTTCAGCAAAGTGCTTCTTATTTCTTTTTTAAAGGCTCTGTTATCTTTTGGAAGGTAGTAGGGATTTTAAGGATGCTGTGTGCAGCCCTTACATTGTACAAATTCCGTGTAAGAGGTACTGAAATCCTGGCTGAGCAGAAGAAACATGCCAGTGGCTCCTTCTGCTCTCCACCCACCCCTAACCAAATGGTATGGAACTGCCCTCAGTCTTACTACACCATCTGTAAAATGGGAACAAGAGTGTTAATTTGGAGGACTGAAGCGGCTGTGGGTTAGTAGGAATCAGGACCTGCAAATGAATGTTATGTGCCAAAGTACTGTATCTGGCAGATATTATTTAGATGTAGCAAACTTCTTTTGCTAATCAACCAGAAGGACAAGCAAGCTATGCAAGGCATGGGAACTGATGTTGGAATATAAGAGCCAGTGTGGTGTAGTGGTTTGAGTGCTGGACTAGAACTGGGGAGACCCAAGTTCAAATTCCCATTCAGCCTTGATACTTGCTGGGTGACTCTGGGCCAGTCACTTCTCTCAGCCTAACCTACTTCACAAGGTTGTTGTGAGGAGAAACTTAAGTATGTAGTACACCGCTCTGGGCTCCTTGGAGGAAGAGCGGGATATAGAATGTAAAAATTAATAATAATAATAATAATAATAATAATAATAATAATAATGATCTGCTAGCTGATTCAGTGTTGATCAACAGGCAAAGAGGAAGCCCAAATATTGGTTAAAGTGTCTATATGGTGGGATCAAACAGAGCTAATAATAAACATGCAGACTGCCAGTTTTTCACAACAGTATCATTGCGATATGATTGAGCACCAGGCACAAAGACACGTGTTGGAACACACTCATCTCTCTTTGAGAAAATCCCTTACTTGCTTTTGTTTGGCTCTTACTTGCTTTTGTTTTCCCTTATTTGCTTTTGTTTTGCTAAATGAGACATAGAAAAACACTCCCACAAAATGAATGTCCCATAGTGGTGGCAGCCATGGAGGAGGAAGAGAAGGAGGATTAAGGATTTCCACCCATAGAGTTGGGCTACTGTGGTGTTGCCCATAGAGTTGGTGGCTAGACTGGTGCTAGACCACTAGTTAGACTGGTGCTGGTGGCTCTGTGGCGCTGCCAGCTGCAGCAGAGGTGAGGAAGCAGAGTGGTGGTGGTGGTGCTGGCTACAAATCTTCTGTTTCCCCACATCTGCTGCCGGAAGTGACCCGCGTCACCCTGATGCATGGGCTGGGCCCGCCCTGGTGGCCACTATGAGGCTGAAGACCTGGCTCGCTGTCTTGTCCTTTATCTATTGTATAAAGAGCCAAAAGATAGATTTTTACAAGAACTTATTTGCAAGTGAATCGATTTGACCCAGACCTGGACAATCTGCTCTCTTCTTGTGGCTATAGATGTGTTTGTAACTCACAGGGCAACGTTTTTCACCAAAGCTGTTGGAGGTCTTAGAGAAAACTGGATAAAACAAATTTGCTATTCCTTGCGTGCCAGATCAATTGCTGTAATGGTACCGGTTTTCCAATGAACCTTCAGAATTCTATGCCGTCATCATTTACCATTGAATGAACTTGCAATGACCTTTCGGTTGCAGATACATTTTACTGCTTGCTTGCATGCGTGTGGGGGAGAACCCTGCTCAGTTCCCCTTCTAAGCTCTGAAATGCAGCTGCCCATCTCTGTAGCCCTTAAGGAGGAGAGAGAGAAAGAGGGAAGCTGAGACTTTTAGGGACAGTGTGGCTGTGACGGAGGCCTGCCCTTGGATTGGGACCAGCCTGTCTGCCTCTAGGGTCTCTCTGTAGAAGGCACAGACCAGGTGAGTCATTTCCAGATCAGGACATGCCTTCCTCGACCCCCCAGTCAGGATCCAGCCCCCCCCATTTTCAGTTCCTTAAGCTCCCATTACAAGCTTTCCCCGGGTCTCGCCTGCTGCTCCTCCTTTCAGATGGGAAAGTCACGCTGTACACTGACTCTGCTAAGTCTGCCTGGCCACGTGGTTCCTGGGGACAGTTAGGGCCCCTGGCTTGACCCCTTCCTTGAGAGAGGGTGGGCTGCCTCTCAGTTTTCCCCTCTTCCTGCCACTGTCTGGAGGTGCCAACACCCCCTCCTGATCCTCATTGTGATGATGTTGTATGATGCGGGTATCAATTTGAACAGGGACGTAGCTATGGGAGAGAGGCCCCTCTGGGGTGGAAGTAACCGTGACTAGCTGGGAGAAGCTCAATTAGCAGCAGAATGACGAGAGAGCTGTTCAGTTTACCAGCCTGAGTTGCAGATACAAGTACATGAGTCGACCAGCCTTGTTGCTTGGTTCTTCTTGAGAAACATCACATTCCGCACATCCTGGGGCTTTCCAGGACATTCCAAGCCAGCCCGTGGCCCACCTAAGCCTGAACATCGTTAACTAAATTTGTCCTCCTAAGAGCATTTCAAGGCATTTTATTTCTATCCTGCTCCTCCAGCTCACTGGTGCTCAGCATATGCACACACACCCCCTGTGGAAGGAGATTACAATTTTCTCTGTCTTCCCTTGTCATGAATTGTGCTTTTAACACACAACAATAATGGCTTTTAACACAGAACAACTGAATAGTTGTCATTTAGACAATAGGATATCGTGAGATTTTGATAAAGAACAATTTTTGTAGCCTCTTGTATAAGAATTTCATCCTATCAGTTCATCATAAAAAGGAGCAATTTTCCCAGAAAAAAATGTCATATATTTTGGATTAGTCAGCATTTTAACTTCATAGTCCTTATCAGCGTTTGCATGCCTGCCTCTGATCAATGATTTCCCATACTAATATAAAGCCATTTGGAATTTAGCAGTTGTGTAGTCAATAACAGTCTTATCTCTCTTCTCGTGGAAGGAATGTTCTCTCTATGAAAATTGTTCAGTGTAGGATTGTTTGTGGTTCCAAAAACACATGATAGCCTGTTATTATTATTTAGTACAATCTGTTATTTGGGCCCAATATATCTGAATTTTGGGACAGCTCCAGAGACTGTGGATACAAGTTCCTATGTTGCCACTTTTCTTCAGCATTGTTTGGGATATATATATTAGACATATAAAATTGTTTCACCCAGTGGCCTATCAGATGTCCCTGGGAAGTCCACAGGCCAGAGCTGAGGGCATGCCCTCTCTCTTGCTGTTGCTCCCGCACAACTGGTATTGAGAGGCATCTTGCCTCTGAGGCTGGAGGTGGCCTATAGCCACCAGACTAGTAGCCATTGATAGCCTTGTCCTCCATGAATTTGTCCAAGCCCCTTTTAAAGCCATCCAAACTGGTGGCCGTCACCACATCCCGTGGCAGAGAATTCCATAGACTAATTATGCGCTGTGTGGGGAAAAAAACAGACTTCCTTTTGTTGCTTCTGAATTTCCTGGCCTTCCGTTTCATGGGGTGACCCCTGGCTCGGTTGTGGTAAGAGAGGGAGAAAAATGTCTCTCTCTCTCCATGCTCTCCACACCATGCATAATTTCACAGCTGAAATCTTAAATCCCTGCTAACTGGGCCAAGAGGCACCATTTATGTGGCGGCTCTCTTATACTTAGCAGAGAGCCTAATCCCAACCTAGTATTCCTCCAGAGGTTATTGCTGGTGTCACTCTTGAGTCTCTCTTTAGACTGTGGGCGCTATTGGGACAGGGAGCCATCTTCTTCTTATCCCTTTAGTTATGTAACCACTTTTGAAAAGCAGTATGCTTAATAATAACTGTATTGATGTTAAGTGAAGAGGACATAAAAGGAGCAGATGTCCATATTTCTGGCCATATATCACAACAATAAAAACAGAGACATAATCAATCAAAAATAAGACAAAACCCATACCAATATACATTCATTTAAAATTATTCAAAGAGTTTTAAACAGGCCATACTCCTCCTGTGACATTTATTGGGTGACAATTTTGCCTTTTCACACCGTTTCATTCCATCTGTTAATTCCAGGTTGTGTCTGGAATTTTGTCTCATGGAATTTTCATCTGTAAAGGTAAAATGTGCTGTCAAGTCTGGCCAGTGAATTCAGAAACTGGAGACTGCTCTGGAAGCAGGCAAATCCTTATTTGGTCCCATAGCTGAAACTGCTTTCAGTTTTGGGGTGTGGTGAAATTTGGGGAAGGGGCTCACAGGGACCACAACAACACTCCACATGGTGGTCACCAGTTGGTGGCCACCATTTCCCCACAGAAGTCCCTAGAGCAATGCTATATTATGACATTGGCTGCCTTCAGATGTAACATGGAACCACGGGTCCAGTGGGGCTCCGTGCCCCACTCCCCCTGCTCTCCCACCCTCTTTTGCACATTCAGGAGAGCATCCTCTCTGCAGTCAGCAAGACTGCAGAGAGGTGAGGGAGCTGGCTGTGTGGCCTTCCTTCTTTCCTGAGGGACAGCCTGCACAGCCAATAGCAGCCAGAGCAATGGAGGAGCTTCCTCCCTCAACTCCGGTTGTTGAAAAGGCTAACAGTGGTGTCAGTGTTCAGATGTAATGCTGGCACCACCAAACCGAAGGTGATGACCACAAAACCAAGAGATAACCAAAGGTGACAAATGGAGTTTGGGGAGTGAAACTGCAGGTCCATTTTCCCCTTTAACTGTATTTTGCTGCATTTGGATATTCAGTTAACAAAATCAGAAGTGAAGGGACCTCTGGTTTTGTGCTATGTATGAATGAGGCCATTGAGTCATTTTGATCAGGTAAAGTAAAGGTAAAATGTGCCGTCAAGTCGGTGTTGACTCCTGGAGACCAAAGAGCCCTGAAACTATCTTTGGTAGAATACAGGAGGGGTTTCCCAGTGGTGATGCTCTCACATTTAGCAGGGGGAGAGCAACTGGCCCTATCCAGCCCCAGGACACCATCCCTCCAGTGGCTGTGGCTGGTATCTATCTTATGCTTCTTTTCAAAGTGTGAGCCCTTTAGGGACAGTGAACCACCTTTCTTATTTACTTACTGACACTTTTGTCAAAAAGTGGTATGTAAATATTCATAGCAGTAGGCAATGCAACACAGGAGAACGTTGCTCCAGCAAGGCCTTGTAGCAGACTGCTGGTTCTTACAGCTGCTGTCTCAGTGGAGTGAAGGGGCCACACCTCTTCCTTTGGAAAGGCTCTGTCTCTTAAAGGGACCTTGTCTAATTTCTTTTGAGTCAGAGAAAAAAGGCAAGGCTGTGTCTTCAGGTCGAAAGTGAGGTGCTGGCTTGAATTTCCTTGGTTCTCCTGGTGTGTGTGTGGGGAGGGGGTCTTAGTTGGCAAGGGGTCACTCAGGGTCTACACCTTGGGTTGCTCCCACCCTGTCTCATCTCCTGAACACTCTATCTCATCCCCCATAGTGTGTGCATGTGAGGTGTCCTGGATCCAGCTTCATGGCAGTGCATTGCTGTGATGGCAGAATGACACATAGGCCAGGGAGTTATTCGCACATGTATTCACACTGTGGGGTAAATGTTGAGCGAAACCACTTCAAATTACACTCGCAGCATTGAGGGAAGCAGCCCCTCCCCTCTGCTCTCGGTTTTTGTTTTTACAAGTTCATATGGCATGCCTCCGTGTTTTCCTTCTAGCCAATGGGGAGGGGGAGAGTTGACTAAAGAGTGACATCCGCATTTCAAAAGAGAGCATCCCTCTTATCATGCTAATGATTCTACATCAGTGCCTCTCCCTGTTTGCTCTGGCATTTTCAGAAAACATAGCTTAAAACCAGCATTTTAAAAACCCAGAAATACTTTGAAATAAGCTAGAATTTGCAAGACAAAGCCCGACTTGTGTGTGGAGTCAGTCCAAGGATCTTGAAGGGACTTCGGGGGAAGTTTGGCTGGTGTGTGAATGCACACTCTCTCTCCCGAAGGAGATTCGGGGTAGAAGCCCTGTCTGTAAAGCCTCCAGGCGATTGCTGTCCTCCTGTTCACGAAGCTGAAGGCTGTGCAGTGCTTTGAAGACTGCAGGCATTAAACATCACAGCCAATAATGCAGCAGCAGCTGCACCTGCTTACACCTCAGACTGGGGGATGCGCTGGCGGTTTTTTCTGCAATCACATCCATAATAGATGTGTTTTCTGAGGGAATATTAATAAAGGCTCATATATCATTCATAAGAGGTGTTGCAGTGAAAATACCTTTGTGTTTACTCTGAGGGCAGAGACTCACATCTCGCAAGATCAGAAATGTGCTGCTATCCGTCAGTCGTGCCCTCTCTAACAACCCTGTCCCACAAGTGACTGGATCACGCTGAGCCGTGCCACCCCCTTGATAGGATCAGCCCGGATCTGGATGCATCAAGACTAACGGCTCAGTAGGGATGTGCATGAACCGGTTCGGCGCCTCCTTTGGGAAGCGGCGAACTGGCTCAGGCACCCACAGCCAAACCCGGCCGGCCGGGGTAGGGGGGAGCAGTTTCCTCCCAAAGCAGGTCTTTACTTGCTCCGCTGCTGCCCTGCCACTTTTCTGGGTGCGGCACTTGCGCTAAAAAAGGCCCTGCGTGGCTGTGGCGTTGTTCCCTGCAGCCTGCATGTGGTGACAGCAGGCACATGGCCACCGTGGTGTGTGCCGCTGTGGTGCGCGGGCTGCGGGGAACAGCACTGCGGTCGGGCATGGCCTTTGGCAGAGCAAGCGCCATGCCAGGAAAAGTGGCGGGTCACCAGCGGAGCAGGTAAGGACTTGCTTACCTGGTTTTTAAGGGAACGGCTCCCCACCTCACCCGCACCTGCACAAGCCATTTCTGCACATCCCGGCTGTTCAGAGCAATCCCACTCAATGCAGAGAGAGAGCTGAGCAAAGCTTCTTCAGAATCCTTTTACAGTCACCTAATTTACTCTCCTCTCACAGCTCTCAGATTCAGCCACATGCTCCATATACCATTGCATCTCTGCAGTCAAATGCGGAATATCGTTGCGGGTCAGTGGTCCTGTCTTGCAGTTCAGCAGAGTTGGCTGCCCAAGTGGTCAGGCTTGGGGTCTGGGGAACTAGAGACAAGTAGCGTGGAAGGCAGGCACCGGTCAGGTTCCGGGTACACCAGGCACGGCAGGCAGAGGCAGCGGAAACATCGTTCAAGATGGGGCAAAGGTCACAGACCAGGAAGGAGTCGGTTCTTCAGGAGCCTGGACAGCAGCTGCGCTCAGTGACAAGTGGAGGCACTCTTCTCCCTGGACTTCTGGGCCAAAGTCCAGGACCTCCACACCCCCTGCCCCGCCTCCCCCAATCTTCTCTAGTATGTCCCGGGTGGTGTGGTTGCATGCCATGCTGCTGGCCTGGGCTGCACCATGTAGCTGAATGTGATTGTGACCTGTGCCGAGTGCTTTAGAGTCCGAGGGGGGAGTGGGGAAAGAAATATGTGGAATGAGAATATGTTAAGTTGCATGCGGAAATGTTTCTGCTAATGCATGTTTGCATAAACATACCTGTTTTATATTCTTACATTCCTGTGAGTTCAGTTGCTGTTTGTGCCCTCAAGAACCCATGTGTTAAAAATACTGCATGGGTCACTGTGTGTGTGTGTGTGTGTGTGTAGGGGGATGATGCTTAACTTGTAGTGTGGTGGGTGGGGGGGATACAAAGGCCTTTAGGTCCAGGCTCCAAAATTACCTAGGTGCACCACCCAATGGCAAAACGGGGAAATGACTTAACTAGCAAGCCAGAGGTTGCCGGTTCGAATCCCCGTTGGTATGTTTCCCAGACTATGGGAATGAAACACCTATATTGGGCAGCAGTGATATAGGAAGGTGCTGAAAGGCATGATCTCATACTGTGCGGGAGGAGGCAATGGCCAACCCCTCCTGTATTCTACCAAAGACAACCACAGGGCTCTGTGGGCGCCAGGAGTGGACACCGACTCGACTGCACACTTTATCTTTAATGTGGAGCAGCAAGGATTAGACCAGCATCTTTCATCATGTGAATGACGGCTGTCAGCTGTCAAAGGGAGATTGTACAGGCAGACACAGAATGAGTGTTGTCTTTGGAGAAAGTGTTGTTGGGGAGCAGGGGATGCAAACTTCCTCTCTTACCTAAGGAGAGCCAGGGAAATGGTACAAGAGGCATGTGTGAGTCAGCTGCCATTTAAGGATCTAACCCACCAGAAAGATATCTGGCATTTGCCAGTAATAACAGGAGAGTCATTAAGGTTGCTAAGTGATATCCCGACTCAATTAGTCATTTCATTGGGCCAACAGGGTGAGTGGGAAGAAAAGGGGATCTGAGGAGACAAGAGAGTCAGACCCAGATATCTTGGCTCCAGAGGTGAAAAATCCAAGGGAAACCTCCCCCCCCCACACACACACACTAATTGACATGGGACACAACCCACTGGGAAGCAACAACACAAGAATGCAGTGGAAGCACCAGGTGTGTTGTTCTGGGATGCATGTTGGCTGCTGAAGATACAGTTCCAGCCTGTGAACTCCCCCCTTCCCCATGTGGGAGAACATGACCTATTATCCTGTGCTGGAGTGGGACAGAGCGACATAGGAAGCTGCCATATACTGAGTCAGACCATTGGTCCATCTAACTCAGTATTTTCTATACAGGCAGGCAGTGGCTTCTCCCAGGTCGCAGGCAGGAGTCTCTCCCAGCCCTATCTTGGAGATGCTGCCCGGGAGGGAACTTGGAAGCATCTGCATTCAAGCAGGCTGGTGCTCTTCTCAGAGCGGCCCCATCCTCCAAGGAGAATATATTCCAGTTCTCACACATGTAGTCTCCCATTCAAAGGCAAACCAGGGCAGACCCTGCTTAGCAAAGGGAACAATTCAGGCTTGCTACCACAGGACCCACTCTCCTTTTCTTTTCTTTTCTTTTCCATGGCAATAGAGTCCTCCCAGAAATATGAGCCTTCACACCAAGTCTGGCTTCAAATTCCATCACATGGGAGTCAGCTTGGCTGCCACAAGAATCCTGGCATTTTCTCCTGAGGCTTTGGAACACCCTCCTCTGAGAGCTTCATATCAGTTGCTCCTTGCTGATTTTTCAAAGGCAGGTCCAGATCTTTCTCTTGCAAAGAGTCTTTGAGTTGATGGGTGAATTAGTTTTGCTGCTGGAACGTCTTTGCTGATGGGAAAACTGAGGATTTGTACAGATCTGAACCCAATATTCTTACAAAAGAACTTTCAGCTCAGAATGCTGGAGGTGCTGGTGGGGATTGGTGGGCCGACAAAATGTCTCCCCAAAATGCCCCCTGCTCCTCCTCTTCCTCACTGCTGCCTGTTTTGCACAAGGGCAGAGCTTCCATATGCAGTGCTGGTGCTTCTGGAAGCTGTTGGTAGCTGCCCTTTTTTTGTACCCAGAAGTCCTCTCACTATGACGTGTGATGACACAGCATTGTGGCAAAGGGACTGGTGATAAATTCACCCCATCAATCAAGAAATGCTCCCTAACTTAGCTGCCTACAAATAGAGTGGCAAATTTGGAGCGGGAGGGGGGGGGGCTTTAAGCTTGGCACCAGTTTTCCCTCCAACAGGGATTCCCAGATGTTGTTGTCTACAACTCCCAGAATCCCCAGCTGCAATGGCTTTTGCTTGGGGATTATGGGAGTTGAAGTCAACATCTGGGAATCCCTGTTACAGGGAACACTGCTTGGCACTAGATTTTTGTTTGTTTGTTTGTTTGATACATTTAGATATTGTCCACTACCAAAGCCTGGCTGAAGAGATGTGTCTTCATTTGTTACCTAAAAGCCACCAGGGATCGAGCAGCTCTGATCTCGGCAGGAAGTGTGTTCCACAGCCCGGGGGCAACCACAGAGAAGGCTCACCTCAGAGTCACCGCCAGATGAGCCAGAGGCACCCTCAGGCGAATCACCCCGATGATCTCAAGAGGTGGCAGAGTTCATAACACTGCCCAGAGCCTTTGGACGGGGCGGTCTAGAAATGCAACAAACAAACAAACAAACAAACAAAGCAGGCATTCTCTTAACTACCTTGGGCTCAAGTTGTTAAAGGCTTTATCGGTAACTAGCTTCACCTGCACAGCGCATCTGTGTGCTAGTACTAGATTGCTCCCCTCACCCCCTGCCACAGCCCCCCTCACTTCAGAGATCTCTCCACCCTCATCTGAGCCGCACGCCTCTTCCTCCTCCTCCATCCGGTTGCTTCCATCCCCCTCACCCCTCTTGGTCGCGGCTGCAGCGTTGCTGGCGCCTGTTGAACAAGCTGAAGTCCCTCGTCCCCAGAGACCTCCCCACCCTCACCCGAGCCCTGCTCCTGCTCCTCCCCACAGGAGCAGCAGCAGCAGCGGTGGTGGTGGTTGGGTGGTTGAGCGGGCCCTTCCTCGCTACTGCCACCGCCATGGCCACTCATTCCCCTCAGGCTGCTGAAAGACCCAGCCCGCCTGCCTCCCTCCCCCAATGGCCTCAGTAGCCCCAAACAGCAGCAGTGGTTGACTGGGCACTTCCTTGCTGCCAATAGACACTGCCATGGCTGCTCATTCCCCTCCGGCCATGACAGGCTCAGGCCCGTCCCTCGCCCTTTCTTCTTTCTCTCTTCCCCTCCCTTCTTTCTCTCTCTTTCTCTCTCCTCCACTCACTCTCCCCCTCTTTCTTCCTTTATCCTCTTATTCTCTCTCTCTCTCTCTCTCTCTCTCTCTAGGAACATAGGAACATAGGAAACTGCCATATACTGAGTCAGACCATTGGTCCATCTAGCTCAGTATTGTCTTCACAGACTGGCAGCGGCTTCTCCAAGGTTGCAGGCAGGAATCTCTCTCAGCCCTATCTTGGAGATGCTGCCAGGGAGGGAACTTGGAACCTTCTGCTCTTCCCAGAGAGGCTCCATCCCCTGAGGGGAAGATCTTGCAGAGCACACATCAAGTCTCCCACTCATATGCTTGCTACCACAAGACCAGCTCTCTCTCTCTCTCTCTCTCTCTCTCTCTCTCTCTCTCTCCTTTTCTGAATTAACAGATCTTGTTCATCTTGTTTCTTCATCGAATTCATACAACGGCAGCTTCCTTCTCCTGAAGGGGCTCTTTCCTCCTTCACAACCCCTCTCTTCACAAGCCCCTGCCCACTATCCTTTTATATATAGATAGATTGCTCTCCTCTACAATCAAGAACATCTTCCAACCAGTAACAGTTGCATTCCAACTGTTCTTAATCATCACAGGCTCCTCCTCCCTATCTGAATATGGAATCCCCACAGCCCAATAACCACAGTGCTTCTGCTTGCAAACTCTCACAAGAGCTGCCAAACAGCCACAGGTCTGTCCCATCTATCCCATCTCCTGAATTGCGGCTCCCTACAATGAGCACCTCTCTCTTGTTTGGAGTCAGCATCAGTTTGTTATCCTCATCCAGCCCATTACCGCCTCCAGGAAGGCATTTAGGGAAATTATGCCATTACCTGATGAAGCTGACATGGAGAAGTAGATTTGGGTGTCATCAGTGTACTGATAGCATCAGTGATGTAGTTGCAAATGCAGAAGTGCAGGTGCTGTCCATGACAGCCCCCATGGCTATGCTCACCCAACAGCCAGAGAAGCCAAGAAGTACCAGCTCTCCATCCCTGTTCATCACCCTTCCACTATACCTCTGGACAGCACCCAGCACCAAATCCTCTGATGATCTCGCCCAACAGTTTCATGTAGATGTTAAATAGCATTGGAGACAAAACGGTGCCCTGAGGAACACCATATAAAAGCTCTTGAGGCTGTTCTCATGACCAGCCTAACCCTGCCTGGCTGCCCTCTCAGACGGTCCAGAAGGATACCATATTTGCACCTTCTCTGCTGCTGCCCCGAAGCTTTGGAATGCACCTCCTGCTGAAATAGGAGCTGCCCCATCTCTAACAACTTTTAAAAAGTCTTTAAAGACACATCTGTTCACCCAGGCTTTTAATTAAATAGTGAGGCTATTCACACGATTGCAGAAAAGTGGGCTGCTAGCCCACTTTTCTGCAATTGTGAGAACTACCGGGCTCGACTGCGAGCCCGGTGATTCTAGGGCAGGTAACTTGTTCAAGTAGCCCGCCCCAAAACCAGGTTTGTGGAGCGAGTGCTCCGCAAACGCGGGGTTTTTTATCATGAGTAGCCACGGCACAGCTCCACCCCGTGGCTACTCATGGGGAGACCCCCAGCGGGGAGGTGGAAAGTCAACTCCCGGCTCCAGGGGTCTCGCCAGCATGCCTTGAGTGCTTGTGCAGGGCATGCTGGAGCTTCTGGGGGCCGATCGGCCCCCGCTCCCCCTAGCCCCTGCTGGCTCCGTCATGGAGCCGGCAATCGTGTGGGTGGCTGATTTGGCCGCCCAGGGCTCTCGTCCTGCTCATGTGTGGGGAGAGTGGGCTTACTCCGCTCTACCCGCTCACTCTTGCAAACCGGGTCTCACTGATTGTGAGACCCGGCTCAATGTTTTAATAGCTTTAACATTGTTTTGAAATATTTTTTAAAATTTAAATTGTAATGTGTCAATCTTTTTTGTTGTGTTTTAATTAATGTTTTAACTTTTCTGTCAGTTATTCTGTTTTAACTAGTGTTTTAACCTTTCTCTTGTAAACCACCCAGAGACATGAGTCTGGGTGGTATATAAGTATAAATAAAAAATAACTGAATTTGATGGTATCAAAAGCCTCTGAGGGATCCAAAAGTACTAACAGGGTCATACTCCCTCTGCCAGTTCCTAATTGGGGATTATCCATCAGGCCGACCAAGGCAATCTCCACCCTATAACCTGCTCAAAAGCCAGTTTGAAATGGGTCTAGATAATCGGCTTTATCCAAGACTACCTGAGCAGAGAGGCCACCACCCTCTCAATCACCTTGGCCAACCATGGGAGGCTGGAGACAGGCCTATAATTGCTTAACCTCAAGGGATCTAATGTAGGCTTCTTTAAAAGAGGTCTAATAATTGCCTCCTCAAGACAAGGAGGCATCCTACCTTCCCTCAGAGAAGCATTTATGATCTCAACCAGACCCTGTCCAATAATCTCCTTTTTAGATAGATAGTATAAGTCATATTGGACAAAGCTCAAAAGAACAAGTGGTAGGATGCACCATTCCAAGCAGCTTGTTCATGTCCCCAGGAATCACACACTGACTCCTGTTTGCTTTAACTGATCGCTTGCCTTTTTAAACCGCATGTTTTTGTGCAGATCTTTGGACGTTTTTTTTAACTGAAAGTGACACAGAACACTAAAAAAAGAATGAATAGAGTTAGTATAATGGGTGCTAGATCTTATGTGAGCATACCAAAGGGATTTTCTTTTCCTGCCCTCTGAGCATTCTCCCCTTTGGCAGATCTGTTTTATAGCCCCTTCAGATGCTGGTGTCCACACCTCAGTTCAAATCTTGTAGCAATCTGCAAACTCCAATTTGCTTCTGTGGGATCATTCCAGGAAGGCCTGAAGGCACAGGGAGGTGGGAAGTGTCCCTCATGGGACATGTTGTGTTGCTAATTATCAGATCGGTTGGGATCCCAGAGATGGTTTCGATCAGCCTTTCTGGATGGGGTTACACTCCCCCTCAAAGATCAGGTCATCGTCTAGGAGTGCTCCTGGATCCCAAACTCTTCCTGGTTTCGCAGGTTGAGGCTGTGGCCAGGAGTGCTTTTTATCAGCTTTGTCTGATAAGCCAGATACATCCATTTCTGGAGACAAATGACCTCAAAACGGTGGTACATACAGGTGAAACTTGGAAAATTAGAATATCGTGCAAAAGTCCATTAATTTCAGTAATGCAAATTAAAAGGTGAAACTGATATATGAGACAGACGCATTACATGCAAAGCAAGATAAGTCAAGCCTTAATTTGTTATAATTGTGATGATCATGGCGTACAGCTCATGAAAACCCCAAATCCACAATCCCAGAAAATTAGAATATTACATGGAACCAAGAAGACAAGGATTGAAGAATAGAACAATATCGGACCTCTGAAAAGTATAAGCATGCATATGTATTCAGTACTTGGTTTGGGCCCCTTTTGCAGCAATTACTGCCTCAATGCGGCGTGGCATGGATGCTGTCAGCCTGTGGCACTGATGAGGTGTTATGGAAGACCAGGATGCTTCATTAGCGGCCTTCAGCTCTTCTGCATTGTTTGGTCTCATGTCTCTCATCCTTCTCTTGGCAATGCCCCATAGATTGATTCTCTATGGGGTCAGGTCAGGCGAGTTTGCTGGCCAATCAAGCACAGTACACTGTATACTTTTCAGAGGTCCGATATTGTTCTATTCTTCTATCCTTGTCTTCTTGGTTCCATGTAATATTCTAATTTTCTGGGATTGTGGATTTGGGGTTTTCATGAGCTGTACGCCATGATCATCACAATTATAACAAATTAAGGCTTGACTTATCTCGCTTTGCATGTAATGCGTCTGTCTCATATATCAGTTTCACCTTTTAATTTGCATTACTGAAATTAATGGACTTTTGCACGATATTCTAATTTTCCGAGTTTCACCTGTATGCTGGTAACCTCTAGGCTTGACTACTGTAATGCACTCTATGTAGGGCTGCCTTTGTATGTAGTTTGGAAACCACAACTGGTTCAGAATGCGGCAGCCAGATTGGTTTCTGAGACAACGCCAAGGGGTCACATAACACTGATTCCAAAAGAACTGCACTGGCTGCTGATATGTTTCCGAATGAAATACAAAGTGCTCGATATTACCTATAAAGCCCTTAGCAGCTAAGGTCCAGGGTACCTAAGACAGAACCTTCTCTGACATGAACCCTGTCACCTATTAAGATCATCTGGAGAGGTATGGAAATGGCTGCCGGCGACTCATTTGGTGGCAACTCGGCAGGCGCGTAACAATGATAGGGCAAGGGGAGACAGTTGTCTGGGGGCCCCACTGCCTGGAGGGGCACCCCAGAGGCACCTCACGTGACTCCCCATTGCCCCCTGCCCAGCCCCATAGCCTCTCAGCCACTCGCCCTCTTCGCCGTCTCTCCTGCTTGTTCTGCTGGCCGCAATCGAAGCAGCAGCCCAGCTGCCAAGAGCTCCTTTTCTCCCGCCTCTCAGCTGATCGGCGGGTGGGCGGGGCTTCCAGGGAGGCCTCCGTGTAGGCCGCAGTGAAGCCTGAACTCGAGTAGGGCCCAAGCCAGCCAGGAAGGAGGAGGCAGCCAGAGTGTTCTCTGCAGCAGAAGACCCCTTGCTGCCCTGCTCAACCCAGACCAGCATTTGCCAGGTAGAGTGTGAACTCCTTTTTGTGGTTACCTTTCCCGCCCCCCCGCCCCCCATATATAGGGATCTGCTTGCCATAGGGCTTGGATATGGGGGGGGAGGGACTGAGAAGTCTCTGAATATTTATTTTGAAACAGCTTGGAAAATTTGCTGACTTAAAAAAAACTATCTAAAAAGTCCTATAAGTGGCTTGTTTCATGGCAGAAAATTGCAAAAACTTCTGGAACAGTATTTTATTAATTTTATTCATTCATTCATTCATTTATAAATGCACTTATGTTCAAGTTGTTTTGCAACCCAGAAGGTCTGAGTGAGAACTGGGAAGCATGTGTGGTGCTTTTATTTTATTTTTCTTGTGTGTGAACTGCTCCCCAATAACTTGCAGGGACTTCAGGGTAAATCTGGCCAACATGTGAATGCAGCACCTCCATTCCAGAGGAGAGGTGTCTTAAAGGGCTTTAAAAGCCTCCTGTGAAAAACCTCCTGCAATCAAACTTGACTGAATTTGTTCAGAATTCTGGGAAAACAAACATAGGTTCACCCTGCATGGTTGAAAGTCTCCTTTGCTAATCTGCAGCGAGGGGGCCATTTTAATAATTCATCTTTCTAGTGTGTTCTAGGCATTAAAAGTAATACAAATGTATAGTACTCAATGTATATCACTATATATTGTGATGTGTGTGTGTGTATTTATTGAAATGTATTTGCAGGCAGCATACTTATTTTGGAATACCAGACTTAAATCCTTGGGGGCCTGGGGTGTGCGGAGGCCCTGGACTTTGGGGGGGGGGGCATTTTAAAATCTTGTCTCTGGGCCCACTCCAACCTTGCTACGCCCCTGCAACTCGGGACCGGGCCTTCTCTGTGGCTGCCCCGGGGCTTTGGAATGTGCTCCCTGCTGAAATAAGAGCATCTCCTTCTCTGTTTGCTTTTAGGAGGACCCTGAAGACGTACCTGTTTTCTCAGAAGTTCAACCAATACCAAAATCTTTGAATTTTAATGTGTTTTTATCTATTATGATTGTTATCTTTTTATGAATTTCAAATGCTTTATATTTTATATTATGTTTTAATTCTGTCCACCGCCTAGAGATTTTGATATTGGGTGGTATATAAAGTCAACAAACAAAGAAACAAATAAATATTATTTACTACATCAGTTCAACATGCAAATGTACTGGAAGTCAAATTTTGCCTGCTTCACATGTTAATGTTAGGTGGGAACAGTTCCTCATTTCTATGGACACGTGGGGGTGAGAATATAAGACAAGTCCTGTTGGATCAGACCAAAGTGGGTTTATCTAGTCCAGCATCCTGTTTTCAAGCATCTGGTAATCAGATGTAGGCTGCCACTGCCCATGGAGGCTCAATTCAGCTCACATGACTTGTAGTCGTTACAATGAGAAGTCATGTTTCCTGGACCGAGAAATACTTTGAGTCTATTGATGGTCACTCTGTGAGTAGGGAAAGGCAATTTTTGGCAGCTCAGAGGTCTTTAGTGTTACTTTAACATAGGGAGCTACCTTCTACCAAGTCGGACCTTCGGTCCATCTAGCTTAGTATTGACTACACAGACTGGCAGCGGCTTCTCCAAGGCCTATCCTTATCTAGGAGATGCCAGGGAGGGAACCTGAAACCTTCTGCATGCATGCAGGCAGATGCTCCTCCCATTCGCTAGGGCCTAAGGGGAATATCTTACAGTGCTTACACATGTAGTCTCCCATTCTAATTCAAACCAGGGTGGGTGCTGCTTAGCAAAGGGACAATCCATGCTTTCTGCCACAAGACTAGCTCTCCTCCCTTTGGAATGCCTTGTCAAATGGTGAGTGAGTTCTAGAAATTCCACATGAGGGAGATCTGCAGTTTGGTGGGGTTGAGGACAGGGTGAGGGATTGAAAAGCCAGGAAAGGGTAGAGAAGCAAAGCTAAAGAGAGTTTTGTCTAGAATGATAAACATGTTTATTGTAAAAATAAACACAGCTTTCTAAGAATCTTGATACATTCTGCTTTTACAAAGAGAGAGCGAGAAATATTTACATAACAAACAAAATCCTCCAATCACAATTATATGCAAAATGTTCATTAAGCAAAGTTTGTCAACTCTAGAGCAACAATTTGTATCATTTACAAAGCAATGAATTCTGCTGATTTTATACACCTCACATTTTCTCCCTTTCCCCCTGTGGCTCCACCATGAGAAATTTCATTCTTATCCTTAAAAAAAATACCCACCCCTGCCCCAGGTCCATTAAAGTGCATTACGAGACAGCAAGTGGATTCAATTCATGAACATTTTTTGTCTTTGCAAAGTTGACTCATTGTATAAAATATAGGTAGCCCCCCCTTCTTTTTAACCAAAGCTAAATACAAAAGCAGTTTCAGGAAAGAAAATACTAGCATCCCTTGATCAGTCTCGTGCCTTGATTGGGATCTGTCCGCCACTCACAGGGTGCTGAAAGGCAGAAAAGCACCCCCTGGGAACTGACCACAAACTATGGTGCTGAAATACAGATAAAGTCTGCCTTGGGTCAGAAGCTGGCCTGGTACTCCTTAACCCAAGGGCCACCATATATGGATATGGAATGACTTTAAATTCTTTCCAGATCCTGCCAGACCCCTTCCCCAGTTTCCTTGCTTTCCTTCCATTAATTCATCCCCCTGTGAAAATGCCTTCTTCTCTGCTCGCCTTAGCAAAGGGAATCAATAGGGAAGGCAACCATTGACCCCTCCACAACCCCTCCATGTCTTTGCCCCTCTGCTGCAACAACCACAGAGCCACTTGGAAATGGCTCCTCTAACCTGAGTATCCTAGCCCTTTCCTCCCAGAAAATGAAGCCGTGGCTGCATTGCCAAAAGTAGGCCTCAGAGTGTCCCAAACGACAGCCCCACTGTGTAGAAGCCCAGCCCCTTGAGCTTCTCCTCTGCTCTGGCTTTCTGCTTCAAGTGGACTTTGCTGTGCCTCTTCTTCTCGTCACTCCGGGCAAACCTGCGGCCACAGTCGTCACAGGAGAAGGGCTTCTCCCCTGTGTGAGTCCTGATGTGCGTGGTCAGGTGGTCGCTGCGGCTGAAGTTCCTGAGGCAGATGCGGCACTGGAATGGTTTGTGGCCGGTGTGGATCCGGAGGTGCCGGTTAAGCTCGTCAGACCTAGCAAAGCTCCGGATGCAGTTCTCTACTGGGCAAGCAAATGCTTTCTCGTGGGGTTTGGGGCAGAAGCACTTGGAGGAACATTTCCCTCTCCGGGGTTTCTTCTTTGGCTGTGCCAGGACACTAGGGGTGCTGCTGGGTACTAAAGCATTGCCCGAGGAACTGGAGGAATGGGCGAGGAAGTCCGTCATGGAGACCGAGGATGTGGAGTGGTCAGTGTGTACCCTCGGCTCATGGGGGTTCATCAAACTCGGCATGACCTCTGGCTGAGGTAAGGAAGATTCAAATTCTTGGATGAGCTGAGCGGGGAGACTGGGGATCTTTGTCTCTGCAAAGTCACTGGGGATTTGGCCGTGGGTGGGGAATGTTTCTGGCTGGCAACTGAAATCTAGATTGTGTCCAAAGGACCCTGAGTGTTCTGAGAGGCTGTTGAGTCCCGACTGGCAGCTGACCGCCAGCACATTCTCGGTTTTTGATCCCAGGTGGGAGAACATGGCCTGGCTTGTTTCTATGGGGTGAAATGTTTCTGGGGAAGGATATTCCGCTGGCAAATAAGTCTGAGATTGGCCGAGAGGCTCCCAGTGGGAGCAGGGAGCTTTGAACTTCTCCAGAGATGGGGAGATGGAGGACAACTTGAGGTCCTGCTTACTGTCCAACAGTTTTTCATGAAACAGACATTGGGAGGGTCCCCCGACATCGGGGGGTGTTTGGACTTGCTGGATACCATCAGGACTGGAGAAGGTGGAGTACCCTTGCTCAGTTAAAGACGGCTGCACAGAGATGTTCAGTTCAGGCTGGCAAGTGGAATATAGGTCCAGGTGATTCTGCAAGGCTTCTGGGACACTGTGGATGGCATCCAGTGGCCTCTGGTGGCCTTCTGAAGCAGAGAACGGAGAAAGGCCAAGGATCCCGGACATCAGGTTGAAGAGAGACTCTTGATCCTGGCATTGTTCTGTCTTGATGAAGAAACTGCCGGTGTAACTGAGAGGTGGAGATGGCTGCCCAGCAAGGAAGTAATAATCTGCAAGTTCAGGGTTCATTGTGGCTCCCATAAAGTCATCTAGAAAATGGAAAGGCAAGAGGTTCAGTTTTTCAAACCAGAGGACAAGCATGCAGAAGAGAACAGCCCATCTGGGAGAATGGATCAGCCAGATGTGACTTTGAGAGCCATGCCACCCAACAATGTGGTGAGGCATGTCTTACTCAAGGCTTCCTTTGAGGCAGGGCTCAGTCCCAGAACCTGTCCTAATGGGGAGGGCTCAGCCCCCAGAGCATGTGAAGAAGAAAAAGCAAAGAAATGAAATTGCTCTCACCACCAAGAAACCACACCCAAGGTCTCTGTGGTAGAGCATCGGCCCTGCATAGAGAAGGCCCCGGGTTCAACCCCTGGCGGCACCTCCAGGCAGGGCTGGGAAAGACCCCTGGCTGAAGACTTGGAGAGCCACTGCCAGTCAGCATAGACAATTCTGAGCGAGATGGGCCAAGCGTCTGACTTAACAGAGGAAGAATCGCCATTCAGTGGCAGAGCATCTGCTTTGCATGCAGAAGGTCCCAAGTTCAGCACCTCCAGGCAGGACTGGGAAGGACCCCAATTGGTAACCCTGGAGAACCCCTGCCAGTGAGCGGAGACAATGCTGAGCTAGATGGGTCAGGGGTCTGACAGGGCATAAGGCAGCTTCCTTGCGCTGGTCCTCACAAATGCGAGTTCAGGAACGTGGACTTCCATGCCATGCAGTGTGAGTCCCAGGCAACCTGGACTTCTCTCTTTGAACATAGGAACATAGGAAACTGCCATATCCTGAGTCAGACCCTTGGTCTATCAAGCTCAGTATTGTCTTCACAGACTGGCAGCGGCTTCTCCAAGGTTGCAGGCAGCAGGAATCTCTCTCAGCCCTGTCTTGGAGATGCTGCCAGGGAGGGAACTTGGAGCCTAGATGCTCTTCCCAGAGCGGCTCCATCCCCATGAGGGGAATATCTGACAGTGCTCACACATCAAGTCTCCCATTTACATGCAACCAGGGCAGACCCTGCTTAGCTAAGGGAAGAAGTCATGCTTGCTACCACTAGACCAGCTCACATTCTCTCTTTGGAGAAATTAGCCGCTGGTTAGGCTGGAAGGTAGTGGGTCAGCAAAGGCTGCCTGTTGAGCTAAGGCGGCCTGGGAGTACTGAGTCTCCAGCAGAACCTTCTGCCTGGTGAATGCCACTGTCTGAGTTTGGGTGGGAACAGGTTAGTTACAGCTGGTGCCAAGTGTGAAGCACCAGCCTTCAAATCTCAGGTCAGGCGTGGACCCCGGGGTGTGTGTGTGTGGGGGGGGGGGAAGAGTGGAAACCAGCAAATTGTCGCCTTTGGGCTACCACTCCTCCTCTGTGAAATGGGGATAGTCCTGCTACACTGGAAACAGGATAAGACATACGGCACAGATATGGCCTCACCTTAGCCACCTAATGGCACAGCAGGGAAATGACTTGACTAGCAAGCCAGAGGTTGCCGGTTCGAATCCCTGCCGCTACTATATCGGGCAGCAGCATTATAGGAAGATGCTGAAAGGCATCGTCTCAAACTGTGTGGGAGGAGGCAATGGCAAACCCCTCCTGTATTCTAGCAAAGACAACCACAGGGCTCTGTGGGCGCCAGGAGTCGACACTGACTTGAAGGCACACTTTTTACTTTATCCTGATGATAACCCCTAGGTTCACCTCTTTGGCCAGGGAGTTATAGGTTGGACCATCTAATTCTGGGAGCTGTTCTGCAATGGAAAGAGTTCCTTAGCTGGGCAGGTGAAGAATCCCCCCTTTCGGAAGGTTTGGGGAAAGGTTTTGACTTCCCGGGATGCTTTGGGTAGATGTAAGAGTAGGGGTGGGACTAGATGGGATCTTGGGAGCCCTTCCAGGTCTATTCTGGAATTACTTAATTGTATGCCGCCCTGAGCCATTTTGGAGGGGCGGTTTACAAATCCAATCCAATTCAATCCAATCAATCAATCAATAGTCTGATGCCTGCTTATTTTCCATGGGGAGGATCTCTGACTGCCCACTGCAACAGAACCTTGGTCTGGCATGTCTTGAAACCCCCATTTTGAACTATCAACACATTATTGGAATCTGTTATTTACACACACACACACACACACACACACACACACACACACACACACACCGATGGCATTTCAGACAGCAAAATTTATGACGTGCTTGCTTACTGAATGTCAAGCACCTGTCATTCCCCCAAAGCGGCTATTGCTACCAGACATCATCATCATCCTCATCTCTCGCCAGCGTCCATTGAAATCCAGACCCAGACGGTGGCGGCGGGGCTTACCTGGGAGGTAATCCGAGGCGCCCTCCCTCAGAGGCTCCGTCAGAAGTTGCTGCTGCCCTTCGTGCTCCGGCGGCGCCTGGATCTGGTTGGCATCTCCAGGTTTCAGGGGGCGCGTGGCGTAGTGGGGGTCCTGCTGGGAGAAATCCATGAGGTTCAACATGTCCCGGTTGGAGGAGGCGAGAGAGGAGGGAAGGGAAGAAAACAGCCGGACTGGAGGAGAGGGGCCCCCCAGGCTTAGAGAGCGCCCCCCCGGAACAGAGCGCCCGTCCTGTTGTGCTCCAGCTCCAGGGCAGGCAAAGGGGTCCTCCTCGCGCCGGCGGGGATGCAGGGAAGGATGCTGGTCCCCTGGGACCATGTGGCGGCAGGGAGGGAGGGAGGGGATGCCCTGGCTGGCTGGCTCACCTGGGCCGGGCTCCGCAGGTGCTCCTGCACCTCCTCCTTGTGTTTGTAAGCAAAGAGCCCAGCAGACGCAGCCTCGGTTTTTATATCTGCCTCTGATCTTCCGCTGCATCCCGGCTCTTCCATTTCTGGAGTTCCCAAGCGAGGCTGCTGTGACGTAAATGCCCATATATGGACTCAGGATGCAGGCGAGGGAGACCCAATAAGGAAATCTCTCCTCGTGACGTTTTAGCATCCTTTTTGGGGTGGTTGTTTTTTTGGCACAGAGCACCAGGAAGTTGCAAGCTGATGGGGCGCGCGCGGGGGGGGGGTGTCTCCAAGAATCTCGCAGATCCGGAGGAGATTCCTCACCTCACCTCACCCCCACCTCACCCCCACCCCCACCCCCACCTGCTCCAGCCCGGCCGCAGCAGCCTCATCTTTGTTGGAGTGCCACAGAAGAAGGGCAGTGTTTGGGCATGGGCGCCAGGGGGCGCTGCTGCTGCCCAGTGGGGCCAGATGGCAAGGGTGATTCCCCCTGGCCAGGCTGCAGCTACTGAGCTGCTGAAGCCCCAGGAGGAGAGATTTCTAGGTCATTGGGACAGGATGATGGAGGATCGCAGTTGAAGGAATGCCAGGAGGGAAAGCCAGAGAGGGGAGGGGAAAGAGAGGAGGAGTGAGAGAGCTGGACCACGCCAGCAAACAGGGGAGTCATCTCACCTTTAAGTGGGTGAAGAGCGGCACACTTCAGACAAGGAAAACAACACATGCGCCTTCCACTCATTTGTTTGCTTTGATTTGTTACGATGATGCCTTGTATTGCACAGGAGTCTGGGAAAGACTAACTGGTCAGCAGCTACAGGGGAAAAGAACAGAGATTCACACACACATTTATTTATTTTTTTAAAAAATTGTTCTGATTTGGGTGCCACAGAAAAAGAATGCCACCTGGGTGGAAGAGAAGGAGGAAGGAGAAGGAGAAGAAGAAGGAGGAGGAGGAGGAGGAGGAGGAGGAGGAGGAGAAAGAGAAGGAGGAGAAGGAGGAGAAGAAGGAGGAGAAGAAAGAGAAGAAGGAGAAGAAGAAAGAGAAGAAGGAGAAGAAAGAGAAGAAGGAGAAGGAGGAGGAGGAGAAGTTGTTGTTCTAGAATCCTAGAATCCTAGCATTCAGTTGTTAGAAGAAAGGCCCACCCACTCAGGTCATTTCACCTGACAGGTGAAAACATGCATGCAATGCGCTCAGCTGATAAACATGCATAGATACTAGCTGTGGAATCCACAGTGAAACACAAATGCAGGTAACATCATGTGCAGACACACATGGATCAGTTAGGATCTCATGTAAGCTCCCTCCACTCAGACTTTGCACAGGACTGTGTGCTGTGCTCAGATATACGTTATGTATGCATGCATATTGCCCATGGATATGCGCCACAAATGGACATATGACTTTGCACATCTCTGCGCTGAATGCTCAAATATTCATGGATGTACACTACTCACAATGCCGTGTATAAAATAGGTGCTTTCATTGCAAACATTCATACATATATGTATAATGCACACAGAACATGCATGTGCTTAATGTGACATTTACCTGTTTCCTGTCTAATAGCCCTGTAGGTGGGTTACATGCATGCACACTCCATACAAGCACGAAGATACAGTACGTAACTGTGTGACCCATGTATTTGGATTCCACACCCATGAAATGCACGTGAGTATGAGGCAAATCAAGATACAGAAGTGCCAGTTACTCACATGCAGGATTGCGTCACAGCTTTAAATGCTGCGCTTTTAATCTTGGTTTATTGATATGCTATTTTATTGTTTGCGTGTTGATGCTGTTTGTACAAGAAAAGCAGGCTATAAAGCCCTATACCAAACAAAGGAATAACAAATACATAACCAAGCATGAATGCATGAATGCACACAATAGGTTCCTACATTCTGCACACAACGGCACCCCTGGGTCTTCCTTTCTTGCACAACCTGACCCACATAAGCATGGACATGGATGAACTGCAGCTATCATGTGATCCCTGGCTTGGGTGAGACTGCTATCACACCACAGCAGCGACGACTGCACAGAGGCACAGCTTTTGGAGCAAAGCAGAATGTCAACGCTTCTAATTGCTACTTCCTCAGCCGATGGGACTAATCAACCGACAGGCCCACCCATTCCTATGCTGTTGATTTCAGGTGGAATCAGAGGCGCTCTTACCCCTGGACTTTGGGTCTGAAGTCCAGGGCCTCCACACCTGCTGGGGGCCTCCAAATCCTCCTTAGTCTTTCCTGGGTGGCGCTCAGGGGAGTGGGGAAAGGAATATGTGGGATGGGAATATGTTAAGTTGCGTGTTGAAATGTTTCTGCTAATGCATATTTGCATAAATATGCCTGTTTTATATTCTTACGTTCTTGCTGTTTGTGCCCTCTGGAAGCCACATGTTAAAAATACTGCATGTGTCACAGTGTGTGTGTGGGGGGGTGGGGGGGCGGGCTCCAAAGAAGGGGGGCCTCCAAAGGCCTTTAGGTCCAGGCTCCAAAATCACCTAGGTGCACCTCTGGGTGGGATGCAGATCCTTGGCACCTATCGGGATCTGGCCTTGGCCAGGGAGCTTTTCTGTGACACAACAGGGCAGTCCTTGCATAATTTTGGCAAACGGCATTTTCCCTGTGAGTGAAGCTGTCAAGGCAGGTTGACATCTCCCCAGGCTCTAATTCACCTGATGCTATTTTTGCCCCACCTGCAGCTTTCCTGGTCCCAGTGACTTCTAGAAGTGCCAAAGGTGTTGCTTGGCTTGGCTTCACCTCCCCTCCTTTGGCTCTTCCCTGCTGTGTCTTCACATTAGGCCAGGCCTCTGGGCTTTGGAAAAGTTGCCTTCCTTGCAGGTCAGAGGCTTTCGGGGCGGGGGGCTGCTCTTCCTGCCCCACCACTGTGACGCAACTGATCACACGGGCAGGGGATAAATCGCATCTTCGGAGCAATTTCCTAACAAGGTTTGGTTCACCTGCCCAGGAACAGAATTCTGCTTGCCTTTGCCCCAGCTTGAGGATGGATAAATAGCAATGGGTGTGACAAAGAACATGGAAACTCAAGTGAATGGTAGATGGACAGAAAGCATACACTTTGCTTTGGGTGCCCTACTCTCTCACCATCCCCTAGATAGATAGGGCTGTGAGGCTGATAAGTTAGTGGAGAGGGGAAAGCTTTCTGCACTTGCTTAAAGGGCCTCAACCTTCAAGCTGAGTTGAATCCAAAGACGGAGATACGGTCTGTAGCGGGTCGGGACCCAAGAGATGGTTTCAATCTGCCTGATCTGGATGGGGTTAAACTCCCCCTAAAAGATCAGGTTCGTAGTCTGGGAGTGCTCCTGGATCCCAGACTCTCCCTGGTATCTCAGGTTGAGGCTGTGGCCAGGAGTGCTTTTTATCAGCTTCGGCTGATATGCCAGATACGTCCGTTTCTGGAGACAAATGACTTAAAATGGTGGTACATATGCTGGTAACCTCTAGGCTTGACTACTGTAATGCACTCTATGTGGGGCTGCCTTTGTACGTAGTTCGGAAACTACAATTGGTTCAGAATGCAGCAGCCAGATTGGTCTCTGGGTTTACCTGAAGGGACCATATAACACTGATTCTAAAAGAACTGCACTGGCTGTTGCTATGTTTCCTAATAAAATACAAAGTGCTATAAGGCTCTTAACAACTTAGGTCCAGGGTACTTAAGAGAGTGCCTTCTCCGTCATGAACCCTGTCGCCTATTAAGATCATCTGCAGAGGTCCAGTTATGGTTGCCACCAACCCGTTTGGTGGCAGCTTGGGACCGGGCCTTCTCTGTGGCTGCTCCAGGGCTTTGGGATGCACTCCCTGCTGAAAGAAGAGCATCTCCTTCTCTGTTTTCAGGAGGACCTTAAAGATGTTCCTGTTTTCCCAAACTTTTAACTGAAATTTTAATTTTAAATTTTAATGTTGTGTTTTTATCTGTTGTGATTTTTATCTGTTTTTATTACTTTTAAATGTTTTGTTTTATATTATGTTTTAATCTGTACACCGCCTAGAGATTTCTATACTAGGCAGTATAGAAATGCAACAAACAAACAAATTAAATAAACCCTGTAGGAAGACCTGTGTGGTAGGAGCAGCAGAAAGTCCCAGGTGTCGTTCCTGATATGTGCAGGAGGGCGGCCTGCAACTCAGTACTGAACTAGGTGGACCAGTGGTCTGACACAGGATGGAGCAGCTTCCTATGACCTGGACATTGGTATCTGCTCTACTCCTGATTTGATCTGTGGGGCAGCTGCTTCTGGGGAGAGCTTGCTCTTTGAGGCACTGCTAGACGGCACTGCCAGAGGGTGGCACACATTGGAGGCATGTGCTGCTTGCTTGGTCCCAACATGGAAAATCTGCCCGTGGAAGCCTCTGCAATTGCTGTGGACAGTTGTATTCAAACATGTTTGCAAGCCACTCTGAGGATGTCTGTGACATAAGAAAGAAAACTCTCGGCATTACTGTTGTGCCGCTCAAGAAATAGCTTGGCGTTTGAAAACAAGACTCAGGGGCTGGGACCTCAGGAGTGCTATAATGTATACCAAGAAGGAGAAAAGGTACCACCAAGTTCAGGAGGACGCCAGCGGGGCTTACAAGTAGAGTCAGGGAAGCTATAAAAGAGAAGAAGAAGACTTCCTTCAGAAAATGGAGGGCCTGCCCAAATGAAGGGAACAGGAAGGGACATGAACTCTGGCAAAAGACATGCAAGGAGGCAATGGGGCCAGTCACACGTGGGGCAGGCTTCGCAAACCTTGACTTCCCCGCAGACAATTATGCTGTGCTTGGTGGGGTCATGGAGCGTGCACCCACATGATCAGTGCTGCTCTGTGCAGGGCGGAGCAGGGCGGCTCACCCTGAGGCCAGGACTCGTCTTGGCCGATGGGTATCCCACAGTGTACTGTGTGCCGAGAGCGGTGCCCTGGGGGATTCCCAAGGGGACAGGCATTCTGGGCCCCCATCTCTGTGTCAGCGTGAGCCGCAAGCAGCCCATGCTGTCACATGATACCGGCAGCCAGGTTTCAGTGCTGGGTTGGGCACCATGGCACTGCTGGGATCCTTCCTTGGGCTTGGCTGATCACAAGAACAGCCACAATAAGGGACACAAAAAGAGAGTTTGAGGAGCATATCGCCAGAAGTGTCAAGGGGAATACCAAAAAAAGCTTTTGACAAAGTTCCCCACCAAAGGGCCTTGAGTCAACATAGCAGTCATGGGATAAGGGGACAGATTCATGGGTGGGTTGGTAACTGGTTGAAGGACAGGAAACAGAGGGTGGGAATAAATGCACAGTTTTCACAGTGGAGGGAAGCGGGGTCTCCCAGAGATCTGTCCTGGAACCGATGCTCTTTAACTTGTTCATAAATGATCTAGAAGTTGGGGTAAGCAACGAGGTGGCCAGATTTGCAGATGACAAGAAACTATTTAGGGTAGTGAGATCCACAACAGTCTTTGAGGAGTTTCAAAAGGATCTCTCCAAACTGGGTGAGTGGGTGACAAAATTGCAAATACAGTTCAATGTAAGCAAGTGTACAGTGGTACATACTGTGGCAAAAAAGCGTAACCCAGCTTCACATATACACTGATGGAGTCTGAGCTGTCAGTGACTGACCAAGAGAGAGATCTTGGGGTTGTGGAAGATGGCTCATTGAAAGTGTCAACTCAGTGTGCGGCAGCTGTGAAAAAGGCCAATTCCATGCTAGGGATCATTCGGAAGGGGATTAAAAATAAAAATGCTAATATTATAATGCCCTTATTACAAATCTATTGTGTGACCACATTTGGAGTGCTGCATACAGTTCTGGTCACCGTATATTAAGGAGGACATTGTAGAACTGGAAAAGGTGCAGAAGAGGCAACCGAGATGATCAGGGGCCTGGAGCACCTTCCTTATTAGGCTAGGCTACAGCATCTGGGGCTCTTTACCTTGGAAAAGAGGCAACTAAGGGAAGACATGATAGAGGGGTTTAAAATTATGCATGGAGTAGAAAGAGTGAACAGAGAGAATTTTCCTCCCTCTCCCACAACAGGAGAACCAGGGGTCATCCCATGAAACTGAAGGCCGGGAAATTTAGGAATAAAAAAGAAGTCCTTTTCACACAGCGCATAATTAATCTATGGAATTCTTTGCCATGGGATGTGGTGATGGCCACCAGCTTGGATGGCTTTGAAAGGGGCTTAGACAGATTCATGGAGGACAGGTCTGTCAGTGGCTACTAGTCTGGTGGCTGTGGGCCATCTCCAGCCTCAGAGGCAAGCTGCCTCTCAATCCCAGTGGCAGAGGAGCAACAGCAGGAGAGAGGGGCATGCACATGCCTCTTGCCTGTGGGCTCCCCAGAGGCATCTGGTGGGCCACTGTGAGAAACTGGATGCTGAACTAGATGGGCCTCCTTGGGCCTGATCCAGCAGGGCTGCTCTTCTGTTCTTAGGCTCAGAGCACTCTTCAGCAGTGACCCCAGTGGCTGCGAGCTTCCTTTACCTATAATATGATGCCTCCACCCACATGTTGCATCCAGTAATGCAATGGCAGGGAGAGGGGCATTGCATTATGGATAAAAAAACATGGTGGCCTTCCAGTGTGGCTGCTCCACTCCCCCACCTCTCAGGAGGTCTACAAAGGCACTTGGTCAAGAATGGGTGCTGCTGTTGCAGCACAGAATCCTATTGGAATTACAAGGGACCGGGGAGGTCTTTGAGTCCAGCCCCCCTCCTCACTGGAACAGCCTCCCTGACAGATGGCCCTTCAGATATTTGAAGAGGGTGACTGTCTCTCCCCCACCTCGGCCTTAGTCTTCTCCTTCCCCGGGTTGATACACCCAGCTCCTTCTGCTGCCCTTCCTATGACTTGGTTCCCAGATCACTCACCATCTTTGTTGCCCTCCCTTGAATCCCCCTTCCAGTCTATCACTCCCAGCTGGAGCTGACTGCAGTTTCCCCCCCTTCTGACCAGCAGTCCCAGTGGTGTGATCCATGGCCATCTGATCTGGCGGAGCTCCTGCTTTCAGCCAGCACTGCCCGATACCTGCTTCCCTCTTCATAATGTGTTATTTGAGTCTATTTGCTCTGTGGGAAGCATTTCTGGAGTGCCGCTAATCTCTGCTCGTGGCGCACAAATGTCTGGGTTGCGAAGGCTGCTTGGTCTACAGCGCATGGAAGAAAATTCTCCAAAAGAGAGGCGACCACCTGACAGCATCTTACATTTTTGGGGTTCCTGGCATGGCGGATCTCAGAAGAGACAGCTGCCAAAAGCAGCCTGACATCCCAGATTTCCAAAACCATCTATCTGAAGAGCTTTTGGGCACAGTCAGAGTGTGCTGATCTTGCATCATTTGCTTGGTTGTGCATTTTTCTGCAAAGTTTCATGTTTCTAGCTTCTTATGCTGTAGCCAAAAATTAATTGTGCTGGCTCAACAGAGTGGGAACCCTAAGCAACAGCAGATGGTGGAGAGGGTCGCGTGTGGCAGACGGAGGGTCTCCTGCTCATGCTTGAATCCTGCAGTGGAGCTGGGACTCTCTGCCTGGGGACAAGGCTGTGGAGTACCTGCAGTGTGGCAGGGGATGACTTGCAGAGCTTGGCTGCCTGGCAGGTGGGCGGTACTGAGGACCATAGCGGGGCCATCCAGCTTCAGGACCTGGGAGAGCACCCTGTGGGAGATGGAGGCAGGACCAAGGCTAACTGGCAGGGTCCACGGCAGAGAATAGAGAAGCAGGAACGTGGCTGCACTGCGGCTCTCAGTCTGGGCAGGGCTTCTGTCCTGCAGGGGTGTGTCTTAGGCCCCACCTCCCTGAGCAGGGCGGAGCTCTCTCTTAAAGAAGCCATGCTCTTTTTCGGAGGCATACACTCTGGCAAGGCTAGTCTGTCTCCTGCCAGGCTTGGACTGGCCCACAGGGCAACAGGGCATATTCCCGGTCTGCCCCACGCACGGGGCGCCCTTGCAGCAGTCGGCAGCAGTGAATACTCCCACCCTTCAGTACCCATTCTGCTCAAAACCTGGCACCCTCCCCACATACATTCTACCGCCCTCTCAGTGCCCCCAGTCCGGCCCTGCCTCCCTCTGCCCCTGAAACTGATGTGTTGGTGAAGGCAAGATGCCTGGGTTTAGGGCAGGCCTGCTCAACTTTGGCCCCCGGCTGTTTTTGGACTACAACTCCCATAATCCCCAATAAGTGGCAAATAACCAGGAATTATGGGAGTTGTAGGCCAACATCTGCAGGAGGGCCAGAGTTGAGCAGCCTTGCTTTAGGGAGTCATCAGTGTCAGTATCTGAGAACACTGGCAAAGAAGCATTCTGGGAGCAGGGGATAGCACACCCCCTTCAGGTTCTTCCTCCTCAGAAGTCTCTGCAAGTGGGGTTGCCTCAAAGGCCGCTTCCGGAGATGGTCCAGGGAGACAGTCTCATGCATCCTCAGGAGCTTTAGCCCCCCAGGACTCCTGATGCAAAAGAGTCTGAGTCTGGGTCCTGGGATCACAACAGAAATGGGTATAGAGGTGGGTTGGTTTGGAGTTGGTGCAGGCTGGGTGGGAAGGGACACTCACTGAGAGCCATTCTCTAGCTCTGGAAACCCCTACCACCACTGCCCTAGAATATCTCTAGTTGATCCTCATTTGGCATAATCTCTGCAAACATTTTGCCCAGCTTTATTACACAACCACTGAATACAGAATCCTGCCCCGAACTTCAAAGAAATGAAGGCTCAGAATCTTGGAATTCCATGGCAGCTACTTATGTTGTGTTGTAGATCAAATTCCATTGTCAATGATGCAATACCATATATGCAGATTACCAGACATTCTTTGGCCACGACTGATTTCCATCATTCTGATCGAGGACATTCATCAAGAGGCTTTTAACCTCTGACCCAGGACTGAAACCCTTTCCCTGCTCCATTGTCCCCACCATGTGCCACTCGCCCTCTGGCCACCAATCCCTAGAAGGCTTCCATAAGCTGCTGTTTGGGAACTGCACTGCACTTGGAAACTCACCAGAGACTGTGGCTCTCACCTGGGAACAAAGTCCCCCCTTCCTGCAGCTGCCCAACCGACTTCTTCTTTCCTTCCAGGAAAACTTCTAGAATGTGCATCTTGTAAGTTCCTATAGCAACCGGCATGTGGCCAGCCAGACTGTTCTGGCACCGCTCCGTTTGCAGCTTCTCAACATCCCCAGCACAATCGTGACTTCTGGGGAAAATTAAATGAGAAGGCAGAAACAAACAACAGAGACTAAGGCTGGTGTTCCCTTCTGGCTGGCCTACGCATGATGCTCACCAGGTCTGGAAGGTTTCATAAACAGCCTCCATATGGTTTCAGATCACTACCACCATTGTAGTATCAGAAGCAGTTTAGTCTCAGGGATCCTTTGGAGTGTTGGCAGATGGGGCCAGCCGTTCCCACCAGTGGCATCAAAACTCTTCATACAGCTAGGGTGTCTGGATCAACCAGGACTCCAACCAGAACTTCCTGGTCTGTGCACTGCTGTCCCCTTGTGGTGAACTGCCCAGGGCTAGTGTGAAAGAAGACTCAGACCGGTTCCTTTTAATTTCCTCATAAATGATCTAGAAGTTGGAGTAAGTAGCGGGGTGGCTAAATTTGCAGATGACATCAGTGTCTTTCGGGGAGTGAAATCCAAAAGGGATTGTGTGGAGCTCCAAAAGGATCTCTCCAAACTGGGGGAGTGGGCGACAAAATGGCAAATGCGCTTCAGTGTTGGCAAGTGTAAAGTGATGCACATTGGGATGAAAAACCCCAACTTCAAGTAAATGCTGATGGGATCTGAGCTGTCGGTGACGGACCAGGAGAGGAATCTTGGGGTCGTGGTGGACAGCTCCTTGAAAGTGTCAACTCAATGTGTAGCAGCTGTGAAAAAGGCCAATTCCATGCTAGGGATCATTAGGAAGAGGGTTGAAAATAAAACGGCTAATATTATAATGCCCTTATACAAAATTATGGTGTGGCCACACCTGGAATACTGTGTACAATTCTGGTCACCGCCACATCTAAAGAAGGGCATTGTAGAACTGGAAAAGGTGCAGAAGAGGGCAACCAAAATGATCAGGGACCTAGAGCTCCTTTCTTATGAGGCAAGACTACAACACCTGGGGCTATTTAGTTTAGAAAAAAGACAACTGCGGGGAGGCGTGATAGAGGTCTATAAAATCATGCATGGTGTGGAGGAAGTGGATAGAGAGAAATTTCTCTCTCTCACACACATAACACTAGAACCAGGGGTCATCCCAGAAATTGATTGCCAGGAAATTTAGGACCAACAAATGGAAGTATTTTTTCACACAATGCATAATCCACTTGTGGAATTCTCTGTTACAAGATGTGGTGACAGCCAACAACCTGGATGGCTTGAAGAGGAGTTTGGTTAACTTCATGGAGGAGAGGTCTATCAACGGCTGCTAGTCGGAGGGCTATAGTCCACCTCCAGCCTCAGAGGCAGGATGCCTCTTAGTACCAGTTGCAGGGGAGTAACAGCAGGAGAGAGGGCATGCCCTCACCTCTTGCCTGTGGGCTCCCCAGAGGCATCTGGTGGGCCACTGTGTGAAACAGGATGCTGGACTAGATGGGCTTCCTTGGGCCTGATCCAGCAGGGCTGTTCTTATGTAGGAAAGACCCCACGTCTCAGGATCCCCCACAATCAGCCCTGGACCTCAAGAACAAAAAAGAATGGCCGACTCAGACAGAAGTCCCCTTTAGAAGAGGGAGCACTGACCCAGCAGAACAAGGCTTCTCCAGCTCTGCTCCTGCAACAAGACCCTGACTTAAATGCCTCCAGGATCTGGGGCTTCACTCATGCATCAGGGTGGGGCTTTAAGGCCTATGGGAAGAACTTACTGGCATTGCTGGTGCAGCTCCTTGCCTAAAGAAGGAGCACATTTCCCTATATTGTCCACTTGGTCCCCCAATTTGGGAGCCTCCTGGATTGGGCCATGACACCAGGAGGCTGGCTTTTGAGCTCGTCCACCTTAAAAGAGTCTGGGGTATGTTTAGGAGTGCTGATTCTTCTATCAGCCTCTCCATTTGCTCAGGTCTTCAAATGTGGCAGTGCTCCAGATTCCATCATTTAGAGAGCAGGGGCTGGTGGTGTGGGGAAGCGCGGGCATTTCAGCCCCTGAGCCACTGTGTGAGACAGGATGCTGGACTAGATGGGCCTCCTTGGGCCTGACCCAGCAGGGCTGTTCTTATGTAGCAGTGCTGTTCCTTGCTGTGGAACCCCCTTGTGAAGAAAGCTTGTTAACACAATGGATGGGTAAATTCTGCTCCTCTCTTATCTGGTTGTGAGCTCGTGAACTGGGGCTGGTGTTATTTTTAATGCCAAGAATTAAGTAAATAAGATAGTATAGGACTTAAAACTTTAAAGTCATTTAAGTTTGTTGCCTGTGTGTGCCACCTGCCCAGCACTGGCTGACTTGCAATGAGGTCCCATAGGAACATAGGAAGCTGCCATATACTGAGTCAGACCATTGGTCTATCTAGCTCAGTATTTCCTTCACAGACTGGCAGCGGCTTCTCCAAGGTTGCAGGCAGGAGTCTCTCTCAGCTCTATCTTGGAGACGCTGCCAGGGAGGGAACTTGGAAGGTATACAGAATGTTGACAAATAGCACAGATGCCACGAGGAAACGGAAGGGTGTGTTTGCAGTGCAGAAAAACATCAAAAAGAATCTCGGGACAGGAGGAGCTGTATGTATTTGGATACCTGACAGGGAGAGAATGGATAGATAATGAAACTTTGGAGTGGAGGGCTATTGGTCAGGGATTTAAGAGGTGAAGGATGGTCAAGAACAGTCAGTGGGTGCCTGATTTCCTTGTGCTTGATTTGAACCAATTGCCAAATCTTTGACTTCATGTCTCTTGTTAGTATATATTTACCGGCACATCATATCAATTACATTTGTTGCTGGCATGGTGCATTGTTGCCATAGACACCCGAAACAATAGAAGATGATGCTAATCAAACTGAGCGAGTATTCCGCTAGCCTTGTCGTATTGTGAAGTTTCTTGGGTGTTGCTTCTGACAGTGGAGTGCCCGGAAGATGGAGACAAAGCAAGGCCAGAATGCGACATCTCATCTCTGCTCGTATGACATCTTTCAAAGACAGTGACATGAGGAACCTTTCCATTCATGGCTGTTTTTGCCAAGAGCTAAAAATAAACCAGGGTTCAAGTCATATTAAGGGCAAGATATGGCAGCGTCGCTTGCTGTGCAGAGTATCAGGCTCTGGGTTGCTACATCTCTACAGCTGAATGTCCTGTTAAAATTCCTCCCCTGGTCTGCTCACTGGATTTCTTCTCCAAGTGCTGCTGGGTCCAGTTGCCTGCCTTCCCAGTAGTGCAGGGGATCTTAGACTGGGCCATTGTGGCTGGGGATGATGGGAGTTGTAGTCCAGCAGCATCTGGGGACTCATGGACCATGTGGCAGGGGGTCTCTTATGCAGAGTGGCCCCCTCCCAGATTAACAGCTATATTTGGCTATTAACCATTTGTGTGGTCTGAATCTCAAGGAGTGGCTTTATGCCCCACTTTTTGCCTACTGAGGAAGCTCCTTAGAACTCAGGTATGCTGCTAGGGGAAGAGCCAGGTGTCAATGCTGGGCTAATGGCCCCCTCCAGCCTCAGAGGCAGGATGCCTCTGAGTCCCAGTTGCAGGGGAGTAACAGCAGTAGGAGAGAGGGCCTGCCCTCAACTCCTGCCTGTGGACTTCCAGCAGCATCTGGTGGGCCACTGTGGGAAACAGGATGCTGGACTAGATGGGCCTCCTTGGGCCTGATCCAGCAGGTCTGTTTTTATGTTCTTGTGGCAGTGGCAGTGGCAGCGGCAGCAACAAGAAGTAATATAAAATTTGTGACACCTAATGGCGCCGTGATGCTCTGGGCCTGGCTGGACCCCTGATCCTTTGGGGGGCATGGCAACATCCCTGCTCCTGGCCCTCCTGATCCCCTCTTGCTGTCATGGTAGATGAACCCTTCCTGTTTTGGACCCTGCACCTGCTTCTGGACTGACATTTAGCCCTTCTCAAGTCCTGGAATCTGACAGACTGGAGCCTGTTCCTTGCCAAGGCCTGACAAAGTTGTAATGGCACTGCATGTCTTTTGGGGCAGGAACTGGGTTTTATTTTGGAAAATGTGCAGACTCCAAAACAAAACGCACTGGAGATTTTTCTATGCAGTCACTGGAAACATGGCAAATCCTACATCACATGGGGCTATTTCCTCTTCTCTTTCAACAGTGGAATAAAATTGGCTTCAGCATTGCTTCAAGCACACAAAAGTATTTCCCTGGAAACCTGAAAATGGAGCACAATGCAATAAACAAAGGTGCTGGGGGAAGAGAATGGTTTGCAAAGAACGTGTGCACAGCGATGGCGTTGGGAGGGCATTGTTGTGATTCTGCCAGGTGATCATTAGGCAAGGTCTAGAGCACAGATTGAATCACCGAGTGTTCTCTGCCTGCACCCCAACCCTCTTCTCTGAGCATTACTGCTCATCACTTCCGCTGGAGTCGTTGTACACAATGATTAATATGATTGCATAGTTTTTAGTGTGATGGAAAACAAAAACCACCAAGAGCTGGAACTGTACATGCTGAAAGCTTAATTTTTTAAAAAGAATTTAAATGTAATAAAACTGTCACTTCTATTTCACTGGGGTCCTGAGTGTGTTCCCAACTTCAAACATATCCCTCCTTGATCCAACCCTCAGAGGTTCATGAACCTGTTTGGTTCTGGCTGTGATTCAAAGAGCTGGTGATTACATTTTAATCATGTCACAGTTCAGGACCAGGTTACCTGATGGATACCTTCTCCTACATGGATCTGCCCACCTTATAAAATCATATCTTATAAGATAATATGCAGAGAGGGTCTCCTGCATATGCTGCTTCCAGCTGAAGTTCCTCTGGCAGTCATACAGGGCTCTGCATGTGCCCCCCATTCCCCTAGGAAGGTGCTCCCTAGGGAGGCCTGGTTTCGCTCCCTCCCTCTCTGTTTTATGCAGCTGGTGAAGATGGTTTTATTCAGGCAAGCTTTTAGATCAGTGGGCATAAGAACAGTCCTGCTGATCAGGCCCAAGGCCTGTTTCACTCAGTGGCCTACCAGATGCCTCTGACTCTGAGAAGCCCACAGGCAAGAGGTGAGGGCATGCCCTCCTCTCTCTTGCGGTTACTCCCCTGCAACTGGTATTGAGAGGCAGTGTGCCTCTGAGGCTGGAGGTGGCCTATAGCCACCAGACTAGTAGCCCGTGATAGATTTGTCCTCCTTGAATCTGTCTAAACCCCTTTTAAAGCCATCAAAACTGGTGGCTATCACCACAGCCCATGGCATAGAATTCTGTAGATTAATTATGAACTGTGTAAAAAAGTACTTCTTTTTCTTGGTCCTAAATTTCCTGGCAATCAGTTTCTAGAGGTGTGCTAGCCGGGCTTCTATGAGTGTGTGAGCTGGCTTGGTTTGAACTGGGCTTGACAGGTTTGGGATCGAGCCATGGTCACATACATGGCCTTTGCACATGCACAGCGGTCAGGAAAATGGCCACTGTGAACCGGGATACAGAAGGCCTGAACCGGGCCGCTGCTGGCCCAGCTACTCAAGGCGAGGCTGGTGGGGTTGGGAGGGGGCTGCCACTGCAACCCCACAGCCTCCTTCGCCATGGCCTCCACCACCGCAGCAGCTGCAGCTTTTACTCGTAAGTACATATTTGCTCCCTGCCCTGAGCTGAGCGAGTCCTCTCTGTCTAGCTCTGAGCCAGTTGAATCAGCTCGGTTTGAACTCGAACCGGGTCCAGCTCAACTGGACCCAAACTGAGCCAAACCGGCAAAACCAGTTTTGTGCATACCCCTCTCAGTTTCATGGAACGACCCCTGGTTCTAATGTTGTGAGAGAGGGAGAAAAATTGCTCTCTATCCACGTTCTCCACACCATTCATGATTTTATAGACCTCTCTTATGTCTCCCCGCAGTCATCTTTTTTTCTAAACTAAATAGCCCCACCAGGTGTTGTAGCCTTGCCTCATAAGGAAGGTGCTCCAGGCCCCTGATCATCTGGGTTGCCCTCTTCTGCACCTTTTCCAGTTCTGCAATGTCCTTCTTAAGATACAGTGACCAGAACTGTACGCAGTACTCCAAATGTGGCCACACCATAGATTTGTATAAATGCATTATGATATTAGCATTTTCAATTTTCAATCCCCTTCCTAATTATCTCCTGGTGTCTGAATTTATCTTTGTATCTTGACCAGTGTTTTTGAATGTGCTATACTGTTTGTATTGTTCATTCTAACTTTGTAAGTCATCCTGGCACCTTTGTGTGTGTGTGTAAAGGTGTAGGCTAGAAGTCTTTTGAACAAAACAACAAAACAAAACCGCTAATCTGTGTCCGGGCTGCCCCAGTTAAGACAGCTGGTTCCTGTGATCAAATGCTCTTACATTTGTTTTGTTTTGTTTTGTTACAGGATTGATCAATCACTTTGTGGAAGGGGCAGAACTCAGTAGCAGAGCAGCATGCTTCACACGCAGAAAGTCACAGGTTCAGACTGTGGCATCTCTGGTGTGGGAGGACCTTTGACTGAGACACTGAGAGTCACTGGTAGTCAAAATAGATACGACTGATCTGGATGGGCCAATAGACTGCTTCAGTACAAGAGTTGTTCATAGAATACCCCTGCTAACTGGGCAAAGAGGCACCTTTTAACGTGGTGATTCTCTTTATTTAGCAGGGGGAGAGTAACTGGCCCTATCCACCCCCAGCACAGTACTTCCAGTGACTGTTGCTGGTGTGTGTCCTATGTTTCTTTTTAGAATGTGAGCCCTTTGGGGACAGGGAGCCATCTTATTTGCTTTATTTCTCTTTGTAAACCGCCCTGAGCCATTTTTGGAAGGGCGGTATAGAAATCGAATTAATAATAATAATAATAATAATAATAATAATAATACTGTGTGCTTAGAAGCCCAAATGACTCCCAAGGTGGCTTAACAAAGATTATTACTTAGAATAATTATTACTAGAAAACAATTTTCAAAAATACAGTCGTAAGCTAGAAAATCTAGCAGCAACAATCAAAAGAGAAGCACTACACTTAGACCTAAAATTGTAATCATGGGGACTTCAGACAGTAATAACTCAAAAGAATACTTGATGGATTTATTTCAAACAAAAGGCACTTCGTCCAACATAGACCTGAAATTCTGGATAAAATTGAAGGAACGCAAACAAACAAGCAAATAAACAAACAAACAAAGGTACTGCCTGTTAGAAAAATGTTGCCAGCACATTAACCCTTTCTTTTTAGGAGTTGATTTTTAAACTGCTGTATTTTGGCTATTTTTCAATGGGTTTATATCACATTTGGAGGGGGGCAGTGATGCAGTGGGGATATGACTTGACTAGCAAGCCAGAGGTTGCTGGTTCGAATCCGCGCTGGTATGTTCCCCAGACTATGGGAAACACCTATATCGGGTAGCAGTGATATAGGAAGAAGCTGAAAGGCATCATCTCGTACTGCATGGGAGATGGCAATGGTCAACCCCTCCTGTATTCTACCAAAGACAACCACAGGGCTCTGTGGTCACCAGGAGTTGACACCAACTCAACGGCACACTTTAGTGTTCCCTCTAACAGGGATTCTCAGATGTTGTTGACTATAACTCCCAGAATCCCCAGCCAAAGGCCACTGTAACTGGGGATACTGGGAGTTGTAGTCAACAACATCTGGGAATCCCTGTTAGAGGGAACAAAGGGGCAGTGGTGCTTTTCATCTGGATGATGTATATAAAATTCCAGGGAGTTTTTATGAACAACAGAATGCTCAAAGCTAATAATGGCAGAATTTTGCTTTTACCCTACTCTCTGGAGGGAAGAAAGCTTATGAGGTCATCACGTCTATGTGTGTGTTAGTGTCCCTCAGATAACTTCTGCATTTGCAGTTTGATACAAACCAAATTCACAGCAAATGGCTGGAGCGGGGCAAGGGGACCCCAGTGGGGGCATCCTTTTACCAGACTGTCACATTGGTCCAAGATGGTGGCCACACAAAGTACAGACAACACCCTGTAACTCATGGGCTGACAATAGGATACAAACCAAATTCACAGCACATGAGAGGCTCCATTCATTCTACGCAGAACTACTTGCTCCTTCTCACTTTAAATATATAGGCACTGCTGTGCCTATATACTGCCACTCTAGCAAAAGACCCATCCTAACCGGCTCGTCTGGTGGCTACTCAGGGACGGGCCTTCTCCATTGCCACCCCAGGGCTTTGAGATGCACTCCCTGTTGAAATAAGAGCCTCCCCATCTCTGACAGCTTTTGAAAGGGCTGTGAAGATGCATTGGTTCATCCAGGCTTTTAATTAATGGAATTGATCATTGTTTTTAAAATTTTAAATTTTAAATTTTGTTTTAATCTGTGTTGTTTTATTGTAAACTGCCCAGAGACATGAGGTTTGGGCATATTTGGTATATAAATATGTTAAGTAAAAAAACAAATGAACAAGTACATAAATAAACCAAATGCCCTCTGCACAGAACACTAATCTGTCAGGGAGAAGAAGGGGTCTAGTGTAGTCTAGGCTCCTCCTTGACAGGCAAGTTTTCTAGGTGCAAGGGATTGTCTTTTGGTATGGAGGAGCATTCAGACATGTGAGCCCCTACCTGCAGGCTGAAGAGGTCCGGACCAGGCACCAGTCTCATGTCTCAGTGCAACCTTGGGCCTGTGAGACTTCCTCTGGTGTTCGGCACCATTGATCCCACAGTTGTCTCTCAGTGTGAGGGTTAGCATGCCAGTTATATCTCTGGCTGGCTGTTTTGCATGCTGAGGAACTGCACAGTGTTTCATCCCCCCCCAGCGTCCCCCAAACTGGCAGAACTGCAAGCAGAGGGTGGAAGGAGGACTGGGGTGGGGCGGGGAAGGGGGGGACAGGGGTTGATTCACACAGGCATGTACATCACTCCCTGCCTCATCACTGGAGGACTTGTCACCCAGTGAGTCATGACTGAATGTGTGAAATGCTCCATGGAGAAATATTGAAACTGAGGTGATATGAGGCAAAGGCAGGGCTCCGTCTGTGGTGGTGGACCTGTGAGGACCAGCCCGCAGAGGCAAGCGGATCCTGTATGCTGTGGCATGAATGTGTGTCTGCCAGCCTCAAGTGGAATGGGAAGACGCAAACAGGTCTGA
Organism: Hemicordylus capensis; assembly: GCF_027244095.1. Taxonomy (NCBI): domain Eukaryota; kingdom Metazoa; phylum Chordata; class Lepidosauria; order Squamata; family Cordylidae; genus Hemicordylus; species Hemicordylus capensis. The sequence goes on from NC_069661.1 coordinate 4,831,867, forward strand.
ACAAGGAAGCCAGCTGGAGAGCGGTCCAGAAGCACCCACAGAAATGCTGGTAACGTTCGCCCAGGTTGGGCTCAGAAGTGGGCTTTTAGGCACTTATAAAGCTGACATAGGAAGCTGTCCTATACTGAGTCAGACCATTGGTCCAGCTCACTCAGCATTGTCTACACAGACTGGCAGCACCTTCTCCAAGGTTGCAGGTGCGGGTATTTCTGAGCAATATCTGGAGATGCTGCCAGGGAGGGAACTTGGAACCTTCTGCATGCATGCTCTTCCAGAGTGGTCTCATCCGCTATGGGGAATATCTTCCAGTGCTCACACATAGGGCCCTTTCTCAAAATCCGTGAGAAAGGGCTTGGGGCGTGCGGGAAGGAAGGCTGCAAAACCTTACCTCCCCCGCAGATGATTGTCACATCCATGTTAGATGCACGGATTTCGTGCCCACATGGACTCCAGTTCTCCCCAGCAGCAGCAGCAGAAGAGGGTTGGGGCTGGGACATGATGCCCCCCCGGAAATCCCATAATGCACCTCACGAGTGTGCAGTGCATTATGGGGATCTCCCCTCCGATGCCAGCCAGGAGCCCTGGAGTCAGGGCTGGCAGATGATCAACAGAATGAGGCCAAGAGAGTGCTTGCTCCCTTTACCTCATTTTGGAAGCAGACTCCAGAGGCGGGTTTGTTGCTGTGCCTCCGGCGGGAGCCACATCGCCCGATCTTTGCTGCGCGTATGAGCAGCCTCATAGCCTCCCATTCAAATGCAAACTAGGGCAGACTCTGCTTAGCAAAGAGGACAATTCATGCTTGCGACCAGAAGACTAGCTTCAAAGGGCAAGCTTCATGAGCACCCAAATGCTTTTCTCGCTTGGATTTTACGTCTGAGCCAGAGAAGGATTCCCAGCAAACCACCTACAGAGAGACATTCCACTTCAATGCAGTTTTCCCGAGCTGGTTCATAAAGTACTGAAGCATTTCCTTGAGAAAGATGTTGCAAAATACATTGGAAACACTGATACCATTTTGTGCCTGTAAGTTTTACCGTCTACAGCCAACAATAGCTCTAGGGGCCAGGATTTAACTTGAGGGAACAGCACCAGGATCAAAGGTTATACTCCCCTGCAGCAGAGCATTATTGCCTCCCAAGGCTGCTGCCTTTTGAGATTTAAAATATATGGGAGGTTCTAACTGGAGGACCCCTACATCAAGTTGCCCTCGTTCTTGGTCCTTTGCTCCCAGGTCTGGCAGATTTTGCCATTTGGTTACCAGATGTGCATTTCTTTTTTCATGTGTGTGTGGGGACTGGTGCAATGACTGCTGATATCACCAAGGCATTGGCTGACATCCTAACTAAATTTCCTTGAGGAAGTCCCAGAATTCAAATGTAACCACGTATGCATTTCCCAGGGGAAAAGGGGCATTTGGGTGGGGCATTATCTCCCAGCGGGAAGGTTGCAGGTCCTCCCCCCTTAAAAAAAAGTCAGTTACCTTCTCCTCTCTCTTGGCTTTCCCAAAATGCCTCTTGTACCCATGCCAGTATAGTCATTCCAGGAGGCGGGGGGAAGCAGACAGACAGACTTTTGGATAAGCGGGATGTTATTGTGTAAGAAGGTATTCAAATCTTGTTTAGATATATTTATGCTACGGAGTTTGGAGCACTTAAACCAGCAGAGAGAGGGAGAAGCGAGAGAGAATCACAAAGAAGCAGAATTGACTATGTAATAGTGTGTGGCAAATTTCATCAGTCCTCCCTATGCCTGTTATTTAATCCTCCCTTTATCAAATGGCCCCATCTAATTTATTTACCTTGCATTTCAAAACAGACAATTGCCTTGGCAGAGTGTGTGGCGCCTCGAGTAATCCTGTCCTCTTACCAGGATGGCTAAAAGCAAACTCCATTCAGGTTTCGGCCACTGTAGAGGAAAAACAGTGACAATTTAACAGAATAAGCTTTGCAAATGCCTGTTGATTTTTTATTTGTATTTAAATACAATAGTGTTAATATTTTAATGGTTATTTTTGGACTGTGAACCACCCAAGGACTTCTGTATGGGGCGGTGTAAAAATGTGCTAGATAAACAAACAAACAAATAAATCCCTCCCAGCTTTTGGGGAGGAAGAAAGTGCTAATGGAAAATATGATTTGTTTCATTTTTTTCAGATGGAGTAAAAGGTGCCCATTCCATAACAGGAACAAAACAGAATGTAAGCGAGGCAGAAGTTAATTGCATGACCAATGTGGTAATAGCCAAGAGAACAAATGAATGGTAGGTGATCATGTCACACTTCTGTAACACCAAGTGATGGTGTTGAAAGAGTAGTTTCTTAGGATTAGGCTTCTGACTGCCAACAGGTTTGCTTTTCTAAGATGTCTTAGAAGTCTTGCCTGACAGCTGAGCTCAACAGAACCTTGTAAAATAAAAGAAATAAAGGAATACAGTTACAACGTGATACTTTGCCTGGTTTACATGTCTGGTTTACATCTCAGGCATGATTCCCCATTCCCATTCTAGTTTCCCATAAGGGAGATCAGCCTGCCTGCTGGAAGACCCCAGAAGCAGAGATCCCACAAGGGGAACTCAGTGAACCTGAGTCCGAGCTGCCTAATGAACTGGCCTCTTTCATGCCAAGTATCTCCCCCTCCTGGCAAGCTTGCACGCCTGTGCCAGCAACGGGCCAGGAGGGACTTGATAGAGTGGAGGAGTCCTAGACCCCAAGTCAGAGGGCTGCCGCTTTGAAGTCTTCTGCTCTCCAGGCAGGGAGGAGAGCCAGGGAGGGGTAGTCTGAGCCTAGAGCAGGAGTGGGGAATCTTGGCCCTCCAGCTGTTTTTGAACTACAACTCCCATCATCCCCAGCCACAAGTGGGGATGGTGGGAGTTGTAGTTCAAAAACAGCTGGAGGGCCAAGGTTCCCCACCCCTGGCCTAGAGGTATTTAAGGCCTCATCCCATCTCTGGCCCTTGGCACTCTCCAGGGTGCTGAAACCCAAGCGACTCACCCTTTCCTTTGTCTTGTGAGTTACTGATTTTGATGCAGGACAGCGTGACTGAGGACTGGTCCAGACATTCAGGCCAAACACAATAATGCAGGTGTGGGGGGTTTCCTGTAGCCATTGCGGCTGGGTATGATGGGGACCCAACAAGAACCGGGGACCCAAGATTGGGAACCCCCACTTAGAAGAATGTTGATTTGAAAAGTGGGTATCTTGGTTGCCAGAAGACAGGCTGCTCTGCCGGTTGCAGTCTTTTCTGGATCAGACACATCCTGCTTAGCTGGATTCAGCAAACTGGCTGTTTTAACATGGTTTCAGCACGCTGCCAGAGTTCCTGTTTCTTGTTGTTTCCCTCCTATGTCAGATCAGCCCCCCCCCCACTCTCCTTCATGAAGCACACATTTCTCTTTATTTTTAAACCTAAATCCACACTCAGAAGAACAACCTGTTCCACCCTCACTGGCAGGTTATTAAAGCAGCTGATTTTACAATAGCGGAGAAGCCACCAAGAGTGAGAGCTTTTTCTGCAAATGTTACATTTTAGAAACGATGGACCAATTTCCTCCGTGTGTGTGTGTGTGTGTGTGTGTGTGTGTGTTTGTATGTGTGCGGGTAGAGAGGTGGGGTGGGGGAAGAGGAGGAACTAAGCCCCCAAACATTTCTTCCACAGGAAAATCCATAAGTGGCTGTGTGTGTTTTCCTCAAAGAACCTCCCGCAAGCCAGTTTGAATCAAATCCAGAAGCACTTGTAAGTGCATCATCGAAGCTGAAGCTGAAGAGATCATTTTTATTTTCTCTTTCTGGAGCATTAGACGTCGTCATGTGGGAAGATTTAAAATAGGCTGTTGCCAACATCCTGCCGGGAGCAAGCAGGGCTTGCATAACATGCAAGCGAAGGTATTATATCAGCATTGCTCGGTAGAATGTGTTTCTGGAACGTGCTCAATATCAGAGCTGGGCTGACTTCAGCCTTGCATTGTCAACAAGATTTTCCTGCTAGAATTCCTTGGGGTCTACTGGTGTGTTAAGTTTACAAAGCAAAAGGGCATACACAGGATCCCTTAACAATTAGGGCATAATTAGCCTATATTAAGTGATCCGGAGGATGCACTTCTGCGAAGAAACAGAACAAGCACCTTGCGGGATTAGACCAAGGGCCACCTAGTCCGGCATTCTTAACCAGGCCAGGAGGCACTCAGGGCCAGCCCTGGGTTTGGGGGTCTTAGGCCAAGTTTGGTGTTGGTGCCCTTCCCCCTCAAGCCGAGGAGTACAGAGCTCCACCTTTAACTAGAGCCAAACCGGCTGATCATCCATGAGGTCGAATGACCAGCCTGCACGGGTGACCAGCAAATGACTAGCCCATGCTGGTTTGAGGATACTGTGGGAGAGAGTTCCCAATCTATTATGGGGGCAAAACTTAACACTTCCAAGATGAAAAGATGCTGCTGTTGATTTGGATATCCAGTCTGAGACCATTTCTTTCTGGAAATGAATGTGGAGGCAGGCAATTCATCAAGACAGCAAAGGGGACAATTCCTGCTTGCTAGCACAAGACCAGTTCTCCTTAGACTACAACTCCAATCATCTCCAGCTAAAAGGAATTGGTAGTTGCAACATCTTGAGAGCCTCAGGTCATCCACCCCGGTCCAGAGAGTAACAAATTCAGCTCTGCTAATGCTCAGAAGGTATTTGGGAGACATGCAGGGGATCACTCTCTGGAATATTCTGAATGGAGGCGCCTCCTCAGGGGCTTGTGAGGTGAGATATCCCCCCTCCCCAGCTAAAGGGAGGAGTGGGGTGTGAGTAGAAAGAAACATCCATTTTGCCGCTTCTGTATGAGACAGAAACAGACTGAGCATTGAGCAAGCATCAGAAAGGCTGAATGGAGAGCTGACGGAATGCACAGATGGGGAGCAGGGGAGGGCTGTGAGATAACAGGCCTGCTGCCTGGCAGGAGGGCAGGCTGTTCACCTCCCCCTGATGCTCAGCATGCACATTTGTAAATAAACCAGATTTTGCAGAGACATCACAAGTCTCTGTGATGCCCCTTGGGGTGTGGTTGGGATGGGAGATCAGGCTACCTGCTTGGCTTGCAGGGCAGCCCCTGACTCTGTTCTCCACTCAGCCCAGGCTTCTCAGTGATTCCCAGACTGGAGGAAGCACTAACTTCTGCAGGACTTCAGTATACACAGTGGCCAACATCTGAACCAGTGCTGGAGTGCTGCTGGCACAGGCAGGGGTGTAGGCCCAGGAGTTTCTTTGCCCTCCAGAGTCTCAGCAGGACTGCAAGGCCCTTTGATTTCTCAACAGACATAATATAAGAGCAGCCCTGCTGGATCAGGCCCAAGGCCTATCAGGTCCAGCATCCTGTTTCACACAGTGGCCCACCAGATGCCTCTGGAAAGTCCACAAGCAAGAGGCGAGGGCATGCCCTTTCTCTCGCTGCTGCTCGCCTGCAACTGATATTGAGAGGCATTGTGCCTCTGCAGCTGGAGATGGCCCACAGCCACCAGACTAGTAGCCATTAATAGACCTGTACTCCATGAAATTGTCCCTTGTAAAGCCACCCAAGCTAGTGACCATTGCCACATTCCATGGCAGCGAATTCCACCGATCAATTATGCACTGTGTGAAAAAGTACTTCCTTTTGTTGGTCCTAAATTTCCCGATCTTCAGTTTCATGGGATGACGTGAGAGAGGGAGAAATATTTCTTGCTGTCCACTCTCTCTACTCCATGCATAATTTTATATACCTCTATCATGTATCTTCATAGTCACCTCTTTTCCAAGCGAAAGAGCCCCAGATGCTGTAGCCTTGCCTCATAAGGAAGGTGCTCCAAACCCCTGATCATCCTGGTTGCCCTCTTTTGCACCTTTTCCAGTTCTACAATGTCCCCCTTAAGATACGGTGATCAGAACTGTACTCTGTATTCCAAATGTGGCTGCACCATAGATATGTACAAGGGCAGTATGATACTTGCATTCTTATTTTCAATCCCCTTCCTAATGATCCCTAGAATGGAATTGGCCTTTTTCACAGCTGCCGCAGAGAGTTGGCACTTTCAACGAGTTGCCCACCACGGCAGTTGAGGGAGAGGGAGAAAACAGGGTATTTTATTTATGCATGCATTCAATGAAATAGCATATGCACTGCAAATGATGTTTTTCCTCCCATGGAAAGTGGCAAGGAATACCCAAGATGTTGTCAAGGCAGGAAAATGAATCCTATATGCTCACCAATTTGTGCTCAAGTGATGAAAAATCAATGCTCACCTTGCCCGGCTGGAAAGCCAGCGTGGTGTAGTGGTTAGAGTGCTGGACTAGGAGCGGGGAGACCTGAGTTCAAATCCCCTTTCAGCCATGATGCTTGCTGGGTGACTCTGGGCCAGTCACTTCTCTCTCAGCCTAACCTAGTTCACAGGGTTGTTGTGAAAGAGAAACTCAAATATGTAGTACACCGTTCTGGGCTCCTTGGAGGAAGAGCGGGATATAAATGTAATAATAATAATAATAATAATAATAATACAGCAAGAGCCAAGCAAAGCAAAACAACAGTTATAACTGACTAGGAGATGCTGAAATCCTGGCCCCGCCTCCTCCTCCAGTGTCAGCGTGTGCCACGGAGGGAAAGGATGTGGAACACCATTGCTTTCCTTCCTTGTCCCTAGTGGCGCAGTGGTAAAAACTGCTGCCCTGTAACCAGAAGGTTACAAGTTCGATCCTGACCAGGGGCTCAAGGTTGACTCAGCCTTCCATCCTTCTGAGGTCGGTAAAATGAGTACCCAGAATGTTGGAGGCAATATGCTAAAAATCATTGTAAACCGCTTAGAGAGCTCCGGCTATAAAGCGGTATATAAATGTAAGTGCTATTGTCGTTCATAGCCATGCACTTTGCTGTATTCCATCTAGTAATACCTCTGTAATTAGAAGGGCTAGAGAAGCATTTTTTTAAATTGCTCAGGTAAAAATTCAATAGTAAATCTACATTTAGGACAGAGAGGTTCTCAAACTTGGCTCCCCAGATGTGGTTGGATTACAACTCCCATCACCCCCTTTGACAGATGTGGCTGGGGATGAGGCTGTCAAGCAACATCTGGAGATTTAGGACTTAATCATGACTGAATTTTTCTTAATCTAGCATAGCAAAGCTTGGAAGATATACATCCTCACCAGTTGCTACTGTTTTGATTGGCTCACTGTTCTTTTGCCCAGCAGATTTGTAAGCTGCCGCAGTTGTATCTTGTTGTTGCAACATACTAACACTGGTTACTTGTTCTTATATTGTGAATATTGGAGCTTTGCACAAGGTATAGGAGCATAGGAAGCTGCCTTCTACAAAGTTGGACCCTTGGTCCATCTAGCTTAGTATCGTCTACACAGATGGGCAGCAGCTCCTCCGAGGTTGCAGGGAGGAATCTCTTTCTGCCCTATCTTGGAGATGCCAGGGAAGGAATGTGGAACTTTCTGCATGCAAGCAGGCAGATGCTCTTCCCAGAGCAGCCCCATCCCCTAAGGGGAATCTCTTACAGTGCTCACATATGTAGTCTCCCATTCAAGTGCAAACCAGGATGGGCCCTACTTAGTGTAGGGGACAATGCATGCTTGCTACCACAAGACCAGCTCTCCTCCCATCATGAATTAGACACACCGTTTCCTGCACCTACCTGCCTGTGCATTAAGCATGGTGCAGTTGAAGGCCTTTCTCTGAGTGCTGCTGCTATTAGACTGTGGTTGACTGGCCATTTTTTGGCTGCTGTGTGAATGGAATGCTCTCCCCCGGGACCTTCTCCTGCTGCCAGATTGTAACTATTTTCCACACCAGTCAAATCATCTTTTTCATACTAGCTGAAGTTGGCTTTATCTGCTGCTCTACTTTTACATCTGCTTTGTTTAATGAATATTTACTGTTTTGCTGAATATTGTTTTTATGTGCAAGGCAGGATATGAACGGAATATGTATACATATGTAAGGATGGAAATTAATATTATTTATGTTATCGATCTACACACACCCATACATAAATATATATTTACACACACATATATTTATGGTGTGTGTATATAACATATGTATGTCTCTGCCACTCAAGAAAAGCCCCACACACATCTGCCCTTCTCAAGAGTTATTGCGGCATCAGATCTCTGGAACAGCTAATGGGCAGAAGTGCACCTAGGTAATTTTGGAGCCTGGACCTAAAGACCTTTGGAGCGCCCACCCCCCCCAGCTGCAAATTAAGCATCATCATGCTTGGCCAGGCAACCACACCACCCAGGACAGATTAAAGCGGATTTGGGGGGCCCGCAGGGGTTGTGGAGGCTGTGAACTTCAGCCCCAAAGTCCAGGGGTCAGAGTACCTCTGCTAAAGGGGCCAACTCCCTCAGTAAGATGGCCCCTGGTGGGCCCTTGGAGTGGGTTTCCTTCATTCTGGGTAGGGTTACCCTATTCTGACTTTCCAAATCCGGGTGCCTAATTTGCATATTATGTGAACTGGCTTGGAAATAATTTTCGAGCCGAATAGGGACTGCACGTTTTGCTCCATAACTCCGCTTCTACAAGAGCTAGAGCTTAGCTTTTTTAAAAAAATGAAAGCTGAAACCCAGGCAAATCTGGGAGGGGTAAGCAATCTGGGTGAGATGCTTAAAATCTGGGTGAAACCCGGAATTTTGCAGGGCATGGCAACTCTAATTCTGGATGGCTGGGCCAATGGAACAATGGTGTTTTGGCCAGCAGTTGCTGCCTGCCATATTTTATTTTGCCCCCAAATGACCCACATTGCATTGCAACACGACATGGAGAAGTGTGTTTCTGTGTGGCTGGGGAAATATGGCAGCCAGGAGTGGCCGCTGGTTAGAGAAGTTGTCTTTGCTGCTGCCGCCAGGCCACCGAAAATGAAAGAACCTTGCTTCCGCTGCTGCAGAAAGTGGATGCGTCCCACCAAGCCTCCTCATCCCTGCAAGTTCAGTTCCAGACAGCTGATGCCACAAGAATTCCTGCCAGCTGGCATCAAAGCTTGTCAGCCCTCCAAGACTGGCCTGGAGTCTCCAGCAGTTGGCATTGGACCGGGCAACTAACGAAAGCTGACCTGGAGATTTTAATGGCTTGCTATTGTGCAAAATACTGGGGAAAAACCTATCTTGAGGGCGGAAATCCAGCAAAAGCTTTAGCGTTCAAGTTGACAACCTTGCTAAGTAGGTGAAGAGCCACCTTTTAAGGTGGTGGCGTGGCTGTTGTTCTTCTCTCATACTACTTAGCAGGAGTATAACTGCTAACTATTATTTATAAATAATAAATAAATGATGATAAGCTGGGCAAAGAGGCCCCTTTTTAAAGTGGGGATTCTCTTTATTGAGCAGCGGGGAGAGCAACTGGCCCTATCCACCCCCAGCACAGCATCCCTCCAGTGGCTGTTGTTGTTGTTGGCTGTTTCTTTTTAGATTGTGAGCCCTTCGGGGACAGGAAGCCATCTCATTCATTCATGTATTCATTTATGTAAACTGCTTTGGAAGCTTGAACCACCTTCAGGTTCCCTTGTTGCTCAGTTTGGGAATGACCTCTGCCTACTGAGCTGGGGCGCCTTGCAAAATGGCTGCTCTCTCGTTTTGATAGCTGGAGAGAACAACTTATTTATTTACTTATTATTTTGGTACCCCACCCCTCCAGTGCACTACTGCTCAGGGGCAGCTCACGACAATAAGACAGACACAAGATACAATAAAAGTAATAAAATTAACTGAATTAAACAAAAAAAGGTTATCAGATTAAAAACCACAATCATTATTAGGTTCAAATTAAAACTGAAAATTATAAAAAGCTAAAGAGCCTCCCAGATATAACAAAAAATAAATAAAACTTTTTTCCAGCATCCCTCCAGTGGCTGTTCCTGATGTCATTTAATAAATAAATAAATATTGAGCCCTTTAAAGACAGGCAGGGACCATCTTCTCATTTTGGTATGCAAATTGCTTTCTAAACTGTTTTTGGTTGAAGCACTGTATGTCAATAGGTATGATGATGATGATGTGCCACAAGCAGCTCTTTGTTACCTTTGTATTTAAATGTTTTAATTAAATTGCCTAAAGCAGGGGTTCTCAAACTTGCCCCCCGAGATGTTGATGGACTACAACTCCCATAACCCCCAGCCAGCTTGTGCCTGGCGATGATGGGAGTTGTAGTCCAGCAGCATCGAGGGGTGGGATCCAAGTTTGAGGCCCTAAACACCTCGCCAGGCCTGCGCAGCGAACAAAGGCGTTCCCATCCGGGCCTTCCGCGGCCGGGAATGAGAGGAGGGCTGCGCGCGCCACGACCTGCTCGAGCCGCTCGCCCAATGGTAGGGAAGAGCGAGAGAGGGGGTTGAGGCACATTGGCTCCCTCCTCCGACGTAGGCGGGCGCCGCCGTTCTCCTGTCACTCATTCGCCTCTCTCGCTCGCGCGCGCGCCTTCATGGCTTCCCAACGGATTTCGCTCGCGCCGGCGTTCGCGCCGCGAGGAGGGGGCGGAGCGTGAGAAGCTCCGCCCACTCCGCCCTTGGAGCGAGTCCCTAACAACGATGGGAAATGGGTCGGCGAGGCGCATGCGCATGCGCACTTCGCCTCGCGCGGACCGCGGTTCGCCACCGATGCTGGTGAAGGGGGTGCGCGAAGAGAGGCGGCTGAACTCACCGCCGAGCCATGGAAGTGTCCGAGGAGCAGAGCGTCCGCGTCCCTGTGAGTATAAGGAAGGGGGACGGCTTTCTGCTCGGAAGGTTATCTCTCTCCCCCCCCCCCCCCGCAGCCCCGCTCCCCAGGGACTTCTTCACACAGTGGCTCATTAGCTTGCGGAACTCGCTGCCACAAGATGCGGTCGTTGCCCCTGGCTTAGCTGGCTTTCAAAGGGACGAGCGTGTGCGAAATGCACGGAGCAGGATGGGTCTCAGAGTGGCCCGGGGTTCACCATCGTGGTGGCTAAATGGGACTTCCATGTCCAAAGGCAGTGTACCTCTGGAATACCAAGTGCAGCAGAGAGCAAACAACAGGAGGAGGTTGCTGCCCTCGGGCCCTACTTATGGGCTTCCTGGAGGCACAGGGTGTCAATCTGGATGGGGTCACACTCCCCCGAAAGGGACAGGTATGCAGTCTGGGGCTGCTTCTGGATCTGAACCTCTCCCTGGTGTCCCAGGTTGAGGTGGTGGCCAGAGGTGCTTTTTATTAGCTTCGGTTGATATGCCAGCTCTGTCCATTTCTTGAGATGAACAACCTCAGTGGCACATGCTGGTCACCTCCAGACTTGACTACTGCAATGAGCTCTTTGTGGGGCTGCCTTTGTATGTAGTCCAGAAAAGTGCAGTTGGTACAGAACATAGCAACCAGGTTGGTCTCTGGGGCTCCTCGAAGGGACCACATTACTCTGATGTTAAAAGAACTGCACTGGCTTCCAGTGAGTTTCTGGGCAGAATACAAAGTGCTGGTTCTTACCTATGAAGCCCTTAATGACTTGGGTCCAAGGTATTTCAGAGGAATGTTACTTATATTACTAATTATCAGATCTTACTTTTCCCTATGAACCACATGGCCTATTAAGACATTCAGGGGATGTCCAGTTGTGGATGCCCCTGGCTTGTCCTATGGTGCTCCCAAACTGGGCCTTTTCTAGGGTTGTCCCAGGACTTTGGAATATGCTCCCAAACAAAACTAGAGCCTCCCCATCTCTGGATGGTTTTTGTTTTTCATTTTTGAAAACATCCCGGCTTAATCAGGTTTTTAGTCCATTGTTTAAAAGTTTTAGTTTTAAAGTTGTTTTTAATCTCTCTGTTTTAATTTGATTGAATGCTTAAATTTTGTGTTTTAAAATTGTAAACTGCCCAGAGATGGGGGTGGTATAAAAATGTGCTAAGTAAATAAAAACTAGGAATTACAGTACAAGGAAGCAAACTGAGGCTAGATATTAGGAAGAATTCCTTAACTGCAAGTCCTGTTTGACAGTGAAACTGCCTGCTTCCATGCAGTGGGGCATTGGTGGCAGTTTTCAAAGAGAGGCCGGGCAGGCAGCTGTTGTCAGGGATGTTGAAAATGATTCCTGCACTGAGCAGGGGGTTGGGCTAGAGGACCTCCAAGGTACTTTCCAGCTCTAAAATTCTAGGATACTAGGAGGACCCTTGCTTAGATGATGCAGCAGGGCATTTCATCTCATAAGCCCCCTGCAGCTCTAAAAATCCCACAGTCTGATCGTCCCCTCATACTTTCCCCATGGAGCCCCTCCCCATATGATACTTCCTGGGGTCAAGAACCTCCTTTTTATTGATTCTGCCTCCTCCCCCACCCCCACCCCTGCACTGCCCCACACTTCTAAAAAGCTCAACATTTGAGCAGAGATCTCTTCCCCCCACCTCAATTCAACTTCAAGGATCAGGATTTTTTTCTTACAGTGCCCATGGGAAGTTTCACGTTCAGCTTCCCCGATTCCTCAGTCAGACATATTTGCTTAAAGCTCCCTTTTTATTTTATTTCGGTGGGGGGGAGGGAGATTTTATTTATTTCAATGGGGCAAATTTTATTTGCCCTATAAAATTTATCCATGAACAGTTCCCTCTCTGGGTTCTGCTTATTTCCATAGAAATACTCCTTTCTCTTTCAGCCCCACCCTAATTGCACACTTACTTTCATTCTGAACCATTGCTGGAAAAGGGCTCAAAAGTGACTGTGATTGCTTCCCTGCCCTCTTCAGTCTAGATCCATCATCTGGCCTTTTCTGCAGACCCAAGATTGGGAATCCCTGTTCTAGAGATTGATATACACAGTCCTAATCATGGAGAGAGGCTGTTCTCATGATGGGAGAAAACCGCGAGCCCAGTCCAGTTTCCTCCCATCGTGAGAAGCACCAGGCTCGCTGGCGAGCCTGATGGTTCTCTGGTGGGTAGCCCACCAAAGAAGCCTGCCCCTTTACCCAGGTTAGTGGAGCGAGTGCTCTGCTTACCCGGATTTTCTGGTTGTGTGCTGCTGCGGTGACACATGAGGAGACCCCCCCGGGAGGCTGAAACAGGCATCTCAGTCCCGGCGGTCTCCTTAGGATGCCCCACGCACTTGCGTGGGGCATCCTGTGACTTCCGGGGGCCAAGCAGCCCCTGATCCCTGCAGCCCCTACCGGGTCTGTGACGGAGCTGGTAGTCGTATGGGCGACCAATCCGACCGCCCAGCAATGAGCGGCTGCTAATCTGCAGGGAGAGTGGGCTAAGCCTGCTGAACCCGCCCAGGCTCTACACACGGATTGTGAATAGAGCCTCAGTGTGTGTGTGTGTAATCTAGAAGGTGTCAACAGAGTAATTAGCTCTAGATGACTCAAGTTACTGAGGCGTTCCTCAAGCTGCAGGTGACAGGAAGAAAATTATAGGGACACTGTCCAGTCTAATTGTATGGGAAACTTTCTTCCTAAATATAATTTAAGTCGCCAAATAGGATGATCCATCAGACCTTGCATATGAATGAACAGACCTTGCCTACCATTCAAGTTACTTATATGCTGTTAAGTGTCTACATTTCCACTCGTAATTGACTGTATCACTAAGGATTGAGATTGAATCTACCTACTATTCCCCCCCGTTTCTAAGGAATATTATTGGTATACCAGGCAATGCCACCTGTTTCTGTTTATGATGAGTCCTGATGCCACAGAGGGAATGATGAGAAAAATGCCCATCTTCTATGGAACATGCATTTCTTGCACCATGTAGTCCATTCCTTTGGTGCAGACAACCCAGTATTCTGCAGCGATGCTTGCGTTAAAAAGGTTTAAATCACAAAGAGTATCCTTTATGTTTATTTATTTAATTATTTAACATGCTTTTATGCCGCCCAAAACTTGCGTCTCTGGGTGGTTTACAACAAAATAAAAACAGAAAGTAAAGCATTAGTTAAAACAAAAACAAAAAGTTTGAAACATTACAACAATTTAAAAATTTTAAAACAATGTTTTAAAACAGCATTAAAACCATTAAAACAATATTAATTATAAGCCTGGGTGAACAAGATGCATCTTTAAAGAGCCCCTGGTGGCGCAGTGGTTAAACTGCCACCCTGTAACCAGAAGGTTACAAGTTCGATCCTGACCAGGGGCTCAAGGTTGACTCAGCCTTCCATCCTTCCGAGGTACCCAGAATGTTGGGGGCAATATGCTAAAAATCATTGTAAACCGCTTAGAGAGCTCTGGCTATAAAGCAGTATATATAAATGTAAGTGCTATTGCTATTGCTAAAGACTTTATATCTTGCAAGGTTGGATGTAATGCTTTACAGAAATGACAAATGTTCTGTATGTTCAGAACATGTATGTATGTATGTTCAGTGGCAAATTTAGTACTCGTTAACAAATAGTAAGGTAAAGGTAAAGTTTGCTGTTGAGTCGGTGTTGACTCCTGGCGCCCACAGAGCCCTGTGGTTGTCTTTGGTAGAGTACAGGAGGGGTTGACCATTGCCTCCTCCTGCGCAGTGTGAGATGATGCCTTTCAGCACCTTCCTATATCCCTGCTGCCCAATATAGTACCAGCAGGGATTCGAACCAGCAACCTTCTGCTTTTTAGTCAAACATTTCACCGCTGCGCCACTTAAAATGTGGTTTAATAAATAGTAGATATGACTTAATATGACTTGATCATGGCTTAATACATTGCATCTTTTCCTCCAGCTCTTTGTTTTTCTCTGCACTTTCTATTAACCTGAGCACCTTTTAATATTGAGTGAAGACACCTTTCCTGTTTGTCCATTAACTTTGCTAAAGCCTTAGTCTGTTAAAGTGAGGTTGTTTTTGTTGTGCTTTCCCAAACTTAAACAAATAAAATTCTTGTTTACTAGCTTTTTAATTATGCTTGCTTACTCCAGGGCTTGACAAATCCATGGTGCCAGGAATCCATCATGCCTAGAAATTTAACTGTGTTGTCTACACTACGATATTCAGAGGAAGAGTTATTTAATACCTTTTAATACTGCCTCATTCACAAGTCCCTGGGCGGCGTGCAAGTAATAAAAGCTTTATTTGCCCCAGGCCTGTTCTCTTACTTGTAAGAGCCCATTTACTCTCCTACTCCACAATGTCCATAACTAAGTGGTAACTTTGCCAAGTTTTTATTGTCTGGATCCCAAATGTTTTGGCTGGCTCCTAGAACTGAAGACAATTTGTATTGTTGGTGGTTGCTCCTTTATGGAGGCTGGTTACTTTTGTTGGAGAGAGGAAATCCTAGTCAAAGCTAGGAGCAGACCCTGAGCCATGGTCAATGATAGTGGACCATTACAAGACAGTTAGTGGCCAGTTCCTCCAATAAAAATGCTATTGTGGACATAGCCTCCTTAGTTGCTCCATGTGTTTTGTGGTATGTGTTGATGGATGTCGCAGATGCATTGAGTTGGGGATGCACAGGAAAATACGGTGCTGGAAAATATTTCTTGGAAGACTATACATTTTTCAGAGCTTTCTTGTGCATAGGAAAAGTGTTGCTGGTAAATATTCTTGTTCTGAAATAAGTCCCACTGAAGTCAGTGGGCTTCCAATTCGGCATGTTTATGTTTGGGGTATCTATTAGTATCTTCAGCTGTTGATGTCCACAGCGGTTCTTGGTTTCTGTTAAGCAAAACATGTAATTATTAAGGACTAAAAGAGGCTTGATATTCACTGCCAATTTTCTAGCCCAGAAAATCAATTCAAACTGTAATGAAACTAAGTGCTTCTGACACATCCTGCAAATAGAAATAATATAAATGCAGACGATTTATACCAGAGGTATGTTACTTTTTGCCCGTGAGCCAAATCAGGACTTCATAAACATTAGATGCAAGAAGCCACAGTTGTGCCTCGTAGTTCCTGTCATTTAATATGATTTTGATTTGTTTCCAGTTCAATCTCCAGAGGCTGTTGCTAGATTTGTACTTTCTGAGAGAAACTGGAACTGACTGGTTTAGTGGGACTTCCTCCTCCTAAGCTGCATGGCAAAACAGTACAATGTGGTCAGTTCATTTCCCAGTAGTTTTGCTCTGTACAGGTCCCAGTTGAGCGAGATGAAGAAATGGAAACTTGAACATATAAGAGAGAAAAAGTGTGTGTGAGAGTAAGCAGACGTGTGAATGAATGTATGTTTATATGGCATGGTTGTCTGTAAGAGGAGTATATAAAGTGTATTCTTGTGCAAGGACTTTGGGCTAGCTTGCAATTGGCAATATGACTGCTAGACAAGCTCTACCTCTAAGTTGCACAGATATGTCCAGATATATGTGCCATTGACATGGTGACCCCTGACCCTTAGCAAGAGGATGACCTAGAAATCTAAATAAAATGGGGTGTGATAACAAGCCATTTCCTTTATAATGTACAGTTTGGCTGGTTTGTGAGTATACTCAAGTGACTTACCCTATAAGCAGCACCTTGGTGTGTACCCAGTACATACGTTCTTTGCTTGTGACATCATGAGGCGCTTCACATGAGCAATGTGAAGCGCTGTGAGGGGGTTTGCGGGACCACTCTCTCTGCACACAAGCAGGCAGCTTGCCCTGGGTGGCCGGATCAGCTGCCCATATGATTCTTGGCGCCATCATGGAACCGGTTGGGGTGGCGGTGATCTGGGGCCTCCTGGCCCTTGGAAGTACCAGAGTGAACAAGGCGAGTGCCCCGGGCATTCTGGGGAGCCCCGCGATGCCGGGACTCTTGTTGTAGTCTCCCTGTCAGGGGGTCTATTTGTGAATTGCTGTGGCGCGGAGACACACGACCAGGAAAACGGGGTTAGCAGAGGTGTGGGGGGGGGGCATTTAAGAGGGCTGGCTGCCGGGAGCCATGTGGCTCCCATTGCAGCACACAACCAGCTGAAACTGGGCTGGGCTCCCTTAGCCTGGTTTCGGCTTATTGTGAGAATAGCCTCCTTGCCTGCTTTTGTTTCTGGTCTAGTTCAAACATAATGCCAAATTGTGGTTTGATGTTACATGAGGAAGCCTTGGACTTGTGCACTCCTTGCTGCTTCCCTCGTGTGCTCAGATTCAGTTAACTAGTTTGCTGTTCTATCTGAATCAGAAAACTATGAGTTATGCTTGCCTTCCAAGCAAGGATTGCAAACAAGTTCAAAGCATGGGGCAAGTGCAAACCATTGTTTGTTGGTTTGGTTAGAACAGTGTGTGGTTTGTGCTGACGAGGAAGTAACTAATTGAAACAGAATGCATGAAGGTGGAGCAGAGGGCCTGCGTGGGCACAAAGCTTATTCAGGTGGTACCAAACCATAGTTTGCATGACATCTGTGGTGTGTGTGATGGATGTCCTTGCCTTTGGGCAGAGCATTTGAGTAGAAGTCCTTCCCCCTGCTGTTAAGTCTGGTTTTGTGACTACCCAATTCTGTGAGGGTCAACACAGGCTCAAGCTGGATTCAGAGAAGATGAGTGGTGGGGTGGAATTGACCTGCTCCTGGAGAAATGAATTTACCTGATACCAGTGGGGTGTCTTTTTAACTTATGGGTTGTGGGCCTGAAATGCACCAGAGTCTAGCTTTTCTACTTGAGACATGGCTGTTGTCAGGAGTACCTTTTGTCTGCTGCAGCTGATTTGCCAACAGTCCCCCTTCCTAGAAAATGGGGAGCTTGCCTTTTGTGATTAACTGTAATTTTACGGATTGGCAATTGCAATGCATTTTATGCAGGACTACCCTTGAAGGTGGCTCAGGTGCTTCAGGTACTGTGAAATGCCTTCATGTTTCCCCCCCAGTCCAATGTGCTGGGTATATTTGCTGAGATATACCCAGCACACTTTGCAGCAATTATACTAGCTTTGAGGTCCAGTTCAGAGAGATGATGCTAGTCTTTAATTTTTTTTTAATTTACATATCTGAGAGCATCTCTTCCAAAGCATGCTTGGTGAAAGAAATAAGTAGTCTATCTAGTGGGACAGAGCAGGACTTCTTCTGCAGTATCCCTAAGGCTATGCAGTTTGCACATAAAAGTGCATCTTTATTGGCTCCCTCCCCACTGAAAAAGTGTAAGATTGTATGCTTCAGTAGATTCCCCCCCCCAAGGTTTTAAAATGAACATATTCCCCCCCGCCCCCGCCACTTTGCTGCTGATGTTGCTACTGATATCTTATTCCTGTTTTGCTGGTTACAGCCTTTTCTTTTTACCTTTTTCATTTGACTTTTTTGGTGAAAGTCAAATAGAACTGAGTTGGTGAAGGGAGTGTACATTTTTAAATATAGACTTTTAAGTGGTCATTAATCTTATCCCTATAATTCTCCAGTGGCCCTCAAAAGTCCTTATATACAAAGGGTTTGCAGAATCTCTCCCCCCCTCCCCCTCCTCTCCTTTTGTAGTCTGGTCTGATATTAGCCACATGAATTATATGCCCTTGGAAAGCATTTATCTAATGTGTGTTTACATCAATAGACTTGACTGATGAGCAGTTATTGCTGTGTTGATTCCTGTGAAAAAAATGTGTCTGTTTATTGGACCAATGGGTTTTGCTGAAGATTTTATATTCTATCAAATACTTTATCAGGCAGAACTCAAAGGAAGTTCATTCTCAGATAATAATGCTATTGAAACTCTCTAGCTTGGGGCCTAATGGCAAAATTAAATATGTTAATCAGCTGAGGGTTACCGATTGTTGTAGGGTCCTGCTTGCTTGCTTGAATTGATGCCCGATACAGGATTTGATCCACAGAAGTACTCACCTCTCTTCTACCCTTGCAGCTGGATACTGCCCTGTACCCCAGGTCAAGCAACTCCAGCTGATGCTGTATCCTTCTTGGCCACAAGGTTTTGTGACTCCTCTAACCAGTCACAAAACCTTCCAGATTGGGAACCAAGCAGCACTACTGGTAATTGTGCAGGCTGTGCAGTATCTGCTTTCCAAGTATGTCTATCTTTGTTAGGCCCTGGTTCATTATACAATTGTGTGAGGGAAAGGGAGGGCGCAATGGAACACTTTTAGGAATTGTGTCTCCACCTATCATCTCTGCTGGTCAACACATGCTCTATCAACTGTTTTGGGATTAGTTTCGTAGTGTTCTACAGCCATCTAATGGCGCAGCGGGGAAATGACTTGATTAGCAAGCCAGAGGTTGCTGGTTCGAATCCCCGCTGGTATGTTTCCCAGACTGTGGGAAACACTTATATCGAGCAGCAGCGATATAGGAAGATGCTGAAAGGCATCATCTCATACTGCGTGGGAGGAGGCAATGGTAAACCTCTCCTGTATTCTACCAAAGACAACCACAGGGCTCTGTGGTCGCCAGGAGTCGACATCGACTCAATGGCACACTTTACCTCTACATAGTGTTCTAAAGTAGCAACAACTCCTATCTTCCAAACAAGACAAAAGTTTGCACAAATATGCAATTGTGCTTTTTCTGTAGCTGAATGACATTCCCGCCCGCCCCACCTAATAACTGCAGTGCTTTATAGCTGTGCAAATGTGACTTTTCCCCTGCCTGTTCCCTGCTGCCTTTAACTAAGAGTTTCTTCCTCTTGCCATGGGCACTTAAGTTATTGTCTAGGCACCAGTAACACACACATTCCTCTTTCCTTACGCTTGTGTCATTTTCAGAGCCAGTAAGCTGAAGCCAAATCCCGACAAAATGGAGGTGCCATTGGTTAGCAGGAGAGCCAGTTGGGGTGAGGGGATTCAATCAGCTCTTGAAGTTGCATTTCCCTTGAAAGAGCAGGTGTGCAGTTTGGGGGTGCTGCTGGACCCAGCTCTGCTTCTGGGTGTCCAGGTGGAGACGGTGGCCAGGGGTCCTCTTGCATAGTTTTGGCTACTGTTCTGTCTCCCGTTCTTGAGAGGGCAGATTTGGCCATGGTTAGCCATGTTTTAGTCAGATCACAGCTGGAATACTGCAGTACATTCTATTTAGGGCTGCCCTTGAAGAATATTTGAAACTGCTCTCGGCTCCTTGGAGGAAGAGCGGGATATAAATATAATAATAATAATAATAAATAATAAGCGCAAAAATGTAGCGTCCAGGGTTTTATCCAGAGCTTCCCATAGGGAGCACGTTATGCCCTTCTTGAAGGAGCTGCAGTAACTGCCGATTTGTCCAGTTCCAGCTCATGGTGCTGGCTGTAACATTTCAAATCTTCAACAATTTAGGCCTGAGATATCTGAAGGATCATCTGTTCCCAAATCTTTCTGCCTGCCCTCCTGACAAAACCATCAGAGGGGGTTCTGCTCTGTGCTTGGAGTTTGAGGGAGGCATAATATGCTTTGTGTGGCTTGTTCAGCCTGAAATTGCTTGAAATTGAGCAAATACTTGAGAATTCAGGCAAGCATTTCTGCCTTGTATACAGATCAATACAGCTATAATGAGGTAATCCCAGTTTCACAGCTATCAATGACTGACAGCCAGGCTAAATTACTCATGAGTAGTCCAACTGAAATGAATGGGACAAGTTAATCATGACTAACTTGTCCATTTGGTTTTAGTAGGACTTCACAAGTAATTTAGCCTGGCTGTCAGCCAATTTTGTTTCTAAATATATTTTAATGAAAGCTTTTGAGTCTTGGATTCTTCCAGAATTGGACAAAGTTATCTTCCCTTCAGCTTCATTACATACACATCCCCAGAGAGGGGATTATTCCAGTTTCATTAACTTGAAGCAATATTCTGTTTGTAATTGTTTCTGCCTGCCACCAAGGAGTCTACAAGTGTTTGTACCAAATGGCAAAACTTGGACATTTTTATTCCGTTTGTGTTACTCTTTCATTTCTCTCCTCTCTCTGTAAACCAGTCATGGGAATGTGTTCTTGCTGTTGGCTTTCTCCAATTGCAAATGTAGCCGCCTCTGAGGCTCTAGTTAATTAGCTTTCTTTTTTAATGTATGAAGCATTCTATTTGGTGTTTGTTACTGGAATCCGTCCCCTCAGACACCCCCAAAGAAGGATTGTTAATAGATAGCATATATACTTGCATGGAAAAACATCTCGTGATGAAAATCCATTTTGGATGTAACAGTATAGATTTGAAGGGTGCCTTTGACATCTTGAAGGCTTCCAGGGGGTGATAGGAGAGGTGTGGGTGTGTGTATCCAAATAAAAGAAACAAAAAAGCCTGAATGGGTGGCAGGCTTTTGAGGAACAGCTACTAATGCACTGTAGGTTTCCCATCAGTCTGTATCAATCCAAGGATATAATATGATGTGATAATTTGTGAAAGTTGTCAGGGTGAGGTAAACAACTGAATCTCACAAAGGTCTCAGTCTTTATGACAGCGGTAGAGTTGAGGTCTAGACAGGCTGTGGTCCTCCTGCCAGTCAGAGGAAGAGACCTGCAGTGTTGGTGGGTGCTGAGTCTCCATCCCTCTGCTGGGGCACTGGAATATCTCCCCATGCTTATGTGCCACAACCCCTGTCACCTTTCTGGCTACAAGGAAAAGCTACAGTTGTGGTAAGTCCTGAGCTCTCCCTCCTTGTATTGCTTGGCTCTGAAGTGAAGCCTGCTTCACTCTAGTCTTACTCATTCTTAGCTGGGTCACTTAATTTATTACTTCCATCTAAGAGTAGCCAGAGGCATAATGCTTAGTGTGCTTTGGAAGGGCCTGGCCCAGAAGGATAGGGCTGCCAGCTTGCAGCAGTCACTTTAGGACAAAACATGAAGGCTGTCGTGAATAGTCGGTGGAAAGAAAAGGGGGCAAATAATCTGTCCAGAAAGCCAGGTTGTAGATGAGCCTCATCCACAAATAGAGATCTTTTCATAGAGATGGATGTCCCATTTTCCAATAGCTGATTTGTCCCTTGCGGTCTTTGTGTACTTTCTGGGAGCTGGTCTTGTGGTAGCAAGCATGAATTGTCCTCTTTGCTAAGCAGGGTCCACCCTGCTTTGCATGTGAATGGGGACAACATGTGAGCACTGTAAGATATTCCCCTTAGGGGATGGGGCTGCTCAGGGAGAAGTGTCTACATGCTTGCATGCAGAAGGTTTCAAGTTTTCTCTCCCTGGCATCTCCAGATGGGGTTGAGAGAGATGCCTGCCTGAAACCTTGGAGAGGCCGCTGCCAGTCTGTGCAGACAATACTGAGGGACTGCCTGCTCCCGAGGGTTGCTGCCCGCTTGACATGGTCATTTGTGGGGGGCTCTGCTCCAGGTGCCGACAATGAGGGAGGCTTGGTTGCCGTGCACGTGGGACAGGGCCTTCTCTGTTGTTGTCCCCAGACTCTGGAATGCTCTCCTGGTGGCCATCCATTCCTCAGTCTCCAGCAAAGTTTTTAGAAAGAGTGTAAACTCATGGCTTTTTACCCAAGGTTTTATATGATTTTCTCTACTGCTGCTGCTTTGTATTTCTTATGGTTATATTGTGCTTGTTTTTAAACAGTCTTTTAAACCAGATCTATATTCTTATAGTCTAGCTTAATATTTTAACTGTGTAATTTTTATAGTCTTGTTTTGTGTGAGCCACCTGGAGATTATTTTAATGAAAGGTATAGAAATTTAACCCTACATACATACTGAGGTAGGTGGACCAATGGTCTAACTCGGCCGAGGGCAGCTTCCTGTGTTCCTCTTTCTATGCTACCATTTGCTGCCTCCTGTCTCCTTGCTTTGTTTGGACTTGCTGCTTTTTTTCTGGCAGTGCCACAGCACCAGAAGAGAGTTTGCTTTAATCTGTTAATGCTAAGCTGTGGTGTCATGTTGTTGTCCTCTACAGTGTGGCTGTCCAGGCACGAGGGTGTAGAAACTACCATTGTAACTCCTCCGAACCAGGGACAGGAGCTGCTTTTGTGAGGGATGTTGGAAGTAGGACACAAGTCAATTGTCTGTCTCTGTCTGGTGGCAACTGGTATTGCTTGATGTGAGCCGATAGGCCCTTGCCAGTTTCTGAGAGCGAGCTGTGCTTAGCACCAAGTCCCTTTCTTCAAATAAATGCTTCCAAATGCAGAATTGGTTACTAGGTGTTAAAATATATTGGGGCCCTAAGGCAATGTTCTGTAGTAGAATTAATTTAACTACATCACATTCCTCCCCCAGGGATAGCATTCTTGATATTTCGATGCTTTTTATGTGATTTGTTGCTATTTGGAGAAAGATTGATCTGTCTAACTGTTGAGCTGTGTAGAAATTTTACCTCTTCCTTTGCATTTAGTACCTTGTGTTCAGGATACTATTTCTCTTATGCAAATTGAAATACTCTTTTTGCTGTGCAGAAATAGAATATATTTCACACGTGGTGAATGATGTTTCAAGGCACGAAATAGCCTAAAAACTATGCTCCTAACAATCTCATGTCCTTTGTGAATTCTGCATGCATTTGTCCTTGGCTTGTGACCAGATGTACAGGCCCTGGGCTTTTGTACGTTTTCTATAGAAGAATTTTTCAGCAGGGGTAGCTCATCTCACTCCTGCCTTACAAGTTGTACCTGCTCGAATTCCTCCTTCTACAGAATTCTAAAGGTACAAGAGCTTCTGCATCTAGCCATGTTGGTGAGCCCTTGTTCTTCCTTCTCACTCTCTCTTGTGATGCATCCATGAGTGCTAGAAAACACATTTGAACATGGGGAAATTGACACGCTTGTAGCCCTCTTCCCCCAATTTGTATGTAAAATTTAGAATTCTTCAGGACAGCCATGCTGAACTGGTTATATTCTGGTCATATCATTAGGGCCTCTTCAGGTGTTGTGAACTTCCAGCTTAATGAATAATATCTCATGTAGCAAAAAGTTGGAAAACTGCATGGAGATCCACATGTGTGACAACAGTTGTCACACCTTGTTTGTGATAACCTTGTTTGCTGTGTGTACTACACTGTAGTACAGATGTGTGGTTGTCACATGGGATCATCTACCTGTGGTTTTCATGTATGACATTCACCAGTCACCTTTGCTTACTTGGCTAATGGAAAACTATCTGGCTTTATTCACGGATGAAGGAACACGGTCAGTGATGTAGGAGGCATTAGTGCAGGGAAGATGTGAAGAACAAGGACTCGCTAGTGTGGAACGATGTAAAGGAAGGCAGGACTCCCATACCTTTATCTATCTAGATCTGTGAAAAGTGGGGTGATGGCCTCAAGCCAGTTTCCAATGGCAAAGAGTTATTAATGTCAAATGTTTATTTCTAGAATTTATTAATTGCCTTTCACATCATCCCAAGGCGAGGTTCATAATAAAAGCAACAGTCAATCAGAATTCCAAGCACATTATGAAAATCACTTAAAAGAGCAGATAATCCCAAACACTAATCCAATTAAACATTAAAAGCCTGGATAAAGTTTAAAGTCTTTAAGTAGCAGCAGAAAACTGAAAGGGCCAGAAGGGTACAAACTTATCTGGGAAGGGCATTCCGCAGCCTAGGGGCAATCGCTGAAAAGGCCCTGTTTTGTTTGCATGACAAGTGGGCCTCAGCTGGCCTAGGCAACATGGAGCAGGGCCACTGCAGCTGAGCTTGTGTGGTGAACAGATGGGCCTTCAGATATCCAGGGCCTAAGCTGTTTAGTGCTTTAAAGTTAAAATCAGTGCCTTGAATTGGAGCTGGTAGTGAACTGGTAGCCACTGGATTTCCTCCCAAATTGGGATGATATGATCACACCGCGTGGCCCCTGACAACACTCTGGCTGTATTTTGCACTAACTGAAACTTCTGAAGACTCTATAAAGGGAGTCCTGCATACAGTGTGTTACACTAATCCAAATGCAACATGACTGGGGCATTGGTAACTGTGGCTGCGTAAAATGTTGTTTATGTTCCTCTAGTGCTTCAGTGTTCGAATGACCTGTTGGAGATTAAACTAATTGTTTTAGATCCTGTCAACCATTTTATCAGGCCATGACTTGAAGGTGTGCACTGTGACCATATAACAGAAGAAAGTATATTTTTGAGAAAGTTGTTCTAACTTGTATACCAGAACAAGAGACATGAAGATCCTTTGCTGAGAAACACAGTGGGCCATCTTTGGGAACATATTGCTGTTTTTTAATACCAGCTTGAGGCTTGTTGCTCCCTTTTGTTCTTAAAGGGTTTTTTTTTTTTTGGTGTTTCCCTTCTGTAGTATGGAAAAGCCACCAATGTGGATGGTCCTCCCTCATAACTTTTGGATGTCTCTTCAAATGAATAAACTGTTCCGTTGTTCAGTCTCTATCTATTCATTATGGGCCCTCTTGAAGACACGTCAGGCTTACTCATCTGTTTGATTACCATTCGGAACACCCACACAGCTACCCCTGCTTTACATATCTAAAATCAATATCTATTGCATTTTACCTGTGCTTAATTGCCTTTATTGTTCATGCTTCGTCACATACTACTCCTGAATTGCCTAAGGGCACTATACGCATCTTATTCCATTCCGTGCCTTTAATAAGTAGAACTTAAATAGGCGGGTCGGTGAATAGGGGACCTTGTCTAGTATATTATTATAAAACCAAATAGTAACCTCTTAAGAATCTCACTTTTAAAATGAAGGTCTTCTGATTTAATTATCAAATGAGTACTCCAGCATGTTTTCGTTTCGTGTTGGTTTTCAAATCGCCTTCCCACTGTGATGTCCTTTCTTCTTCCTTATTTATTTTTATTAAGATCAGTGTAAATAATGGGGACAGGAAGAATGGCAGGAAAACTGTTTCAAGTCTTTTCCTCTTAAAATTTGGTGAAGCATTCATCTATTCATTAGGTGATGCTAATGAACATCTCCTTAGTTGAAATGACAGTTATTGACTTGGAGTCCATAGAAAAGGGCAGGCAGTAACTTTCAGCAGGCTGCCAGTTTGTTGGTGATTCAACAGTGCACACGGCATGCTGGGTGACGGTAGAGCTTGCTAAGTGAGGTTAAAATCTAGCTGCAAATGTGAAGGGACA
Organism: Hemicordylus capensis; assembly: GCF_027244095.1. Lineage (NCBI taxonomy): Eukaryota > Metazoa > Chordata > Lepidosauria > Squamata > Cordylidae > Hemicordylus > Hemicordylus capensis. The sequence continues at coordinate 4,857,618 of NC_069661.1, forward strand.
ATGATAGGACTTGATAGCAAGCAGGGGGTGAGGAGGAGAAGAGCTAGGTTTTGAGAAGGGACTTGAAGGGTTGAGTTGGAATTGGCTGATGGCCTGAGGGAGTGGCTGTTCCTAGTACTGGGAGCCATCTGGGAAATGTGAGGCAGAAGAGAATAAAAGGGGCCAATAGTGGATGGGTTGGAAGGTAAGAATGAGAGAGCAAATCCGGTACAAAGCATCCTCTCACGCAGAGAATATTTTATTTATCTATTTATCAAATTTGTACACTGCCCTAAACTTTCATCTCTGGGTGGTTAATAATAACATTCAACAAATTAAAACATACATAAAACTTAAACAATGAAAACAATTTAAAAGTCAAAACAGATTAAAACCTAAAAACTTAAAAAGCTGAAAAAGCTTGGTGAAGAGGTGGGTTTTCAAATGGTTTTTTAAAATTGCCAGAGATGGGGAGTATCAGATTTCAGTAGGGAGTGCATTCCGCAATCTTGGGGCAGCAACCGAGAAGGCCCGTCCCCGTGTGGCTGCCAGCCGAGCTGGCGGCAACTGGAGACGGACCTCTCCAGATGACCTCAGTGAGCGGTGGGACTCATAATGAAGAAGGCGTTCTCTTAAATACCCAGGGCCCAAGTCATTTAGGTTATAACCGGTTATAGGTTATAACTGTCACTTTGCCCGGAAACCTATTGGCAGCCAATGTAGCTTTATCAGCAAAGGAGTGATATGGTCTCTCTGAGATGACCCAGAGACCAACATGGCTGCCACATTCTGTACCAACTGGAGTTTCCGGACTATGTACCAAGGCAGCCCCACATAGAGTGCATTGCAGAAGTCAAGTCTGGAGGTTACCTGCATATTACCTGCAAAACAATACCACTGTTTTGAGGTCACCCATCTCAAGAAATGGACACAGCTGGCATATCAGCCGAAGCTGATAGAAAGCCCCTCTGGCCACCGCCTCAACCTGAGCTACCAGGAAGAGGTGCAGATCCAGAAGTACTTCTAGACTTTGTGCCTGTTCCTTTTGGGGAAGTGTGACCCCATCTAGAACAGGTAGATCAAAATCATTTCTGGAGTTCTGACCCCGCACAATAAGTACCTCCGTCTTATCTGGATTCAGTCTCAGTTTATTCTCCCTCATCCAGCACATTGCTGCTTCCAGGCAAGCATTTAGGGAGGTCATACCATCTCCTGATGGTGTTGACATGGAGAAATAGATCTGGGTGTCATCAGCATACTGATAACACGCAGCTCCAAATCCCCTGATGATCTCTCCCAGCAGTTTCATGTAGATGTTAAAGAGCATTGGAGAAAGTACTGAGTCCTGAGGGACACCATACATTAGCTCAGATTTTGAAGAGCAACAGTCTCCAATCAACATAATCTGGAATCTGTCCGAGAGGTAGGAGGGGAACCACTGTAAGAGAGTGCCTTCCACCTGCAACGCTCTCAGACATTCCAGAAGGATATTATGGTCTATAATATAGAAAGCTGCCGAGAGGTCCAAAAGGACCAACAAAGTCACACTTCCTCTGTCAATTCCCAACTGGAGATCATCCATCAGGCCAACCAAGGCAGTCTCCACCCCATAGCCTGCCTGAAAGCCAGTTTGAAATGTGTCTAGATAATCAGTTTCCTCCAAGACCTCCTGGAGCTGAAAGGCCACCACCATCTCAATTACCTTGCACAGCCATGAGAGGTTGGAGACAAGCCTATAATTGTTCAGATCTGAGGGATTTAATGCAGGCTTCTTCAAAAGAGCTCTAATAATTGCCTCCTTAAGGCAAGGAGGCATCCTGCCCTTCCTCAGAGAAGCATTTATGATTTCTACCAGGCCTCTTACAATAGCCTCCCTGCTAGATAGAACAAGCCATGTTGGACAAGGGTCAAGAGGACAAGTGGTAGGCCTCACCATTCCAAGCAGCTTGTCCATGTCCTCAGGAGTCACAAACTGAAACTGATCAGTCGAACCACATAAGAGGAGTTGCTGGATACCTCCAGTTCAGACACCGCAGCAATTGTGGAGTCGCCATCCAAGTCGGCCCGTATACAAGAGGATTTGTCTGCAAAAAACTCATTAAACACATCACAGCAGTGGCTAACTGATGGCTCCAAATTCTGATTCAAGGAAGGGGGGGAGGGGCATGAACTAGCCCCTTCACAACCCTGAACAACTCCGTTGGATGTGAACTCGCAGATGCAATATGACAGAAACGAACTGCTGCTTTGCCGCACATATTGCTTGAGCATAGATCTTTTAGATGTGCTCTATGTCATAATCTGTTGGATTCGAGTCGAGTCTTTCTCCACTTGCGCTTCAGTTGCCTATCTTGCCGCTTGTGCCCCCATAGATCTTCTGTATACTAAGGGGCCAATTTCGAAGAGGGCCGGAGAGGACACTTAGGAGTGATCATGTCTACTACCCCAGAGAGTTTGCTGTTCGAATTCTCCACCTGGGCATCAACAGGATCACTGGCAGAGCCAACATTAAATTTCTCCAAGGTTTTTTGGAATCCCATTGGGTCTCAATAAAGATGTCACCTGTCTCCCCATCTCTAGACAAACACAAACAGATTACAAACAGCTTCAACCAAGTCTCAATAACAAAGCTGGCAAACCAGCTGTTACAGCTCCTAAAATAACCAAAAGGAATATAGTATGCCTCAGACCTCAGTCCCACCCCGAAGGCTGGCACCAGAGGCCAACCCCCTTTGTCAGTTGGCTTTGGCTGCACCGTCACCTGCCACAGTCACCTTCCTTAAAAAGCCTCCAGAGTCCCTTCTCTCATGAAGAACTCTGGGCAGGGCTGATTTAATCTTTCTGCCTGCAGGTGGTAAAAAGTCAGGCACTTGAGGGAAGGTTCCCAGTCTGGGCAGCAGAGCTGTGCTGGTCCAAGCTGTTCTGGCCAGCAAACGAAGGGTGTGGGAGGCAGCTGTAAATCTCCCAGCTGTCTGGCAAAGTAGAGTAGATGGCAGAAGTCCAAGCTCACCTCCTCCGGTCTTCTCAGCTCACATTGCTGACGTTTTTGTGAAGGCTGGGTAGAGATGTGGAGGGGGTAGGGACACCTGGAAACATAAATGGAAAAATTGTAAATGGAGCGGGGTGGGGGTGGAGACACCTTTTTTAAAAAAAAATAATAATACTGTTGCACAGCCACTTAAAGTGGCTGCAAATTTCTCAGATCAAAGTTAGGCTAATAATGTTGCTAGCATTGCTATGCCTGAATTACACAAGCACAAGTCTTAGAACTTATTTATTGATTTACTGTATTTCTGTACTGCCTGTTGTAGAAATCTCCAGGTGGTGGACAAATTAAAACATAAAACAATATAAAAAAGTAAAAAATTAATAAAACAGATAAAATCTCAATAAATAAAAACACATTAAAATTTAGATTTCAGTTAAAAGCCTGGGAAAACAGGTACATCTTATCTCATGACGTGCTAAAAGCAAACAAAGGAGATGCTCTTATTTCAGCAGGGAGTGCGTTCCAAAGCCCCAGGGCAGCCACAGAGAAGGCCTGGTCCCGAGTTGCCACCAAATGAGTCGCCGGCAGCCATTTCCAGACCTCTCCAGATGATCTTAATAGGCGACAGAGTTTGTGACAGAGAAGGCACTCTCTTACATACCCTGGACCCAAACCGTTAAGGGCTTTAGTTTATAGGTAATAATCAGCACTTTGTATTTCGTTTGGAAACATAGCAGCAGCCACCCGTGCAGTTCTTTCAAAATCGGTGTTATATGGTCCCTTTGGGTAAACTCAGAGACTTAATCCTGGAAAAATATTCTACATGTTCCATGTTAGGACCTCTTCAGGTATTTGTTAAAGGAATGCAACCTGAGAGTATGCCAAGCTTATGATACCCATGAAACATAGGATACTACCTTCATACAGAGTCTGTGCTGTTGTAGCTGGATGGCCATTGGTCTGTATAAGCTGCTCTTCAAGGTCTTGGACCCAGATTTTTCTTGCTCTGTCTCTTAAGAACACCATAACAGCCCTGCTGGATAAGACCCAAGGCCTATCTAGTCCAGCATCCTGTTTCACAGAGTGGCCCACGAGATGCCTCTGGGAAGCCCACAGGCAAGAGCTGATACATGCCCTTTCTCCTGCTGTTGCTCCCCTGCAACTGGTATTTAGAGACATCTTGCCTCTGATGCTAGAGGTGGCCTATAGCCCTCAGACTAGTAGCCATTGATAGGCCTGTCCTCCATGAAATTAAATTCTTCTTAAAGCCATCCATGCTCTTGGCTGTCAGCTCATCTTGTGGCAGAGAATTCCATAGGTTAATTATGTATTGTGTGAAAAAGTACAGGAGGACCTTGATATTTGTGGGGGTTCCACTGCACGGTATAGCCGTGGATACAGAAACCGTAACTATCGAGGCATTGCGGCAACAGGGAATTGTGAATTAGGACCCCGGTCAGGGAAAAACATCACTAAAATATTGATTTTTGCACTTAGCTGCTCCCCCTGATTCACACTGTGCCCCGCGGGGAATGCCTCCAATTCGGCTGAAAATCGTCAGTTCTTTCTTTTTAAAACAGAGCAATTTTGAGGCTCCAAAGCACAAAATGGCAGTCGGAAATGACCTCTGCAGTCATTTCTACCACCCCCACCCCCGGATATGCAAGGTTGATGTGTGTCCCACCCCGCCCCATGCTTTTTTCTACATATGCTGAGGTTGGGTGTCTATTACCTGACTGCGAATATTGAATCCACAGATATCGAGGTCCTCCTGTACTACCTTTTGTCAGTCTGAAATTTCTTGGCAGAGAAATGTGATTACCTCTGGTTCTAGTGTTATGAGAGAGGGAGGAAAATTTCTTTCTATCAACTTTCTCCACACCTTGCATGATTTTATAGACCTCTATCATGTCTCTTCTCAGTCATCTTTTTCCAGTTGTTGTAGCCTTGCCTTGTAGGGAAGGTGCTCTAGGCCCCTGATCATCTTAGCTGCCCTCTTCTGCATTTGCTCCAGTGCTGTACTGTAATGTCCTTTCTGCGGTATGGTGGCCAGAACTGTACACAGTACTCCGATTGTGGCCACACCATAGTTGTGTATAAGGAAGTTATAATATTAGCATTTTCATTTTCAACCCCCTTCCTAATAATTCCAAGCATGGAATTGACATTTTTCACAGCTGCCACACATTGTGTCAACACTTTCAACGAGCTGTCCACCACGACCCCAAGTTCTCTCTCTTGTCAGTCATCGATAGCTCAGACCCCATCAGCATATATGTGGATTTTTTGCCCCAATATGTACCAATGAAAACCACAGGGCTCTGTAGGCACCAGTAGTCAAAATCGACTTGACGACACACGTCGTCTTTACGTATCAGTTTACATTTGCTAACATTGAACTGCGTTTGCCATTTTGTTGCCCACTCTCCAGTTTGGAGATATCTTTTTGGAGAACAATCTGTTGTGGATTTTACTACCCTATATAGTTTGGTGTCAGTGCTTTGAAATGCTTTAGCTGGAGATGCCAGAGACTGAATTGGGACCTTCTGCACACAAAGCATATACATCCACTGAACTGTAGCCCACCTGAAATATGGTGGCAAAGTCTCTGCACAGCACTCCTTACTCTTCTTGCATCTTGCTTGCCTCAGATGTCCACATCTTCTACACAAATGAAAAACTTTATTTTTGAAAATGCACAAAACTGAAGTACAAACTGCATTATGAAAAGAACTGAGAAGCTTGTTTCAGTTAGTGCAAACCTGCTTTCTGGAGTATACGACACTCAAAGTGGAAATTCAGGATTGGAAGCTATAGATCTTTCAGATGCTGATTATGATTTGAGAAGTAAACTTGAGTTATGCTGGTGTTATTAAGGATGCATTATTTACTGGAATGGAATAAGATAAACACTAATAATTTTATAAATGCATAAATAAAAAGCATCCCCCCCCTTATCCAAAGTTATTACATTTTCTGGGTATGCTGATTAAATAAGCTACCAAGCTCTTTGGTAGTTACTGAATATAAAATATATTGCTGCTTCTTAATTCATTGTAGGAATGCTCATTTCCCCTGAAATATGAGTTGCTTTTGTATCTGCTTGATAATGCTGTGGTCTAAACATTGTTTCTAAGCCCAGATGATGACACTTTCCTTTTGTTCACTTCAGTGTTGATTGTTTCTGTCTTCAGCATTTTGTTAGTATTTTTGTTTCCTGTTCTCCCAACCAGCAGAAACTAAGAAATACTTGTATACCTTTCGAGTGCAACAGCTTGGAGCTCCATTTCTAACAGTGTACCTGTTTGTAAGCATTATTTGAATTAGAATTTTAGAAAAACAATGATATTAGAACAATAGAATTTTAGAGTAGAAAGGAACTTTGGAGGTCTTAGTGGAGGTAACTGCTAAAGCATTTGGCTGTCCATCAGATCCACAAATGACTGTCCAGCCTCTGTTTCAAAACCTTCAGCAAAGGAGAGCCCGCTTGCCCCTTGCACTGCACAAGTAATGTTATTGTCAAACGGGAAAAATGTCCTCTTAATTTCCTATACTTTGCTCCCTTGTGATTTCAAGCCATTGGTTCCTTACTTCCCTCTAAAGCAGGGGTAGGGAACCTTGGCCCTCCAGCTGTTTTTGAACTGCAACTCCCATCATCCCTAGCCACAACTATGTGGCTGGGGATGGTGGGAGTTGTAGTTCAAAAACAGCTGGAGGGCCAAAGTTCCCCACTGCTGCTCTAAAGCAAGAGCGTGAACAAGTCCATTCCTTCTTCTACACGACAGCCCTTCAGATATTTGAAGATGGCTATCACAACTCCTTTTAGTCTTCTCTTCTCCAAGTGAAACATATCCAGCTCCTTCAAGTGCTCCTCATAGGACCTGGTTTCCAGACCCCTTATCAGTTTGTGGCCCACCTGTGAACCCATTCCAGTTTATCAATGACCTTCTTAAAATGTGGGGCTCAGAACTGGACATATTCAGTATACCCAGTGAGGTCTGACCCATGCAGAGTGGAGTGGAATGATTACTACAAATGCTTCAGTTCATTGAGTTTGACATTAAGAAAGTAGAGCAGATGGAAACACATAACAGCTGGTCAAAAAGGTAAAATGACAGTAAGGCAGATAGCACACGCCAACACCAGGTAAGGGACTTGGCGTATAGGTGTTTATATACCAATGCTGGAAGCCTCTAAGCCAAGATGGGTGAGCTGGAGTGCTTGATTGCTAATGAAAACATAGATATAATGGGCATAACAGAAACCTGGTGGAACGGCGAGAACCAGTGGGGCACTGTTCCTGGTGTTCCTGGACATGAACTCTACAGAAAGGACAGGGAGGGGAGGATTGGGGGTGGAGTAGCATCGCATAAGAACATAAGAACAGCCCTGCTGGATCAGGCCCAAGGCCCATCTAGTCCAGCATCCTGTTTCACACAGTGGCCCACCAGATGCTGCCGGAAGCCACAGGCAGGAGTTGATGGCATGCCCTCCCTCCTGCTGTCACTCCCCTGCAACTGGTACTCCGAGGCATCCTGCCTTTGAGGCTGGAGGTGGCCCACAGCCCTCTGACTAGTAGCCATTGATAGACCTCTCCTCCATTAAGTTATCCAAACCCTTCTTAAGGCCATCCAGGTTGTTGGCCGTCACCACATCTTGTGGCAGAGAATTCCAAAAGTGGATTATGCGTTGTGTGAAAAAGTACTTCCGTTTCTTGGTCCTAGATTTCCCGGCAATCAGTTTCATGGGATGACTCCTGGTTCTAGTGTTATGTGAGAGGGAGAAGAATTTCTCTCTGTCCACTTTCTCCACTCCATGTATGATTTTATAGACCTCTATCATGTCTTCCCGCAGTTGCCTTTTTTCTAAACTAAAAAGCCCCAGGTGGTGTTGTCTTGCCTCATAGGAAAGGTGCTCTAGGCCCTGATCATCTTGGTTGCCCTCTTCTGCACCTTTTCCAGTTCTACAGTGTCCTTTTTTAGATGTGGTGACCAGAATTGTATGCAGTACTCCAAGTGTGGTTGCACCATGGTTTTGTATAAGGGCATTATAATATTAGCAGTTTTATTTTCAATCCCCTTCCTAATGATCCCTAGCATGGTATTGGCCTTTTTCACAGTTGCCGCACATTGAGTTGACACTTTCAACGAGCTGTCCACCACGACCCCAAGATCCCTCTCCTGGTTAGTCACTGACAGCTCAATCCAACAAGCTAGAAAACTTTGGAAGACCGGAGTCTTCCACAGAATCATTATGGGTGACAATATGTGGACTGAAAGGAAATGTGTTACCAAGGTCATGCTTTGCCCTCCAGATCAAAACTCTGAGAGTGACCTGCAGAGAGGCATCAATGAGAGAGAGAGAGCAGTAATAATGGATTACTTCAATTACCCTCCTATAGACTGGGGAAATTCATGTGTGGCTATTGACAGGCCAAATTTCTAGACATGCTAAATGTCTTTGCCTTAGAACAGTTGGTCATGAAACCAATCAGAGAGAAGGTAACCTTGGACTTAAACCTGCCCAGTGCTCAGGTCCTGGTGCGAGATGTCAGAGTTGTAGAACCATTGGGGAATAGTGACATTAAGCATGTACTCTGAGTTCCTCGGAGGAAGAGTGGGATATAAGTGTTTAAAAGAGAGAGCGAGAGAGGACTGGTAAAAAAGAAACTGAAAGGGAAAGTCAGGGGGGTCAAATCACTCCAGAAAGTAGGGAACTTTATTTAAAACCATAATAATAAAAGCTCAGTTAGAATGTATACCAAGAAGGAGAAAAGGTACCACCAAGTTCAGAAGGACACCAGCGGGGCTTACAAGTAGAGTCAGGGAAGCTATAAAAGGGAAGAAGTCTTCCTTCAGAAAATGGAAGTCCTGCCCAAATGAAGAGAACAGGAAGGAACATAAACTCTGGCAAAAGAAATGCAAGGAGACAACAAGGGATGCAAAGAGAGAGTTTGAGGAACACATAACTAGAAGTGTCAAGCAGAATAACAAAAACTTCTTTAAATATATCAGAAGCAGAAAACCTGCCAGGGAGGCAGTTGGACCCTTAGATGATGAGGGTGTGAAAGGGAGTATTAAGGAAGATAAGGAAGTTGCAGTGAAGCTGAATGAATTTTTTGCTGTCTTCACAAAGGAGGATACTGACTATCTACCCACTCCAGAATTCAGCTTCTCGGACCTGGAGGCTGAAGAACTGGACCAGTTTGAGGTGACCAGAGAGGATGTTCTAAACTGTCTTGAAAAACTAAAAATTAACAAATCTCCAGAGTCAGACAGCATCCTCCGAGTTCTGAAGGAACTCACATGTGAAATTGCTGATATCTTAGGGAAAATATGTAACTTGTCGCCACAATCAGGCTCTGTACCAGAGGACTGGAAAGTAGCTAATGTAACTCTGATTTTCAAAAAGGGATCCAGGAGGGTTCTGGGAAACTGCGGGCCAATTAGCTTATTTACCCAGTGTTGAGTAAATTGATGGAAAACATACTTAAGGACAAAATTGTTAAACATGTAGAAGAGTAGGCCTTACTGAAGGAGAACCAGCATGGCTTTTGCAAGGGCAAGTCTTGCCTCACTAACCTTTTGGAGTTCTTTGAGAGTGTCAGCAGGCATGTGGATAAAGGTGATCTGGCTGACATAGTATATTTGGACTTCTAAAAAGCTTTTGAAAACTGCTAATGTTATAATGCCCTTATAGAAATCTATAGTGTGGCTTTGTAGAACTGGAAAAGGGGCAGAAGAGGACACCCAAGGTGATCAGGGGCCTGGAGCACCTTACTTATGAGGCAATGCTACAGCATCTGGGGCTCTTTAGTTTGGAAAAAAGTTGACTGCGGGGAGACATGATAGAGGTGTATAAAACTATGCATGGTGTGGACAGAGAGAAATCCACCCCCCTCACAACACTATAACTATGGGTATTCCCATGAAACTGAAGGCCAGGAAATTTAGGACCGTCAAAGGAAGTACTTTTTCACACAGCGCATAATTAATCTATGGAATTATCTGCCACGGGATGTGGTGTTGGCCACTGATCCAGCAGGGCTGTTCTTAGGTTCCTATATAATGTTTAAGGAGAGAATTCCCATTTGATAAACTCTTTTGCATGGTTTAAGAGAACTTTAAATCTATTCCTTTAAATAGTTGAAGGGTTAGAAAGATTAGAAATGTATAGCAAAATTCAGCATTATAGCAATGAAACATCCCTGCTTATGAAACCAGATTTCTGTCATTAATTTAGGAACAACTGTTTTTAAAGATACCCCCCCACCACCATTTTCCCCACACCCACACTTGTTCAGTAATGAAGGAGAGATGGATCATGCATCTATTTCAGTAGTTTTATTTCTTGGGAAGGCTTGAGAAAGGCAGAATGTACAAATTGTCAACTCTGGTCTTCTTCAAGAGCTGCATTTTCGAACATGTTTGAAAATTCATGTTAATTGCTGCTCTGAAAGCAGTGCAGAAAAGCTTTCAGAGCAGCAGTTTCTGCTAGTTCTACTAGTTTCTTTTGATAACAGGCATTTGTCACAGTTGCATATGGAGAATGGGGTCCTGGGCGTTTGAGCACTAACTCCTCTTCACCACCCATATATGAACCCATATTTCCCAGAGGATGGTGTACTATAAGCACAGAGCCAATAAAATGTTGATTTTTAGGATTTTTTAGTTTAAAGAAAAAGATAACTAAGGGAGGTAGGGATGTGAACTGAACCGGTGGGGGCCAGTTTGATGGTGGTGGGGGCCAGTTTGATGGTGGGGGGGGTGCCTTTAAGAGTGGGGGAGGATGCATCCACACACACACAACCCTGAGTGCAATTTCCAAAAATCCCGTTGGGGTGGCAGCGTATCTCCTGCTGCTCTGTTGCCCCATTTACCGATATACCTGGAAGTACTAGACATGCTGTGTCTAGTACCTCCGGATATATCCAGCAAACGGGGCAACAGGGAGGTATGCGGCTGCCCCAACGGGCTTTTTGGAAATTGCGCACCGGTGGGGGAAATGTGTGGTGGGGAGAGAGTGCATCCTCCCCCACCCTTAAAGGTCGACACCCCCCCCACACCTTTGAGCCGGCCAGGGTTCGAACCTGTTTGGAGGCCCGTAAAAGGGCCTCTGAACAGGTTCGTGCACATCCCTAAAGGGAAGTTTATAAAATCAAGCATGCTGTGGAGAAAGTGGATAGAGATAAGTTTTCTCTGCCTCACACAACACTTGAACCAGTTGCCAAGAAATTTAAGATCAAAAAAAGGAAGCACTTTTCACATTGTGTATAATTAACCCATGAAATTCTCTTCCATAGGCATAGTGATGGCCACTGGCTTGGGTGGCTTTAAGCAGGGCTTGGATAAATTCATGGAAGAAAGGTCTATCAATGGCTACTACTCCAAGAGCTATAGGCCACCTCCACAATCAGAGGCAAGATGCCTCTAAATATCAATTGCAGGGGAGAAACAACAGGAGAGAGGGCATGCCTCCATCTCCTGCTTGCGGGCATCTTAAACACATTTGTTGGGCCACTGTGTAGAACAGGATGCTGGACTAGATGGGCCTTGGGCCTGATCCAGCAGGGCTGTTCTTACATTCTAAAGTAATTTAATAGAATCACAAATGGATGCAATTTCAGCTTCTGTCTGGTTACTTGATGATGATTGTAGCAGATTAAAGCCTTTGTCTCAGAGCAAGCTCACATGAGGGAAAGAATAATCCCTGCCGAACTGCCTGGCTACGATTCTCCTAAAACTATTCTGGAATATTGGTAGGTTCAAAATGCTGCCACCAAGCACCCTATAACTTGCAGAGAATTGGGCCAGTGGATTAGGTGCTGTAATCCAAGGTCCTTCTATAACTGGGTATTGGGCAAAAAAAAAAAAAAACCCACCTTCCATGTGTAAGCTTACATGGGATGAGAAAACGGGTAGCTGCTGAACGTCTGAGGATGTGTTTGCACCAGAGAAAATCCCCCTTCGCCCCCCCCCATTTCCTGAGTTAAAAACCACCTCAGAGAGACTTGTAAAAAGAAAATACTTAAACAGCTTTATTCAATTACTGCAGATTGCTTCTGTCTGAGGCTTTCTAGCTTTCTTAGATACAGTCAAGAATACTTATTAGATAACAAAAAAAGGTTGTCAGGCACATTTAAATGTTTATAGAGTCTTCTGAAATGGTCTAGGTAGGATGGGTGTAGGCTAGTGTTTATTTTAATTACATTGCAAGTAAACTATAATAAAACAGTATCAGGAATATGCAAAACACACACACACACACACACACACACACACACACACACACACACACGTTTCCAACATACAATCTGACTAACAAACTATTCCCTATGCTGAATTCCCTCTTCCTTGAACTCAGCTCACCCAATTCCTGATGAGAATCAAGCTTCCTGCAATCCTTTCTTTTAAGAATCTACAGAGTTATTCCATGAGAGAAACCTCCATGCTGGCTTCGATCATGAGGGAGCATTTCAGCATTTCAGTCAAGACAAGGGTTCACTCCCTGTTAACTCTTTAATGGGAGGGGTGGACTTTCTTTTTTGGAGTCTTGTTATGTACACGAGGCCATCTTGTTGTAAGTGTTATACTTTGTGTATTGTCCTTCTAGCAACGGTACTGTTAAGGCATCCTGTAAATGGTCTTTTGAGCATTCAGTGTGCTTCCCCAGCTGATGATTTCATGTTGTTGGAACCCTGTGTATCCAGTACTCTCTGCTGGAGTTTTGGATAATTTGGATGTTTTGGGTGCCCTGTGATCATCCAGATCATTAGGCTGTGCAGCTTTAACTTTTGTTCTAAGGCAGCCTTCAGTTCTTGCTTCATTAAGTTAAACTAATGATATAATATATACTGTAGTATCAATAAAATTTTATAACCTGAATGATTCCACACACTGAAATATCCTGAAATACCAATCCCCCCCCCCCAATTCCTCTTTAAAAAGAAAGTCTCTTTTTCTCCCGCAGCCTATTGTGACAACGCCTCCGCATCCTGGAGTGAAGGAAGAGCTATTAAGCCAAAGCAGCAGTGGGACCCAGATTTCAAATGCCAGTGGGTTTTCCTTGGGAGAAGCAATCAGACAGAGATCTGCTATTAACCGGGTAACGTTGCGATGCTCTCAATATATATTTTTGTTTGTTCAGTTAGATATACATACTATATCTATAAAGAAATTCAGGTAAGCAGGATATTATGAAGGAAACTGATGTTTTGGGACTCCAGATGAAGAGCTTTGGACATTGAATGTACTCATGGTCCACACACGCTTCATTTTTCTACGAGTAAAGCACTTGTGTGCTTGGATTATGTTGTATAGAGGGGATCTAGTTTCTGACCAAATAGGAGTGATTGAAACACCACTGACATTAAGGAAACTACGTAATCTCTCCTTATGATTTCAGGAGCTCTGTTAAATGTACTGTCTATCAAGCAGTCATGGAAATCAACTATAGTTGTGGATTCTGAATATTCTGAGGGTGAATATGCACAAAGATCTGGGTGGATCTATTTTTCTGAATTCCATGTTGGCTTTTGTATTTGAAACCATGTGGTAGAGAATGCCATCTAGAGTAGTTCTTCTAGCTGCTAGTCCTCTCACGTGATTGATCTGCTTGGCTCCTCCCCTCCCCATCCCAGCTTGTAACTTGTGTAAATCATCCATGGCCTTTTTGCATGGGGACAGGTTGCATCCTTTCTCCACAGATAATTTAAAAAGATCTGGTTGGTAAAGAGACTTTTTGTTTTATATTTTTATAGTACTGCTAGCTGTGCAAATAATGCTATAAGTACACTTGGTGATGGAAAAATAGTATTATAACATTGCTTTAGTGTCCCAAACCAAAACAAGAAAAGGGGGCAGAGTATGGAGGATGTACATGTTCCAGAGAAGATATATCAATGCTCTTGTGCACATCAGTGTACACATGCACAGAATAGCCATCACAGAAAAGACTGCCATGCTTAATGATTATGCATACTCAAGGCTATTCTGTGAAAAGAGGACTTGTACATAAGTGATCTGTTTAGTTTTGTTGCGTAGGTGCAACAAATTGTATTTCAGTGTTTCTCGGCAATTCAGGATTGTTCAAATAGTATGAATCTTGGATGGATTTTGTGATGTGTAAATTCTATGAAAGGAAGGCTGATGAAAAAGATTAAAAAGAAGCAGCAACAGCAGCATTTAAGTTGGAAAGGGCGAGGGGAATGTTTTTTCACTTCAAGAGCTGCTTATGTCCCCTCCCCCATTTTTGGGATTGGTTTACTAAATTTGAGCAGAGTGCGTAACCCATATGCATGCAAGAGGTTAGACTACGTGGAGGATCACAGAGCATGTTCCTTCCTGTAAGTCTAAGAAGCATAATCAAGTTCCAGCTGCTTTAAGTGTCTGATTTGTGTCCCTGAGCATCCAGAACTGACAGCCTTGTATTTTCTGTTGAAAATGGCTGCATAAAATGGAAGAATTGAGTTGGTCAGAAATATACTTCTTGATGGCATTCTGCAAGCACATGAATCAACTGTTGCATTTGCGAAGCAAAATTCCACTTTGCGTGTCATTGGTGTTTCAAAAGGCAGAGAAAAGGTTCAGTTTAATATTGAAACTATATATTTGCCCCGTCAAGTGTATTTGCCACAGATCAGCTGTCTAATGAACTGTAGCTTCTTAGTATATCACTGTTGATTTAAATACATTTAAACTCATCACTAAACATGTTCTTTGTCCTCTTTCCGTCAATTAAAATGTATCCACTTAATTCTTCCCACAGTAATTCTAATGCAAGTTCTTTTATCAATGGGGTGATTAGGATTTTTAGAACATAAGGTGGCACATTATATCCAAAAGGTAAACTAACACTTGGATCCTAAACAGTGTTGCCTGGATCTGGAGAATGGTAAGTTAACCTCACAGAGCTATGGAGGGCTGCTGGAGGGCAGAAGAACAGCCAGCTGCAAAGAAGTTGGGTAAAGGGGATTCTCTTGTCCATCTCCTGTGGAGACTGCAGCTGTGAGGGGCTTTTGAGTGAAGGTTGTCTGTGTCAGTTGACTGTAAAGCAGGGTGAGGGAAAGAGGACGCTGAGTGTGGCCCCAGCCAGCCTTCTCCCTTGCTCCTACCATGCCTGACACCTGAACTGAGTTCAAATCCCCATTCAGCCATGATACTAGCTGGGTGACTCTGGGCCAGTCACTTCTCTCTCAGCCTAACCTACTTCACAGGGTTGTTATGAGGAGAAACTCAAGTATGTAGTACACTGCTTTGGGCTCCTTGGAGGAAGAGCGGGATATAAATGTAATAATAATAATAATAATAATAATAATAATAATAATTAAAATTAATAATAAGGGACTTCCGACTACAAACAGACAAACATCTGCCACACAATACACCAGATATAACTGTAGTCGAGAAGAAAGAAAAACAAGTCAAAATAATCGACATAGCAATACCAGGGGATAGCAGAATAGAAGAAAAAGAAGTAGAAAAAATCACCAAATACAAAGATCTACAAATTGAAATTGAAAGGCTGTGGCAGAAGAAGACCCAAATAATCCTAGTGGTAATTGGCGCCCTGGGTGCAGTCCCAAAAGACCTTGAAGAGCACCTCAACATCATAGGGGCCACAGAAATCACCATCAGCCAATTACAAAAAGTAGCTTTACTGGGAACAGCCTATATTCTGTGACGATATCTATAACAATTGACAATAAAATTCTGGCATCCCAGGTCCTTGGGAAGGACTTGATGTCTGGATAAAACAAACCAATCAATAACACCTGTCTGACTGTGTAAAATAAATAATAATAATAATAACAACAACAACTACTACTACTACTACTACCCAACAAGAAGCTTTAGTTGAGCATGTATTGAGACTGTGCCCACACTGGCAAGCTGTGCTACTCCTATAAGCCGGTGGCTGAATGCATAATTTCAGGGCATGGTCTGAAGGCATGCAATACAGCAACTTGGCAGAAGTTACAGTAAGTAGGTCTGGGTGTGGTGGGTGCTTAGATGGGAAATTGCCTAGAAACCTTCTGCACACTGGCTGGCAGCCTGACTAACACAGCGCTTGAGTAACAAGCTGTACTAATGCAAGAAGATTTGCATCATTGTGCTAAAAAATGGGAATTTGTGCAGATGTGTGGCAGTTGCACACTGTTATGCAAGCATGCTTGAAGTAGTGCAGCATGAGTCTGGAACACAGGCTCAAGAGCTAGTAGTTAGTGCAGCAGCTTTGTGCTAGTTTGATGTCCTACTACAGGCACTTTGTTAGTTAGGATGTCAGCCGCTGTCTTGAGTTGCATCATGGAAGAAAGGGGAGGGGGACATAAATGTAGTAAACAAATACTTTTGCTATGCTCTGTGGCATGCTTGCCAAAGCACACCCACCCATGGAAACATTTACATTTGTGGATTTCTGTCACTGAAAATGGCCTCAGCTGGCGGGGGCCATTGGTGTGACCAGCAGATGGCCTCCACACATGTGCGGAGGCCAGCTGGGAGGTGGAGCTGATCCTCTGCTGCCGCGGGTGCTGGGCAGCGCACTGCTGCTCACAACAGCTTCCAGGTGCAGCAGGAGGGGAGGTAAGCACCTATTAATTTAGAGCTAGAAGTGCCTCCCCCCACTCCCAGCCCTGCACCAACCACCACTGCAAGTGAGATATCTGTGTTACTCATTTGTGCTGCAATGATGGCCTGAAATGAAAGAGAATTCCCTCTTCCTAGCCTTTCAAAACTTCCCTACCTAGTTGTCTGGAGGTGATTCTTACTTACCACAGGTGAACAGGTGTTTGGAAACTTGGATTCTAATCTGCCTAGATTTCACTTATCCAAAGTGAACCCAAACATATTTACTTGGAAGCAAGTTTAGAAGAATCCCAGAGGCCTAGAGCTGGTTCACACTTGCAGCTTAATTGTATTTAATGCTAACAACAGCAGTACGTCCAAATGTGAAAAACTGCTGTTAAGCCTCAGAATTTAACTCCAATCTTCCCCGACTAACTCCAGTTTGTACCCAAGATTTTTCCTATGGTTCACTGCCAAAAACAGCGGCTATGCTGCCGAAGCTGTACACCCGAAACCCCAAACTGGAATTAAGCAGCTCTGTCTGACAGCAATTGCCTCTTGGAGATTCAGCCCTGCCCCCCACATCCTTCCCTCTCTTCCCTGTCCTGTCTGGCAACAGAGGACCGTGTGCCAAAAGAGACACAAGCATAAACCTACTAATTCCTGCTTCAAGGCACTGTAAAGTCTTTTGTTTCCCAGCAAAGTAAAATTAAAAGCAAGTCACACTAATACAGCTGCAATCCTCTGCACTTTTACTTAAGGGGAAGCCCATTGAACTAAATCATTTACTTCTGTGCAGTCCTTTTTGTTTCCTTTTATTGGCAACAAGCAGTCCAGGTCAGGGAGAAAGAACTGTCACTTAAGAGGAAGCCCATTGAACTGAATCATTTACCTGCAAGCTGATCTCAAAACTCAGGAAAACCGCTACTATTTCATGATGCCTCCATGCCCTTCACAACCGCAGCCTTTTTTAGATCCTATCTTGATGTTTCAGGTTTGGAGGGACTCCCTTCTCCTTCAGTTAGGCTAACTGGAGTTGTTTTCTGTACGCCTGCAGCGCCAATTGGAGTTAGGATTTTTAACTTTCCCAGTTAGTGTTAAATCCAGTTAAACTGTGCACATGAACCAGCCCCTAGTGTTCAGCACCTAGAAATGATTACTGCCCCCTAAAAACTGGATGTTTTAAAACTGGGCTTGAGGTAACTTCCCATTAAAATTACTGGGGTTTTGTTCCCAATGACATGTTATCAGGATTAAACTGATTCTTATTCCACCACCTCCACTATAGAGTAAAATGAATTTGTATCATTGTATTCAGATGAGTCTAGATTTTGTACAAATGCACCAGATGCATTCATTGCACTCCATATTATATGCAATATATAATACTATATAGTAGTAGTAGTGTGTCTCCTTGCCAAATGGTATCAGGAGAACTTTACATAAATGCCACAAAATACTATGAACCCAATTACCGACTCTTTTTTTAAAAAATGGCAAACTACATTAAGAGGCCCCACTGGAGAACCTGGAGAATAAAGTGATCTGCTGTGCCCTTGAACTAAAGCTCCCTGAATATTTATTTATGGTTAAATTTTTATACTGCCTCTCATTAAAACAACCTCAAGGCGGTTTACAAAACATTTAAAACAGTATAAGACTATAAAACAGTTACAAAATAAAAATATTAAGTTGGAATCTAAAAATACAAATCTAATTAAGAGTTTAAAAAACATACAGAATAAGGCCCATAAAATACAGAGCAACAAAAACAGCACTCATATAAAAGCCTGGGTGAACAGCCAATATTTCTCTTGCTTTCTAAAAACTGTGATGGAGACTGAGGAATGGATGTCATCCGGGAGAGCATTCCAAAGTCTGGGGGCAATATCTCATATAATGCTGATTTGAGATATCACTGTTTGGCAAAGCCAGTCTCTGTACTAAGAAGTCAAATTAGGAATATTATGTTAGTGAGGTTTTAGTTTCCATAATTGTTGTGTTTCTAAAATTCAGGTTTCCAAGCCTGCAAAGCTTTGGTAAGGTCTGGGAGAATGAAAGGAGGGAAAGAGATAGATAGATAGTTTATATTTAATAATATAATATGGGACAGGGTCTTGAATGTTGTTGCCCCCAGAATCTGGAATGCTCTCCCAGTAAACATTCACTCTGTGACAACTGTGGCTGTTTTTAAACGACAACTAAAGACTTTATTTACTCAGGCTTTGACTTCCTAGAGACTCCAGGTTTCTCAGCTTTCTTGTGTTTGTTTCTAATTGTTTCTTAGCGTTTTATGGTTTTAATGTTTGATTAATTTTAAGGTAACATATCTAACTTTTATGGAATTTTATTGTATTTTAAATTTTTTGTTTACTGCCTATGCATTATGAAAGGTGGTATAAAAATTGAACAATAAACAAACAAACAAATAGCATATGAGTCTAGAACGCTACTTAAGGCTTGTGTTTCATGCACCGAGTTTTCTGACCCCTCTCCCCCTTGCTCTATTGCTTCAGGAGATGGAAGCATGGTACCATCCTTGCGCAGAAATAGATACTAGCAATGTGGCAGTGACCCTGGGGAGGAGGCTTGGCCAGACGGTTGGGGTCTGTGAGCTGACTGAGTTTCCCAGTATGGAAGAAGGCTTGATTATACCAACAGAAGACTCTAGAAGTCAGCTCGCACCCAACTTGACACACTCTCCACTTTTGGGTATGTTCTATACATGCGTAAACGTTTGAATAATTGTGAATATTTTTTTAAATTTGTTTTATGTAGTAGTAGTAGTAAACTACTCAGATACGGAAGTTTGGGACAGTCTACAAACTAGGGTTTTGGGGTTTTTTAAAAGTAAATTGTAATGTCCATTCAGGTTCAGGGATTTGCACAGAACCGGTGGGGGCTGGGTTTGAAGGTGGTGTGGGGATACCTTTAAGGGTGGGGGAGGGTGCTCTTAACCCCACGTTGTCCCCCCACCTGGTGCTGCACTTTAAAAGGGTCAGTTGGGGATGCAGCGTGCCTCCCTGCTGCCCCATTCCCTCGTTGGACTGGAAGTGACAGGAAGTACCCCGCACATGTTGGCACGAGTGCGCGCATGTGCGCCGGGTACTTCCTGTCACTTCCGGTCCAATGAGAGAATGGGGAGGTACGCTTCTTCCCCACCAGACCCTTTTAAAGTGCAGCACCGGTGGGGGAAATGTGGTGGGAGAGGTAAGAGCACCCCCCCGGCTTCGAACTGGCTGAACCGCCAGTCGTTCAAACCTGTTTGGAGGCCTATAAAAGGGCCTCTGAACAGGTTCATGTGCATCCCTGTTCCGGTTTCCTGAGCTGCCATCCAACAAGTATTTAAAAAAGTAAATTGACTTGCTCAGCAATTGTGATCTCCATTCAGGTTTCCTGAGCTGAATAGCTCTTCTCTCCACAGTCGATTCATTCACACTAGTTTTCTTGGCCCTGCTACCCAACAAGTACTGATTTTTTGTTGTTGATGATGTGGAGTATGAAAACTTCTGATCTCATCTGTTCCCTCACATGATGTAAGCAAGATGTTTGAGTTCTGTCATGGGTTTTATTTGCATTTTTTTCACCTGTCATTCACGTACTTCAGAACCCACCCATGTATAAGGGTCTCCTGAAGTTCACAAATGAAAGCCAGAGTGCAAGTTTCCCCTTTGCATTTCCAGGGGGGGAGAAAGGTGGGCTAAGAACGACCTGCATCCAGGCTGGGATTTAGAGACACTCAAGCATATGTACAGAATGCTTCTGCATCCATAGATGGTGGTGACCGTCCCCCCCCCCACTTCCATTGGCAGCCCTCATGCCTCAAGGAGTGCTGCTCTGAAGGGCCCCTGCCCTCTGGGGAGGGGGAGGTTGAGTGTGTGTGCAGGCCTGAAAAGCTCCTTGGTGTATGAGGAATGCCACATGTGCTATTTTAGATCCTCATGGCCCTGGGTGTTTTTTTTTTTTTTTAAATAGTACAGTATGTGCCATCCCAAAGATCAGGATGGATAACAGTGGGATTAAAATAGATAAAACAGCCTTCCAGAACTAAAACCAGTAAAAACTGAGACATGCATAAAAACCCAAACCCACCCAAAAAGTCTGAATCTGTTATTGAGGAGGTTTCATTTGGATTATAAAATACATTTGCCTAGTGAACTAGCTGTAGCCGAACATTTTAGGAATGAAAGAAAAGACCGAAAAAGGTGTACCCCCTACACTCTCCTTATATTGTTTTATGTCTGACTTCTGGTGGCAACTTCTGCTGCAGGTTTAGCTTCTACATTTCATCATTGGCAGGCTTCAATTTCCAAATGAGGCTCTGTATGGTTCAGTGAATATTGCTCACAGAGTCAAAATTTGATAATGGTGTTTCAGTTGACTTGAACTGGAATGTGGGCATAATTTCTTTGCTGCTGTTGTCAATTCTGCACTAGAGTAACAGACGTCCTCTTCCTTGGTCTGCTCTGGTGATTAGCAGTACAAGCCACTGAGCATGTACAGCAAAGCAACTGATTGATTGTATGCATCTGAATAGTGTTATTTCATCAGTCTCCCATCTTATAAAATTAAGCATGGTGTAAAGAGAGTCGGTAGAGAGATGTTTTTCTCTCTCTCCCTTGCTTACTACACTAGAAATCATCCTATGAAACTGATTTCCATGGAGTTTAGGACAGACAAAAGGAAGCCCTTCTTTAGAGTGCACAATTCATCTATGGAATTCTCTGCCACAGAATGTGGTGATGGCCACTAGCTTGGGTGGCTTTGAAGCAGGGCTTAGACAAATTAAAGGACAACAAGTCCATCAGCAGCTAGCTTAGAAGGCTGTAGGCTGCCTCCAAGTTCAGAGACAGGATGCCTCTGAATACCAGTTGCCTGGGAACAATGGCAGGAGAGGGAGCATGCCTTCATCTCATGATTGTGGGCTTCCCAGAGGCATCTTGTAGGCCACGGTGAGAAACAGGATGTGGGCCTCCTTGGGCCTGATCCAGCAGCAGGGCTGCTCTTAGGTTCTTTCTTCCAAAGAGCTCTGAGTGGTGAACTTGGGGCATATCCCATTTGAGTTGGGTAAATAGAAATGGATGTAGAGGGAATGTGTGCAGTTGAGAATCCTGTAGAGATGTGCACATTGGAGAGGGGTATATTGAAAGTAGGGCTTTGTATGTTTCTGAAGCGTCATGGAACTCCAGTGTAAGAATTCGGGCTCTTTCATCCCCACTGTCGCTTGTGCAGCCCTGCCACCCAACAAGAGAGGTTATTTGCTGCTGAGTGAGTGATTGGTTTCCACAGTTTATATAGGATTTCCCCGGATAGTTCTTTCTCTTCTTCCCCCACTCAGACGTATTTCAGTGCATTTTCCTATTAAATCCTGTGAATGTGATTTGCAGTGGAACTGGATGGGTAATTCCTTTCTCAAGTTCCCTTCTCGTGCCCCAGAATGTTGATATCTTGCTAGGTGTAAATCTCCCCAGTATTCCTTTTCACGTTATAGCAGCTGCACGAGGAAGAAATACCTACAGTGTTTAACGCTGCACCTGGGGAGTGCTGGCGGGTGGGTGGAAGTGGCTATAAGGAAAGGCCAGTGTGGAGTGTGTGTGTTTGTAAGGACCAGTGTTGCAGTCTACCAGTGGTACTGTTCACTGCAGAGGAGTAGGCAGATAGCAAGTTGCATGGTTGGGATGCTGGTGTTTCTGAGAGTTCTGCAAGCGAGAGGAGAGACCACTACAGTCTCTCTACAGGTGAGCAAGTGGGACTCTTTGTGTGTGGTTCTATTCCCTTTTGCTCCGTATTCCCCCCTGTTCCTGTCTATCAATACAGCCACCCTTGTCCTCTTCTCCAACTTCCCAGAGAATGCAACCATTATCCATTCATTGGACTTTGCTTGTAATGTGTAATTGCAATCTAATGTGTACATTCATTAGATTGTTTTTGCTTGTGTTAAAAGGTTTATTTTATTTTAGCATGTTTCTCTCTCTTCCTCCATGGAGCTCAGGGTAGTGTATTCTCCTCCTTCTCCTCCTCTCTGCCCTCTCCCCTCATTTATTGTGATTGATAAACAGTCCAGTGAGGTAGGTGTAGCTGTGAGATGCTGATGAGCTCAAAGTTGTCCAGGGCATTTCATGGCTGCATGGGAAGTTGAACCCAGGTCTCCCTGGTCTAACATTTAGATTTATTTTTATATAGTTATTGATTGATTGATTGATTTCTATACCGCCTTTCCAAAAATGGCTCAGGGCGGTTTACACAGAGGAATAATAAATACATAAATAAGATGGCTCCCTGTCCCTGAAGGGCTCACAATCTAAAAAGAAACACAAGATAGACACCAGCAACAGCCACTGGAGGGATGCTGTGCTGGGGGTGGATCGGGCCAGTTACTCTTCCCCTGCTAAATAAAGAGAATCACCATGTTTAAAAGGTGCCTCTTTGCCAAGTTAGCAGTTAGTTGTGTTTTTATTTTTTATTTTTGTAAGCTGCCAGGTGAAGCATTGTACCTAAAAGGCAAAATATAAATTTACTAAATTACATAAATACCATGCTGCGCTGGCACCCTCACTGGCTTTAGCAGAGCCTCTTGCTTGAGTACAGGGGGAAGTCTTCTCTAGAATACCTGGATTTTGTTTAACCCCTCCCCACCCAAGTGTTCAGTGTGAGTGATTGCAAAGTATCTTCCAAAAATGTATTTCCTAATTTATTGCCTAATGAAGTGAATTGGCAAAAGAGGTCTCTGCTTGGGTTGCACCCTTTATCTCTAATTTTTCAGTGAACAGCATTCTGATCCTGGCTTTGAGATTTGTCAGCTTCAGGCTGTAAGGTGAAGATGCAGGATCAGATATGCTTGTTCAGAAAATGCAGCAATGTGGAGGGTTGTGACCTTCAGAATTGGCAGTGGAAAGGACCTTCCTGCACCAGGTGCTTCTAGGTGATGGAGTTGGTATCATTTGCTTTCTAAGCGCCAGGCACCTGATTTCTCTCCCTACAAAACGGAGGACTAAGCCATTGGTACTGAGCACTTCTAACTCATCACAAGCTGCCAATAACTCTACTTTCCTCAGGAAGAGAGTAAAATCATTATCAATTATGATAACTCAGTTAGAGCTATTGTTACTTTTCAGCCACCATAAAATTTAATAGGTCTTCAGTGTGACTTCTGTATATCCTGATTATATTTCTGCAATGGAATAGTTAGCTTAGTTTATTACGTCTGAGGTATGTAGTATTGCTAGGTGTTGTACTTAGATTTTTTTTTTTAAAGGCAAACCCTACACATGGGCTCACAATCCAAATGCTTCTGTCTAATTTGAGGTGACCAATATGTAGACAGCATGCGTGCCTCCTCACTCTCGCCCTTTCCGAGTAAAGGCACTTTGGTGCAATCCTGATATTCTTCTTTTCCTTTATAGAAAGAACTTTGCACACAGAGGCTGTTAGTTAGAATCTCGTGGGTAGTTTGCGGGCAGGTTCTCAGACTACCTGTGGTGGGTGTAACTATGATCGACTTACATCAGGGCCTCCGAGGATTCACTTTGGGTTTGAGGTTAGAAGTGACTTGTATGGCCCCCAGTTTGAAGCCCTCTGGTCAAGCCTGCCTAGCTGTGGAAATAAGTCTCAGGAGGTGACCTATTTTCAAAGTGTACAGATTGGAAGGCATACCAAAAAAAAAGAGAGAGAGAGAGAGAGAAAAGGCAAAGATTCCAGTGTTGTGACTGTTGAAGGGTTGAAATCTCGGGTCATGCAATATCAGCTGACTGGCAGCCAGGAATCTGCTGTTGCAGGTGCTGACAGAATTCCTTGATAGAAGAGACACTGTAATTCTTTTGTACATATGGAGATGGTGTGTTTTGACACAAAAAGAGCCAGAGTGGGGTGGGGATTTGCAGCATTAAGCAAAGAAACCCATCCTAAGGCTTTGTGAACACAGACTTAATTTTTCGTTCTCATGGCAGGCATCCTATTTGCTTAACCTTTAAATATAGGAGGAAATAGTAAAGCTCTAGTACATGAAAGCTTCTGTTAAGTTTTAAGGTAACACAAGAAACTTGCTTGTTTTTCCTGCAGCAGATGAACATAGCTATCCCTCCTGAAGTTGTCAAGCCTTTGCAACTTTGAACAATCAAGTGAAACTTATATTTAGCAGCTGCCTTTTTGCCCCTTATTTATTACTGTTAATTTTATGAATTTCACAAATATTTATATACTGCCTTTCAACAAAAGTTCCCAAAGTGGTTTACATAGATAATAAATAAATAATATGGCTGCCTGTCCCCAAAGGGCTCACAATCTAAAAAGAAACATAAGAGAGACACCAGCAACAGCCATTAGAGGGATGCTATGCTAGGGATGGATAGGGCCAGTTGCTCCCCCTCCCATGCAAAATGAGGAGAAGCCCCACTTTAAGGAGGTGCCTCTTTTGTTAGCAGGGGATAACTATCCATAATTTTGTGGATAGCACAAACAGCTTTGATATTTGCTGAGGGTATTAAATGTTTTGCTGGGTGAAGAGAGAGTCCTGAGTTGCAGAAGGCACATTTTGTTCTCTTCAAACATTGTAGTACACACAAAGGGAAAGAAAAGAATAGTAAAGACAGAAAATGGACCTTTTGTTTCTGATGCTTTCTCTTATTTGCAACTCGGTTGCCAGGAAACTGCAGATGCAATCCATGGTTCCAGGCCTCAGAAAAAGTAGCATGTTCAAGGCATTGCTCTTTTGGCTTTTTGGTTACAGGCTGTGTGTTTTGGGTTGAAATTTTTTTTCAGATTCTTTGCTCAGGAAATCTACATTCTGTAACCAGAATACGTGATGAAAGGTATTCTTTTAAATCTTTTGAACATATTTGCAAGGTTTTGGCTGAAGGTGTTGTGCATGTGAGAAATAGGCAGACATAAGAAAAGTCCTGCTAGACTGGGCCATCAGATCCACTATCCTGCTTACCACAATCACTACCCAGATGCTTCTGGGAAGCCCACAAGCAGGGCAGGAAGGTAATAATAGCTCTCCACAACTTGTATTTAGTGGTATATTGCCTCTGAACAGGGGAGGAGGGCTGGTCTTGCAGTAGCGAGCATGAATTGTCCCCTTTGCTAAGCAGAGGTCTGCTCTGGTTTGTATCTGGATGGGTGACTATAACTGATCACTGTAAGATATTCCCCTTAAGCAATGGGGTAGGAGCTCAGTGGCAGAGCATCTGCTTTGCACGTAGAAGGACCCAGGTTCACTCTTGGCAGCATCTCCAGGAAGGGCTGGGAGAGATGCTTATCTGCAATCTTGGAGAGCTGCTGCCAGTCTGTGTAGACAATACTGAACGAAGTAGACCAAGGCTCTGACTGCGGCAGTTTATAAGGTAGCTTCCTATGTTCTTAACATGAAGACTTCATCTAGCCCTCATGACTAGTGGTAACAATTGACATACCTCTCCTCTTCTTCTGTGATTGTGTCTAATCCTTTTAAAAGCCATCTAAACTAGTGGCCATGACTACATCTTGTGGTCATCGGTGTAGGTTCCAGGAAGTCATACCCATGAGAGTGGGACAAGAAGCATTCCAGGGCATTGCCCCCACTGGACGTTTTGCTCGGCATCTCCCCATCCTTGCTCTGGCACACTTGGGGTGTGCTGGGAATCTTAAAGAGAAAAATATGTATATCTTTAAAAATACCTCATTTTATAGATGCATTTGGAGGATGCCTGCTGTGTCTCTGCATGATTTGCCATTCTGACCTTGTTCCACTTAATTGGCTTCTGTTGAGACAGTTAATCAGTACTTATGATCATCATTCTTCATTCACTTTTAGTGCAGAGGTGCCACAGAATGCTCCCCAAAGGGTTCTTGTTTCCTCCAAAGCAAGAGGCATGCTCAGAACAGCAAATTGTGCAGGAACAAATTAAGTCACTTAATTCTTACTCTTACCTTCCCTAAAAGTGAATATTTTGGGATGCAAGGGTGAAGTGTTCCTCTAGTTTTAATTCAGAAAAACAGTGTGGTTGCCTGTGTGAGGTTTGGGACACGCTGGTCTAGGGAATAAAGAAACTCTGGAGGAGACAGAAGCTGGCCCTCTTCAATGTACCAGGTCTTAGCACGGGCTGGCAGAAAGCTGTTTGCCTGGTGGTTCCCTTTTCCTGCCTCACCAGAGGTGGGGCCGGGTGGGGGGAGCAGGCAGGAAACCCAGCTGGGCAAATGCAGCCAGTATTACTGCTTTCCTGCTTTCCCTTCACCTCTCTCACTGAGTGAGAGAGACAGAGGAAGCAAACAAGCCCCTGTTGTTGTCTCCACAATGGTGCTTATGGCGGCTGCCCTTTGTGGCTGGATTTTCTTCTTTCCTCCCAGAGCTCCTTTAAGGGGTTCTGTCTTCTGGCTGGAAATCTCTTAATATGAGGAGAGAAGATTTGGGGTGCAAGGGGAGATCCCATATATATTTTGAATTGCTGAGACTGTAATAGCAGAAATGGCTCTCCACTTCTCTTGCTACAATGTGATATTGAGGCAGATGTAAAATATGAATCTGGCTTTTGTTGTTGGATTGGCAGGTGATGAAGACAGCTGTTGATAGTATCATCTCAAAAAAGATTCTCTGTGAACACACAATTGTACTAGCAGTGGTTAGACGAGGGCCTATATTCTATATAGAGCCCCTGGTGGTGCAGTGGTAAAACTGCCGCCCTGTAACCAGAAGGTTACAAGTTCGATCCTGACAAGGGGCTCAAGGTTGACTCAGCCTTCCATCCTTCCGAGGTCGGTAAAATGAGTACCCAGAATGTTGGGGGCAATATGCTACATCATTGTAAACCGCTTAGAGAGCTCCGGCTATAAAGCGGTATATAATTGTAAGTGCTATTGCTATTGCTATATTCAAGGCTGCCTTTTGCACCAACATGTTGATGGCCTTTGTCTCCTTGCTGCAAAATGAAGCGTTCTCTTGCTTGCTTAAAAGCCAAAATGCAATTAAGAAGTGCATTCATTAACTTAGGCTTTTTACCAAAAGAAGAAAATCTATGACTAGCAATCTGCATTTCATTGGACCTCCTGTTATACATTAGATCATACCTTTTTAGGGAATAAATTCTTTGGCACAAAGAGATTTTAAATTTTCCCCTTCTACCACTTGAATTACTGTTGCCTGCTTTGTTGATGGAGTAATGAATAACTTTAAATAGCTTGTTGCCTTCTTCCAAAGGGCAAAGCGCTAAACATTCTAACAGAAGTAAATGGGATCCACCAAAATGAGTTTGAGCACATGAATTTGAACCTCACCATTGTATAGGCAGAGCTGCAGGGTAGGGTCATAACAACAGCCCTGCTGGATCAGGCCCAAGGCCCATCTAGTCCAGCATCCTGTTTCACACAGTGGCCCACCAGATGCCACTGGAAGCCTACAGAGAGGAGTTGAGGGCATGCCTTCTCTCCTGCTGTTAATCCCCTGCAACTGGTATTCAGAGGCATCCTGCCTCTGAGGCTGAAGGTGGCCTATAGTCCTCCGACTAGTAGCCGTTGATAGACCTCTCCTCCATGAAGTTATCCAAACCCCTATGAAAGCCATCCAGGTTGTTGGCTGTCACCATATCTCCAGAAGTTGATTATGTGTTGTGTGGAAAAGTACTTTCGTTAGTTGGTCCTAAATTTTCTGGAAATCAGTTTCATGGGATGACCCTTTGTTTTAGTGTTATGTGAGAGGGAGCAAAATTTCTATCCACTTTCTCCACTCCATGCATGATTTTATAGACCTCTATCATGTCTCCCCGCAGTTGCCTTTTTAAGAAGCCTCAGGTGTTGTAGCCTTGCCTTATAAGAAAGGTGCTCTAGGCCCCTGATCATCTTGGTTGCCCTCTTCTGTGCTTTTTCCAGTTCTACAATGTCCTTTTTTAGATGTAGTGACCAGAATTGTATGTAGTACTCCAAGTGTGGTCGCACCATAGTTTTGTATAAGGGCATTATAATATTAGCCGTTTTATTTTCAATTCCCTTCATAAGGATCCCTAGCATGGAATTGGCCCTTTTCACAGCTGCCACACATTGAGTCGACACTTTCAATGAGCTGTCCACCATGACCCCAAGATCCCTCTCCTGGTCAGTGACTGACAGCTCAAATCCCATCAGCATATGTGTGAACTTGGGGGTTTTCCTCCCAGTGTGCATCACTTCAACAAGACCCTGTTTCAGACTGCAGTGGGTTACAATTGACCTGGTTCAAAAGGGAGTACAGAAGAATTAAATCTTGGTAGAGAAGGATGTTGGGTGAATTCAGTTTTTGAATGCATATAAATGTTTTCCCCATGTCATTCGAGGTTGTTTTTCCGTGATGTAGAACCTCATTCATTCCTCTAAATGTCTATTATGACTTTTATTTTTATAATGATTATATGATCTTAATGTCATTTCTGAAATCTGTTTATTTCAGTTGGATTTGTTTTTGGTTGCTGCTGTATTACACAGCTTTTGAGCATACTTGGTGATTTAAGCCTGTGCCAGTTGGCAGGGCAGTTGCATTAGGAAGGCTTTGATTAACAAGCCATGACTCTTTCAGTCTTGCCACATCACCATGATATTTTGTAATCTACAGAAGTTCAGGACAGTTGCTTCTCTCCCAACCTCCCACTGCTGACAACCTACTCCACACAAGGTCGTACCTTCTTCAACGAGACCCTCTTTCAGACTGGAATGGATTTTGCTCCTTTGAGGTGGGATAAACATATTACTCATTTGACATTAGCTTTTTCGGTCCAATGGGCAAATTGAATTTACGTTAATTACATTTGGCTAGGCTTGCTAGTCAAGCCTTTCTGTATGGTTCCCCCCACCCCACCCCAGTCCCTCTCTTCCCCAGGGCCTTTGGAAGTTGCAAAGAACTTGGGGAACAGAGGGATGTTTGCCCTTGTGTTAGACATTTGCAGAAGGCATAAGAAGCAACTTTCTCCCACGAGCAGGGCTTTTTCAGGGACTCTTGCCAGCGAAGTGCAGGGACTCTTGCCAGCCAAGGGTAAGGTGCTCGCTATAGGTGCGCAAGTCAGCAAATTTATGGAACCTTGATTATATCTAGAACACAATTTCCCTAGGACATTGTGGACCTGTTTACCTGAAGTTTACCTCCCCTGCCTAAGGACTGATCTGTACACAGGGACATAGGAAGCTGCCATATACTGAGTCAGACTATTGGTCCATCTAGCTCAGTATTGTCTACACAGACTGGCAGTGGCTTCTCCAAGGTTGCAGGCAGGAATCTCTCTCAGCCCTATCTTGGAGATGCTGCCAGAGAAGGAACTTGAAACCTTCTGTTCTCCCCAGAGCGGCTCCATCCCACTTCTCTTCCAGTGCTCACACTTCTAGTCTCTCATTCATATGCAACCAGGGCCGACCCTGCTTACTAAGGGGATAAGTCATGCTTGCTACCACAAGACCAGCTCTCCTCTGCTGTGTCACATCCAGCAGCTGAGGGAGCCTGGACTAAGCAGAAGGCAGTCTAGGCAGTGAGACTGCAGAGCAACAAGGCAGTGGCTAGGGCTATTGCTGGAGCATAGAGGTGCTTAAGTGAGGAGCTGTTGCACCAGTGAAGGATGGGCTTTAACTGACAGGTTAAAGTAAGAGCTAGGAGTTCCACCATTCCCTGAGCAAGGCAAGTGTCTGAGCTGTCTTCCCCATCCTCATGAATAAGCCCTTTGGGGATAGGCCTTAGGCTGCCAGGCAGGCACTCTGGAGTTCTGCCTGGCTTTCTGTTGCCTCTGTTCTTGGGGTTCTAGGAATGATGGAGGGCTCCCAACAGTGAGAGCAGAGTCTCACTGGGGATGTGGGGTCCTCAGCATCTCTGCGTTCCACTGGCAGGAGGCCCATTGGAGGAATGGGATCTGGTGGGTATTCCTTTGTGGGACTTAGAGACCTTGGCTGTGGCTTGGTCTTCCTTCTTCTTGGAGGAGAGCTTCCTTGGAGTCTGAGCCCAGGTGAGTCTGGGAGGCACGCTCCCTTAGCCATGTGAGATGCTGCATTTTGTGATGAGTTGCCGTGCCTGGCTAGAATGCCTTCTATCATTTGCCATATGAATCCAACCGACCACACAGAGAAATTCCATGCCAGTGCCAGTTTTCCTGGAGGCACCCATCACTGGTATGGTGACTGGGATGTGGATCCGCAAGGCAAGCTACAGTAGATGATTCTGCTGGGTGTGGATGATGAGGAGAACATTAAAAAGGGAGACAGTTGGATGAAATGGCTGCAGGAATAACTGTGTCGAAAGAAGATAACTAGGAGCAAGGAAATTAAAACGTTTTGAAAGAAAAGAAAAGTAAAAGAATAACTGCAGATATATTAGACCAGAGTGCCCGTTCAAAAGAGTGCCTACAAGAGACTATGACACAGAAAATTGGCAAGGAACCTTTATGAGATTGGAATGAGAATTAAAAGCTCAATGAGAGAGGCTGAGATTAAGATAAATGTCACCAGATAATAAAAGCAGCAAGTCAATAAAAGAAAAAAATGAAAAACAGACAGATGAAGGAAGCAGAACAAGAGAAAAAGGGTAGCTTGTGATACTGGTCCTTAAAGCCTCAACTTGCTGGTTCAGTGGGGCAAAGCACGATTCTAAGAAGTGTCTCCCTGCCTCCAGACTGAATTGGGTACGTCATTGCCCCTGGGAAATGGGTGCTAGTTGATAGCGCATCCAAGAAAAGCTAGGAAGTTCATCTGTATGCCACTTGCATGTCCGGGCTAATCACAGGCTCGGATGCAGCAGGTGGCCAGGGTTTCCAGTGTAGATGTCAAGCATTCCCAGAGTCTAGCTGGTCTTGCTTCATGAGGCTGAGCAGCCCTCTGCAGTAGAGAGGCCATTTTGGTTGATGTCTTCCATTCTGAAAGTACCTGGGAATTCTATATACTGTATTAGAATGCAGTATTTGAGGATCATTGTACGCATCTATGGTAGGAGGGAACCCAGTTCTCTGCCCTATAGCACACTTTGCTTTGTGCAGCCTTTAGCCATTGGTGCCTAGATTTGATTCTCAAGAGTGCTTCTCCAGTCTTTGGATGGAAAAGGCTGAGGTTCCTATTCTCGGCAGTTTCTTTTAAGACATGCCACAAAGCAATGGGTTGAATGAGCTTGAATATGGGAAACCTGACTTCAGATCTCCAATTAAGATCAGTCTTTGGCAAGGGGAGCATCAGCAGGAGAGAGGGCATGCCCTCAACTCCTGCCTGTGGCTTCCAGTGGCATCTGGTGGGCCATTGTGTGAAACAGGATGCTGGACTAGATGGAACTTGGGCCTGATCCACCAGGGCTTTTCTTATGTTCTTATGTAAGTTGTACCCTTCAGCCTAATCTTAGTCACAGTTACATGAAGATAAAATACTGTAAAGCACTTTGTCACATGAAACATTCAATAACATTTAATTCAAAGATTCAGATACTATGTTCAGAATTCAGAAAAATATCTTCAGTTTCTAATAGTCCTTCAGTCCACATTGCTCATCCCAGCAGGCCTGGAGCCCTCTGAACACACACACACTCTCTGTGTTGTTAGGACCTGGAAATCTTCTCTTCTTAATCCCCTTCTCTCTGGGCTTTGCTGGCCAGTAATGCAGAACTGTAATTTGTAACTTTCCATTTCCCATTCTGTCTATTTCAGAGGGACTCCAGATGTTTCTGGTACTGCTTCAGCAGAGAGTTCGAGGCCCTTGCAGATGAGTGAAGCTGTGCAGCTGGCAGCCACAGACGTTGGCTCAGACCTTTCTAGTGAAGGCTTCTTTCTGTCTCAGCATCCTCTTGCTGGGTGTCATGGTGTTGAGAGCAATGCCAGCCTTGGCAGCTGTCTGTCCCAGCTCCCCACTTCTCTTTCTGAGTATACAGATATGGAACAGAAGGAAGCTGAAGAAGAGCAAATGCCTCACCTTGATGCTGGCACTAAAACCTTGATCTCTAGCAATGAAAGTGTTGGGCCCCAAAGTTCGCAGAAGGTGCTAAATCAGCAACTGGCAGCACCTCTTCCTTCAAGAGAGTCCCAGGGAATTGCCTCAGGCCACGATCTGTTCCGTTTGGACAGCAATGTGCCAGCGCCTCTCCTCCTTGAAATGCTGGAAAAAGAAGTGGGGTTATCGAAGTACTGTGGGTTCTTGTCATCTTCTGAGAGCTCCTCTTGTAAAAGTGTTTTGGGACAGGATCCAGAAGGCAACGAAATGAGTCAGCTGACCAAAACTGTAGCTCTGGTGGAGACGGAAGCAGACACACTTGGGGTATTGCATCAGCAAGGAGCAAGAGCCATTCCTGAACTTGATTCATTGAGACTGCTCTCAGAGTCAGAGGGGAAGCCAGTCAGAAATGTCAGTGTATCAGAACAATCATGTGCAAACACTTCACAGGGATCGGTGGCTTTCAAGGGGCGTAGTATGGATTTAGGGGACTCTTGTGTCATTGCTGGGATATCTCCAAGACTGTCACTGAAGCAGCAGCCAATGCAGCAGATTTCTAAAGGAGTGTTTGAAGAACAAAAAAGAGAGCTTGTTTCAGCTATGGCTGACTGTAGACTTAGTGCCCCTGCACCCCTCCAGCTAATCACTATGAGTGCAGAACGCGTCAATTCATGCAGAGAGCAGATGAATGCCATGATGGGAATTCAGAGCAGAGCAGGCAAAAGTGAATTAACACTTTCAGACTTTGTCGTAGAGAGAGAGCATAAAAATACAGGAATTTCACCTTCCTTTAATGAGGGGTCATTCTTTGGTCAGCTGGCTCATCCCATTCATCATTCTACTCCAGGGGTTTTTACCACCAGAAGCTTGAAACAGGAAGCGCCTGGTGCAGCGCTCCCAGTCAAACCCACTCTTCAGTCCTCTCTTCCTCATTTACATGAGGAGACTTCTAAGAGTCCTTGTGTCACTGTGTGCATTCCTTCTGTGGAAGAGCCTCGTGGACCTTCTGTGGATAACACTCGTGTGCCTTCATCTGAGGAGCCTCTTACACTTCAAAGTGGGCAAGATGCTAAACATGAAAATAGTGATTATCTTGCAGCTCTACATCCTCTTAAAAGTAGGATTTACTCTTTACCATCTCTTAACTTCATGGAGAAAGTAGGGGCATGGAATGTGAGCCAGTCAGCTGAGAGGATGTCTGATGCTTTGGCTTTAGGGGGTGTAGGTGGCATTTCTCCTAGGCAGAAGGCCTACAGTGCTATTGCCGATTCCTTAAATCACATTTTATTAAAGCAGCAGAGCCAGGTTGAGCTTAAGGAAGGGCTGGCTGCATCAGTTTGTGGGCCAAGCTCCATGGCTGGTTTGCACACCTACAACAAAAAGTCACCATGTGTTTTACCACTTACTAGGTCTCAGTCTGAAAACTCTGTGGTTGTAATTAGCAGGGAGATTTCAAGGGCCGAAGCTGGTCCTGAAACAAATCCAGATGATGCTGTCCAAGCAGCAGAAGACAAGAACACTGTTGTAAGAGCTCCTGGATTTAAGAGAAGTGATGCTGATGCTGAAGACCCAATTACTCAACATTATACAGCTGTTCTGGTCTCCACTGTGTCCAGTGATGAGGAAAGTATTTCTAGAGGAAGGAGTTCAAATCCAGATCTGTTTGTTACCAGTGAAAGGGTTGCTGAACTTCTCAGAGAAGAAGCCGGCTCTCTTAATGGTGATCAAGAAAACTCTGATGGCTCTCCGGATAATACCAGTAAGTTGCCTGGTTTTCATCTTGGCACCAACCAGATCAGCATGGGTCACTTCAGTGATGTTTCTCCAGATAGTTTGAACCAAGTAACTAGTTCTGAGGCAGGCAGCTGTGCTGACTTGAGACTTCCTTCAAGACAATCTTCAAGAAGATCTTCAGCTGTTTCTGGAAGGTTGCACAGTAGTTTGGAAGATATATTAAAAACTCCAGATGACAGAGAGTTAAATATAGAAGAGAGAATACCTGTAAGTTCTTATTTTTATCACAATTGTATTTGTCTTGTTTATGTTTCCCCTCAGTTCTTTGCAATTACTGTTGGTGTATTTTCCCCCTAGCATCTTACCTCATGGCGCATATACATAACTTCTTATGGTTCTTTCTGTCAACAATAGCTATAACTACCAGTCACCTATATTTGCATGTTTGCTGCCAGACTACAAATTTCACTTCTCCAGAAGATCATGGAAAATATGTATGTGCTTTTCGTACCTGTTGGTACGAAACAAGTATGAACTTGTGCTTGTTGTACCTATTCAGACGTTAAGTTCAATGTGTGTGCAATTTGTATACAGTACACACAGGTACGGATCTGCACATAGACAGTTATTTACATTGTGTTGAATGCAAGTGCAGCAGTACACTTCCTATCTGTATCTTGCATATCAGGGGTCTGTACCCCAGGTTCACATTTAAAATGAACATAGGTACCGTCATTCACACTAAAGCTGTACCTCTGTACAGACATCTGAATGCAGGAACATCACAACGTATGAATAGGACCATTGAATCCGACTGCTGCTTCATCTAGCTGATTATTGTCTACTCTGACTAGCAGCAGCTTGCCAGGGTCTTGAACTTTGAGCCCTGCTGCTTAAGATCCTTTAGGTGGGAAAGCTGGGGCTTGAACCTGATAGTTTTTGCGTGCCAAGCATGCGCTCTACCACTGAGCGCTCTCTCCTCTTGGAGGGCTAGAAAGGAATTTTCAGTGCATTCTGGGATTGACAGGTGGGTATCAATGCCTCTGATGTTCAAGTGCTATGTTAAAATTATATCTCAATCAAACTCCTGAAGAGACAAAGCACCCAGTTGCCACTGTTACATGAGATAGCTGTTGCTAGTCAGTGCCATAGCTGATGGGAGAGTGAAGTTTGGAATATTCCTTCATCTACAAAACCTGCACCTCGAGGAGAAGGTTGTTTACCCCATCCTTTTAGAAATGGCACGGCTGCACTTGAAGGGGCTTCCGTGTCTCTTTTTGCCAAATAAGAATAACACTGAAATTTAAAATAGAAGCTGGTAGCATTGTGGTAATTGAAGAAGGAAAGTTAGTTTGTTTGGATTGAATAGTAAGTATGCAGACCTTGTAATTGTCATGCAGAAACAGAAGAAATGTATACCTCTGGGGTGGAGGAGGGGGAAGCTCAGAAGAAAATATAATGTACAGTTAAACTTATATAATGTCTTTCATAAGACATTTATCTCAAGACAGTTCACAACATGTATATTTAAAACAACCCATAAAATAATAATATATATTTAAAACCCACAATAAAATTCAGCCGCACAAGCAAACGGACAAACCAGCATATATCTCTATAATATAACTAATTGGATTTCACCAATCTTTTTGAAGGAAAACAATGTCATAAAGCTTCTCTGTATTCCTCCATTTCCCCATATCAGCCTATGGAAAAGGCCCTCCTCAGTTTCTTCCTGAACCCCCTCCCACCATTCCCAGCCCTTTATATTCTGAAGCACTCCAAATAGAAAGCTCAAAGTAACTGACCTTCCTCTCTGGCATGGAAAATTACATAGTTATAATGGGGTGGGGGAGACAATTTCAGACAAATGCTTCCATACATAAAATTGAGGTGGTAGGGTCCTATATAAAGGATCGCTCCATGCCAAGAATTTGAGTAAGAATTAGCCCTCAGAAAACAGAACAGGTGATCCAAAAGCCATGGTCATTGACATGACAGAGAAAGTGAATTGGCTGTGATGGCAAGTGAGAGGAGACAGGGTTGACAAGAAAGGCGATGGCTGAGCGATGAGCAACTTAATGTTTTGTGACTCAAATATTGGAGAGCTGCGTGTGACCTTCCAGTCTCTTCCTTCCTGGCAGACATCCTGTGATGCTCCATACAAGACACTCCAACTCTATAATAGACTTTATTAAAAGCTGGGTTTGTAAGGGAGGAAGTTCTTCACTTCTCTGCTGCTGGACAAGGGAGTATAGTGTGAGTTGTTGTTCCCAGAGGCAGGACTACATAAATTAGTGAGTGGCTTTAAGAGCTGTGGGACGGGAACCCCACCCAATTCTTTTAGTCCTGTGACTCCCTCCAGAGCAGTGACTCTCAATCTTCTCTGTTCTTAAGGCCTTCTCTGTGCCTTCCCACTATTCCCTCCTCCTCATTGCTGCTTTGCAAGGTCTTCCTCATCAAGGTGATCATAGTTGTCCTTTACTGGCGAAGAAGGCCATGGTTCTCCAAATTGATCCACCCAGTAACCCCGATTTGTACTTCCTTTTCTCCCAGAAGCCACCTAATGGTGCAGCGGGGAAATGGCTTGACTACCAAGCCAGAGATTGCCAGTTTGAATCCCTGCTGGTATGTTTGTTCAAATCCCTGCTTGTATGTTTGTTTGGTATGTTCTCAGACTATGGGAAACACCTATATCGGGCAGCAGCAATATTGGAAGATGCTGAAAGGCATCATCTCATACTGTGTGGGAGGAGGCAGTGGTAAACCCCTCCTGTATTCTTCCAAAGACAACCACAGGGCTCTGTGGTCGCCAGGAGTCAACACCAACTCGATGACACACTTTACCTTTACCTTCTTCCAGACCACCTTTACCAAGGGCCCATCCACCATTACGATCCTGTCTGGAAACCCCTTGCCATTTAGAGACTGAGTGGAATATCTTAACATGTCATAGCTACTCTCTGGAAGTGCTCGGCATTATCTTAGTGTCCAGAAAACAGCCCACCTCTTGCATATATCAGTGTACCTGTTGAGCTTTCATGTGATGGCCGGGGTGGCTCTGGTATTACAGTGTGGAGTTGGGGAACTCTGAATGTTTTTCCAGGAAGTATTGGACAAGGACCTTAGAACCAATACCTTCAAAAGGCAGGCCACCCCTTTTAGCTGGTTTCTTATCACACCCCTGTCAATGAAATCTACAGTCACATCCCCATCTCAGACTATTTTTAAAGGAACAACTTTTCTACTTCCTCCTTGGATACACTGTGTTTCCATTGTACAATCTACACTCCGTCCCCTGCATTTTTAATTTACACTCATTTTGAACTGATTCGATCCATCCCTCTCCACATTCTGGCATTCAGATGAGCCTTTCTCATCATGATCACTTTTGCCAGACACATTATCAGTACGTTAGGCCCTGTTAGTAAAATGCAACCTTTTCTCATCTGTTTCCATCCATTTGGTCCCAGGCCTTCCTTTATCCCATAGGTGCCAATAGTTTTCTATGCTTCACAGGATAGTATCATTTCTTTGTTTTTTATTATTCAATTTTTTTTAATACTGCCTTTTTATAATGCATCTCGAGGCGGTTCTGTCGCAGGCCATGCCACCCTAGGGATAAAACATGACACAAATGGGACATTTGCAGAACTCTCAAGATCTATATCAACTGTACATCTGTTTTCTGTCTCATTAGCTTTCTGCTTGTTTTTTCTCTCCCTACTACCATGGGTAAGAATGTGTCATCATCTACAATTGCTTAGTGTGTTTCTCTTTTACTAGATACAGCACTTTAAACCTCTAGCAAAGGACACTGCAGATTTTTCTAGATCAGCCTCTATCTTGGCTGCATTTTCCACAAATGCTCCTCTTTGTGAGATATTCAGGGCAGCTGCCTGGAAGTCGGCCTCTACATTCACCAGGCACTATGGATGTTGCTTTGTGGTCTTTGTGCATCACTCAGAGGCTTTGTGCCTTATAGAGCCACATTTTTGACCTTTTAGAGCTTCACCAGAAAAAGAAACAAGTTGTTCTAGTAAGAACTAATCAGCCTACTTTCCTTTCACTGTCTCTACATCTGGACTAAATTTGGTGCAAACCGAGGTCCACAAGTTAGATCTCTTGGGCCTCAAATGTTTGTGTCCGCCATCTTGGATCGGGGTAGATGCCGTCATTACAAACTTCACCATTGAGGTGTCCCTGTGTCATTCACTACAGCTGTTCCAAATTTGATTCAGATCCCTCAACATAGTGCACTTTTGCCTCAAAAGTTTATGCATCCGCCATCTTGGATAGGGGTGGGTGACATCATCACAAACTACACCATTGGGGCATCACTATGTGTCCATTCAGCTGTAGCAAATTTGGTTCAAATTGGTTAGAGTATCCACAAGTTAGTGCACTTGTGCCTCCAAAGTTTATGCATCTACCATCTTGAATTGAGGTGAATGACATCGTCATACACCACACCCTTTGGGCATCCCTATGTGTCCCTACATCTGCAGCAAATTTGGTTCAAATTATTTAGGCAGTTCACAAGTTAGCCCACTTGAGCCTAAAAACTTTACGTGTCTGCCATCTTGGGTCGGGGTGGATGACATCATCACAAACTATGCTGTTGAAGTGTCCCTATGTGTCCCTACAACTGTACCCGATTTGGTTCATATTGGTCCAGTCATTGTGAAGTTGATAGTCAGGGACACACGGACACACACACAGAATGCCGGGTGATCTCATAAGCCTACTGGAAAGTAGGCTAAAAATGGGTGGGAATCCGTCCCACCTCTGGTATTGTAGCAAGTAGTTTCCATCTCTCCTTCAGTCTTTCATTGAGCATTGCATGGCTAGCATTCTTGGAGCTTTCTCTTCCTCTGTCCAAGTGGTCTTTGGCCATCAAGTAATATAATGGGTCCTGCCTCCCCAGTAGACCCAGACGCTCCCACCTGGGAAGTTGATTGGCATATCTCACTCAAGATGCCCTCATCCAGTAGTAGAAAAAGGAGTCTTTTCTACTTATCAGGAAGGCTGTGTCCTGCTCCTGGATTCAAGGGCATCTGGGGTCTGTTCTGGGTGCCCGGATCTCCTGGGTCAACATATCTCTTCATCTTCAGAGCTGGCGGCCATTACCTCCCCCATCCTTGTACCATCTGGCCTGTAGTGGTTTCCCTTTCCTGGCTCTTAAAACCTTTCTAACGTACATAGACCTGCCTCTGGAGCATGTGGGAGGAGATAACCCACACGAGATGCCCTCGAATCTAGCAACAATGAGACACCTTCATGGTAAGTAACCAATGCCCCTTTTCATGTGTCTTCAATGGCAGCAGAAGTTGGTGCAAAAATATCCTAGCAAAGTATATTTGGGGTTCTACAAATACTCTTTTCTTTTCAAGTTAGCCTTCGCACAAAGGCTGCAAACTGCTAACACTGGATGAACATACATTCGGCCAGTTCACCCACCTTTTTACCATCCACCCTTGCTGTTTTTTGAGAACATAGAATTACCTTTCCCTTCTGTGTGGCAGCATTGTTAAGATTTGCCTATATATGGTGTGTGTGCATATGAACCTTTACCTTTACTCGTAGGCAGCTCTTCTTTCTTTTGCCAAACATGTTCTGCTTGAATTATGTGGCCTTTCAAATTTGCATGAACAAATGTGGACCCATGAAAAAAGGAGGAGGAGCCACACTGCTTCTTCACCCAATCCAACTTGGGAAGTGGGACCCACACTGCTTCTTCACCTGCCACACATGTTTGTCACTTGCTGGAGCAGGAGCCGGAGTCACAGCTATAAATGGGATGTGCATCCAGATGTACATGCTGTCTACCTGTGCAAAGTTGCATTCAAAGACATGCACACATAGTTGCCCGTTCCAGCTTTACCCCTTGTTCCTGCTTCACCAAGTGACAAGTATGTGGTGATCTCCTTAGCTGGACTGGGGTGCCTGGTTCCTGGGAGCCAGCTTGCAAACCGCAAGGTTCTTGCTTCCTTTGAGACGAACTGCTTTCTGCTGCCAATGTTCAGGGCTAGCATGTGCTGTGCCGCCCCAGTCCCTGCCAGCTTTGTGGAGCGTGTGGTCCCGGGAGCCGCCTTTTTTCCTGCATGCCTTGCCATTCCCAGTGGCATGGAGGAGTCCAATCCCAGCTTGTCCTTTCCTCTTTCTTCCTGCCCTCTGCAGGAAGTCTGCACTCAGAGCACCTGCTCTATGAATAGATCCCAGCCACTTATTAAATATTTCTGGTAAGGAGGCAGCATGGTGCATGAAGCTGTGGGAGTGCTTCTAAGTTGAAGAAAAAAGGACTGCCAAACGTTTGCTTATGTGGTGGCCTTCTAAAGGAACAGGAGGAAGGGCTGGAAGCCTCTATACTCTTTCTTTCAGAGAGAGAGAGAGAGAGAGAGAGAGAGATTTTACACATTTTCACTCACTCGTTTAGGAAAGTGGTGGGAACATGAAAGTAGATTTCTCAGCATTTATAGAACCCAAAAAAATAAAATGGGAGTTCTGCCGAGTACTGAGATTGTCTAAATTAAGACATTGCCAAATGGCTTGCTGTAAAGACTTATGGAATTATTTCCATCTTTAAGTGTTGTGCATCTCTTGTGGAACGGTGTTGAGGGTGACATTTTAAATTGCACATTGCAAAATGCCAGCTTGTTTTTATTTCTTTCCCAGATTCAATTTTCTTCTTCTTTGGCATCAGGTATACCTCCGTAATCTGGGCATTGATCAGTCACCTTCATCTATACTGACTCCATTTATGCTCCGAGGTCCCATCCGAGAAGTAGAATTCTCTCCAACTGAGCTCAGAACACTGAAGGCATCCACTGATATATTAACCCAGCATTTGCAGGCATCAGAAGGTAGGGCAGAAAATATATAGGATGCATCTGTGGAACTTTGATGGGTCTATTGGCGTGTTTAGTCATAATAGCTAAGCAGAATCTCCATGCCCAGAGACCATATACCAAGACAATGAGGTCATTCTCAACCAGCTCTTCCTGAGCTAGAGCAGCCCTACCCTGGTAGAGCTGCTTGTGAATGCCACCAGGATCGGGACCGATCCCAGCGCTCCTTGGCCATGTAGCCCATTTTTTTTAACCCAGAATGAAAGTAAGGCAGGAAGACACATGTGCACCCTCCTCCCTCACTGCCTGGTCGAGTGAGCAAACGGACTGCTAACTGAGCAAAGCAGTGCCTTTTTTAAAAAGTGGTCATTCTCTTATCTCACAGTTTCCCTCCAGTGGCTGTTGCTGGTGTGTTAAAATTTTATTTATTATTTATTTGATTTGTATACCGCCCTTCCAAAATGGCTCAGGGCGGTGTTGCTGCAGTGCTGATTGTGTGGGCATATGATGAAAGAAACAGGGCATATAATGATGCACACAGGGAACTGGCAGTTGTGTGGGGGAAATTAGGTAGTGTCCTGCCTTCCCCCCAGCCCTCTCTGACCTCGGTATGATGATCGTCTGAACGACCTTAAGATGTCTGACTACCACTTGCTTGGAGGCAAATATCTGGGAAGGATTGTTGCCTACATGCCGTGCTGTGGGCTTCCCAAAAGTACCTGGCTGGCCACTGTGAGAAACAGGATGTTGGGTTAGTTGGACCCACCTTTGTCTCCTGCACCAGGCTCTTGTTGTGTTATGTGGTTTTCATATGCTGCTGTGGACATTTGTGGTGTTGGTGAATATGGTAGCCCAGTGAGATAAGCCTAAAAATAAAACAAAGGAAATAAAAAGTGCCTTGTAATTGGAGTGTGGGTGCTCTGCTGAGTCTTCAGTATACTTAACCCCAGGTAATTTGGAGTCTTTGTAAGAGTTCCCCCCACCCTTTCCATATTGAACTGAAACAATATCTAGCTCATTCTGTTTTCTGATACCTGCCAGTCCATTGTCAAGTGGGAAGCTTACAAATTGGGCATGTTGGTGATATTTACCCCAAGTTATCTAATTATGGTTGTAAACTGTTTTTTCCAGAATCATTTTATTATATTCATTCTTTATTATAAGAGAATGAATAACAGGTATTTACATTAGTGAGAGATATTTAGAATTTTAACCATTCTTCTTGCCCTTCTAGGAGATTCTCGCTCGGTGATGGATGTTATGCAATCCAGCTTTAATTCTTCCAGTCTTGGCGTGCCTGTTCCAGTGAGGTCCAGTACTGACCCTGAGCCTCCACTACTGCCTATAGAGCTCTCGCCAAAGCCTCCCAGAGAGGTGCTTAGTCAATGCGGTGTTACCTGCTCTCAACTGAAGCAGCATGCTCCTACACCATACCTTCTAGAGAATACTTTTGAGTTTCCAGCTGTTCCAAAGTCAGCAGAACAGAGTCAGATAATTCCAGCAGATTCATCCAGTGTTCTTCCTGACAATGAGAGATCCACAAAATGTGTTCAGATGCTGATGGAGAGGTTTGACTTAAAGGAACTTGATGGGAGTCAAGAAAAACTGGCTTCCAGCTCTTTGTCTCGAGAAAAGGATGAAATGGTTATAAATGAAGAAACCAGTTCTGCCAGTGTAGTTCCTGATGGAGAAAGAGATGATTCCTTTCTAGGATCAAAAACACTGAAGGAAATAGACAAACTTTTGGCAGAGGCAGAAAATAAAACTCTGAGCAGAAGCATTATTCCTGCCTCATCCATCTCCTCCACAGATCTGGGCAGCTCATTAACACAAAGTAAAAAGATCGAAGACTGTGAAGATTCTGTCTCGGTTAAGCAGAGTAATCCAGGGCTTCAGAGAATGTGGTCCTGGGATGAAGCCTTCACCAGGCAAAGTGTTTGCAAAGAGAATGCGTCCCCCAAAACCCTTAGTTTAACTGGTAGCTTAAAATGGGGAGATCTGCATGCTGCAGACTATCACAGCAATGAACAAATTGTGGAAGGAAAGTCTATACCAAGATCCCAAATATCGGATGAAGGATATGGGCTGGCAAAACAAGTCGTGCGATCAGAGCCAGAAGGCTGTAATAATGTGGCACCAAACACTAACCTGCCTGTTTTTGTAAGTGGTGCTGGAGATGGCAAATCTTATAACCCCAGAGAGATCAAAGAATTACAGGCTGTTTCTAGTGCCCAGCCCTTGGACGGCACCTCTGATATGGTGGGAGATTTTCACCAAGTCTCAGAGAAAGCCAGGGAAGCTGGCACTAAAGGACCAGGGAGCAATCATGAAAGTGAAAATAGCAGTAGTGTGGACTCTCTGGGCCTCAAAGTGAAAAATCTTCTGCAGCGTGAAAGTCTTGTGATGCATGCCGCACAGTGGGTAGAGGAGGAGTGCCAAGGTGGGCGTGGTAAGACACAAGTCTCGGCTGCAGCTGGCATAGCTTGCAGTGAAGGTAGCGCTGGTATCCAAGGAAGCGACAACAGCAGTAGCTTGGACTCTCTGGCTGCCCGGGTCAAGATGCTTCTGGAAGATGAGCAACCTGTGATGCATGCAACGCAGATACTACGGAGTGCGGAGGAAGATGAGAAGAAAGCACGAGGTAAGGGATGAACCTCAGGAGCACACTCTGTGTTGCATGGGATTCAAGAGTGCAGAATCATTTCTGACCTGAGCTGAAAGAGAGAGGCTTAAGCTGTTATCAGTATGGAGATAGGTCATGTACATAAGACGAGACATGCTGCATCCATCTGGTCCAGGATCTTATTTGCCCCATCCAGATTCTTCTGGGAAGCCCACAAGAACTGCATGAAAA
This sequence comes from Hemicordylus capensis, assembly GCF_027244095.1. Lineage (NCBI taxonomy): Eukaryota > Metazoa > Chordata > Lepidosauria > Squamata > Cordylidae > Hemicordylus > Hemicordylus capensis. The sequence continues at coordinate 4,901,469 of NC_069661.1, forward strand.
TAATAGCCTTCCTGTGCTGTGGTCTTCGCTCCCAGCAACTGGTATTCAGTGGCATACTGCCTCTGAACCTGGAGTTTTTATGTTGCCATCATGGCTAATAAGCCCTTATAGAGTTAACCACTCTGAATTTGCACTTTGAAAAAGCCTATACTGGAAGTTCCTGCCCCTCCTGTAGTCCTTATGGGGGTAAGGACTTTGAAGCTCGTGGAGCACGCAGAGTATAGAATCATAGGGTTCTAGAGTGAGAAGGGATGTAGGAGGTCTTTGAGCCCAGTCCGCTGCTCAGTGCAGGAACCTGCTACATCACCCCTGACAGATGACCATCCAGCCTCTGTGTGAAAACTCCTAAAGAGGGAGGACCAGCGACTGTACAAGGCAGACTGTTCTCCTGTTGGACGGATCTCTCCTAATATCTAGCCTGAACCTGCTTCCTCCTAATTTCAGCCCCTTAATTCTAGTCTCACCCTCAGGAGCAACAGATAACTTAGTCTGCTCCATCTTCTGGGCGACAGTGCTTCAGATACTGGAAGACTGCTAGAATATTTCCCCTTAGTCTTCTCCAGGCTAGCTACCCAGCTCCTTTAACTGCAGCTTGGTTTCCAGACCCCTCACCATCTATCTTACGTTCCTCTGGTTCTGATCCAGTTTATAAATGTCCTCTTTAAAATGTGGTGCCTGGAACTGGACACAGTATTCCAAGTGAATTCTGACCAGCACAGACTAGAGTGGAATGTTTCCTTCTCACGATCTGGACACTGTGCTTCTGTTAATGCAGACAACACTACAGTTACTTCTTTAGTACTTGCACCACACTGCTGGCTCATGTTCAGCATGTCCACTAAGACACCTGGGTCCCTTTCATATGTACTACTAGGTCTCCCCTGATCCTGTATTTGGTTTTTCTTTCCCAAATGCAGGACTTCACATTTGTCTCTGTTACATAAGAACACCCCTGCTGGACACAGTATCCCACCAGGTGCCTCTGCTAAGTCCACAAGCTGAGGGCATGACCTCTCTCGTGCTGTTACTCCCTGCAACTGGTACTCAGAGGCATCCTGCCTTTGAGGCTGGAGGTGGCCTATAGCCCTCCGACTAGTAGCCATTGATAGACCTCTCCTCCATGAAGTTGTCCAAACCCCTATGAAAGCCATCCAGGTTGTTGGCTGTCACCACATCTTGTGGCAGAGAATTCCACAAGTGGATCAGGTGTTGTATGAAAAAGTACTTTCGTTAGTTGGTCCTAAATTTCCTTGCCATCGGATTCATGGGATGACCCCTTGTTCTAGTGTTATGTGTGTGAGAGAAGAATTTCTCTCTATCCACTTTCTCCACTCCATGCATGATTTTATAGACCTTTATCATATCTCCCCACAGTCGTCTTTTTTTCTGAACTAAATAGCCCCAGGTGTTGTAGCCTTGCCTCATAAGGAACGTGCTCTAGGTCCCTGATCATCTTGGTTGCCCTCTTCTGCACCTTTTCCAGTTCTATAATGTCCAGAATTGTATGCAGTACTCCAGGTGTGGCCACACCATAGTTTTGTTTAAGGGCATTATAATATTAGCAGTTTTATTTTCAACCCCCTTCCTAATGATCCCTAGCATGGAATTGGCCTTTTTCACAGCTGCCGCACATTGAGTTGACACTTTCAGTGAGCTGTCCACCATGACCCCAAGATCCCTCTCCCGGTCAGTGACTGACAGCTCAGATCCCATCAGCGTACAGAGGCACATTTAGCCACGGACTTTGATGATCAGGTCTATGGCCTCCTATCTCTGGGGGCAGGGTCTCCTCAGAGTCCCGCCGCTGCCCCGCCCCGATGATATTTGTCATCTTCACCGCTGGGGAGTGAGCTGAGTGGAGCAGGCTTCTTTGAGTGGTGGTGGTGGCAGCCGCTTCAGCTGGTGGGCTTGTGCAGTGAGTGCACCTGCAGTTTGAATATGGAGCATCACATACCCATCACGGCCTTGCGACGGTCCATATTCAGACTGCACAGGTGCACCTGCTGCACAGGCCCACCTGTCACTGTGGCGGCCGCCACCACCACTCTACACCTGCTCCACTTGTCTCACCCCCCACCCTGGTGGTGAAGATGACAAATATTGGCTGGGCAGCAGTGGGGTGGGGCTCTGGGGAGGCCACCACATCATTTGAAGACCCCAGATCATTTGGATACACCTCCCAGAGACAGGAACAGTGGTGACAGGTATCTCTTAAAAAAAAAATTAAGGGATGGTTTTGTGGCGAGGGTGGGCTGATTGGACCTAGGTGCGCTTATATGTGAAGTTGGGGTTTTTTTGCCCCCATATGAATCACTGTCCAGTGTTGAACCGCATTTGCCTTTTTGTTGCACACTCCCCCAGTTTGGAGGGATCCTTTTGGAGCTCCTCATTACCCTATATAGTTTGGTGTCATCTGCAAATCTGGCCACTTTGCTGCTTACCCCAACTTCTAGATCCTTTATGATGTAGATTAAAAAGCACTGGTCCCAGTACAGATCCCTGAGGGATCTGAACTTCATCTTGTTGGTTTTGGCCTAAGATTCAAGCCTGTCCAGATAGGATTGAATATTGGTTCTGCCTTATAAAGTGGTAGCTTTTCTGCCTCCCACACCAACTTTGTGTGATCTGCAGATTTGGTAAACATCCCCTCTACTCCCTCATTTATGGAAATACTGAACAGCACAGGGCTTGGTATAGACTCTATGGAACTCTAATTGATACCTTCATGCAGAATGATATGAAGCCACGAATGAGCACTCATTGGGTATGAGTGTTCAACCAGCTACGAATCCACCAAACAGTTCTATAATCTATCACGCATCTTACTGGCTTGACAACAAGCAGATCATGGTTCCCAATAGCAGCCACATTCTTTTCTAGGTGCTTACAGATAGACTACTTAATCATCCTTTCTCAGATCTTGTCAGATATTGACATCCAGCTTGACTGGTCTGTAGTTTTCTGGCTCCTCCCCCTGCCCCCTTTTTAAAGATAGAGGCAACATTTGCTTCCGGTACATCACCTGTTCTCTGGGAGTTTTTGAAGAGTACAGAGAGTTGGCCACATTTCCCTTGTGGGAGAAGACAGATAGAAAACGAGAGTTTAGCAGCTCTGTCTTCTTTCTGTTGCCCCATACCATTTCACCCTCTGCTCTGCATTAACAGCCCTACTACTTCTTTTGACCTTCCTCTTGTTTCAAACATTTGAAAAAACAAACTGTTTTGTTGTGTTTTGGCTTAGTTCACGAGCCTCAGCTCATTCTGAGTAATGTTAGGTTGTGGGCCAGCTACCACTGTGGCCTTTCTGTGAGCAAAAAGAGCAAAGAAAGGGAACATGCTGGTAGGAATCACTCTTATACTCTCCCACTGCTCGCTCTAGATTTTGGCCCACAATGTGGTATGCAATTTTTTTCCTGTTCAGTTTATCTTGGGTTGAGAACTAGACTGACTGCATAATGAAACAGTCAGATGACCACTTAATCCTGGATCAACCATAATCTTCATTGAACAGGCCGCACAAAATTGGGCAAAATCTGACTTTTGAACATGGAAATGGGCACAGTGCAAGACAGAAGTAATAGTACAGTTCTTTGGAGAGTTCACAGTGCTTCATGTTGGTTATCTTGTTGCCCTTACTATTGTCCCCAGACCGCAGCTGAGAGGGAGTGGCTTGCCTCGGGGCCACCTCCTGCATTATGGCAGAGATAAGACTTGATCTGCAGCTGTCTCTCAACCCCTATGCTACACCCAACATTTCCATTTACTGGAATTTGTCATTAGCTAGGTTCATTCAGTGACAAGCAGTTTCATTGCGGTCCTCTAACTTGTCATGAATTTTGGAAGTGGACTTAACTTCCATAGCCCACCTCTGCTATGGGAATGGGGAGGGAGGGAGGGAGAGCAAGAATTTTCTGAAAATATTAATAGTTTTGTTACTGGAAATCTGTACTGTACTGAATTGTACATCAGCCACTCTACAACGTTTTAGGTAGTTTGCCTTGAACAAACATGCTAAAGTAATTCCTGGATAGCAGGAAATACATTGATATTGGACCTTGGTTTCAAATTGCTGCATTTGGGTTGCTCCCCCTTCCCCTTTAATATCGCTTCTTCTCATTAAATGTGAAGTGTGCCATTGAGTCGGTGTCGACTCCTGGCAACCACAGAGCCCTGTGGTTGTCTTTGGTAGAATACAGGAGGGTTTACCATTGCTGCCTCCCATGCAGTATGAGATGATGCCTTTCAGCATCTTCCTATATTGCTGATTCCCGATATGGGTGTTTCCCATAGTCTGGGAAACATACCAGCAGGGATTCGAACCGGCAACCCTCTGGCTTGCTAAGTCAATTCATTTCCCCGCTGCGCCATTAGGTGGCTCTTCTTTTCATTACCATGTCCCAAATGACTCCCTTAACAGGATAGGTACTACCTGCCAAACTATCAAATTGAAATGACAGTATAAACAGAGGATTCTCCTCCCTTTTCTGTGCTCTCTTTTAATAGCCTGGGTAAAACTGAAGCTGGCTGCTCATTCTGCAGACTTTGTGACTGACTTAACTGAAGAGGACCAACAGAAGATAGACGCAATCAAGAGGGAGTATCTTCTGGGTGCCAGAAAAGCTGGAATTGTTAAGGTACAAAGGAACTGGGGTAACCAGTAGACTGTTTTAGGAAACATGAGAGAGTGGCACTTAAAAAGCCAAGTCCTTGCTTGTGGGACAACTGTATCTTTAACTTACTGGCTGACATCTTGACTAAATTGCTCAACAGAAGTCCCATTGAAATTCAGTCCTTTAAAGAAACTCCTGAGTAGTACTATTCAGAAACTTAGTCTGGATGTCAGCCACAGACTCCAAAAGGAAGGCTTGTACAAAGCAATAATTTCTTACTGGTAGCTAGGGATGTGCACAAAACCAGATTTGCCAGATTGGCTTGAATCCAGACCAGATTCGACCCATTTTGGTTTTGCCTCCATTGAGCTGGACCTGGTTTGAGTTCAAACTGGCTTGGAGCTCTACTGGTAAAGGGGAATCCAGTGAGGATTGTCCTGTACCAGTAAAGGGGCAGGGGGCTGTCCTAAGGGTAGGGGATGCGAGGAGAGCAAATAGCTATCTACAAGTGCTGGTCGCTCTGTGTGTGTGTGTGTGTGTGTGTGTGTGTGTGTGTGCACGGCTGGGGCAACTCCCCCCACCCCCACTGGCCTCCCCCAGAGTAGGCAGGGCTGGTGGCAGCCTGGTTCAGGCCTCTGTGCACGTGCGGAGGAATAGCTGCATATCCCACCTTTGTGACAGCACATGTGGAGGAATTTCAGATCCCACCAGTAGAGTGGAAAGGCTTACAGGCATGGATGGGGTGGAGACCATCAAACGACCTAATTTTTAAAAACTTTGGAAAAATATTAATCAATGTAAAACATTAGCTTTTTGGTTTATTTATACAGCACAAACTTGGAAAACAAAACAGTTACCATAAGAGCACAAAGGAGACAATAAATGGTTGGGGAAACAAATCCAACTAAACTATTCTAAATTGGTCCCTAACACAGAGTCCTCTGCAGTTACCTTCCTTTGTCAAGAACTTGGCTTGTTTCTGCTGCAGTCTGAGGTCTTGGTCACCTTGGTCAGACTTGGGGTGCAATCCAGCCTGGTTCTTCAGTGATTTCAGCCCTTACCAGACAGAGAGTACACCACTCTCCCACAGCACTGACTCTCCCAGTCTGAGCTAGCAATTCTTTAGCTGGACTCAGCTCCTTCCCTTGGACTGGACTCCGCTCCTACAGTTCTCCAACATGTAGCTTCTCAACTGCACTGCTTCTCCTTCTTCTGACTTCTCCCTCCTCCCCTCTGCACACTCCAGCTCTTGTAGCTACAGACTCTCCACTCTGACTTCCAAAACTGAACTGTGCTAAAAGCAATCTCCTCTTATGTACAAATTGTCCCAACAGTTCTGTTTAAATGATCCACTCTGTATAATACAAAGTTCCTTCCATGTTTCAAAATTTCCCTTTCCTACAAAATTAAACTGTCAAACTCACATTCTAAATGTGAAACTAAAAAAGCAGCAGGCATGAACTCTTGATGCTGCCAGCATTCTTTGCAAGCATTTTATACATGCTATTTGCAATAAGAAGAGTTTTAGGAATATCAATGCAATAAGGAGAAGGCTCATTTGCAGTTGCCACTGGCGGGTCTGGTGCTACTCAGGGATGGGCCTTCTCCATTGCTGCCACAAGGCTTTGGAATGTGCTCCCTGCTGAAATAAGAGCCTCCCCATCTCTGATAACTTTTAAAAAGTCCTTAAAGATGCATCTGTTCACACTGGCTTTTAATTAAAAACTGTTTTAATAGTTTAAAACATCGTATTTAAATTTTAAATTATTGTAACATTTTAACTTTTTTGCTGTTGTAATTTGTATTGCTTTGTTATAAACCAGCCAGAGACTCAAGTTTTGGGTGGTATACAAATACGTTAAAAAAAATAATACAAGGGCTTATTTACAACAAGAGGAAGTTTGGGAATATCAATTCACTTACAATTCAAAGATTTGTTTTACAAAAACCAAGAGATCTAGGCCTCATTCCTCCACAGCACCCGTGGAGGCCATTTTAGTGACCTCCACGCATGTGCAGAGGCCATTTGGGTGACCACACAACCAGGCCGCTATCTGCCCTGCCTACTCTGGGGGAGGTCGGTGAGGTAGGGATGGAGCTGCCGCCACCCCCACCACCGCTGTAGCTGCTGTCGGTGACACTTGTAAGTAGCTACTTACTTTCCTCCTACCCCTCTACCCTTAGGACTGCTCCCTTTACTGGTAAAGGGGAATCCTCACCAGATTCTCCTTTTACCAGTAGAGTTCTGAACTGGCACAACCACCTTGCACACCCCTGCTGGTGGTGTGGTTTACTGTGTGCATGGTTATGGCACTTTAATGACACCTAATCTTCTTCATAGCTTAGAATTTCCAGGAAGTACTGTGGAGAAGAATTGGATATCCATGTGTCTTATCCAAAGCAAGCTTTGAGAGCAGCTTTCTCCATTATGCCTCTGTTTGTGTTCTGAAGGCCAGGGTCCTGCTCTGTATACTACCTCTAGAAAGTGGGGACATCTGCAGCAAGGTGGATAAAAAAACAGACGATTTTTTTTTTAAAAGAAAAATCAAAACTGATTTAAACTTGATTACACACACACACACACACACGCACAAAATTTCCAATTCTCATGAAAAAAATATGGTTAAAATAAAATCTCATAATAAACATGCTACACCAGCACTTACATATTCCAAAATATGAATTAATGTCTGTTTATTACAGAAAGTGTAATGTTTGACCTACCAATCAATCATGGGCATTCATTTTGGGTTCATCTCATGAAAATGGCTCTAGTCTGCCCAGCAGTGCCTAGCAAATGCCTGTTCTTGCTTTTGGTTGGACATTTCTGGGCTTTTAGTTTCTGTTTCTAAGCCTGTTTTCCATGTGCAGTGACACAGGCTGGAAAGCAGGGTGGCTTTTAAAGAGACCTTCTGGTTTCTAATTGGGACTGGGCAAAGGCAGAGGAGTTGGCAGACACACAGTATAGGAAAGAAGGTAGAGTAGAAAAACACTGGGTTGGGGAGGAAGGGAGGACATTATTTAGTATGTAGCTTCCTGTATTGCCCCACATTTTGCCACCAGAAAACTGTCATAGTTTCTGGGTGTTGGAGGCATCCTATCTGGGAATATCTATAGATTTAATTTTCTTGGGACATGTGTGCCCAGGATTTGGTGGCGGAACTCTCGTGACACGCTGCGAGAGTTCCGAAGTGAGGAGGACTGAGGAGGAGAGGGGGAAGAAAGTGCTGGTGGTGGCCAGCTAGCCGGCGGAGGAGCAGGGAGAGAAAGGCGGTGGGGGGAGAGAAAAGCTGCGGCGGCAGGGCCCTTCTTGGCCGCCTGCCGCGGCTCTGTGTGTGGGGAGGGAGGGGAGGAGGGCTGGAGAGCGCAGGGCCGGAGGGAAGGGGAAGAGAGGAGAGACCGGGGCAGTAGGAAGCGGGAGGGGGAAACAGCCGGCCCCAAAGCGCTGCACAGATGCTCTGTGCGGGGTTGGCTAGTTTTAAGAAATGCCTTCCCTGGAATGCATTACATAAACCAGCTGTTAGATGCTATTTCCTCAATTAGTAAAGATCAGATTATTTTTAAAATTTACATGTATATTTAAGATGTAAAAGCTCAATTGGGTTGTAAATTAACATGTTTCAGTGATCAGATTTGCACCATTGTTTAAGTAGTATGTGAAGAAGTATTGGGGGAAAACTTGATCAGTGTTTAAATTGAGGGTTTCTCTTGGTGATTTAAATCAACTTGATTTAAATTAGTCCGCTCTGGTTTGCAGCAATTGTTTTTCTTGCAGTTGCCTCAAGACAATGGAATGACCTCTCTGATGAGGTTCAGAGTTGTTTTTTTCTCTTACAGTTCTGAAAAGTGTGCAGAGGTCACCTCTTCCCAAATGGTTTTGGCCACTAAGTTTTAATGAGCGTTTATTGCTGTTAAGGGATTTGCACAAGGCCAGCTATGGGAAGAAGGCTGGTATTGTGGTAGCAAGCATGACTTGTCCCCTTAAGCTAAGCAGGATCCACCCTGATTGCATACGAGATATTCCCCTTAGGGAATGGAGCCGCTCTGGGAAGAGCATCTAGGCTCCAAGTTCCTTCCCTGGCAGCATCTCCAAGATAGGGCTGAGAGGGATTCCTGCCTGCAACCTTGGAGAAGCTGCTGCCAGTCTGTGAAGACAATACTGAGTGAGATGGACCCATGGTCTGACTCAGTATATGGCAGCTTCCTATGTCCCTATGTCAGCCATCGTAGAGAATGTTTTTACTGATCAGTTTTATTTGCTGCTGTTAAAACTGTTGGAAGCTGGAAGTCATTTCTGATCTACTGCAAGGTACCCAGAGATCTACCCGTAGATTCTGATCTACCTACTGCTTGTGCCTGCCCTAGAGGTCCCAGCCATTAAGAACCAAGCCATTTTCTGTCTGCAGAGCCCTGAGCTAAATTCACTTTCTTGGTTACACCAGAGAGTAATGCAATGTTGCAAACTGGCATTTATGTTTTCTATAATGTGTTTGCTTGTCTTACAGTTTTATATTGTAATTACTACTGCTTGCCTTGCAATTTCACGTTATAATTATACTTGCTGAAAACATAGTCAATAGGCTATCTGTGTACTGTCTTAGTAAGTGTGCAAATAAAAAAATCAGTAAGGCTTCCAATGGCTAAAACTGCTGACGGCAATATACAAGCCTCAGAGAAGCAGTAGCAATCTCCTATGCACCACTTCCTCACTCCATTCACACACTTATTTGGGGGCTAATTTACCCACACACAGCAGGTATCCTGTGGTGAGTTGCCACAAGTTATTTCCATTTTTCTACCCCTGTCTGTTTACAGTTTGGGAGTATTGCTAGAAAAAGCAAGAAACAATGATCCGCAGTGAATTGTCATGTGCATCAGTAAGCTTGCACACTCAGTTGAGAATAGAAATATCTGCATGCTTGATAAAATGTGTGAAGCCTCTTGCTGGGGCAGTGCCATGTTTAAGCGTGATGGTATAAAATAATTGTTCTCCGCATTCTGTTTGTCACCATTTGTGAAAAGGCTTTAAACTTTGTCTCATAAAATGACTACAGAGTTTTGATATAATCTCAATTTGAGCTGAATATGGAATTCTAATGCTGATTTATAGCCAGAAAATCACAAGTTTAAGGTCTGAACCTACTGAGACATTGTTGCCAAAGGCTGATACTTTCATGCAAAAAGCATGTTGTTGTTTTTATCTTGGATCCTGAGATAAAATTGGTAACATTGGAAACTCTATGCGCACACACTGGGAATAGTGATCAGTTCTCTGTTGTCATGATTACACGTTGAATGGCTGGGGGTGGCTGGGAAATGTCCTTACCAGTGGAATTTTCTGCTTTCTGTAATGGAATGCATCAGTCTGTCATACCCCACCAAGCTGTGAATTCAGGGCTGGGATTCCAGAAAATTACACTGCAGCTTCCAAGCTGCCTTTCGAAGGGCAGCCAGCGAAGACAGGGCTGTATAAAGCAGCCCTCCCTAGTATTTGTTCAGGAGAGTCAGTCAGAGGCAAAGGAGCAGGGTATGTAGGTACCGGCAAAGACCCCCCTCATTTGGCAGGAGATCGAACACAGTTTGCCAGCAGCCTTATGTGGCCAAATGAATTCAAGAGCCTAGGTCTGGGGCCCACCCTGTCAGCACTCCCCTAAACTCTACAAATGTGGGCCGTTCTGCTTGGAGGTCTCTGCCATGAAACTGCCTATAAAATACCGTGTGTCCAGAGAAAGCAAAATAGGCCTGAATTCAATCCCAGGTGCCCATAAAGTCCAAGAGGCTGCCCAGAGCAAACCCAACCTCAGCAAGCTGGCTGCTGAGAGAATTGCAGCCTCTGCCCGACGCTTCTGAAGTTACAAGCAGAGGCATCAGCCAGATGCTTGCTTTCCGACACATGTCTTGAGTAAACATGTGCAGAAGAGTACGACGAGAAGTGGCTCTGCTTCAGAGGAGAAGAGACCTTGTGTTCTGAACTGCTGCTCAGCGTGGAGAGTCTCTCTGCAGTGTGGCGCTCTTGAATGACACACAGATATAAACACCTGTTGATTTTGTTCCTGTCTGTCTTGTCTGTTTCCAGCTTAAGATAACACTGGCTCTGCCTCGAGCGCTAACAAGTGGCTGAAGGTGATGGGGTGAGGCGAGTGGCGTGTGGCTTTCCAGCATGTTTTGAACCTCTGAGTCACGCTTTTGAATGCTCTCTGCTTGTCTCTGATTGCGAGCAAACCCTGTCCTCTGCAGGAAGCTGATGACTGCGGTGCTGGGTTTTCTGCATGAGGAAGAGTTTTCTCATTTACGTACCTGTCTTGTTTGCTGTGCAATCTCTGCTCTGTGAAGATTTATTTTGCTCTCTCCTCTGTTTTTGAAGCAGGCTGTTCTCACTGGTAGTACATAAGTCACTTGTACTCGATCAGCTAAACAAGAAAATAGCTCTTCATATTTATTGTATTGTTGTCTCCAAAGGAGTGTTGGTTGCTTCTCTGTGTGTTCTCTCTCTCTCTCTCTCTCTCTCTCTCTCTCTCTCTCTCTCTCTCTCTCTCTCTCTCTCTCTCTCTGGCTTACACAAGGTTTGAGGTGAACAGCCTTGAATAAACAGTGCTCTCATTCCTTCATTTTGTCTGTGGACGTCAGCGTTTTCTATTTATTAGCACATTTGAATCCAGAGGTGTTTTGTAACAGTAGAACACTGCCCCATGCATTATTTAGATTGGCATTTCAGTAAGATAATTAAACCAGGTGACCAAAGCTGTGTGAAGCATCCATTAGATCCGCATTAGAATTTATCTGCCTCTCTGAAGATGTCCACAAGTACTTCTGCAGAGAAAACCTGCTATCTGTTGTTTGTTCTTGAGTCTATTTTTGTGTTCATATGTGGGAGGAGTTAAGAGAAAGTTGTATGGAGATTGAAAAGAAGGAAGGGCTCCCCACTTAACCATAGGACAATACTAGGGATTGGTGTGCCCTCTAAGTTTTTTCATCTGTGCGCAGAATAAATTTTGTTCTGGGTGATAATATCAAGGCAGTATGCATACACATGCATTCATGATTCAGCCTGAGCAGGATCTAAAGTTGAGTGGATACAAAAAAACTTGCATGCATGTGCACACAGTGGGAACACTGCTAGGGATCCTCTCCTTGGGATCTTTGGATATTCAGAACTTGTTGTGCTGTGCTCACATGTTGGTTTATCATGAATTTTCTCTGATCAGGATACTAGGTTACTGCCAGCTCCTCCTTATTGGAGCATCTCTGAAAAATCTGTGGTAATGGTCATTTCTAACCCAAATATTTTCATATATGTGTGTCTCCATGACAATTCTTTCAGATGGGAAGAGACACAAAAAAAAGTACTCTGAAAGTGATGCTGATCATTTTCTTATTCATTTGTATAACATTTCTATACTGCCTATAACTGGGTCTCAAAGTGGTTCACAATTAAAACGTCTATAAACTTTAAAATTATCAGTAGTCAAAATGTTTGTACTTTCTCAAATCCAAAATAATGAATCTAAAAGTACACAGTTTAATGAGAGAAGACATTTTGGGGAGAAGAGGGGCAGGAGTGTCTGTGGAGCGGGAAGACTGGTACAGATTAGTCGCCTTGGCAGTAGAATGCAGGCACATTGGTTTCTCATTTTCTAGTAAGAATTTGCAGACTCCTTTAACTGACCCTCTAATTAATGACTCCTATTTTGCTGCTGTCAGAATTCCAGCCCATCTTTTGCCTTGTGGGTGGGGCAGATCAGCTTTCTTGAGATTCTCATTCTACTGGAAAGATGCAAGGCCCAAGGGAGAACAGTGCCTGGTGTAACTTGTAACAGTGTCGGGAGGAAGTGTGGGAGAGTCCTGGTGTCTTGGCAAACTTTGCACAAGCCTTATTCCTAATTGGAACGTTGGTCCGTCTAGTTCAGTATTCTGACTGACAGTGGCTCTCCATGGTCTCGGGCAGGGATCTTTCCCTGCCCTGCCTGCGACTTGAAATCCTTTTGGGGATGGGGCTGTAACTCAGAGGAAGCCCAGTACTGTCTGCTGCACCTGACAGATGCTCTCTGGGACATCAGGCAAGGATAGTTTCCAGCTTTGGTATTTGAGATCCCTTTTCAACTGGAGATGCTAGGGATTGAATTGGGGACCTTCTGCATGTACAGCAAGTGCTTTGCCCCGGATCTATGAGAGCTCTCTTGAATTAAGTATTAGCTACTATTGGGTATGCATGTTATAACCTTTCTGTTTTGGATTCTTGACAGGATCAGCTGTGGGGAAATGGCTGCGAAAGAATTTCCAGTCACAGCCCTGTTCAGAAGCCAGACCCGGGGCACTTAAACATTCCAAGTGCCGATGATCTGCAAGTGGGCATTCCGACACAAAGTTTCAGACTAGTTGAGTTTCCAGAAGTAGCACTGCAGGCCAGACCAGTGTGTGGAACTGACTGTGCCCTTCCAAGTGACCCAGGGGTTAGTTCTTTGAGCAGCAGCCAAAATTATGTCTGTAACCCACTTCAAACACATTCTGATGATCTTGTGGACTCCAGACATAATGTTCACGTTTCCTTGCATGACAACCCAGACACGGGACTGACAGACTCCTCCAGTGCACTCACTGTAGAGGAAGCAAACGTCTTGGCCCAGGAAACGTTGACTGTGGGCAATTCTTCTGTGGAACCTGCCAAGCAAATTACTTCTATCACTTTTGCATCTCGTAAACGGACCTCATCTCCTCCAGCTTCCCCTGTGACCTATGCTGGCCATACTGAAGCCGTTCCTTGTGGTCTAGGGCCTTTGGACGCCCATCCTGCTAATACTGAGCGGCTGCCCAAAACTCTTCAAACCTTTGCTTCTGCAAACCCAGCCACCACTCATTCACTTGATGCTAGACTTGCTTCAAGCAGAGACCACCATCAGCATCACCCTCAGCACGTCAGCAAAGAGAGATCTTTTCGAGAAGAATCTACTGCATCAGCAGAGACGTCCCAAGCCAACTCTGTTGAACAAAAGATCCACACTGTTTCCGATAACTGTGAGGAAGCACAGGCTTCTTTTCAAATTCTAACTGGGTTGAGAAGACATGACAGGCCTATAGGTGGTGTTTATGACCAGGAATGTAATCCAGAAGAAACAGTCACTGATCAACCGCTTTCCATAAACTCATCTCAACAAAAGATAGACAGTGCTTTCTTCCAGAACCAGTTGACAGACAGCTTGGAAAAAATTGTCTGTATGCCTAAAACAGTTTCTCCTAAAGGAAAGGAGAGTATTTTGACAAAAGAGGACAAATTCACCATTGGTTCTTATTCTTGTGGGTTGGAAGATGCAAACCTTGGGAACAGCAATCTGTTGCCTTCATCCTCCACAGATCATACTGTGGTGATTATGCCAGTATCACCTTCATCACCAACCAAGAAAGCTCTGTCTGGAGTCCATATTACTCTGTCCCCAAAACGTATTGATTTGGGCCTTTCAAGCCCAATGGACTCTGGAGCTGAAATGAAACGAGTTGATGAGCTTAAGACAAGCCCTTGGCCAGCAAATTCAAATGCTCCAAGTTTTTTCTTGGAAGCTACCTCCAAGTTAAAACCCACAGAACTTTCTCCAAAGACCCAAGACTCTGCATACTTTCCAGGGCCAACACCATCATCAGATTCTCATGACAGACATTCACATATTCCAGTTGCAGTAAAGCTAGCCGCACAGCAAAGTTGGGAGCCACCTGAAAGCAGAGTGAAATTTCCAGTCCCCGATCAAAGAAGTGCTAGAGTTCTGGGCTCTGGTAGAAAGAGCCTAGAAGATAATTTCAAGACCACAACTTCTTCTCAGACTGAAAGATTGCTATCTGATGCCATCACTCAAATAACAGAAAGCCCTGAAAAGACAACCTATTCTGCAGAAATATTTGTTAACAATGATGTGATTAGTGCTCCGAGATCATCTCACCAGAAGAGCCATGAAATTCCAAGCCCCACAACACCTGCTCTGAAACAGTCCCTCTTTTATAACCCACAGACTGGTGAGAAATTCTTATTATCCTTACACTTGCAGCCCCTCCCCCCCATTTATGAAGTCAGCCTGCAAAATTTGTGGTTGACTTTAAAAAAAGAAAGAAAGAAAAAAGCCTATACTTGAATTAAAGCTGTAGATGCTTATATCTACTGAGAACCTGGCAACAGATTTTTGCCTCCTTTGAGTGAGGGATCAACCAAGCATGGCCCTTCTGTTTTATATGGGGAAGAAGTGATTAGATGCAGCTTTGGATGATTGTGAGAATGAGTATCCTGTCCCCTAAGTAACCTGTTCTGATTTATTTATTGCTTGTATTGGGGCATGTAAAGTCTTCCAGATCCTCATCCCATTTGTCGTCCGTCCCCCCCCCCCAAACTCTGCCATTATTATGCTTGTACATGAGGAGAATGGAAAGAGAGTGACTTGCATGAGGCTCTGTGCATCTGTAGCTGGGCTGTGGTTTGATCCCAGGTTTCTTGTGGTTATGGCAGCAGCTGGGTCACCCTGGCTTTCACAATTGGGGAAGTGGAAGGAGTGACATCCTTTCAGACTTAAGATCCACCACTCTGATGGTGCTGGCATCGAGCAATGCAATAATGTTATCCTCGTGCCTTCAGATTCTTGAGTGCTCAGGATTGATGCTGCAATTTAGACCTTTCCCAATGGCTTGCCTAAGCCGTGAGTAAACTTGTAGCCTTACCTCTTGGTTGTTGCTGACTTTGGGTTATAGGGACTATGCTTAATTTGCTGCTTCCCCTGTGAAGAGGAATGGTATTCACAGTCTGTGGCTTTCCCTAGGCAGAGCTTTGGAAGTTTGTTCATTTTTATAAAGCATCTCAAAGTACTTTTGTTTCTATACATAGGATATCTTGTTTCCAATTGTTTGGAAACAAGGGCTCTATGATATCCCACCAGTGGCCTTGGCATCCCGCTTCAGTCCACCTCTTGTTAATTTCTTCAGACTTGTTTGACATTGAGGAACCTTGTTCAGCTCTTAGACAGTCTTCTCTTGACAGTGGAGGCTGCCCTCTCCTTGAGGGATGTGAGATAGATACAGACATCCAGACTTTCCCCCATGTGAAATTGTCTGTGCAGCTGAGCTGGGTTTTTTAAAATTATTATTATTAATTATTATTTATTTACACAGTCAGACAGGTGTTATTGACTGGTTTGTTTTATCCAGACATCGAGTCCTTCCCAAGGACCTGGGATGGCTGAATTTTATTGTCAATGTTGTTGCTGTTGTTATAGATATCGTCGCAGAATATAGGCTGTTCCCAGTAAAGTTGCTTTTTGTAATTGGCTGATGGTGATTTCTGTGGCCCCTATGGTGTTGAGGTGCTCTTCAAGGTCTTTTGGAACTGCACCCAGGGCGCCAATTGCCACTGGGATTATTTGGGTCTTTTTCTGCCACAGCCTTTCAATTTCAATTTGTAGATCTTTGTATTTGGTGATTTTTTTCTATTTCTTTTTCTTCTATTCTGCTATCCCCTGGTATTGCTGTGTCGATTCTTTTGACTTGTTTTTCTTTCTTCTCGACTACAGTGATATCTGGTGTATTGTGTGGCAGATGTTTGTCTGTCTGTAGTCGGAAGTCCCATAATATTTTTACATCTTCGTTTTCTTTAACTTTTTCAGTTTCATTGTCCCACCAATTTTTGGCTACAGGTAGCTTGTATTTTTTGCAGATGTTCCAGTGTATCATCCCTGCTTCTTTCTTTCTTTCTTTCTTTCTTTCTTTATTTAACATTTATATCCTGCTTTTCCTCCAAGGAGCCCAGAGCAGTGTACTACATACTTGAGTTTCTCCTCACAACAACCCTGTGAATTAGGTTAGGCTGAGAGAGACGTGACTGGCCCACAGTCACCCAGCTATTTTGATGGGAATCTGCCCGAACCAAACCTAATGATGAATCCCTGCAGACAGTAGATTCCATCGCTGGTTATTCAGAGTATCATTAAATGGCTGAAACAGGATGGCCAGAGTGTGGGGTGGCTCCATTCCCACCCTGCCCCCTGCAGAGTTGCTATTTCCTTGCTTAAATTTGTGAACTGCATTCCCAGAGCAGCAGGTTATAGGGTCATATATCCTTAACGTTGTATTGCACTTGGTTCTAAGAGATTGCTGCCTTCTGTCACCCTCTTTGCTTTCCATACCTGCAGGTAAGCCGCCACTGTTGCTGCCATATAAACCACCCGGGAGCATGGAGATGTACTACGTCCCTTGTCCAAAAGAAACACTCAGATTATCGCGTGTCAGGTCAGAGACTACCATGGAGAGCTCCCATTCAGGTATTTCATGTTGCTCTCACCTTTTCTCAAAAGTGTTTCTGGTTGCTCAGCACCCAGGATTTTACATTCCTAGCACTTGCCAAAGCTGAGGACCTGAGTTTGCATGAAAAAGGAGAATATCAGCAGCTTGTGGTTCTTTGCTTAAGTTTGTGGAATTGAGCTGAGCCGAGGAAATCTAGATGTTTAAGTCTATATACCTCTTACACTTCCTGCATTTAAGTTTTCACTCTTAATGTAGAATAGCAAGCCTTTTCATCAGTGTTCCCTGTAACAGGGATTCCCAGATGTTGACTACAATTCCAAGAATCTTCAGCCAAAGGCCATTGGAGCTGGGGATTCTGGGATCTGTAGTCAACAACATCTGGAAATCCCTGTTACAGGGAACACTGCTCTTCATATGATCACCAAAACCTGGGTTAGGGGCAGAAAACATGCCACTTAAATTTCAAAAATATGGGCTAGGTTTGCATGCATGTGTGAACCGGGGCAAATCCCCCAAGCCCAGACTGTATAAAACCGGGTAACCCTGAAACTGTCCCTTGATCTTGACCCAGGTTAGTGCACAGCAGGAGCCCCAATATCTGGTTTTGTTGATTGTGTGTCTGCTTTCCACTTCGTGTTCAGGAATCAGCAGCTGGTCGCCATGTTTTTTAAAAAGGGAGCTGAGGCTGGAGGGGCTGTAATCTGTGAATATGCTGCTCTGCATCGCCTTCTCTATGATCACTTGCTTGAGTGAGGCTTGCCCTGCCTCCTTCCCCCTTGCGGCCAGTCAGAGGGTGGCTGTGCTGTAATGAGATTTCCCCCTCCTTCTGGCCATGCAGTGCAAGGTGGGAAGGTTCTCCCTGATTCTCTGAGACCTTCCCAACTCCCAGCTTGCAGTTGCTGTGCTTGTCTGGGACCAGGGGCGTGGAGCTCAAGAGAGGCTCTGCTTGTTTGTCCAGGATTGGGTAAGGATTCTTCCAAGCCCCAAAGCACTCCTAGCATCCACCATTTTAGATTTGAATGACGGGGCTAAGAATTTCATACCTGAAAAGGCAACTGGATTCCTTTCTGCCAGTGTTGGTGAGGCTTACAGGAACACAGGAACACAGGAAGCTGCCATATACTGAGTCAGACCATAGGTCCATCTAGCTCAGTATTTTCTTCACAGACTGGCAGCGGCTTCTCCAAGGTTGCAGGCAGGAATCTCTCTCAGCCCTATCTTGGAGATGCTGCCAGGGAGGGAACTTGGAACCTAGATGCTCTTCCCAGAGCGGCTCCATCCCCTGAGGGGAATCTCTTGCAGTGCTCACACTTCTAGTCTCCCATTCATAAGCAACCAGGGCAGACCCTGCTTAGCTTAAGGGGACAAGTCATGCTTGCTACCACAAGACCAGCTCTCCTCTGATTTCTTTATTTCCCTCACTCTGCTTAGAATTGCTGCCGTGTTTGAGTTAATCTTCTGCCTTCAGCAGCTTTTCCTTCCTTTTTGAATGCAATGTTGTGCCTCTTTCCATCTCCTTTTAATTTAGAACAGATATTGGGAGGCAAATTGAAGCATAAGCCAAAACAAAAAGCATATGTTTGACATCCCATGTTTGTGCAAGAGCTGAATGCACCGGAATGCTGCACATGCTCTGAGGGATGTTTGCCTTCTTACTACTCTACCATTTTCGTGGCTGAGTTGTGCTGAACAAAAAAGTGGTTCCTTTAGGCCTCGGTTTGGACTGTCCACTAGGTCCTTAACCTGATGCACTCTATGTTGTTTATAGACATATGACGTTTCTACTATAGTGCCAAGTTCTGATGCAGTGGTAAACCATAGTATATGAAGGCAAATTAGCACAAACCTTGGATCCAACACTCTCCCTCCCTTCTTGTGCAAGGGGAAGCTGTTGAAAACTCCCTTCTACAATGTTAAACAAGTCATGGTTTCCCACTACCCAAATGTGGACATTTTGATTTGTTTTAAACACGTGAGAGGAATTTTTAATTCTCCTTCCTCACGTGGGATAAGGAGAAGCATATGCGCCTGAGGCTTCCTCTGCTGCATTCTTGAGACTCTAAAACATGTTTAACGTTGCGTATCTGTACAGACAGTGAATTCTGTCTTTGGTCCATTTGGGCGGCGGGCGGGTAGGCTGGTTGAACTCCCCTTTCCCCCCAGACAAGCACTTGACCATTACCGTGATCGTGAACCATGCTCCCAGATGATCCACGCTGTATGCCACAGTCTGGGGCTCTGGAGGCCAGGATGACATATCCCGGCCTCCGGATATCCCGCAATGCACTGCATGACATGC
This sequence comes from Hemicordylus capensis, assembly GCF_027244095.1. Lineage (NCBI taxonomy): Eukaryota > Metazoa > Chordata > Lepidosauria > Squamata > Cordylidae > Hemicordylus > Hemicordylus capensis. Next base: position 4,920,644 of record NC_069661.1, read on the forward strand.
GCAATGCATGTGGGGGATTTCCCCAGGAGATGGGGGCTCTAGGCGCCTAAACAGCCCCAGTGAACAGAGCCGGGCTTAAAAGCTGGGCTAGGCGGTACTGACCTGGTGGGATTGGGCCTGATCCCAGCAGGTGCAGCCTAACCCAGGCTGGGCTTCCCTAGCCTTGGTTAGGGTGTGTGTGAGAACAGCCTCACTGTCTGCTCTGACTGGCAGGATCTTTCCCAGCCCTGCTTTCTTAACTGGAGCTGCTGGTGATTCCTCCTGTGCTTTGCCATCCCACCCAGACATAAATGCTGTCTCACCTGGAATTAGATCATCAGTCTACCACTCCAAGGAGCCTTTCTCAGATTCATTCATAAGCCTGGGGCAAAGCTGTCATGGAATGTCACCCCCAAAGAAGCAACAGTCTTATACCTGAATATTCATGGGATTCCTTGCTTTTTGCCTAGAGCAGAGGTGAAACGGGTGGTGGCTGAAGCGCTGTAAGCATAACTGAGTAATGAGGTTGCTCATAATGGTAGAGAATACATGCCCCCATACACTCCCACACACCAGCCTTGCAGTTTCTCCTCTGTGGATCAGGACGTCTTAGGTTTGCAGTATACAACTCAATATAGGGACCCAGTGGCAGGTCTGTCTTCTACTTCTTGTGTGAACAAAGCCCTGTATTATATCTGCTTGGCTGATAGCTTCTGTGATTCTTTCTGGTTATCTCTTCTCAAGAAAGGAAGCACTCAAGAAACCCTGCCTCGATAGCTTGCTGTATTCCCATTAGAATCACGATACCTTTTCTTGACCACCTCTTAGAAAGTGTGTGCCGCATATGTTAGTGATAATAGAATACCTTGTTGCAGTGTACACGTTTTGGGTCTTTTTTGGATCGTTTTTAAAATGTTGTCCTCCTCTCCTACCTTTGCTTTCTGCCATAATCCATTTTTTTAAATTGCTTTTTGTCTCAATAGGGTCAAATGATGCAATTCCTCCAGAATTTCCAGCGCAGACACTTGGCTCAGGGGTTGTGACTCCTCCAGATGCTGTAGCTATCAAGCACAATGAGGGTATTTATAGTAAAAGGGTTGCACCCAAGGTTGCTTGGACAGAAGAAAAAATCGCAGCACAAGAAGGTGTCAAAGGTAAGTACTCATCTGTACCTTTGATGACTGAAGATGTCCTTAGAGCAGTAGTCCCCCCCTCTCCCCCCCCCATATATTTTATATTGGTTTGGAATCTTCTTGTTCAGAACTATCTGGTTCACTTAAGTTGATTTTTAAAAGGTTCAGAATTTGAGTGGCTGGATGAGGGAGAGACAACCCTTTGGTTTTAGGCTGATGTGAAAAGGTCACTGTTTTGGTGTTCACCAGTCAGACTACTGGTTAAAGGACTTGACTGTCTTAGAACAAACCCCCAAACCCTCATGCTGCTGACACCACAGGTTTTGATGCTGAATTACTGCTTGTTGAGCCCGTGCAGGTTATCTCTTTTGAAAATGTGCTTACGGACTTTCCCTCTCTCACCCAAGAAAAACAACTGCACAGGTGTTAAGCTAGCATCCAGTGGTGGCTCACAGTCTCAAAACTAGCATTTCTTAGGTAAGCTTCATCACTGTGGCCATCTGCATTGTAGCACAGCTGCTTTGCTTGGTACCTCTTTCTTTCTTTCTTTCTTTCTTTTTTTTTGGTGGCATGGGAAGCAGGTAAATTGAGAATAGAAAAGTAATCCTAAGATGAGCAAGTGGCTCTCTGTTCTAGCAGCCTACTACTACTACTTCTTCTTCTACAACACATACCGCTCTTCAACCAAAGTTCTCAAAGCTGTTTACATAGAAACAAACAAACAAATAAGTAAGATGGCACCCTGTCCCCACAGGGCTCACAATCTAAAAAGAAACTTAAAGGTAGACACCAGCACCAGCCACTGGAGGAATGCTGAGCTGGGGTTGGATAGGGCCAGTTGCTCTCCCCCTGCTAAATAAAGAGAATCACCACTTTAAAAAAGGTGCTTCTTTGCTCCGTTAGCAGGGGTAACTGAGTCTTCCACTAGTCTTCCTGGAGGGCAACATGGATGAGGGGCTGAGGGCAAGGCTCCCACCAGCCCAACTCTCTCCTTCCAGTGAGACTGCTAGCTGCTAGTTATTCCTATGGTCACAGGCACTGCTTCTTAAGCATACTGCTCTTGCCTCTGGACTTGGTAATGGAGGGACCAGAGAATTATCGCCTCTTTGTGGGGCCAGACTTGCTTCTGGTAGTGCCGGTTGCTCATTCCCCTTCAATCAGGAGGACATGCATCTGTCCCCTTGCTTGCCACTTGTCTTTGCCAGAATGACTGACTAGTCCTAGACAGTACGAAATTGGCTCTGGAGCTCCTGGAAACTGATCTGGGGATTATTGTGCATCTCACAAGGTAGAATATGTCCCTTGAGTGACTGTTTTAACTTTCTGAATGAGGAATGACTGAGTGCCTGCTTCCTTTGCTGCAAGCAGGTATTCATTCCACTAGAGAGAACATTAATTGTACTGTGCAGCATTCTGATTATGCAGGCCACAGCACCGTGACATAATTATGGGAATTAAGAAGTGATCGGGGGCCCAGACAGCACACTCAAGCAGCGCAGCTTTGGACTGTGTCCCTCCTCTTAGTTTATGCCAGGGTTACACGTTTCTTCTGATGTCTTTCTTGTTTGTTTTTAATGCAGGGCTTCTTAAACTTGGGACCCCAGATGTTGTTGGGCTACAACTTCCATAATCTCTAGCCACCGTGGCCTTTGGGGGTTGCAGCCCAACAACATCTGGAGTCCCAAGTTTGAGGAGCCCTATCATAGTGCATTAAACGGACAACATTGTCTGTGTGTTTAGTTCATGAGGCCATATTGGGCCTTTTATTGGGATTCCTCTAGCTGTGTGGCTCTTTAAGTGTAGGGGAGAAACTCTAGGGAGGGAGTGTGCTGAGTAGCAAGCTTCCACTTGGCCATCTTCCAGGATGCCTTCCCTTTATCCAATGCGTCCTTGAGGATCACTGTGATTTCTTCTTCAGTTCCAAACATTTTGAGGCTCTTCTCACGACCGCGCGGAACCGGGCTAAGGAAGGCCAGCCCAGTTCCGCACAGCTGTGTGCTGCCAGGGGAGCTGCACGGTTCCCAGCAGCGCACCTCCGAAAATACCCCTCCCCTTAGACCAGGTGAACAGAGCAACTGCTCTGTTAACCTGGTTTTTCCGACCATGAGACACCACGCCACAGCGACCCGAGAGGAAACCCCCGACCGGGAGCCTCCAACAAGCCCCGAGGTCCTAAGAAAGTGGCACCTAAGATAGAGGCATCTCTGATAGTAGTAGTTAGCTTGAGCCTGTAGTGTCTAAAGGTGCACCCTTTCCAACACACACCAAGGAAGAACACTGTAGAATCTTAAATACCACAGTAAAAGACAGTTAATCAGGCCCCCGGTGTTGTCAGTCAGGCCTATAACAAGTGGAACATCACTGCCTAGATTGGACTGATTTGGGGAGTGGAACTGATGCTCGATTTCTGGCTCAGTCAAGATTTTCAGAAAGAGCTGAAATTAGTTCATGACTCAGTGAGCACCTCCTTAGGAATATCTCTCATGTGTTTTATTGCTTTAAACCTCTGGCTGTATAAAGGCTTGGCATAGGGACAGTAGATCTTTGCTCCTGTTCTGGATGCACTTTGTAGTTTTGTTATCGTATCCAGAAGCTAGTTCCCTTTTCTTCCACAAACATCATCTGGCAGGGCAGAATGAACCATTCAGAGCCTTTTCTGTTTAACTGCTGAAGGAGGGGGAAAGGCTAAACGGGACCCCTAACTGGCAAAAGAATTAGAGCAGAACAGCAAAATGTAAAAGAGAATTTTGAACAGAATATGGCATAATACATAACATTCTACACAAAGTTATAGGACCATAACCAGCTGCATTTCCACATAAAATTTCTTAGCATGATAATATACCTGAAAGCTGGGTCTTTTTTTTAGCTGTGTAGCTTTGCCAGCTTTTGCAGTGGAATGGTATACACGTCTTGAAACCTTAATGTTAAAAGGAGAGGCAGAAGGCTATTAGGAAGACAAGTAGGGTGTGTGTGTGATTCTTCCAGAGGGAAATCCCTCCACCTGTAAGGAAATAATCCAGACTCTATAGCCTGAATAAATGTATGTGTTGTGCCCTTGGCACAATGTAGCTGGAGGAAAGAGCTTGTGTTTACTCTTTCCCTGACGAGATGCTAGAGGCCAAGGCTTGTTTCATGTGTACCCCCCCACCGCCCCCGCCCACATATTCATCTCTGTCAGAAATAGTAACATCAGAAGTAGTTCACTTCAGAAGAGCAGTCATCTGATCATAGCAAACCTTCCTCTCTGCTGACTTCTGCAGCCTCTTGCCTTCCTGGGAGAAGATTGCACTTTTCACTGTTGGAAGCAGACCTCAGTGTGGCCTTTTGGTCTGATCCAGCAAGCAAAGAAGGCAGTGGGTGGTGCTTGCCATTCCCCGCCATTTGCTTCCAGCCTCTGGTTTGGAAGTATCCTGCTGCTGAATGGGGAGCTCCATTTTAACTGTTATGGCTAATAGCCATCGAAAGACCTGTTTTCACGAATCCAGTTTAATCCTTTTCCTAAGCCCTTTAAGCTGGAGACCATCAACACAATATGGGGCACTGAATTCCATAAGCTAATAATGCACGGTGAGAAATGCTTTGCTGCGTATGTCCTAATCCCACTGCTATCCCCCCCCCTTGGAAACCCAAAGTCCTTATGGCTTGGGAGAAAATAGTCTTCTCTCTGTACTGTTCATAACGCTATACACCTTTAACATGTGGCCCTGCTAACTGTGCAGAGGCGCCTTTTGAAGTTGGGGTTTTCTTATATTTAGCATGGGGAGAGTAGTTGTCCCTATTCAGCCCAGCATAGTGTCCCTTCCATGGGTATCTTCCTTGATTTTTTTTTTTTAAATTGTGATTCTTTTTAGGACAGGGAACATTTTCCTCCCCATTCCCTTTTATTTTGTAAACTGCTTTGAGAACTTTCTACTGAAAAGCAGAATATAAATGATAATAAAAATACTCTCCTAGTCTTTTTTCATGTACCAAAAGCTCATGAGCTTTTTTCATGTACCGAAACATATGCCCTTTTCTTCATCTTGATCGTGCTCCAGCCTTCAGACTATTTTAGCTGGACACAGCGTCCTCTTCCCCTCAAAGAAAGCTGTTCAACCTCCTTCCCCTTGCTTAGCAGCAGAATGGGCAGTGGGACCCCTCTTCAGAAGGGTATTTAGCTGCTTTTGAAATGACAGAATGCTATGGTAAATGTAGCTTTGAGTGTATTGCTGAAATGCTCACCAAATTTTTGGTACAGTAATAGTGGACTGATCTGATGTAAGCAGGACTGTGCTGTGCCTAGAGCTGGTGAAGGAAGAACACTGTGAATTCAGGATGGAAATGGTTGTGTGCTCTTGTTGATGCCACATGAAGACAGAAAACTCTTTCTTTTGTGCTCTTGTTTTCTCCCCTTAGCAAGTGCCAAGACCAGAAATCCCTGGGAATCTGTTAACACTACCCATTCAGTCTTTGGGTCTGCTCAGTTTTACCTGCACCATCCAGTGCCTCTGCAGCACGAAATCGACTTCCTCGCTGGGAGTCAGGTCTTGGGGCAGCATGCCGAGAGTGGGCACCCAGCAGCTGCTTCAAGAGACTTCTTGCAGAACAAAGGGGCGCCAGAGAGAAGCCAGGCCCCTTTCTCTCTGCGTCAGCCAACAGGGCAGGAGAGTTTTTCTCCACTGAATGCTGAACCCGATTACAGTTTGCTGGAGGAATCCAGGCTCAAGGAGGCTTTTAAGAGAGAGTCTCCAAGAAAGGAACTAACCCAGCCTGAGGTGTGGAAAACTGGCCAGAAATTAGCCAAAGGTCTCCTGCTTCCAAGCAGCCAAATGACTAGCCTCAAAGAGAAGCAGGCAGCTGATCTGCCAATGTTGCAAAGTTCTTATTTCACTGGCAGTTTGGATGAACTCTGGACTAAGTACTTAGAGCGTCAAAAGCAGCACCAGCAGCGTAATCCTGGTGGCCGCAGCAGAAGTGAGCTGTCGCTAGTAGAGCGACTTGACCGATTAGCTAGACTCCTTCAAAATCCCATCAGACAGTCACTCGTATCTGATCGTACCAAGGATGAACAGAGCAGTGTCCAAGTGGAAGCAAAGAGGAAAGAGCCAAAGAAGGTCAGATCCCAAGAAAAAATGGCACTCCCAAGTAACCTGGCAACCCATAGCAACGTAGGAAAGATGGAACAGTGTCCCGATAGCATCAGCAATGCACAGCTGTCCAGATCCAGAGATGCCACAGCTACTGGTCACACTAGAGTCTTGGAACAACTTCAAGACTTGGAGACTCAGAGCAACACCTCTTCAGAGATGAGGTCTGCCAAAGACTCCAGTGTGTTCACTGACCTCAGCACCTATGAATCGGATGTGACAGCCCAAGCAGAGACAGAAACGGCCACTCAGACAGAGGCAAGTGTCTCCGTTTCCACCATCGACACAGCCAGACTGATCAAGGCTTTTGGACATGACAGAGTGCAAGTATCTCCAAAACTGTCTCAGCTGTACAGCACTATCAACCTACAGAAGACCCGTTCTGAAAAATGGGCCAAAGGAAGCAGAAAAGCCACTGGAGCTCGTGTTGAGCAAAAAAGAAAAGAGGCTGAGGTATGTGATCAGCTGCTTCAAGGGGCAACCCACAATCCCAGTATTGATGTTAATCTGTGGCGGCAGGTGGTGGAAGCAAAACCAATGACTAGGCTTTAGTTTGAAAGATGACTAACACTTCTTTGAGGGGAGGAAAGACGAATGCTTTCTGATTTCTGAGAAGAGATAGCTCCAGCTAGGGCAGGCTCTATCTCACATGGCAGTCCTGCAGCTGATGAGAGCTCATATACTGGCTACCTAGGCTACTGTGTTGTCTGTCTCTTTCCACCCTTCCCCGCCTCCAGTTCTCTTCACCTAAAATGTGAAAATAGATAAGGCTGGACATCTCCGATAGAGATAAAGGTTTTTTAAAAAATGCACTTCCACTGGCTTGGGGGCACGATCCCCTGGGAAGTTCTCCTATGCAAATCTCAGTGGAACTACACTGCAGGAGCAGGGCGTTTGGAGGACGGGGATCATCTACACGTGGTCCTGCTCCTGTTCGAGACGCTCACAGGTTCTGTCCAGCCTGCTGAGCCTCTCCAACAAGCCCTTGGCTGGCTCCCTTTCCCTTCTCCTGTTGCTGCCCCTGCTCCTTTTGTGTGCGCATGTGAAATATTACAAGAAGCCACAATGGCCACGAGTGCCTTGAGTCGGGGATGCTTCTACCCCACCCCACCCCACCCCCACCCTCTGGCAAATTGTGAAGCAGGCTGGTCCACCATGCCGTAAAAGTGACATGAGCATGCCAAATAAGGACTCTGTTTTTCTGGGTTGTGGCCCATGTACTGCACAAGGCGGCAGCAGCAGCATTCCCAGTTGGCTGGTGCTGCTGTGCATGTGGGAGCCAGCCCCGGTGATGCTGTGCAAGGGCGCAGTTGCACGACTACTTTCACCAACGTGCCTGCTTCTTTCCAGTGCAATTTGTGCTTTGCCAAGTGAAGGCATGCAGTTTAAGGCATTTGCACAACTGCGCTCTTGTGCGGCAGCACTGGGGCTGGCCTTCAAGTGTGCAGCAGCGCCAGCCGATTGGGAATGCCGGCATTGGCTTGCACATCACGTGGGCCACTGTATCTGCCGAGAACATCTTGTAGATCTTTTGAGGGGAGTAGTAATTTCCTCCCCTTTAGGTTACATATCGCTATATGCCTCTGTGCTTCCAAAATGAATTAAGGAACTTGAAACCTGGGGATGGAAATTTCAGCATTTGATTGATTTGCTGTGACGAATGAGGGTGCACCCGCCCTCTTCATCACTCAACTTTGATTCAGCAGTAGAAGTTAATAGCATGCTAATTACTCCAATAGGAGCAGGAATCTGTGTTGCATCTCCTAATTAAAAAAATTAAATGTGACCAAGTTTGTTGTAATGACTGCTGGCCGCATTATAGAAAAGGAAACAGAAAAGCTGTTGTTAATTGCCATGGTATTTAAGTAACGGTGTCATCCATATTTACACAACTATTAAGGTTTTGCGTACGTGAGGCTGCAGTCCTGTGCCTGCTTACTTGGGAGTTCACCCCACTGAACACAAGGTCTGAGACTGGCTAAATTTACGAGAAGAAATCTTACTGGAATTTAGTAGTCCTTTAAACTGACTCCTGGTGAATACTTGAGTCAGGATGTCAGCCAGTGGGACTGACTTTTGACTGAATGTGGGTAGGATTGGCTTGCAAGCTCATTTTGTTCCTGGACAAAAATGCTCTTCCTTTGAGCAGCACAGAGAAATATAGAAAATCCCCTTCAGTACGCATCCTCTACTCACCAACAAATTATTTTACAAGATAAGAAAGAAGCACTGTGGTCTGTCCAAAGCAGTGGCACCTTCAAGCTGGTGTTGTTAGCCTGGGCTCTTTGAGTTAGGTCCAGGGGGACAAAAGGGGGTCCATGGAAAATTAAATATATAATAAAAGGTAGCTCCCCCAAAGCAGCATCATTTGTAATGAAATATGGTATGTCCTTCCTTTTCTTCAATTTTAATTCTACTTCACTGTTGACAAGAGCGAAGTTGACATGTAGGTCATGGGTCCCCCTGTTCCCAGCAATGTCCATGCAAAAGGCTGCGCTGCAGCCGCAGTTCGCATGCTGCAGTGCTGGGATTCCCCGGACGTCTCCCAGGCCTTCTGCAGCTGCTTCTTCAGTCTTACAGACACATGAGAATGGGGTGGGGGTCCATGGATAATGCTTGAAGATCTAGGGAGTCCATAGGTGCAAAACAATCAAGCCCGCCCCCCCCCCGCCGCCTGTTGAAGCCCTGCATGTTTATTGTAGCAAGAGCCAGCACTAAATGTGATAAACTGGTAGCCTTTCAAGGTTCTTTGGGGCCTTTAATTGGTGGCAGCCCAAACCAAACCCTGCTACTCTTGTGGAATTTATGACCTGTTCAGCTCCTCACTTGAATGCCTGCCTGTCTTGTCATTTCCCTTCCCAATCATTTTGCCTCCATTTAGAGGCCAACAAGTGAATGAATAGCTGCACAGTGGGGAAATACTGACTGTGATCCAAGACAGTTAGTCAGGATTTAGGGTCTCTCCTGCTCAGTCAGGAGACCAGGGCCTGTCTCTGGCTAGCAGAGCCTCTTTCTGCTTTCACCATCTGTCTGTTGGCCCATCGCCTTTTCCCTGCTGCTTTTGCCAGTACCCCAGCCTGGGCTGCTCTGTCTTTGTGGCCCTGCTAATTTCCATCCCTGGATGGCAACTAGTCTTGGCAGAGGCAGGAGGAGGGTGTAGACCAGGAAAGACCAGCACCCTCCCATCCTACAGAGCAGCCTGCTGGCAGGTCCTGTTGCCACAGCCATGGCACCCCCACGCCTCTGGCTGATGAGTTGCCTGAGCCAGGGAGCATCCTTTGAGAGGGCTGGATTTAGCTCAGAGGCTGCCAGTTGCTGACCTTTTGGGTGTTTTCATGCTTCCATATGTGCAGTTCCTAGAAAAGATCTACCCGGAGTGCTCTACAACACTCGGTGCACAGAACAGGTGATGGCCTTGGTGTGGCAGGTCAGAGGTAGGTTCGGCCATAGTATAACTTGAATGGCACTCAAATAGTCATGTAGAAGGTGATCTAAATGTTTATGTTATTACACATACATCCCTCTCTTCCTCCAAGGAGCCCAGAACCAACAGTATGACAGCATTCACAAGCGGAAACATCCATGCAGGATCCCACATGACATTGCACTCCTCCCATTTTTGCTGATTAGGATTTCAGTATCTGGACTGTTGTCCAAATTGTAGGGTCAACAGTTTAAGAAGGGTAGCAAGCAAGCAAACAGTAGCAAGGACTATAAGAACAGACAAAAGGAGGATAAGATTTGGAATGCAAGGAGCGGCTTGAGGTCTTTAGGATTGGATGTGTGATGGCAGTTGTTGGACTGCCCTCAAGGTAAAGAATAGTCGTTTTAAAAATGCCACTGAGGGAAGGAGGCGAATATTCAGCTGAGTTAGTTCACTGAAATTTCCCAGAATGGTTGTATAATGTTCCCTGACTTTCCAGAATGTTTGGGTACCGAATGCGTTCTCCCTTAGTGAGGAATATAGAATTTCTCTTTAAGCCTCCAAGATGCCTCTCTGTCCAGATGTTCTCCCACCTTTTGCTATGATCATTCTAGCTTTCACAAAGTTCTTAGGTTGGCTCTCATAAAGAGCAGCTGCGATGGCCTCAGCTGTTCCTCTTGGGACTGTAGAATAGATAGAGGAGTCGCATGATCAGATGTCTCCCCCGCCCCCGGTGAATCATCTTTTAGCTTGCCCCGCTTGAGATGCTGGTTTGTGTGTGCAGGAAAATGTTCTTGTTTGGCAGAAAATTCAGTCATGTGAGCTGGACTTGAACTCCTTGGACCAAATTCTAGTATTCGAGAGCAGGGGTTCCCAACCTTGAGTCCATGTTGCTGGACTTCAACTCCCATAGTCTTCAGCCACAATAGCCAAAGGCTGTTGCACCTGGGGATGATGGGAGTTGTAGTCCAACAACAACTGGAGGGTGGAGGTTGTGCAGCCCTGATGTAGGCTATATGGCTGGACATGGTTTTCTGAAGGCTAATTAGCTGGCTTTTCATAGGCAAGCTGGTGCATTAGTGAGTGTAAGTGTGCAACTCAATTCCTTCCCAAGCAATGTTGCAATTCTCTGAGACCCTTGTGCATTTGTCTGCTTCTCTCCTTTAGGCAACAGCCTCTGTCATTTCATCAGATTCTATTTCTACTGTTGCTGGTTCCCGAGGACCAAGCTCTGCTCTCAGTAACAAGCGGAACACACGGATGTTAAACAAGGCCATCCAGACAGGTGAGTTGCTCAGATCCAGAATCCACCTTGTCTCTCTTTACTGAGAGCATCTTCAGAGTCTAATGTGTGCTTTTAGCCAGCCTGCTGTTTTCGCAGAATACTCTCTCTACAGATCTGTACAGCTCAGATCATTTCACAAGGAAAGTGTTGTGGAGATGAAAAGGGAAAGGCACTTCTCCTTCCCGTACTGGCTTCTTCAATACCAGCTGGCATCTCCTTTGTTCATATTGTGGGCTCCCTTAACTCTAGCCTTCTAATAAATGTTGAGGTCAGAGAACTGATGGGACCTTCTGTGGGGTATTTTTCCCATTTGCAAGGAAAGCTAATAACTGTGGCAGTACTTCAGATAAATGTTAGTTCTCCTGCTCAGGTTGTTTAAGGATGATTGAAGTAAGCATGAAGCAAAGCTCTAGTGAATTTCCCTCTCTGCTTGTTCTGGGGCAAGATCTGTACAAAAACTGAGGCAAATGTCCAGCAATAGGGGGCAGTCTTGCCTTCTGTTTGAATTGGAGCACAGTTGCAAGTTTGCCTTGGGCCAGGGCATACTGGCCCGACTGAGGCATCACATTCCTGGTCCAACAAGCCGTTGAGCTCAAGTTCTCCCTTCTCCTCCCCTCACATGCCCAGCTTCATAGCAAGCTTCCTGGTCTGCTTAACCACAGTTTGCCATGATGTCTGAACCGGGAAACTGTGGTTTGAGTGCTGCTTGTAAACGGTGCTTCAATCCTGCTCTACAGTTGTTCAGCTTGGACATCATAGCAAACTGTGATGCCTTTAGCAACCAGGAAGTCTGCTGTGAAGCAGATGGGAGGAGAGAGTGCTCAAGGGTGGCACTTGTCTCCCCCCCGCCCCCACCCAAAGTAAGCCTGGGAGTGTGACTGAACTGGGCCACTGTTGGCAGGAGGAAACCAAAAAGAAAGAAAGAAAGATGTCAGATTTGTTGTCAGATTTTTAGCTTAATACTTTTAACTCTCATTTTTATTATGTTTTTTAACTTTTGTAAACTGCCTTGGGATTGTTTTTAATGAAAGGCGGTATATAAATTTAACAATCAATCAATCAATCAATCAATAAAAAAAAATTTGAAGTTGGAGGGGACCCAAAAGACTCATTGCTCTCTGCGCTGAAGCAAGTATTCCCCTTTGCACAAGTCAGCCAGCGGAGTTTGGCACCTCACATAGAATTCAGCATCCTTAGAGCCTCAATATGGTGGTGGTGGTGTTTTCAGAAAGGAGGCTTCCATCTCCTTTGGCCTTAAAAGGGATGCTTTAAAAACATTCCAGTGTTGTCTGTCATATGCATGAATCACCTGAGCAAGACTTCCAGCGGTCAGTGTCCAGGGCTTCAGTGTTCTCTGGAGCTTCTCAGGTGGAAGACTAAAGGATGGACACGAAAGGTCTTCTATGCAAGTTTGCTAAATCTACAGAATGTATAGAATGGAATTCGGGGTTCCCTTGGTGCAGAACTTTGGGGCCACTTCACACCTGCAAAATTCTTACATGCAAAGCACACAATTTGTATGTATGTATGTCACCATATTTTTATATCGCCTGATATGTACATCTCTAGGTGGTGTACAAAATTTAAAACAATATAAAAGGTCACAGATTAAAATCCATAAAACACAATAAAAACAATCTCTTAAAACAGTTATTAAAACAAATTATTAAAATTAATTCTAATTAAAAGCCTGTGACAGCAGGTGAGTCTTGCGGGTCTTCCTAACAACAAACAGAAAAGGAGATGCTCATATTTCAGCAGGGAGCATATTCCAACCCCCCCAGGGCAGCCACAGAAAAAGCCCGGTCCTGGGTCGCTACCAGACAAGCCGGCAGCAACTGTAACTGGACCTCTCCAGAAGATCGTAACAGCCGGCAGGGTTCACGACCGAGAAGGCGCTCTCTTAAAAATCCTGGGCCCAAGCCGTTAAGGGCCTTATAGGTAATAACCAACACTCTGTATTTCACCCGGAAACATATCAAAACAGGGCTTTGGAATGCGCTCCCTGCTGAAATAATGAAATAAGAGCATCTCTTTCTCTGTTTGCTTTTAGGAGGACCTTGAAGATGTACCTGTTTTCCCAGGCTTTTAACTGAAATTTAAAATTTTTTAATGTGTGTTTTTATCTACTGTGATTTTTATCTGTTTTTATGACTCTTAAACATTTTGTTTTATATTATGTTTTAACCAGTATACCGCCTATAGATTTCTATACTAGGCGGCATAAAAATGCAATAAATAAATAAATAAATGTTGGCAGCTAGTGCACTATTTCTTGCTCTTGAGCATGTGTGGAAAGGCAGTCTTTGCTTCTAGAATGGAATTTCCCCCTTTCCCACTAAGCAAGGTTATTTGATACGAGAGAGCTTCGGATGTCTGTCTGTGAAGAATACAATGAAATGAATGTTATTGCATTGGTTTTTACTTCACCATCATCTTACAAGCTGCAGTAGATTTCAAACTGAGACAAAACGGCTGAAACAAATAAGCTTGGAAAGGGGTTGGGGAGACATGATGGTTAATCAGTTGATTCTGAAAATCAGTAAAATAGATTGTGTGACAGAATTCAAATGTCTGTATAAATCCCTACACCTGAGAGAATTTAAACTGGTTATTTTAATTCATTTTTATCCTGCTGTTAACTGAAATTGTTAAAACAACTTACAACCACAGTTACAATAAAAAAGAACAAATCCAAAGCCGTTGTATTAATTACAGTAGTTTAAAACAAACCGGATTTAAACCAGGACTAAAAGCTATTTAAATTTAATAGTGCCGAATTAATAAAAAGCCTTCCCAATATATTTTACTCTCCTTTAGGTGGGGAGACAATATTACCACAGCTGAAACCATGAAGAATAAGATCCTTTCAAAGTGAATATGAGGAAGGGGCCGCAGCTCTGTGACAGAGCACAGGCTGTACATGTAGAGGGTCCCAGACTGAATCCCTAGCGGAGCTAAATAAACAGACCTCACATATAAAACCCTCCAAACTGGGCAAAGAGGCACCTTTTTAATGTGGTGATTCTCTTTATTGAGCAGGGAAAGAGTAACTGACCCTATTCTCCTCCCCACCAGCACAGGACCTCCAGTGATTGTTGCTGGTGTCTATTTTAGGTTTCTTTTTAGATTGTGAGCCCTTTGGGGACGGGGAGTCGTCTTCTTTATTTATTTATTATTTGTCTGTGTAAACCACCCTGAGCCATTTTTGGAAAGGCAGTATAGAAATCAAATAGATAAATAATAAAAAATAAAATTGTGTATATGTACCTCCCTGTGGAATATCCTCGGGGACCTAGCCGAGGCTTTGTAAAGCTGCTTCTGGTAAAAGTACATAACACTGGGCTCGATAGTCTGACTCCATATAAGACAGCTTTATATGTACCAACATTTACGTTTTAAACTCTGCCCAAATATACATAATTCTCTAATCCATTTTAAACTTTTTCTTCTTGAGTTGAAATGCCCACTTGGTCTAACCCTGTTCAGGTGTCATATGTCCCCTTAGCTAAGCAGGGTCCACCCTGCTTGCATATGAATGGAAGGATTGATGTGTGAGCACTGTAAGATATTTCCCTCAGGAGATGGAGCCACTCTGGGAAGAGCAGAAGGTTCCAAGTTCCCTCCCTGCCTGCATCTCCAAGATAGGGCTGAGAGAGATTCCTGCCTACAACCTTGGAGAAGCCGCTGCCAGTCTGTGTAGACAATACTGAGCTAGATGGACCAATGGTCTGACTCAGTATATGGCAGCTTCCTATATCCCTATGTTCCAGTTCTTTTAAAATCAGTGTTATGTGGTCCCTTTGTGTTGTCTCGGAGACCAATCTGACTGCAGGATTCTGTACCAATTGTAGTTTCCGGATTATGTACAAAGGCAGCTCCATGTAGATTGCATTACAGTAGTCAAGCCTGGAGGTTACCAGCATATGTACCACTGTTTTAAGGTCATTCGTCTCTAGAAATGGACGTAGCTGACATATCAGCTGAAGCTGATAAAAGGTGCTCCTGGCCACCGCATCAACCTGAGAAACCAGGGAGAGCTTTGGGTCCAGGAGCACTCCCAAGCTCACTAGATCTTTCATGGGGAGCGTAACCCCATTCAGTACAGTCATATCTAAATGATCTCTCATCTTCAGTTTGATATCCCTCATTCCAGGCATTTAGGGAAGATATGCCACTTCCCGATGAGGTCGACATGGAGAAGTAGATCTGGGTGTCATCAGCATATTGATAACACCCTGAACCAAACCTCTTGATAATCTCTCCCAGCAGTTTCATGTAGATGTTAAAGAGCATTGGATACAGTATGGAGCCTTCTGGACCTCCACATTTTAGTTCTTGCTTTGCAGAACATCAGTCTCCAAGCAACACCTTCTGGTATCTTCCAGAGAGGTAGGAACGGAACCACTGTATAACAGTGCCACTCAATCCCACCTCCCTCAGGTGTTCCAGAAAGATACCATGATTGATGGAATCGAAAGCTGCAGAGAGATCCAAAAGGATCATCAGAGTCACACTCCCTCTGTCAATAGCTAATTGGAGATCATGCATCAGGCCGACCAAGGCAGTCTCAACCCCATAGCCCACACGGACACCAGTTTGAAATGGGTCTAGATAATCTGTATCATCCAAAATTGCTTGGAGCTGTGAGAGTCCATCACCCACTCAATCACCTTGTCCAACCATGGAAGATTAGAAACAGGTCTGTAATTAGCCAACTCTGAGGGATCCAATGCAGGTTTCTTCAAAAGTGGTCTAATAATAGCAAGACAAGGAGCTGTCCTGCCCTCCTTCAGAGAAGCATTTATAATATTTACCAGACCCTCTCTGATAATATGATTACCAGATCAGATAAGATCATCTCTTTGCGGGGCAGGCTGTGTGCTGCTGCATGGTGAAAAGTGATGCTTGACAGCACATCGCCCTTGGCACTTGAGTAACAGTGCTTGTACAACCTTTTCTTTGAAATTTCCACAGAAGAAGATTCTGCAGCCTCCTTAGCTAGCTTGTTTTGCTGCTGTCCATGGTGTATCGCTGGCAAGTCCTGAATATCCCAGTTTCCAAGTAAAATGAGATTGTTGGTGTTTTTATGGTTATCGAAACAAGTTTGTCAACCTGGGTATTAAAGGCTCAGAAATGAAGAGGAAGCTTGTGGCGGGGGCAGGGCGGGATATCCTTATCTTTATTCTTCAAATCTTGCTTTTAGGCACATTTTAAAGACTTTTTCACATTTGGAGCTACATATTCCAGAATAAAAATACCACAGAGTTAAATGCAATATGTCTACCAATGGTGTCCTGGCACCCTCCCATTTATTAATGCAGATGAGTTTCAAATTATGTTAATTGATAATAACAGAAATGTGCCTTGTTTGTTATGTGTAGATGAGAATGTTTCCAACGTAGCTCATAATCGTGTGTGTGTGTGTCCTTTTCTGGCAAACTAGTTCAAGGCATTTCTGGTGTTGGATTTGCTTTGTGCGAAATTGCAAGATGGCTTTGCCGTTTTTAATTTCTGGAGTTAATGAACTGCTGTCAAAGCTGCTGTGTCCAAATAAACTTCAAATTGCATTGGCAGGCCTGTTCTCTGATCCTCGTTCTGCTGTGTTGTAGTGATATTCTGTGCAGGCTTGTAGCTAATTTGGATTAGCTGCAGGTCTTTTAGAACAGGAGAGAAAATTCACCAGCTTCAGGTTTCAAAGTCAATTCATTCTTCCCCCCTCCCCCTTCATTTAATGACTTTTCCGGTTTTTAAATGGTAGTACTGTACAGTCAAAATAAAATATATGGCTTTAAAAGTTTTCTACTTTGGGGTTTTTCTCTGTGTTAGGGGTTTCCAACCTTGGGCCCCCAGGTGGTGGTGGACTACAACTCCCATCATCCCAGCCACAGTGGCCAAATCTATTGTGGCTGGAAATGATGGAAGTTGTAGTCCAACACCACCTAGGGAGCCAAAATGGGAAATTCCTGCCATACGTATTTATTGTTGTGCAGAAAAAGTCAGCCCAACATTATTACCTTCCCAGTGAAAACACTAGAGGTTTCTTTCATTGAGAGAATGGACTAAGGTGGGGACAGGATGGAGCACTGTTCTTCGCAGCAAGGCCTAGAAGCTAGTGGCTGCTCCCTCGTTATTCTTTAGGCCTGTGTGGAGCTTTAGCCAAAGCTGAATACTCTGCTCAGCCTCCTTGGCACTGTCCACCATGCGGGGCAACACTTTGCCCAGGAGCGAGGGGGCTCCTTTCAGGGAAATGGCGCCATCTCGGCGGGCATGCATGGGACACTTTCCCCATAGAGAAGAAGCTAGGTATGGGGAGAAAACTGTCGGAAGGATATGACACTTCCCAGCACTCGAGGCACGCCTTCCAAGATGGTGCTGTGGCTTGACAGAGCTCTCTTTCTCTTAAGAGGCCCCTCCCCAGCTGTGAGCAAAGCACAGCTGTTCATGGAAGCCAGTGTGACTACAAAATTGCGTGGAAGGTTGCATGCCAAAATTGGGTCCAGTTCAAGTTGGAGAACTGGAAAAATAAGTGGACATCAGAGCTTGAAAGAGTTGCAGGGCTGGAGTGGGAAAGAAGAACTGAAAAGAGTTGCTGAGAAAAAGGGCTGAAAAATCACTAGGAGAGAGTCACTCTCTGGAGAGCGAACAGTTAAACATAAAAATCACGGGGTTGGTTGAGACTGAGCCATGACACGTGGTAACAGCACGGTGTGACCCGGGACAGACCCCCACTTGAAAAATAAAGAAGATCTTTGTGACAGAGATTTGTACAATGATGCATGTTGAGGAGAAAGAGAGATGTTTGCCTCGCTTGTTTCCTATTACTGGAAACCGGGGTCTTCCCATGAAACTAATTGGCAGGAGATTCATGACCGTTAAAAGGAAATACTATTTCACACAACATATCTTATGGAATCCACTGGACAACACGTGTTGGTTGCTGGCTTAGATGCCTTCAGAAGGGGATGAGAGCAGTTCATGGAGGTCTGTCGCGGGCTAGCAGTCATGGTGGCTAGATGGAGCCTCCTTCCCTGATCAGAGGCAGTATGGCCCTGGCTGCCAGAAGCTGAGGTGGGGAGGCTGGTGCCTTCATGCCCTGGAGGATCTGGTGGGCCACTGTAGGAAGCTGGGCTAGATGGACCCTTGGTTTGGTCTGGCGGGGCTCTCATGTTATTACTGGGGTTCTTCATTGCTGCATAGTAGAAAGGCCAGGGGCCCCAGAATGTGTCTGTCTCTAGAGGTGGAGCTGCTAAAGGTTTTGCTGGGCT
Organism: Hemicordylus capensis; assembly: GCF_027244095.1. Taxonomy (NCBI): domain Eukaryota; kingdom Metazoa; phylum Chordata; class Lepidosauria; order Squamata; family Cordylidae; genus Hemicordylus; species Hemicordylus capensis. The sequence goes on from NC_069661.1 coordinate 4,938,862, forward strand.
GGTTTGGATTCTGTCTATACTGCACAAGAGGTGTGGGCCAAATCCTTATGCAGGGATAGGTAGTGTGTGGCTAGTGGCCCATGGCCAGCTCTGCGCGTCTCCCCCCCGGCCCTGACTGCACAGTCCCTGAGAAGCTGCTTCAGTGGTTGAATGGTGCTGGGGTTTTCTGTGGGCTTGATGCTGCCTAGGCCTGCCACATGCAGCAAGGGTTGCCCAAGGGACTCTTAGCCAGCTCGTTCTGGCTGCTGCTTCAAGACCCCAAATGCTTTTTCTCTTGAACTCCAGGAGACTTTGAGATAGTCCACAGTGCAACGAAGAAGCACACTCGCGACGTTGGCCTGACTTTCCCCACCCCAACGTCCAGCCAAGCGCAGCTGCAGGGAGCCCCCAGGAGTGGCCCCGAGGAGGAGCTTGTTCAGCCCGATGGACTCCCTTCAGGAAGCCAGGGCAAGCCGAAGAGACAGCCAAGCAGCTTCCTTGTGGAAAGAAGGCCCAGGAGGAGTAAGCCCCGGTGGCTGCAAGGTCTCTGCTGCGTGCATCGCCTTTGGGGGAGCGGGGAAGGACTTGTGTGGCTCCTCGGAGTACTTGGTCTGTCTGTGCTGTGTTAATGGAAGGCCTGACAGGAAAGGGTGCCTAGGAGTTGCTGCTTCACTTCTGGTGGGTTTGGTTGGCCTGTCTAGTAGAGATGCCAGTGGTAGTTGTTGGGCTTGGCCTCAGGAATGAGCTTCAGGCCCTGAGAATGCTTGTCTCAAAGAACAGGCGATGATTTTCCTGTGACTCCGATTGCAATCTGAGCTGGGGAAGAATTCCTGGCTTCTCCCTCTAGCCCCTCCCCATTTCCCTTTCAACAAAACTTCCCCATCCAAGTCATCAGCAGTGGCTCTTTGGCCATAGTAAGAGGGGTGGAGAAGTCGGTCTTGGTTTCTGTACTCAGATCTTTAGAGGGAAACTCAAGGAAAGGAACATGCAGGCAGCTGTTTTTTAAAGTTGTGTTTCTTTACATTTCCCCCCACTGCTAGGAGTTTCCTGGTTTGTTTCTGCTGAGGATTTAAAATTGGACCCCCAGCAAGGAAATGGATCCAACTATATCACTGACCCCGGCCCTTTGTGGTTTGAACCAGAGACCAGCACCAAGCCGTGGCGAGAGCCCCTCCGAGAGAAGAACTGGCAAGGGGACCGCAGGGGCCTCCAGGTGCGTCAGACAGCCCCAGCACGAGACGTTGAGAATAAGCCACCCCCACCTTTTGTGAAAATGACACTGCAGGTAAAATCCAGACTCTGCTTTTGGGCTGCTTGTCTGGCTTTTGCTGTCAGCTTTGTGGTTGGCTTGAAGTGTTGGCTAGAATACATTGTGCCACGTATTGTGTGTGTATTGTCCCTTCCCGCTTTGCAGTATGAGAAGGGAAGTGGTTTGAGGATGCTGGGCAGAACTATAACATATGCTGACTTATGTCCCACCTTTTATTCTAGAGTTTTGAGCCACATAATGGTATAGAAAATAAGAATACTGAACAGATTGCATTGTTACTGGCTTAACTATGACATCAGACACCAGTACACAAGAGAGAGCGAGAGCACTCCCCTTCCATCACCAAGTGTTAAAGAGCAGACTGAGGCAGAGGGTGGGGCCTAAAACATCAATGGGCCACTGAGTATGTCTCCCTAGTACGATTCTCATTCAATTTTCCTTGGGAGTAATGGCATTTCTTGTCCATTGAAAAAAATAAAATAAAAATCCTTATATAATTCCTGCAGGCTGTTGGGGGCAGAGAGAAGAGGACCCCCCAACACTTTAATCGGTCCATACGTCCATCTACCCCACCAGAGTGTTGCTTGCACTGGCTGGCAGTGACTCTCCCAAGGTCCAATTCCGAAGTCTTGAGGGGCCATTTCTTGGTTTTACATTCAGGTCTCTGGTTTAGCCCTTCTCCAGTTCAAGGGCCGGAGGTAGAAGACCTTGGGAAAGCTGTCTAACACCCTGGAACAACATAGGAAGCTGCCATATACTGAGTCAGACGAATGGTCCATCTAGCTCAGTATTGTCTTCACAGACTGGCAGCAGCTTCTCCAAGGTTGCAGGCAGGAGTCTCTCTCAGCCCTATCTTGGAGAAGCCAGGGAAGGAAGTTGGAACTTTCTGCTCCTCCCAGAGCGGCTCCATCCCCCTAAGGAGAATACCTTACAGTGCTCACACTTCTAGTCTCCCATGCATGTGCAACCAGGGCAGACCCTGCGTAGCTAAGGGGACAAGTCATGCTTGCTACCACCAGACCAGAGACCCACTGCCAGTCAGAGTAAGCAGCACCAAGCTGCCTGAGTCAGTGGTCCAGACTGAGATGAGGCAGCTTCCAATGAAGCCCTTTGAGCGGGAGATGCCTGAGCCTGGGCCTGGAACCTTCCTCAGGAAAAGCACATGCTCACCCGCAGGGCCATGGCCTCTCTCCAGTGCACACGGAAAGCAAATCTGTGCTGCCTTGACATAATTCCAGGAGCGCGAGGAGCAACCCACCTCAGTATCTGGCCTGGTTTTCTCTGAGATGGCAAACCTGTGTCTCTGGGCTGTACAGACCTGTTAGGGCTGAGGACTCACCACCTCCCTGACGTACTGATTTTCCTTTGTGCAAAGGACTTCTCTAAGTTTCTAGGAAGGGATGTTCAGTGTCTGAAGTTGTACAGCCCCGATAGAGATTGACTACCTCCCTCCATGAGACCTAGGTTGAAATGTGGCAAAAGCATTCGCCAACACGTTCTCTTTGGCGAAACATGGCTGGGGCCCCTCCAGCTTCCTGCCTCGGCTGCTGCCCTCCCCTTAACTCCTGATGGCAACAGCAGTGCTGAACTTGGGCAAAGGGCATAAGGAGGGCAAAGCATTTCCATCCCTGCTTCCACTGACTTTGGGTTCTGGGAACCCCTTTCTTGGAGACTAAATTGCAAACTGTTCGTTTTTCCATAGACCAGTTTTATTGACACTCAGTGAGGACCTTTTCTCATTACTTAGAGGCTTCTGTGTCCAAAGTGCATGGCGCTTGATCTCCACCCTGCTTGTTTAAGCTTAAGTATTTATCTCTCTTACAAATATGTAGCTCTGCTTATTCCCTGTCTGGTCTCTTTCCGGTTGGTTGTTCAGCTTCAAAGCATTTGTTAACAAGACCCACAGAGAGATCTCTCCAGCATTGCAGATGCCGTATTCTGTGCATTACAGGGATGATTCTTTTCTTTTCAAAGGCATGTTTTCTGTGCTTTGTTAATGGGGTTAGCTATTTTTGTCATCTCCTCCCAGCCTTAAGTGGAGGTTCTAAAGCAACTTTTCTTTTTGTTTCCCAACTTAGGAGGCTCTTGCGTTGCACCGTCCTGATTTCATTTCCCGCTCTGGGGAACGTGTGAAACGCCTGAAGCTAATCATGGAAGAAAGGAAGCTGCAGAATGTGCTCCAGAGCGAGAGAGAAGAATTATTTAATCCTCCCGAGGAGAGGAGGGGTTACAGGCATACCAGTTCCCTTCAGAACAGAGGTGCCTCTTTTTTTTTTTATAGGCATGGGCCACACTCCAAAGAAGTGGCATACATGTGTGGGAGAAGTTGGAGAAAGTCTCCACTGCTGAAGAGGAAAGTCACTGTTGAGTTCAAATAGCAGCTTGTCTCTTTGGTAGTGGAAACCACTGTAGAAAAAATGGCAAGCAAAATCCTGGCACTGTGTGTGCAGCCCTCTCCTGCATGTTTATAAAATTTCTTTAGATCCTGGCCATGATATTTTGTTACTACTGTGTAATGAATGTCTTTGTATCTTTCTTCCGGACATCCTATGGGGTAAACAGCCAATGTATACTGAATGGCTGGTTGTAGACATATCGATTTTTATTTTTTGAGCAAGACAGGATACCAGAGCACACTAGTAGTGGTGGTGGAGAGCCTGGAAAAACACCAGAGCTGGAGCGTACACATTTTTACCCTTCTTGCCTTGGGTATATGAATTTTACCCAGTGGTAGTATGCATCTGTCTTTACATTATGTTAGAGTTGTGTGTTTACAGGTACTCTCCGGAAGTGTATTGGAGAGACTGCCAAATGATCCACCCAAGAAGCAGATTGCCTTCCATGGCCAATCTTCCTCTGCCCTGCACAGTTGCAAGAGAGTGTTGGGTGCATTTGAATGCACACTTGGTTGGTGTCGGGCAACAATGGGACTTGGCTGACAGTTGAAAAGTTCACCCCAGAATCTACTGTCACCTGTAGGGTTTCCTTGCTAGAGAACTGTAGTTCAGTAAAGTCCAACTTTAGTGAAGCAGAAAGCTTGAAATTGGCCTCAGTGGAGGTATGCCACAATGATCCCATAGATTATCTCCTGTCTCTTAGTGGAATGCTTTGAGCCACCACTTTAGGAGAAGCTGGCAGCTGTGTAGGATAAAGGCAACGACTTGCTTTTAATCTCGCAGTCAAGAGATGAAATATGAAATGTGTACACACAGATTTCTCCATCACTCTCTAGTCTGCTGTATGGCCTTGCTCATCGACATTTTCTTCCATGCATGCAGTATGATATCCATACACACAATGAGACTTGGACTTGAAGTAGCTGAAAGCTGGACCAGTAGAGCATGGGTGGCTAAGCACTTGAAATGTTGGTATAATCCTGATCTACTTTGCAGGCTCGTGGTTAGGCTTGGTCAGGCAATGTCTGTGAATAGCTTATGGTACTTGAGCTCAAAGCCCCTGCTGGCCAGCATGACCAGGAAGGTCAGTTGTGGCTTTGTGTTGCCTCTACGACTCCTGTGGCCCGAAAAAGGGCCCGAGGGAAGATCCTGCTCCTCCCTGCCAGAGTGGCATGATGGCTTTTGCATCAGAAGGTGGGCAGGAACCTCTGTGCTGAGGGCAGCTGCCTGACCAGGCTCTGCTCCTCCTGACGTCACCAGATCCTGGAAGCTTCTTTTTGGCATGTCCCCTTGTGGGATGAGTTTGTTGGTTGCTCGAAGGCTTTGCATTTTGCTGTACTTGGTTTTCCTTCTTTGTTTAGACTGTATGTGACTGATGTTTTATTATTTTCTAGCAACTGTTAACCTTTGTAGGATTTCTGTATTCTACCATTTTTTAGTTGTTTTGTAAGCTGACCATGGGTCGTAAATAAATATCTAAATCTTTGTTTAGACTACCGGGCTATACGGAGGAAAAGAGCCATTTCCAAGAGTGAAATGGTGCAGAGATCCAAACGGTAAGGCTTGTTTTGATGGTTCTTGCTTGAGATTCCTTTGCTAATTCTTTTTAATGTGAACAGAAATGTTTAAAAGAGTGAACAAAGCCCATCAGCCAATGCAAATTAGAGGGTTAGCAAGGGGTGAGATGGGTCCAGGATCGTTTGGTGCTTGAGGCAGGTGGTGGTGGTGCTGGTAGTTTGCTTTGCTGTTTTCCCCCTTTAAGAATGTGTAGCTCCTGCAAATTGCGACTTGGTCATTCTTCCTGTTGCAACAAGAGTGGATGAGAATACAGATCTTTAGCTCGGGATAGCTTTATAGATTTCTATCCACAGCATTTTATATGAAGGAACTTCTTTGCAAATCAGTTCAAGGAGAAGCTGATTCTGAGTTGGTTTTTCCCCTGGCAATTTCTGCAATAAGTATTTCACATAGGAGAAGAGAATAATTGGGGCTTTGCACAGAGACGACCAATAGCAAATGAAGTGGTGCAAATCAGATTACTGAGGGACACTGCCTGTATCTTAAATAAGCTGTTTGTTTTATTCTTCTTTGCGGAACTCACCAGATCCACCAGGGGGCATACAGGCAGATAATCTTTTAACAAATACATCGCTTTAGCTGCCATCAGTGTAAAGGAGAGCTATTTAAATTCCGGAGCTGAGGATCTGGAATGTGTGTGAAGAAATCGTTCCACTCTATTCTGTGCTGGTCAGATCTCACGCGGAATGCTGCGTCCAGTTCTGGGCCCTGCATTTTAAGGAGGATGTTGATAAACTGAAAGGGGTTCAGAGGAGGGCAGCCAAGATGGGGAGAGGTCTGGAAACCAAGTCCTAGAACAGTTGAAGGAGCCTGGAGAAGCAGAAGGTGCAGGGGAGAGATGACAGCTGAAAGCTTCAAGCATCTGAAGGGCTGCCATATAGGAGGAGGAGAGAACCATCTCCCTAGGCAGTGAAGGGTATCAAAGTGACCCCACCCACCAGGGCTGGCCACTGAATCTCCTCCCAGGAAGGGGTGTAAAGGCTTCCTACTTAGACTGGGAATTTGCTTGGGCAGTGCTGCGACTCCCAGACCTGACTCCTGAATCTTGGCTCCTGATTCCTAGCGCCTGACTGCCCCTTGTTGGAGTCCAGCAGCTCAGCAGTGACAGAGGAAACCTGGGGTCCTCCCGGAGCCCCCTGAGAGCAGCAGTGGTGGTCGTCAGCTGTGTGGGTGTGAGCTTCTGAGGCTTAGGAGTGTTGCCTGCCCCAATATGACAGAGTGCGGAACCAGGACCCTGTGAAATAGTCACCTGGGTGGATTGGCAGTTGACATCCAGTTCCAGCTCCTGATTTCTGATACTTATTCTAATGTGGAACTTTGTCAGAGGCTCGGATGCCGTTTTTCAAAGCACAGAAAGCTCTGGTCTGCCTCCTGTGCAGAGATTCAGGGTGGTGGTGGTGTTGGCTTTTCTTCTATGAGGCTTCCGGTCCCAGTTACTTGACAAATCACCAACAGAGTGAGGTTCTGGAGAAGGGCAGCTGTCAAAACTAGCCCTCACAACCAGTCCTGAACCCAGGACTTTGCAGATGCCAGGCTGAGAAGCAAAATGGTCAAAGGGAGCAACTGCTGGAGACCACCAGCCAGAGCTTCTGATCCAGGGTAGGCCCCATGAGAATGCCTCACTGGCCTGTGGGGGCCTGCAGGTCAGGCCTGCTTCTTGGGCCCAAGGACCAAAGAGACTTGGCTCCGAACCTTTGTCATGGCTTCACCTCCTCCAGCCTTGCCTTGTCTGTTCAGCTTTCTTGTTGGGCTCTTTAACCTCTCCAACCTCCGCTGATGGGAGCTGGGCCTAACAGTGCAGGGATGCTAAACAAGGACCGTTGGCGTAGCTATTTCTTCCAAGTAAATTTTCTTCATTTTATATTGACTCTGTTAGGATCTATGAGCAGCTGCCTGAGGTGCGAAAAAGGCGAGAAGAAGAGAAGAGGAAATCGGACTATTCTACATACCGCCTAAAGGCCCAGCTATATAAAACGGTAGGTTCTCCCACTTCCATGGCCAACCATTAGAAAGAGACGGCCAAGCAAATTAATGGGGCTGGGGAGCCCGTTGCTGTTGGATTGTGGGTAGTGAAGAAATATTTCTGGCAGTTCCCATCTAAAGAGCTTGAATTACTGCCCAGATGGGCCATGTGCACCAAATACAATCAGGGCATTCTCTGCTGCTGGATAAGGACATCTCCTGTGGGTTCCCCTTCCTCTGTGTTCCAGAGGCAGGACTATGCCAAATAGCGAGCAGCACTTTAAAAGCCTGGGCCAAATCAAGAGAAAAGGAAATGTATATTTGAGGGCACTGAAAAAACAATAAAGAAGTCCCTGCAGTAGACTTGGGTAGCTCATGCGGGTGGGTTGAGATTAGGGGTATGCGCGTGAGCTGTTCTATTCTGAACTGGTCCTCCTCAAACCGGGCCGTTTCAACGGTTCAGTCATAAACCAGACCGGAGGCAGTCTGGCCTGCAGTCGAATCGGATCAGGCCTGGTCCGTGGTGGACCAGAACTCTGACAGATGCCAAACTACCTACAGCAAACGGGGCTGGTGGCCATTTTGGGGCAGTGTGGGGTTGAGCTTCTCTCCCCAAGCCCCCTTGGTCTCTGGCAACTCAAGCTGTGCTCACTTTGGCTCTCTGTCCAGGCAAAGCCTTCTAGGGTTTGATGTGCTGGAGAGGCCACCTTCTGTGGCAAGAGCCTGTCATTTGGCTACATGCACAAGCTTAAGGCCAACAGAATGGTGGGCTGATCTTTTCTCGAGGCCCTCATGGAGTAGAAGGATCAGGAGGCTTTGAACAGATTCAGCGGGTGCAGGAATTCTTGGTGTCTGCTTACAGTCGAGAGCTGCTCTTGGTCCAGCGAGCTGACTGTTGTTAGACCGTTGCCTGCTCTGACTGACAGCAGCCCTTCCAGCTCTCGGGCTGAGCGGGGGCTTTCTGCGGGCAAAGCACCAGCTGTCCCCCACAGTATGCAACCGAGTTAGAGAGGCCATTGGCTCAGCTCGCCTTGGACTGGCAGGGTTGCTCTGCAGGGGCTCTCTGCCAGCCTTTCCCAACCTTGCCACCCAAGATCCCTCCCGCTGGAGCTGCTGCCAGGGACCGAGCTGGGACACCAGGCATGCAAAGCACATGCCCTTCCACTAGGTGGTGGCCCTTCCCCGCTGAGCATGGGGTGGCCCAAGGCTGCCTCTGCGCACTGCTCTACCTAGCCCATGATCGTCCGCTTTGATTAGGCAGCATCTGTTCGAGGTCCCAAGCAGAGGCGCTCTTCTCCCCCCACCCTCCATCCAGCCCTACCCCCTGAGATGTTTTTAACCGGCGGTGCCAGGGACTGAACCGGGACCTTTGGGCCTGCAGAGACGGTCTTCTCCCTCTGGGGTGGTGGCACCAGAGTCTCAAGAGCAGCTTGGCAAAATGGCTTTGGGATCCTTTGGCTTTCATTCCTTTATTACACTTATCCCCACCGCCACCGCCACTTTCTCAGTCCCCAGTGGCTTAGAGCAAGGGTTCCCAACCTTTGGTCCCCAGATGTTGTTGGACTACAGCTCCTATCATCTCCAGCCACAAAGGCCATCATGGGACTTGTAGTCTCACAACCTCTGGAGACTCCGGGATGGACACCCTAGAGCAGGCCTGATCAACTCCCCCCCACCCCGGTATTTTTGCATTACAACTCCCATGATCCTCAGCCACAGTGGCCAGTAGCCAGGGATTATGTGAGTTGTAAGCCAACATCTGCCGGAGGGCTGAAGTTGAGCAGCCCTGGCTTAGAGAGTGAGCAGATTTGCCATAAGAGGCCTCGTAGGAGCAATGTTCCTGGTGGAAGCTTTCCCCATGGCCTGGGATTTAATGGTGCCTATCGCCAGGTGAATGCAGCTGAAGTATGCCTCAGACTTGTGCATAAAGCAACACGTGCACTGTGGACAGCAGGGTCTATAAATCCCTGTCATAAACCTAGTTCAGTGCTGATACATCTGTCACTTTTATGATATTGGGTTTATAAGCTTCCATGAACACAAGTTTTGCATTGTGATTTCATAAAAACAAAATAAGAACTATGTTTGACCTTCTCAACACAGCTCGCTGGCAGAGGCTTCAGACTGGAAAATGTTTAAGGCAGAACTGAGTGGACTTTCCCTCCCACTTGTAGAGTTTTGGGAATGCGGGGTTGTTACACTCTCATGTAACAAACATCCCTTTTAAAATGTCCCACAAAGCCACAATTTTTGTCGTTTTTAGCCACTTGCTCCAATGAGCTTTCCCATTTCGTTGACTGCGGCATCCATCCTGCAAAGGAAATTGACCAATTCAAGGGCACATGGAAACATCCAGGCACAGGAGCCACGAGAAGCTTGCTTTGTGCCAACCTTCTGAAATGCAGACAAGCATCCCAGTTTCCAGCAGACCACTAATTAATTGGGGGCACAGTTCATTGGGAAGTTCTCCTGCATAAGCCTTTCTGAAATGATGCTCTTGCACAGCTCCTGTTTAATGTCAGCAGGAGTTCTACAAGATAACTTCCCAGTAGATTCACCTCGTGGTGCAGAAACCCCTTTCCACACTGTCACTCTTAATGGCTCTCAAAGGCTGCTGCTTGAAGTGCCCTAGGTTTCCAGCAGCAGGAGCCAGACGTTTCAGGAAAGCAATTGGGTGGCCTGTGATAGGGCCTTGGACCAGTGTTTTTCCATCCCCCTCCAGTGGTGAACACCACCATGGTGTAAAGGACAGCTTGGGAGTACCAGTTTCCAATCCTTATGTTTCAGTCATGAGCCGAGAATAGAGGACAAATGTCTGGGGTGGGGCAGAGTTCTAGCTATTTCACTACTTTTCAAGGAGGAAGAAAAGGTTATCAAAGCAGTTTTGAGAGATACATAGAAAAAGAACGACGATGGATCCCTGTCCCCAAAGGGCTCAGAATCAAAGCACGGGGACCCCCTGGGTGCCTTTTTCTGTGAAGATTCCAGGCCTGTGCTTTTCTGTCCCTGGGTGACTGCGAGATCAGTGCTCCTGGCCTGAAGGGGAGGTTGTTCAGACAAAGTGTGCTCTGTGCAAACAGAGGCGCCGAACCTCATGAGACTGGGCCACGTGTGCATGGTCAGCACTGGACAACGGCTGCACCAGGCGTGACTCCATGCAGATGAATGGGCTGTCACTGATCTAACAGGGGATAGCACTTTTGCTTCTCTTCAGACACGGTGCTTTCCCCTGTCATTTTCTTTGTATGTGGTTAAACTAGCTTGCATATGCACATACACAAATGCCCCGCCATTCTCCTTTTCAAGGAGGTTGATTTGTCTGGCCAGCTGCCAGTCATCAAGGGTACAGAAATCAACCGCAGTGTGATCTCATGTCATCCGGGCATAGGTGAAGCAGGCTGGAGACTTGCTCACCTCTGAAAGCTGCATTACGGACGTCTGAGCAAGTGAGGGCTGCCCTGAAATAGGGCACGTGCAGAACTCAGGAGCAGGAAATCCAACCAATGGGCTGAAATGACAAGGAAGCCAATTCCGGCCAGGCATTAGGAGGAACGTCCTAGCTGGAACTGCTGCTTGACGGTTGAGCAGGCTGCCTTGTGACGTGTCTTGAGGTTTTCAAATTGAGGCTGGCTGGCCACTTTTCAGGGCTGCTGTAGCCCAGGGATTCTCAGCCTGCAGTATTCCAGATGCTGCTGAACTACAACTCCCATCACCCCCAACTACAGTTTATTGTGGCTGGGGGTGATGGGGGTTGTAGTTCAGCCACCTCGGGAGTGCCACAGGTTGGGAGCCCCTTCTGTAGCAGGTTCCTGACCGAGCAAGGGGTTGGAGTAGAACCCCTCCAAGGCCCTTCCCTTGGACCCTGGGAACTAACCCCACTAGTCACGGTGTCTCTCCCTGTTTCCTTCTCTTGACTATCTCCCTTGCTACATGTGCTGGTGCCAAGCTGGTGTGAGCATGGTGCGGCTTGTTCCCCCAGAAAGGCAAACATCCAGCCTGTGTTTCATGTCTCCCCAGACGGATTAAGAACGAGAGCGTGTGCAGAGTTCCGTCACTGCTAAGCACTGCGCGTCTTCCAAGGCCAGCTGCACCCCGGAGGGCGCCTCTGCGGCTGGTTTAGCGGTAGCAGAGCTGGGAGCTCCGTGGGAGGTCCAGCCTCCACTGTTGTGGGTACCTGAGCGGAGCTTAGTCGGCGCTGGCTGGTGATGTTGGACCTCATCCCATTGTGGGACTTTGGCTGCTTGAAATGGTCTTCGTCAGGGTGTGGTGAGGATCAGCAGATCCCCAGCTCCAGAAGGCCGGCGGAATCGGGCTGTGGCTTTGTCTTGGGGCCCTGCCGCTCACGGAGATTCTCTTGACTGGCCGCTCGTGTCAACGTATGCAAAGGCGACACGCCTCAGTGTTGAGCAACTCGGCTTGCTCGGACAGAATCATGGAAGCTCTCGAGTGCTGCCCTCAGTGTGGGACTCCAGCCTCTCGTCCGTTGCGTCTGCCACCCAGGCATCCATTCTGCACAAGTGGCATTTAGTACCGTGGGCAAACCCCGCACCCAGCCCGCTTGCTTCTTTTTGTTTTGTTTGGCCACCCAGATGGTTTCGTTCAGCACAGCTGGAAAGCAGGTTTCTGGCCCTCCTCTCTGCAGAGCGAAGCTTGCTAGTGCCGAGGCAGAAGCCCAGAAGTCGGAGGGTTTCCAGTTGCCAGGGGAGGCGGAAGAGTGTTGGATGCAGAAGGCTGGGGCAACCACCCCCCTTGCTCTAGGCAAGCCCTCCCAGAGGATCAGCTGGCTGTTGGGGTGGAGAGAGGGCCTGCAGGAACCTGACATCCCTGGGCCTGGAGAATGCCATGGGGGCAGAGGCAGGCAGCTTCTGGAGATGCAATGTTTTAGGGAAATGTTGAAGGGGAAAGGAAGGAGCCGGTGCCTTTGCCACAAAGCTCTCCCTGGTGCAGGGAGACTCCTCTCCCCTGCCCCTCCGCCCAGTTCAATGGAAGGTGGGGCTTGGCTCCCATTACACCTGCTCAGCCACCCTGAACCTCCGGAGTAGTTGCAAATGAAACCTTGGCCACTAGGTGGCACTGCAGTCAGCTGAATGTGTGGTGTGGGGATCTCAGCCTCCAGCCGGTCAGCTTTCCTGGTCTCCCCCACCCCACCCGCCCCAATGCTTCTGTGTGGTGTCTTGCAGATTCTTTAGTGGCTGCTGATTGCGACATTCGCCCAAAATGTAAACGGGGAAGCTGTCTGTCTATCTCCCCCCCCTCACAGCGGTTCTCATTGGGAGCCACCTGTGGGATTATTGGCCTTCCCTTGGGCGTTTGTGCTTGGGCCCCTCTTCGCATACAGATGTTAAAATAAATAACTGAAATCGTCCACAATGGCCATCACTCCTCCCCACCTGCCAAGACTTCGGCAGCAGACTGTCGCGTCCTGACCCACCACTGGTGAATGCCTGTTTTGTCCTCCCCTCTTTCTCTACAAGGCCATGGGGCAGAGAAGAGGTGCTTGGGGGCAGTCAGAGGGCTTCTGCCCTCCTCGTGTGGGGATTGTGGTGGTACAGTGTAGTGGTTATAGTAAAACTAAGATTTGTCATTTTCTTCCCGTGCAGAAAGTCACCAACCGCCTTTTGGGAAGAAAAGTACCTTGGGAATAATGTTGGAAACACAACCTACGAAAGGGTCGCCTTCTGTTTCAATAAAATCTATCCCACCTAGCGAGCCTTCAGCACATTCCCTGTGTGAGCTGAAATTTTGTGTGGCAAGATGACTCGGGCAGTTTTCCAGTTATGCAGAATAGGTTTCATGAACTTCAATCAGCATCCATGTGGGCCCATCCCAGCGTCTATACTAAAAAACCAGTGATCTCATGAAAATTTTCTTTTTGATATCAGGTTTCTGATAAATAATTGATGTTTAGTAGTGCAGCGATCTCTCTCTCAGATTAAAGTCACTTATAAATTAATTTATAACAAAAAATAAATCAGTGGTTTTGGGGGTGTATGTGTAGCTTTTTTTGTTATTTATTTTTAATACTTACATTCAGGGGTTTTGTACTTTTTTAATAGTAGAAACTTTTGCCTGTACTTTTGTTTTTCTACTGCTGGGAAGAAAAATTAAATACCTTAAGACTCTGTCCCCATGTCATTTTTGTTCAGTGTTGGGTGCAGGTGTTTCTGGTTTCCAGGGTCTCTGCTGCTAAGGTATGCACTTAGGCAAGCCGTACATCATGGGAAAGTCATGTTGCCCCTCAGAGAGGCGATCCATCTTTATCAGCCAGCATCCCTCCGGCCCGATGCTTCACAGTTTCCTCCTGGTTGTCCCGTCTCTGCATTTTCTGTCAGTGTTTTTCGCCTTCTCTCAGGACTGCATATTATTATGGGGTCAGATTATTTGTCCTCTTACAACACTGAATTATACCCAAAGGTTGCACTGTACCTTCACATGTGCGTTTGCACATACCAAGAACACTGTTAAAAAAGGGGAATGGAGTTCAGCTTCTTGGGAATTGGAAGTAGTCAAAGCTGGGCAGGAAAAGGGGGCTGAATGCGTGGGGCATTTGCCTCCTCAGTGTTAACGTGAGCAAGCAAGAGAAACTCCTCTAGCAGAGAAGCAGTGGCCCAGGACAGTTTTTGGAGGTTTTACAGACAAGACATAGACCAGGAATGGGAAGCAGTCATTCAGTGGAAAAGCAGAGTGCTTGATTACTTGAACCAGCTATTTTGAACTGGTTGCAGCTTTTTAGGTATGGGAGTTCAGTTCTGGTCTTGCTTCAAAGCAACCAAAAGAGTTTAGATCCTATTCACTGGTGCAAGGTGGGGGGACACCCCCTAAATTGGTTTTTGAATTTATGTTTGGTTCAGCACCGTGGTACTAGCAATAAGGTGCATCACACTAAATGTAGTACCTGTTTAATGGGGTACTTACTTTCATGCAGGGACTTCTGTATTCCTGCAGGTGAGATGCACAATCCATTACATGCCACTAAAGCATGCTGGCTGGTTGAGTCCATCCATCTCATAATATTTCCAGCTCATAACCCCCCCAGCACAGCATTTGTGACTTCTAACGATTTGCTTCTTCACAGCAGGAGATTACTGACCTGATTAAGCATAGAAAATGTCAGACGAACAGCATGTTTGAAAAACTGCTCGTGTGCAACTTTAACTGAAAAGATCTCTCTGTCTCCACTGATCTTCTGGCTGTTGGAAGCATGCGGTGAGATATCTGACTCTATCGAAAAGACATCTGAGAAAGTAGGTGGGGTGAGGGAGACAGAAACCACAACCGTTCTCTGTCCATACACCCATATCAAGTTGGAATGCTTGCTTGCTCACAGAGGATGCAGCCTGAATTTGTAAAACGTTAAAACAGCAGAAAGCATGTCAGCTAAATTAGCACATGCAGCCCGCCAGCTCATCAGACTGCCAGATGCTTCTGAGTTATGAAGCTGTATCTGGAAGTTATCTCTGCAGAGCCGTTTCCAATCCCCAGACTGAAATCCCTGACCTATTACACCAATGATAAGACTTCACGGTATTAAAAAAAGGAAGAGAACACCCAAGGGCATTCAGAAGTCATGCAAGGTTCAGCATGCTGAGTCTGGGCATCTGATGCCTGCACTAACTCTGTTTGCTTCAAAGCATGCAACAGAGCACTCGGAGGACTGGTCTGGAGAACCAGTTTGGGGTGATGGGATTCTTCTCCAGCAGATACTAACAAAGCATTTCCATTTGGGATCTTCCTGTCCCATATTTTGGGCAGTTTGATTCTAAGCTGGAAGGGAAGAAGATGGCACCTGGCCCAAAATGGAGATCACAAGTTTGATGGCATAGTTATAGTGATCCAACAGGACTCCCAAGAGGGCGGAAACTACACAAATCCCTCTTCAAGATGTAGTGGCTTACCAAAGGGAATCTACTTTGCCCACATGGTCATTGCAACCAGTTTTCTGGGAGGTGCCTTTTGTCTACCTTCCAACGGTATCACTTTCCAGGTGTGGTGGTAATTTCCCAGAACACAGCATGCTTAGGTTGCCACAGGCTGTCAGTGAGACAGGACTGGTGAGGCTGAAAAAGACTAGCTGGTAGTCCTCATCACCCAGGAAAAGCCAGCCTGTGTGGAGCTTATGAGTGAGCCTGGTTTGTACAGTCACCCGAGGGCATGTGGCATGCCATTGCTCCATCCCCATTTTAGCTGGATCGTAATGTGGGCCGTCATGTGGCTGTCATCTCTACAGATGATGAACAGCAGTCACCATGTGTCAAAGAGGTTGCATAACTAGGTTTAGAGAAACTGTATATTTTGTATGGGCCATTGGCAACAACAAATAAAACAGTACAAACACACAGATTTTTACATGATAAATAAAAGCAGCGGTAATGCAGAAATGAAAACATCGTCATTAAAATATCAGCTGGAAATTAGCGATTGCACAATCCTCTCTACAGTCAGTTGCAAGTGGATCCAAGAAACGGCCCTTAGAAGCACTGAATCATCCAACTCCTTAAAGACCTTGCAAGAAAGCTGGCTGTTGAAGCAGCCTCTCTTCTCTGGCCTGTGGGAGTGAAGTATGCACCCATCACTACCAGAAGGCAAAGAGGTGATTGAGTGAGTGAAAATCTTGCTGGAAATAAGGTTCAAGGAATGGGATAAATTCTGCAAATGAGGGATATTTCCATACCTCCGATATTGGCACACTTGCTTTTGGAGAGGAGGAGTTGTTGTCCTTTCTTCTTTCTGCCTTCTGCCTTCTTTCTCCTTCTTCACCACCACCTATTTACACACAGTCTACCAGATGTTATTCACTGCATTTGGTACTTTAATTATCGGGCCCTTTCCAAGGGTCTAGGAAAACTAAAGAAAAATTAAAGATAGCATCATAGTATTTGTGCTGTCCTGAGTAGTGTGGCCTTCTGTAATAAATAATATTATATTATTTTTATTATATTATTTTATTATACTAGCTTTGAGTACCTGGCATTGCTCGGGTTTATGGTGCTGGTTTCTCTTTGTTACTGCATCCATCTCCATTTTGTGGATATACCTGTTGCATATCCCATCTGTGTGAGGTGGTTGTCAGGGTTCCCAGGTACCCTTTATTACTTGTAGGGTTCTAGGAAACCACTGTGCCAAGTTTGGTCCTGAGAGCTCATAGGGTGTGGAATGTATAGGAAACAGACATTTAATGTTTTATATATAGATAACTGTTAATATATAGTGCCATCTGCCTCTGACTGCAAAGGAGCTGAGGCCATCCAGCATCTCCTAGTCATTCATACCAGAGAGGCATCTGTTCGGTTTTCTTTCTAGTGCCTCAAAATAACGGTACCTGAAGGGCAATTCTGGACCTAAAACATCTAAATCATTTCATAAAAAGAAACACATTCAGGATGGAGACCTTGCCCTCCAGCGAGGAGACTACTTGTCTTCATCTGTGGATCTCACCGAGGCTTATCTCCATCTCCCTATCCATCTGGATAACAGGAGGTATCCAAGATCTGCTTATGGCGGTCATCATTTTCAACACAGGGCTCTGCCCTTGGGTCTATCATCTGCCCCACAGGTGTTCATCAAGATCGTAGTGGCACTGGTGGCACATTTGAGGACCAAGAGTATCCTCGTTTACCTGTCCTTGACGATCTGTTGATCAGATCTTGTTCCCTCACACAGGGGCGTTCGGACATCGAGGCCACCATCCACCTCCTTCAGGAGCATGGGCTTGTGGTGCATTTCGAAAAGCATTCACTGAGTCCATCCTGCCAAGTTGTTCACCTTGGTGCCTGTATCGTTACCTAGAGGGGATTAGTCACTCTCCCCACTTCCAAAAGAGACTCGGTTGTGCAGACTTGTCTGAAGGAACAGAATCGCTCCAAACCGGACCTGGTTTTCCTAGTCCAACTTATGGGGAACATGGTTCCTTGGGCAAGATTTCATTCTGAGCTCCTCCTACCATTTCAAGACAGAATAGCAACCATATCAGCATCAGTCAAATCATCCCTACACTGGTGGGACCCATCTCACCCACAACCTGGGGTTTGCTTCTTGCCGGTGGACAATGTGCAGGAGACCACAGATGCCAGTTTTTTTCAGGTGGGGTGGTCATTGTAGTTCAGGCGTGGCTCAGAGTCAGTGGTGGATACAGAGTCCTTTTACCCCTGGACTTCAGGGCCAAAGTCCAGGGCCTCCACACCCCCTGGGGGCCTCCAAATCCTTCTTAATCCTTCCTGGGCAGCGCTCAGGGGAGTGGGGAAAGGAATATGTGGGATGGGGATATGTTAAGTTGCATGTTGAAATGTTTCTGCTGATGCATATTTGCATAAATATGCCTGTTTTATGTTCTTACACTCTTGCTGTTTGTGCCCGCTAGAAGCCACATGTTAAAAATACTGCGTGTGTCTCTGTGTGTGTGTGTGGGGGGGGGGGCTCCAAAAGCCTTTAGGTCCAGGCTCCAAAATTACCTAGGTGCACCTCTGGGAGGACACAGGAGGAGAAAGCTCACAGGATCAATCTGCCTAGTGGTCCAGTCATCCACATCCTAATGCCACGTACTTGTCTGGACGGACAGTGCAACAGCCAAGGCCCACCTCAGCCAGCAAGGGGCCACTCTCTTGAGATTCCTCCTGGCAGGTCAGTCTGTTGCTTGGATGGGCAGAGGCTCATCTCCTGTCGATATCAGCAGAACACGACCAGGAGGTAGAAAACGTTCAAGCAGACTGGCTCAGACAACAGAACGTGGAGCAGGAGAGTGGTTCTTCAGCAACGATGCCCTCCAAAGGATTTCCCACAGATTCAGAAGGATAGAGATGGATCTGTTTGCCTCTCCATCAAATCACAAACTACCAAGATTTTTCATACATCAAAAGTTTAAGCTTGCACCTGAAACGTACTGATTCTGCAAGAGTTCAGAAAGCAGCCCTACAAGCTCTGGTTGACTAGAGTAAGGGGCTGAAATTGGAGCTGGCTGTAATTTCTGGTCAGCCAGTAGATGTGTCCAGCTCTGGGAGGAAAGGGATTGTGTAGCATGGAGGTTTGCGTCCCTCCAATTGATGGATGGGAGTTGTAGTCCAACAACAGCTGGGGACCCAAGGCTACATAGGAAGCTGCCATATCCTGAGTCAGACCATTGGTCTGTCTAGCTCAGTATGGTCTTCACAGACTGGCAGCAGCTTCTCTAAGGTGGAGCAGGTCTGGGATTTTTCTGCCCTCCCTCATGCATGTTGGGCTTATCTTGCACATCCAATGTCTCTGGACCTCCAGGAAGTGCCTGCCTCCTCCTTGTGGTACTCTGGTGGTTTTATTTATACATTACTACGGGCCCACAATCTAAGAAGACGAAAATAAAGCAGACAGCAGCAACAGCCACTGGTGGGATGTTGTGCTGGGGTTGGAGACGGCCAGTTGCTCTCCCCCTGCACATTTAAACACATTGGTGTTTAAATATACCCCTCACCCCACTATTTAGAGAGAGAAATAGACACCAAAGCAGCTTACAGAAGAAGAAAAATATCCTTTGAGAGCAAGTCAATGCTGTGAAAATCATCATTAAAAATGGAAGTTTTTGTGGGAGGGCTGCAGTTCATTGATGGCGCATCTGCTTTGCATGCCCAGGCAGGGTGGCAGGTGCAATTCCTGGCAGCATCTCTAGATGGGACTGCAAAAGACTCCTCTATCTGAAACCCTGGGAAGATGCTGCCAGTCGGTGTAGGCAGTACTGAGCGAGATGGACCCAGGGCCGGACTCAGCAGAAGAAGACTGCTTCATGTGTTCCTAGAGACTAATACAGCTGAACAAAAAGCACAGCATCAATACATCAAGAAATGTTAAAGATGCATGAGACACACCTTTGATTGCACTATGAAGCAAAAAGGACGGAGAAGCAGGGATGTATTTTCTGGGGGAGTGGACTCCAAAGTGTGGGTGCAGTGACCAGCAAGGCCCTGTCCCCTATAACCACTCGCCTGAGCTCTGAAGGGATTCAGGGATTCACTGATGAAATGATGGCTGAAGAGCGTGGACAAGCTCTGGCCAGCCTTCCTGGGAGGCAGAGGGCAGCTCTGCTCCTCAGCTCTGTGCAGTTGGGGTTGGTGTTCCCTTCTTACCCTCCCCACCCCACCATGCCCAGCCCCAAATGCAGTTCTGGAGTGACATGGAGGGGTAGGGCATTGTTTGTAGGGAAGGGAAGGGGAAACCAAACGGCGTGCACACACCTCCTAGCTGCAGAAGCAATGGAGGCCCCACTGTCTGATGCTGCCACTTCCAAACCTAAAGGTACTGCGTACTGATGTCAGGTGTGCTCCCAGAGGAGACATAGTGGTCTGGGTTGCGCAGAGTGAGGGTGAGCGGATGGGGCTGGACTAGATGGCCTTTGGGGACCTCCCTGTGGCCGTTCCTGCTTCCTTCATACAGGCACGAAGCCTGCTCAGTGGAGGAAGGCACAGATCCCATTGATGATGAGCGCTTCCGTGGCTGCTATTAAGCAACCTACCACACGTGAGCATTTCAGCCTGCAGAAGGGACCGCTCTTTCCTCCGTGCAGCTGCCAGTGCCCTCTGCAGCCGCGCCCATTCCTGGCACTGGGTCCCTGACTCACCCGTGTTCTGGAAAGACATCCGCAGTATTTCTCCGCCCCGCCCCTTCAAATTTCATCATCACTCTTCCTCAATTGCTGCTGCTCTTCATAATCATTGCAGGATCTCTTCCGCCAAGAGCGGGAATTGGGAAGGCATAATAAAAGGGTAATGGCTTCCTGTATGCAATAGTCATTAGATTTCCCATCAAGCCTCTCTTGGCTACATTTTTATCCTGCCCTTGCTCCAAAGAGAGCAGGAGGGTGTACTCGCCGCCCCCCGCCCCCGGTATCCTCACAACAACCCTGTGAGGTAGTTTATGCTGAACAATGGCAGCTGCTCAAGACCCCACCGTGAGCTGAAGGATGCTGAACCTGCCTCTCTCTAGTCCTGAAGCCAATATTAGGGATGTGCATGGAAGAGATTTTACATTTTGTTTCAAGCTTGAAAATAAATGCAGGTGGCCGAAACATTTTGTCAAAGTGGTGGCCAACCTGCTGTTTCAATGGAACAAACCTCAAAATGTTTTGAGTGTTCCAGCCATAGGGAACAATGGGGGGAAAAACACCCCATTGTTCCTAGGGGACAACAAAGTGGGTTGGGTGGTAGGACATTATAGGTGCTACCTACCACCCAACCCACAAAAGAAATGGGCAAGTGGCTGGTTTTCAACAAAATTTTAACCTTTCCTCCAGGCCCCCATGGGATCCTACGTTTTTAACAGCCTATCCTAGGATATCCTAGGATAGGATAGGCACCTAATGGTGCAGCGGGGAAGTAACTTGCCTAGGGAGCAAGAGGTTGGTGGTTCGAATCCCCGCTGGTCTGTCTCCCAGACTATGGGAAACACCTCTATCGGGCAGCAGCGATATAGGAAGGTGCTGAAAGGCATCATCTCATCCTGCAGGGGAGATGGCCATGGTCAGCCCCTCCTGTATTCTACTCAGAAAACCACGGGGCTCTGGTCACCGGGAGTCGACACGGACTCCACGGCACAACTTTACTTTTACTTTATCATAGGCTAATGGGGGTGCAGTTGCCCATCACAACACTTGATTTGTATGACATGTCAACCAAGAAGCAAGGAGATTGCAAGCCAATCAGAAGCCAGTGCCAGAACACCAATCAGCAAGGGGAAAACAGCCCTCCAAAATGGCTCTCAAAACATCAAAACGTGTTTGATTGAAATGGGGTTGTTTTGTGCTGAGCTCAAGACAGGCCTTGTGTTTAAAGGGCATTTTGTTTCAAGCTCGAGACCCTCGAAATGGGCCACACATCCCAGGCCAATGCATTAACCACGACACCACTAAGGCTCTCTGTGACCCTCAACTCTTGATGGTTGAAGGCAGGGGTTCTCAGCCGTGGGTCTCCAGAAGATGTTGGACTACAAGTCCCATCACCCACAGCCACAATGGCATCTGCCCACCGTAGCTGGGGATGATGGGACTTGTAGTCCAGCAACATCTGGCAACCCAAGCCTGGGACTCCCCGCTCTAGAGAACCTTTGTGTTGAAGCAGAAACTTCACATTTGAAACACCCATTTGCATTTTGGGCGTGAAATGCCACAGCAAAGATTTCAACAGCAGCATCTGTTGCTAGCCTCTCATGAACGTTTGTGAATATTTGTTTGACCTTTACTCAAGGAAAATAAGGGGGAAACGAGGGTATGAACACAAACGCAACACATTCATGAAATAGACTGGAAATACACACAGGTGTGGTCTTTTATTTAAAAAACAACATTATTATTTCCAGTTACAATAAAAGGCAGTAAGCTTTCCACCAAATCCAGTTTATAGGGCTCCTGCCTGTAACATAAGCATTTCCTTATTCTCCACTGGAATACTCTCTCTGGGGTTGAACAAAGCAGCTGTGTAGCCAGCTTACAGTAACTGGCAAATGAGGTGCCTGGAACATAAAGGTCAAGTTGTGCCGTCAAGTCGGTCTTGACTCCTGGCGCCCACAGAGCCCTCTGGTTTTCTTTTGGTGGAATACAGGAGGGGTTTCCCATGGCCTCCTCCCGCGCAGTGTGAGATGATGCCTTTCAGCATCTTCCTATATTGCTGCAGCCCGATATCATACCAGTGGGGATTCAAACCGGCAACCTTCTGCTTGTTAGTCAAGCATTTCCCTGCTGCATCATCAGGTGGCTTGCTTGGAACATAGGAAGCTGCTTTCTACTGAGCCAGGCTATTGGTCTGTCTAGCTCAGCATTGCCTACTCTGACTGGCAGCAGTTATCCACGGCTTCAGACAAGGTTCTTTCCCAGCCCTACCTGGAGATGCTGCCAGGGAATAAACCGAGGACCTTCTGCATGCCACGCGGATGCTCTGCCGCTGAGCTGGGGCTCCATTCCCTGACAAAGAGAATGTCCCGACTGCAGCACACAACGCACAGCTTGGTGCCTTTCTCACCAGCTCCGACCTGCTGCAAAACTACTCAAAGCTCTGCATGGCCAGAGTTGGGTGGAGTGCACAGGCCGCTGGTAAGGCAGAGATCAGAAGGAAAGGGGTCGTCTTTCAGTTAGCAAAGCTATCGGTGGTGGGCGGGTTACAGCAGGCAGCACCCAGACAAAAGTAGTCAGGACTGAGTGCCACTAATTTGAACTCTAGTTATGAGTAATTTGTGCATTAAGCCCACAGGCAAGAGCTGAGGGCATGCCCTCTCTCCTGCCATTGCTCCCCTGCAACTGGTACTCAGAGGCTGGAGACGGCCTCTGGCCACCAAGACTGGAAGCCATTGACAGACCTGTCCTCCGTCATGCATTTATCTAAGCCCCTCTTAAAGCCGTCCAAGAGGGCAGCCATCACCACATCCTGTGGCAGAGAATTCCATAGGAGCATTTGTCTCACTTGCTTATTTCCTTGCTTGTAAGTGACCGGTCTTGCCCAGGATCAGAGCAGGGCCAGAGCAAGGCTGGAGGGGGGAGTCCCTGGGACAAGAGAGAAGGCAGCCCCCTGCCCTCCCCCCACCACCCAGGTCTTCACTGCAGAAGCTGTGTAAGGACACCGTGGAAAACACAACATTTTCAGCAGTGGCAGCATGCCCTTCCTATGCAAAGAATGTCACACACTGGCCATGCACGCAGATCCTTTCACACTCACTCACTCACTCACTCTCCTTCCCCCGGCTCAGAAATAAGTGTATTTTTACCATATACACCTGCTACCTACGTATAGATCTCCTGGGGAGGGCTTGTCTTTCTGGGAGCCGAGATGAGCGTCTCATGCCAGTAAGTCGGGGAGGTGGGAGGGGGAGAGTGAAGAGCAGGCTGCCCTTGTCCCATTCTAGCTGCTACGGTCCTGCCACAGAGCGAGCACCAAACAGAAACCCTTAATTTCCCATTGACTCCCCTAAGCAGATCTCAAAGAAGGGAGGTGGTTAGCAGAAAACGAAGGGATTGTTTTGTTTTCTGTTGAGAGGGACTGGAAAGGAGGAAGTGGGAGGTGTGATGTTAATGGAAACAGGGAGAGAGGGGAAGGAAGGAAGGAAGGAAGGAAGGGTGATGGTGCCATTTGGCGCACCACTTCCGGCTGCGAAATGCCCCGAGCCAGCACTGCACCTGGTGAAGTTCAGGCAAGACACAAGGAAGAACGTAATGGGTTGTTAACTCGGGGGACTCATTGCCGCAAGATGTGATGACCAGTGGTCCCTCGAATGTTTTTCATCTCTGTGCAGAATGAGTTTTGTTCTGGGCGGCAGTATCAAGGCACTGGGTGTGTGCGCACCATGTGCATTCAGAGTGGGGCCTTCCTGATTCAACCTGAGCGGGATCTCAAATGAACTGAGCGAACATCCAAAAACCTGTGAGCGCATGCACATGCGCACGCCTTATGTTGGGTGACTTTTTTCAAAAGCGACAGGCCAGTGTTTCCCAACCTTGGTTCCTGAGATATGGCTGGACTGCAGCTCCCATTCTTCAACCATCGTGGCGGGGGGTGGGTGGGTGATGGGAGTTGTAGTGCAACATCATCTGGGGACCCAAGGCTGAGAACCCCTGGGTGATGGAGAATCTGTCTTTCACTGGTTATCAGTAGCAGCCCATCCTAAGGAGCCGGGGGCACCAAAGCTTGCTCCCCTCTCTCCCACCCCACACGAGAGCTGCACTGCCAGCAGACTGGCCATTTGTCAGGTAGGGCTGAATGAGCCTGTACAGCTCTACCTGATGAATGGCCAGCCTGCAGGCAACTTGGCTCTTGGGTGGAGTAGGAGAGAGGGGAGCAACCTTAGGCTCCCTCCAGCCTCCTTAGGATGAGCCGTGACTGCTGGTTATTATCCAAGGTGGCTAGCTTGAGCCTTCCTGTTCAGAGGCAGTCTATCTTGGCATACCAGTTGTTAGCACACACAGCAGGAATGAGGGGTTATTATCTCCATGCCCTGCCTGTGACCTTCCTGGAGGAGTATGATTGGCCCCTGTTGGAAACAGAAATCTGGACCCAGATGGACCTGGGCTCTGATCTTGCAGAGCATTCTTGATTTTGCAGACAGAAAACTGAAATGAGAGAAACATACCACTCTCTGAATCACCACCCTAACCAACCACCAGAAAATCAGCTCAGGAAAAGGGTGGAGGGCAGAGCGCGAGCAACGTTTAAAACAGCTCACAGCAAAATTGTACTACGGGCTGCACTGCAGGAGAGGAACGGCTGTGACCCCACCCGAGAGGTCAGTCTGCTTGTGGCAACGAATGCAGGAGCTGGAGAGACATGTGTTTTTTGGCCGACACACTTGGAAAAGAAAATGGGGCACTCGCTTAAATGCTTCCTGAAAGTGATTCCACTCCACTCCACCCCAGCACCAGCTGGGCTAAGGCATAAAACAGGGCTTTGATTTGCCGGGCGGGTGCGGGGGGGGGGAGTTATGCATGGCGCTGACTGGAGGTTGGAAGGTTGCGGGGGGGGGGCTGAAGGGCTTGGCCTGCAAGCGGGGGGGGGAATAAGACCCCCCCTCAACTCTTTGCTTAGGCTGGCGGTCCACTCCTTCTTGGGCCAGGGCCAGGTGCACCCCCCCCCACATCATACCTCCTGCTTTTTCTTTGAAAATTCAGATTAACAGTTTTATTGCGTTTTAAACCTAGGAATGACCCAAAAAAGGAAGAAGAAAAAGATTCATGGCCGGCAACACTGAAGGCAGATTTGGAGGCCAGGCTGGCTGGGGCCTCATGAAACACGGAGACACGCACAGGTCTGCGAGACAAACAACGCCCTCTGAGACACAGGATGCCCAGTCCTATTATCTCCCCTCAAAAAGGAAAGGCCCCCCCCAGCTACCTAGGAGGAGGCGGACGGCTTTAAAACTGCGCCATATCACCACCAGAATCTGAACCAAGAGAACTACAAGAATAACTAGATTCAAAAAAAATGTTTTAAGTAATTTGGTGGCAGGTTTACCCTGAGTATAAAAGCTAGACCCGTTTCTTACCATATTTTCCTGAATCAAAGAAGACTCTGAATTTGCCGACCCCCTTAAAAAGTAGCGGTTAAAGACAAGTTGTACCTGCATTTACTTGAAAGGCTCTGTATTTAAGATGACCTTCTGATTTCTAATATTAAAAAACTTGGGGGAAACCTAGCCTAGTAGATTCAGGTAAATACAGGGAAGTCTCCAAGCCGAATAGATGATGTCATTTTTGTGGGCATAAGAAACTGCCGTATGCAGAGTCCAACGGCTCAGTCTTGTCTGCACTGACTGGCAGCCGCTCTCTAGGTTCACCCAGGATCTGCTGGAGATAGAGGTAATAATGTGTGCCATCGAGTTGGTGGCAACCACAAAGCCCTGTGGCTTTCTTGGTAGACTACAGGAGTGGTTTACCATGCCATCATCTCCTGTGCAGTCTGAGATGATGCCTTTCAGCATCTTCCTACATCACTGCTGCCCCATATAGGTGTTTCTGGGGAACATACATACCAGGGGGGACCCGAACCAGCAACCTCTGGCTTTCTAATCATTTCCCCGCTGCGCCATTAGGTGGCTCTTCTGCTGGAGATGCCAGGGACTGAATTATGGCTGTTCTCCTGATGTTTATTCTACCCTCCCCTAGGAGCAGCTCAGGGGGACGTGCATGGCCTGTCTCCTCTCACTGGATCCTCCCAAACTGGTTCGAGGCCACTAGCAAGGCTCACAGCTAAGGGGTGGGAGGGATTTGAACTGTGGTCTTCCAGGTTGTCGCCCAACACACTAACCACGACACCACACTGGCTCTTGTCACCCACCCAGCCTAGGCGGGAACAAGGCATGGTTGGGAAGAGCTAATCGGCCTCTTGAGTGGGCGGAGTCATGGCAGGACCTGGAAAGCTTTCACTACCTGGGGAGATGCTGCAAGCTGTGCCTGTGGCTGCTCACCACAGGGGGGCGCTGCTCCTGCCTGTTTTCAAGGGAGGGGCTCTGTGTTAGGCATGGTGAGAAAGGGATGGATGAGATGGCCTAGCAGGCAGCAGCAGCAGATCACACTCACACCTTGACTGGTCTCCTCTTTTGCTCCAGGCAGCCCAAGAAAAGCCTGTATAAAAATGGCCCAACAAGGCCCAGACAGTGCAGACTTTCAAAACAGGAGGCGGCCTGTTCTCTACCGTCAGATCAATGGCCTTAAATGCAGCTCACTCTGGGTTGAATTGCAGCTCAATGGAAACATCTCAGAACAGGCTGGGGGGGGGGTAGTGGGTAGTGGTCAAACCCCTGGATGCTGAAGCCCTTTGACCTGGCTGGGTTGCATGTTGGTGTGGTTGCTCAGGGTGCCTGCCTGGAGAGAAAGGCACTTTGCAGATGCTCAGATTTTGTGGGGGTGGGTGGGGGCAATGTGTTTCAACTAGGGTCACACTGCACCATGGGATTTGTAGTTTCACATCTGCCTAAGTGGTCATTCTCACTTGTGCTTTTTATTTTATTTTATTTAACATATTTCTGTACTGCCCAAAACTTGCGTCTCTGTTTAGTACACAGTTGTGTTGCATCACGACTTATTAAAAACATCGCACAAACTATCACAGGGCGAC
Source organism: Hemicordylus capensis (assembly GCF_027244095.1). Lineage (NCBI taxonomy): Eukaryota > Metazoa > Chordata > Lepidosauria > Squamata > Cordylidae > Hemicordylus > Hemicordylus capensis. The sequence continues at coordinate 4,965,597 of NC_069661.1, forward strand.
TAGTTAGTAAATTCTTGGCCCATTCACATGTTATGTTCAACACAATGAGTATACACTGTATTCAGCTGCAGATCTGGCCACAGTTACAGTGGTTCACACCTTATGCCGAACGCAGGTGCAGAAGTACCCTTCCTATCCGTGCCATGCATTTGAAGGGCCTGTATCCAGGTTCATTTTTAAAATGTACAGCCGTTCACACACACAGGTGGATGAGTGTACAGGCATGCATCTGTACACTTGTACAGCGCAATGTCTGCACCGGGCTCATGTTTCTGGGCATTTTGTGACGTGTGATGTGTTTCCCGGCCCGGCTGGATGGAGCCATGTGGCAGGCCTTGCTGAGGACTAGCTTCACAGCCGCTGCCCGCCTCAAAGCTCTCTGGCCCGCTGTGGCTTTCCATGGCGACTGTCCTGCCCGAATCACCTGCGTGTGTCTCTCGGCGCAGGCAGCAGGTGGTCTCTGGCCTTGGCCTGCCAGACTGCGGACGGGGCGGGGGCCCTGCTGCGTCTAGGCGCGTCCTTCTTGGGAAGAAGAGGGGAGTGGGCCCAGCAGCAGCAGCAGCAGCAGCAGCAGCTCTTCCTTGCGAGTAGGCCTGCCCTGGGCGGGGAGGAGAAGCCGCTGGACGCGAGCTGAGCAGAACTGCTTCTCCGGCCATGTGGTTCGAATTAAGGAGGCGGCAGCGTCGTCCAAGGGGAGGGGACTGCGCGAGGCGTGCAGGCGGGCCTCGGAGGCGAGACGGAGATGCATTCGGGACCGGGCTGGCATGGCGAGGGGAGCCCGGCGTCAGAGCCGCTGCGCCGGGGCGAGAGTCTTCCAGGGGCGTCCTAGGGGGCTCCTCCTCTTGCGCGGGCCCCTCGGCCTCCCCCTCCTGCTGCTGCTGCTGCTGCTGCCGCTCCTCTCCGGCCATGGAGGCGCCTCCAGAGGGCGAGGTAAGGCGCGCGGCGGCGGCGGCGGCGGCAGGGCAGATCAGATCCCCCCCGGCCGTTGGGTCCCCTCTGGCAGGAGAAGGGAGGCTGCCTCCTCCCGCTCCCCGGCTGGCCAAGGGGCAGTTGCGGCCGGCGCCTGGAGGTCCGCGGGGGAGGCTGCCTGCCGAGCTGGGGGCGCCCCTCACCCTGGCCTCTGGGCGTGGGCGGAAGAGGGCGCTTCCTTGCGGGGCGCGCGGTTAGGGGCGGCTTGGGTGCCTGCGGCCGCAGGGCGAGGCTTCTGCATCTGGGCGAGGCAGGGAGGCTGCTGCTGCGCGGGGCGTGGGTGCCTCTCTGGGCAGGGCGGGCGGGCGGGGGGCGCAAGCCTGAGCCTGGATGCTGATGTTTGGAGTGGGGGGGGGGCTTGGCTTGACGGGGCCACGAGGAGGAAGGGGGGGCGCCTCTCTGTCTGTTGAATGGTCCTGGCACTAGGAGGCAGCCAGGGCTGCTGCTCCTCCTCGCCCGGGCACCCTCACCTGGACACAGGAGAAAGTCTTGGCGTGGTGGCTGTGTCTCTCTGGGTGCGCGTCGGTGTCAGAGAGGAAGGACGGTGGGCAGGAGAGGAGCTCGCCTTGATTTGGAGGAGAGGGGTGAACATGGGAAGCTGCCCTGTACCGAGTCCGGCCATTGGTCCAGCTAGCTCAGGATTGCCTTCACAGACTGGCAGCAGCTTCTCCAAGGGCTCTTGCTGCTTAGCCACTGATTTAGGAGACTTAGGCCTGTGCAGCAGGGCAGGGGCTATCCCATAGGACACCCCTGGATCTAGTGGGGAAAGGTTCTTGGGTTTGGACGGAGGTTCCTCCTTGGAGGTCCCCACCAACTCAAGACCTTTCAGGGTGATCGAGGGCGGTTTGCCTTGATGGAACCTCCAGGCCCTCCGGAGGCAGCTCCCCTCTCAGTGCCCGCCACTGCTAGGTGGCAACCGCAACAGGAACTCGGGCGCTGCTTGTGGGCTCCCACGAGGCTGCTGTGGGCTTTGGGCTGACCTAGCAGGGCTGCTCTTCCCTTCCGACGTGAATAGAGAGGAGGGTTTCTCTCCATTCCTCATAATGGAGCCCCTGGTGGCGCAGTGGTAAAACTGCCGCCCTGTAACCAGAAGGTTGCAAGTTCGATCCTGACCAGGGGCTCAAGGTTGACTCAGCCTTCCGAGGTTGGTAAAATGAGTACCCAGAATGTTGGGGGCAATATACTAAATCATTGTAAACCGCTTAGAGAGCTCCGGCTATAGAGTGGTATATAAATGTAAGTGCTATTGCTATAATCCGTAAACTTGGGCTTAGCCAACGAAACAGACGGATTGGAGATTCAGGACAGACAAAGGGAGTCATCCTGCTTCACACACACAGCAGACTTAACCAGGCAGTGGCGGCGGGAGGGGCGGATTCACTGCTAGACGGTTTGGTGGTTGCCCCTGGTTTGACAGTTTCAAAGGGTGACTGTACAAAACTGATGGAGGAGGAAGAGGAGGAGGAGAGGTCTATCGATGGCTAGCAGCTGTGTGCCTTCTGTAGAGCCTCCAGGCTCAGAGGCAGTGTACCTCGGAATGCCAGTTGCTGGGAAGCGGCATTAGTCGGGAGGGGCTGTTGTCTCCACGCCCTGCGCCTTGTGGACTTCCTAGGCATCTGGTTGGCCTCCGGCGGGGGGGGGGGGAGCCAGAGGGGTGCAGGGGTAGGCGTGGGCTCAGCTTGGTCGGATCCAGCATGCAGGGCCCTTCTTATGGAACGTGGGTCGAATGGATGCCAGCAAAATGTTGCAAATGACTGCTGTATATTTCACCCTCATTTATTGCCAAGTTTAGAGTTTGGATCTAATGTTTCCAGGAGTTCAAACAAAAGTTTGGTGTGCAAGAAAAAGTTGGAGCGGAGAACATGAACTGCCCCCTTTGCTCAGGGTCTGTCCTGCTTTGCACTTGGATGGGTCACTACGTGTGAGCACTGACTAGAAGGAGCAATTCCCAGAGGGATTGGGGCCCAAGTTCAGTGGCAGAGCATCTGCTTGCAGACAGAAGGTCCAGGGAGGGCCGCCGGGAGAGACTCCTGCCGGAAACCTGGGAGGGCTTCTGCCAGTCAGAGCAGAGAGTCCTGAGCTAGATGGACCAAGAGCCTGACTCTGTATGAGGCAGCTCCCTGGATCGCCATGCATGCCCCATGCTGGAGACTCAGTTTGAATGGAACTGAATCTTGCCCCGCAGTCTTAGGCTTCGGATTGGGAGGGGATCCCTTGCAGCTGAAAGTGTCCTTCCAGCTGCCATGAGCAGTGGTGTCCTGGAGGGGCAGCGTATGAATATTTCAAATAAAATAAATAAATGTGCTGGAGAACTTGCTGCCCCCCCCGCCCCTTTGCATCTGGGCACAGGCAATGAATGATGTGCCTCTTGGCAGATTGTGAGCGTTGGGCGGCTTTGGTGAGGGGGAAAGGGAAGGTGTGTCTCGTGTATGGGCTTGCTCTGGAAGACCTTTGAGGGCGGATTTGCACTCGGGCCCGGTTTCTACACAATGAATGTGATCTGGTGTTACTGCTGGGAGCGGTGAGTGTGTGATGCTTGATGTTGCAGCCCCTATAAGGCAGGGGGGCTCTCAAATATGAGATATATTGTTGGACTGCAACTCCCTTAATTTTTGGCCATTTGTGGCTGGGGATGATGGGAGTTGTAGTTGAGCAATATCTGGGAGCCCAGGTGTGAGAATTCTTGCCCTAAAGCAGGACTGCACACCTCCAGCTGTTGTGGGACTACAACTCCCATCATCCTGACTATTGACCACTAAGGCTGGAGATGCTGAGAGTTGTCGTCTGACAGCGGGAGGGCTGAAGTGGTACAGCCCTGCCCATAAGTACCGTAATGCATTAAACATTGTGATCTTGGTTTTAACCAGAAACTTTTAAAAAACAAACAGTTGAATCACATGTATGGCTTGTACTAGGAGTAGCTGAAAAAAGACAGTAGATACCAGCTAACTATTAATGGGCCGGATTCATTGGTCCTAAACTGCTGTGCTCTTATTGTGCGAGAAAGTATGACGGAGACAGATTTTTTTGGCTGATGATTTTCTCCCCTGCAGCTGTGCTTTGTTTTCACGGGGTGGGGGAAAGACCCATTATATGCTAAAGTAACTCTCTAAAAGAATTTGACCCATACCCATGGAACAAAAATCAATGCCGAAGTGCCGCAAAGGATTGAAAGTGACTTTGCATAGCAAAAAGTGTGGTAGAAATGATTAATGAGCCTGAGTAACTGCAGTGGAATCAGAAGTGTGGAAGGGTGCCTTGAAGGACATCTAGTCTAACCCTTTGTCCCAAGGCTATCCACACATTGCTCTCCACATAACTCTAGCCCAAGAGAGAGGAAAAAAAATAAGCAGGAGGAATTAAAGGACCTTTTGAGCTGCAGGGACTCGAAGCAAGTTTTTTTCTGTATGTGATGTTGGGAGCTGCATAGGATTGGTTGATTGCCTTCAGTTCTGTAGCTGAATCATGGTGTGGAGTTGTATTTAAGAACAAGACCTCCGCCACCTTTGTATAGCACTGAGGATGATGTCTTACATTGAAACGTTTTTTGCTATTTTGCTACATCTGAGGTTTAGTTTTTAAGTCTTCAAACTTTTGAATGTCTTTAAACTTTTAACTTTCAATTGGACATTAAAGAAGGTTATTGAAAAAAGCCTCAAAGCAAGTAAGCCAATCCCCACCCTCCCTGATTCCTAACGTTTGTGTAGCACAGTGTACATTTTCAGTGTGTTTTAGAAATATTAGATGTGAGCGAGGATGAAAGGCCCAGCGACCAATGACCTCTCCACCTAAGCAAAACAAATCTACCCGGTGGGTAGCCACTTCTTGTTGACCGGATGCCATCAGCGTGCATGGCACCTCCCAGACCTCCATAGGGCAGCATAGACGGGTCTCGGCTCCCAAGGAATTGACAGTCTAAAATAGTCAATGGGGAAATGACAGAGGGAGGGGAGCAGGGGCACAGCGAGGCCCCCGGACGGCCAGGGACAAAGTGGGTGCATACCCCAAGCCATGGCCCATGCCTCTGACATCAGACTCAAGGAGCAGGGCAACCAACATCTCCCCCCCTCTGCCGCCACTGCCCGTTTCTTATCTTTGCCCCCGTGACAGTGGTGGGCATTGTGGCTGGGCGGGGCCTCTCTGACTGGTCAGTGTACCCCTCCCCTCTTTCTTGCTGGCCAGCCGAACTGTACGCCTGTGCAGTTTGACTATGGATGCCACTGGCCCGTGACGTCACGGGTGCGCAGTTTGGCTGGCCGGCGAGTGAGAGGGAGGCATGCCGGCTGACCAGAGAGGCCCGGCCACAGCGCCTGCCACCACAGGGGGGCAAAGATACGAAGGGGCAGCAGGGGAGGGGAGGGGAGGGGAGGGGAGGGGGGGCGGGGCGGCCTGCTTGGGGGCCCCCTGACTCTCTGGGCCCAGGGACATTTGTCCCTGCTTGTGCAACAGACACCCATGGAGGGGAGATGTTGACGTGGGCAAAGGCCATGTGGAAAAGGTGGCTTTTGAGGAAAGCCTCGAAGGAGGGCAATATCGCCACACACAGAGGCACACTCCGGGAAGGAGCTGCATGCCTGCCAGATAGTGTGGTGCTGTGGACAGAGCATCATAGCGTTGATCCAGGTCCAAATCCCTGTTCAGCTATAAAGCTCACTGGGTGATTCTGGCCCAGTCACTTGTCTCTCAGCTGACCTACCTCATAGGGTTGTTGTGAGGATAAAAGCAGCCATGTGCACAGCTCTTGAGGCCCACACTCCCACCACACAATGCAAAGTACTCATTAAGGCAAGAGTTCTCAAGCTTGGGTCCCCAGATGTTGCTGGACTACAACTCCTATCATCCCCGCCACACTTTGAGGACCCCCCCCCACCTGCCATAACTAATATTATGTGTGACTACAATAATGGCACACTTTCCCTCTGTTTATCCCTGCCTCCGTCTCCCTCCCCCTCCGTGGTTGCCCTTGTGTTATTTCTAGATTGTAATTGTATGCTCCTCAGGGCAGGGGCCCATCCTCATTCTCTGTAAAGTGTCGTGCTGCATAAATAAAAAAAATAAATTGTAAGAGCCCATGCAAAGCACTTGGGGGAAGCTAGATCTGAATAAGAGGTATAATAAAATGGGTTCATGATGGTCAGCCCCGGCTCCCTGCCACACAGCCCCAGGGCTGCTGATCTTGAAGTGGAAAGATGGTGGGCTGGAACTGGAGTGGGTGCGGCAGTGGCGGGGGTGGTGGTGGTAGTGTTGGAAAGCCGGTGGGAGGAACGGAGAGCGGTTTCTGGTGGGCTTGAGGCTGAAGCTGGAGCAACTGTGGTGTGTGTGTTAATCTAAACCCACACCTGTTTAAACGAAACCTGGGGGGTGGGGGAGGTTTGACTTTTGCTTCCTAGCATAGGAACATAGGAAACTGCAATATACTGAGTCAGACCCTTGGTCTATCTAGCTCAGTATTGTCTACACAGACTGGCAGCGGCTTCTCCAAGGTTGCAGGCAGGAGTCTCTCACAGCCCTATCTTGGAGATGCCTCCAGGGAGGGAACTTGGAACCTTCTGCTCTTCCCAGAGTGGCTCCATCCCCTGAGGGGAGTATCTTGCAACTGCGTCAAATATATATATATGTATAAAAGATGTCTGGTGGGGTGGAAGGAAGGAAATCTCTGTTGGCTGGGGAAAAGATTGCTCAAGCTGTGCACAGATGATTCCTCATTTGGTGTCCCTGGGGCTCTTCTCCTTTCTGCTCAGGGCATGCTGCAAGTGTAAATTGGTGCTTTTGGCCCTTGGGGAGTCGCCCATCCTCAATGAAGTCCCCCCCATCTTGCTTGCTGAATCTCATGGGCACCTGCATGAAGGTACTTCCCTTCCTCTCCTCCCGGATCAATGAGATGAGGCTAGAAGGGCAGCTTTGAACAAGAGGATCTAGCCACAGTGCCCTCTGAGTAGGCCTCCCACCCTGTTTCCTGCTGATTCTGGCCATCTAGGTAGCCACCAACACCTTGCCAAGGGGGACTGGTGCCGGGGGGGCCCCTCCTACTTTTGGTTGCTCATGGGGTGCACGTCGAACCCGGGGCTTGCCACTGACCCTACCAAGAAAGGAGCCGGGCCTCTTCTGATCTGCAGAGCTTGAGGCTCGGCATGACTGCTGAGGGTGAGGCCCTGCCCTCTCCCCCCAGTGGGTTGCCATCTGGTTTGGGTGCCTTCCCACCAGTGTGGACGTCCTGCTGGAGTGAATGGGCCTCAGTGCTGCGGTGAAGGGCTTTTTGCAAGCCTAGGTTTTTGCTGCCACCCGCTTGCCCATTTCAGGTATCTGGCAATTGTGTGTGTGTGTGTGTGTGTGTGTGTGTGTGTGTGTGTGTGTGTGTGTATGGGGGAATATCTCCAGCCATCCATTCCCAGCCTTCATGGGTGGGGGTTATAAATGTTGATACCATTTTTGGTACACGACCAGTGGCTTACCTAGCAGAAGGAATGATCAGATGATTCCCAGCCCCAGAAACAATCATGGTGGTCTAAAAAGAAACACACACCAAGGAGACACCAGCAACAGTAGGGATCATTGCTTCTCCCCCCCACCCCATGTAAGAAACCACTTGAAAAAGTCCCTTTCGGCCTAGTTCGCAGGAGTGATTCTCCAGTTGAGCCCAGAGCCTGAAGATGCTTCCCTATTCCAAAGAGGCTCATAATCTAAGCCGAGAAATACCACTATCAGCAGCCACTTTCCCTGCTATATATGAGAGAGCCCCCTCCCACTTTAAAAGAGGCCTCTTTACCCAGTTAGTAGGCTCATCTGATTATCCAAACAGAGAACAGCAGCATATACGCCAGTTGGATGAACCTGTGGTAGTTTGGAAGAGGGACAGGAAGCACAGTCCTGAACCTGCCCCCTCCACATGTTTTCTGAATTCCTGAGAAGAAGAGTTCCTTCTCGGAGCATCCTTCTGTCTCCTCCTACCCCCACTGAAAGTTGTTTTCAGTGCTTTTCAAGTTGGGTTACCCACGTCTGCTTCTGCTGTTGCCATCTAGGTACAGATAAGGACTTGGTCTCCTTTTTCCAAGAAAGAAAAAAGAGGATGGAGGCCCCTTCCCCTTACTTTCTCTTTCTACCACATCCACCCACAATTACTCTTTTTCTTGAGTTCATTTCCACAAAAACACCTTCCACAGGAGGGTGAAACCCCCCCCCCACAAAGGAGAAGTGTCTTTTAGCAGGGTTTGGGGGATGAAGGAACTCTTAATTTCAGTTCCTGCTTTGCTCTCCTCTTCCCTTTTGCAGTCTTGAAGTTGACTTTCCATGCTTTGTTTTTGCCTTTTGTAAAATAGGCCTAATCATCTCCTTTCACTTTCAAAGGGTTAAATAATTCTGGGCAAGGGACAGAGAAGCTGTCTGTATCTTAAGAAGGACATCGTAGAACTGGATACGGGGCAGAAGAGGGCAACCGAGATGATCGGGGCCTGGAGCACCTTCCTAATGGGGCAAGGTTTTGTTTGTAAACCACCCTGGACCAAATTGGGAGGGGCAGTATAAAAATGCAATAAATAAATAATAAATAATAATAATACAACACCTGGGGCTTTTTAGTTTAGAAAAAAAGATGACTGTGGGGAGACAAGGGAGAGGTTAATACAATTTTGTATGGAGCAGAAAGAGTGGACAGAGAGAACTCTTTCTCCATCTCTCACAACGCTAGGGGGTTGTCCTGTGAAACTGATAGCCTGGAAATTTAGGAACAACAAAAGGAAGTATTTTTTCACATAGAGTATAATCTATGGAATTCTCTGCCATGGGATGTGGTAATGGCTGCTAGCTTGTATGCCTTTAAGAGGTAAAGGTAAAGTGTGCCGTCAAGCCGATTTCAACTCTTGGCACCCACAGAGCCTGTGGTTGTCTTTGGTAGAATACAAGAGGGGTTGACCATTGTCTCCTCCCCCATAGTATGAGATGACGCCTTTCAGCATCTTCCTGTATCACTGCTGCCAGATATAGTACCAGCCGGGATTCGAACTGGCAACCTTCTGCTTGTTAGTCAAGCATTTCCCTGCTGCAGGCTTGGGCAAATTCATGGAGGACAGCTCTGTCAGTGGCTGCTCTTCTGGTGGCTATTGGCCACCTCCAGCCTCAGAGGCACATTGCTCTCAATCCCAGTTGCAGGGGAGTAACAGCAGGAGGGAGGACATGCCCTCAGCTCTTGCCTGTGGGCTTCCCAGAAGCATCTGGTGGGCCACTGTGTGAAACAGGATGCTGGACTAGATGGGCCTCCTTGGGCCTGATCCAGCAGGGCTGTTCTTATGTATGCTGCGATTCTGTCTCAGGCCCTCCACTAATTGGTGATTTTGTTTGCTCTCAGGACTTTCGCCACAGGGGGAGTTGGTCACCCCACGCTGGATTTCGGGAGGGCGGAGCAAGCGAGCAGCTGGAACAGCAGAAAAGGTGGGTGTGGCCCTTTTCCAGGTGGGTGTGGCTGGTGCATTATTTGTAACAAGTGAATTTTGGCCCGTTGAATAACGGGCGCTAGTAACGGCGCTCCTGGCCCCCCGCCGCCATTCCCCCTCCCTCCGCCATTCCCCCCTACCTTTAAGGGCCAAATCGGCCCAGGCACTTGCCCCCTCCAGGCCGGGGAGACGGAGACCCGGGGGCGGAGCGGAGGCCATGTAACTTTTTAAAAAAAATTTACTCCCGCGGCCGCCGCCGACCGCCCACCCTCCCTCCCAGCTGCCGAGTCCCCCTTACCCTGGCCGACTGCTGTCGGCCGAAGACAGCCCTTAATTTAAGAGGCAGAGAGGAGCTCGCAAGCAGAGCTCCTCTCTGTGCAAAGCCTCTTGCCGAACTGCCGCTTTGGGCGCTAGACGCAAGCGCCCAAAGCGGCAGTTCGGCAAGAGGCTTTGCACAGAGAGGAGCTCTGCTTGCGAGCTCCTCTCTGCCTCTTAAATTAAGGGCTGTCTTCGGCCGACAGCAGTCGGCTAGGGTAAGGGGGACTCGGCAGCTGGGAGGGAGGGTGGGCGGTTGGCGGCGGCCGCGGGAGTAAATTTTTTGTTAAGGTTACATGGCCTCCGCTCCGCCCCCGGCCTCCATCTATTTTGGCCGAGGCGGCGGCTCTGCCGCCGCCTTGGTCACTTTCCCGCCGCCTCCTCTCCAGCTTCTTCGGGGCGGCTGCTTCTGGCCGCCCAAGATGGCTGCCGGGTGCCGGCGAGCGTGTCTCCCTTGCCCTGTTCTGCGCCTGCGCTTCGCGCAGGCGCAGAACAGGGCAGGGAGGCACGGACACACGCTTGGTGTCCATCCACGGATGGACACCAAGCGTTTTATTAGAGAGGATTGTTTAGAATCCTGACCATTTCCCATTTTTCTTTTTTCCTTGCAAGGATAGAACATAGCATTTTTCGAATGTACTATGTATGCTGCTACCATCTACATGAGCTCCAAGGATTCTTTGGGCTAAAAATATCTAGAGTAGTTGTGAATTTGAGTCATGGCAGATGAGGGGAAATTGCTCCCCAATTTCAAATGGGAAGACATCATTTATCTTGGGATGTTATGGTGGCTGTCATCCTAATGCAGGGGCAGGCAGACCTGGTCCTCCAGCTGTAGTTGAACTCTCATCAGCCCCAGCCACCATTTATTGGCTGATGGGAATTGTAGTTCAACAACAGCTGGAGGGGCAGGTTTGACCAGCCCTGTCCTCATGGGACACTTTCTCAACAAAGAGAGGGATATGAATACAACGAATATTTATATACCACTTTTCAGCAAAAAGTTCCCAAAGCAGTTTAAAAGTTGCGCCGTCGAGTCGGTGTCGACTCCTGGCACCCACAGAATCCTGTGGTGGTCTTTGGTAGAATACAGGAGGGGTTGACCATTGCCATCTCCCACACAGTATGAGATGATGCCTTTCAGCTTCTTCCTATATCGCTGCTGCCCAATGGAGGTGTTTCCCATATTCTGGAAAAGCCACTTTTGCAGGCTAGTTAATTTCCCCCCTTTTTTCCTTGCATCTTTTGAAAATGGGGACAGCTGTCCTTGCAGTTTACTTTTAAATCAAGGATACTGACCTACATTCTGTTGTGTTTTCTAAACAGTTGATTATTTTGGGAAACAAACCAGCGGAGATTCGAACCAGTAACCTCTTGCTTGCTAGGCAAGTCATTTCCCCGCTGCACCATTAGGTGGGTTCTGGTCTTGTGGTAGCAAGCATGAATTGTCCTCTAAGCAGGATCAGCCCTGGTTTGCATTTGAATGGGAGACTGTAGGATATTCCTCTTGGGGGATGGCGCTGCTCTGGGAGGAGCACCTGCCTGCTTGCATGCAGAAGGTTCCAAGTTCCCTCCCTGGCAGCATCTCCAGACAGGCCTGAGAGAGACTCCTGCCTGCAACCTCAGAGAAGCCACTACCAGTCTTTGTAAACAATGCTGAGTTAGATGGACCAATGGCCTGGTTTGGTATAAGGCAACTTCCTCTGTTCCTAAACAAATGTTACTATGTTCCTAAACAAAATTTTATTGCGCAAGAAGATCAAGGCAATGTATAAAGTGATGAGGCTCTCTGATGTTGCCCAATCTCTAGTGGAAGAACTCTGTGACATAGGCAAGGTTATGCAATGAGTGTTACGCAACTTGTCAACATCTTCTGCTAGTCGGGATCTCAGCCAATGCTTGCTAGATCTCATGAGGCTTGGAGCTGGAGACTTGAGAAGGTGGAGCCTGGGAGGTAAGCATGGTATACCGGCGGCTAGGTCAGAGGGTGGCGCCTAGTGGGGTGGGCCTTGGTGGGGATGGAGGATTTATTTAGTTGTGTTTTACCTGTGTGTGCTGCCTTTTGTCCTCTGATCCCAGGCAGGCACCTGGCAGGTTAGGAGAAGAGCTTGGTTATGCCCGGGGCTTAGGAGTGGAGCCGGACAGGGAAGAAGAACTAGTAGCAAAAGCTCTCATCAAGCCCAACTGGTCGTAAGCCAGGTCCCTCCAGTTTTTCCTCTAACAGGGATTCCCAGATGTTGTGGACTACAACTCCCAGAATCCCCAAGCAAAAGCTGTTGCAGCTGGGGATTCTGGGAGTTGTAGTCCACAACATCTGGGAATCCCTGTTAGAGGGAACACTGGTCCCCTCACTTGAGAAGTTACTCCTTCTCCCAGAAGGTACAGTTCTGAATCTTCAGCTTGGATGCTGCAGCCCAAATGCTGCCAGGATTTAAGCGTCTTCTGAACTTGCTCCATTTCAGCTCGAAAGACTCAACTGCACATGATGTCCAGTATGCCACTCTGGCCTGGCCGTTCTTAAACTTTTGTTGGTAAACAGCAGCTGGATCAGGGACCCCCAAGGACCAGAATCATGCCAGGGAACAAGAGGGCCATTGGACGGGGGGCGGGATCAAATGTGACTCAGTTGCCGTCTCACCTCCCACCCCAGGGCACCCAGTTGATGAATGAAGCACTTCCTGGCTGGGGGAGGGCAGCGAGCAGTGTGTCCATGCCCAGATGCCAGCTGTACTGAACATTTTGCCCCCCCGTAAAGCACCACCGCCCTAGATAGCCACCTAGAGTCTGAGCTGGCCCCAGCTGCATCCACCAAGCCCAGCCAAGCAGGGAAGGGGTGCTCTGTAGTTTGGAAAGGGGGACTGTTTGGGCCTGTGAGCCAGACAGCTGTTAGCCTTTGCTTGTCAGGGCTGTTCCACCCTCCCACTGCAACTGGGAGTTTTCGGCCGCCTGGGGCTGGCTGTAGCATCTGCCGTTTGTAAGGGCCCTTTTGTTTGGCTGGGATTTCACACATTGCCAGGGGGTGTGGCGCCTCCGAAAGCAGCTGTGGCTGCAAGACAAATTTTATTCTGCACTGTGTAAAAGATGGAAGAACAATCCCTGCTGTTGTGTGTCGAGCATCGAGAGCATCAGGCGCTTGTAGGACACCCAGAGCAAGGCAGACTGTGCCCAGTGGGCTTGTTGGCTGATGGAGACGCAGAGCAGAAGGCCTGGCAATAAAACGGGGCTAATAACAGGAGAGGAGAGGAAGGCCAAGAACACTGAGATACTCTGGGGAGTCTCAAAGTGGCTTTTTAAAGGCAGAGAATCCGCTGAACGGATATTGATTGGGAAGGAATTCTGATCATAAGGAGCAATCGGAGGCCAAGCATGAAGCGTGAAACAGAGGAAAAAATGACGGGCAATAAAGAAAAGGAAAGACACACAATCCACAGTGGAGGAGGATAGGAACATAGGAAGCTGCCTGCTACTGAGTCAGACCCTTGGTCCATCTGGCTCAGCCTTGTCTACCCAGACTGGCAGCGGCTTCTCCACAGTTGCAGGCAGGAGCCTCAGCCCTATCTGAGACTCCTGAGATGCCAGGGAGGGAACTTGGAACCTCCTGCATGCAAGCAGGCAGGTGCTCTTCTCAGGTGCTCTTCCCATCCCCTGAGGGGAATATTTAATAGTGCTCACACATGTAGTCTCCCATTCAAATGCAGACCAGGGTGGACCCTGCTTAGCAAAGGGGACTATTCAGGCTTGATACTAGGGATGTGCAAACAGGTTCAAAAGTTTGGGTGTCGAACCAACCCCTGTTTGGTCCGACCCCGGACCTTACCCCCTTGGCCCGTTCGGTGGGTTCGTGATTTTATTTTTATTTTTATTTTTTAAACTTAGTCCCTCCGGGGTTTTTTTTTTTTTTGGTAGGTGGCAGGGTGTGTATGTGTGTGTCCATGGAGGTTTCCCCTCCCCCTACTGGCCTCCATAACCGTCCTGTTAAGCCGTTCTTCGGCCCGTTCGTTCCTTCCCCCAACAGCACAGTGGCCATTTGGGAGGCTGCCTTGCCTGCGGAGTGGGCCTCTGCGTGGCCTGGCATGACCCAAAGAATGGCCGCACAGGCCGATTTTGGATGGATGGGAGGCCGGCGGGGGGGAAGGGGGAACCTCTGTTGACCCCCTGCTACTGCCTCTGAAACTCACCCCTCGTAGGGAGTAAGTTTTTGTTTTATTTTAATTTTTCCTCACGAACCCCCAAACTGAACCAGGGTTTTGAGGGAGTGCCATACCGAGCTGGCCCGGTCTGGTCAAACCGGACCACCCAGTTCCATGCACACCCCGACTTGATACTATAAGACCAGCTGAACATAAGATATATGAAAGAGATGATCGGTTTACTAGCAGAACACCTGTAGTTACAATGCATGCATGGTGTGTGTGTGTGTGTGTGTGTGTGTGTTGGGGGGGAATAATGTAATAGACAGAATGCTGAACTTGGCTCACAGAGACCTGGGTTCCAATCCTGGCCAGTCATGAAACTCGCTTGCTGACCATGAGGCAATCACTGTTTCTCAGCATAGCCTACTTCACAGTGTTGTTGTCGAGGGGGGAAAAGGGCAGGTGTGACAACACCAAGGATGCCCCCTCTGAGTTCCTTTGAGGCAGGGATAGGCAGGTTTGGTGCCCCAACGACAACTCCCACAACCCCCAGCCCCGGTTTAGGGGAGTTCAACAACCGCTGGAGAGCCCAGGTGGCCTCCCCCTGCTTTAAGGCCAGGGGTTCTCCAGTTTGGGTCCCCAGCTGTGATTGGACTAGAAGGCCCCGTGGGCTTTGGCTTTGGGGGACCCCTGCCTTAAAGGAAGAGGAGTGGGACAAAAATGCCATCAATAAACCAGCCCACTCTCTCCTCCTCCCAAGCGCTGGTTTCTGTTGTTTCCTTCGTGAGTAACAGCGGTTTGTTCCTGGGGGTGGCAGGGAAAGGAGGGTGCCCTGGCAACACACCCACACGGCAGCCAGGCAGCCGAGCTTTCTGTCAGAGGCAGGCAGAGGTGGGTGGTATTCTTTTGCACTCTGCCTGCATGGGGGCCTCTTAAGGCACCAGGTTAGGGCCAAACCGAAGTGGCTCAGCGGAAATGCTTGATTAACAAGCAGAACGTCGCCGGTTTAAATCTCTGCTGATACTATATCAGGCAGCAGCGATCTAGGAAGATGCTGAAAGGCATAATCTCATACTGCGCGGGAGGAGGCCATGGTCAACCCCTCCTGTATTCTACCAAAGACAACCACAGGGCTCTGTGGGCGCCAGGAATCGACACCGACTCAACAGCACACTTTGCTTTACCTTAAGCAACTTGCCAGGTTTAGCTCTGGACCACCTTTTAACGAAGCCAATTGTGGTGCCTGTGGGAAAGCAAAAGGCACATGCTCAGGAGCGCTGTTGCCCAAGTGCCAGGACTCGGAGGAGGAGAGCTGGTCTTGCAGTAGTGAGCAGGAATGGTCCCCTTTGCTAACCAGGGTCCACCTTGGTTTGCATTTGGATGGGAGACTACACACCTGAGCACTGTAAGAGATTTCCCTTTGGGGATGGGCTGTTGCTCAGTGGTGGCGCATCTGCTTTGCATGCAGAAGGTCTCCAGTTCAGTTCCTGTTAGCATCTCCCAGTAGGGCTGGGAGACATTCCTGCCTAAAATATCGAAGAGCTGCTGCCAGTCAGTGTAGACAATACTGAGCTAGGGCGCTTTCCAGATGAGACCCTGCAGACCGCGTCATGACGAATCTCTGAAGTGTGCTTCCACACTTCCTGTGTTGTGACACCGCAGTCGCTACGTGGAAAGCAGGGTGTCGTTCACATTTCCGATGCCTTGTTGCGAATTTAATCGCTGCGATATAGTGCTATGACATTGTGTATCTGGCGTAGAAAAGTTGCTGTTTTTTCTGGGTGGTTAGTTTCCTTGAGACTGTTCCCCCTGCTGTTTACGTTTCAAATGCGATTTGCCTGAACGGAAGCATTTTGCTGCTGTTGAGCAGCTAAGCTGGAAAGCACCTAGCTGGACCAAGGGGTTGCCACGGTATTATATGGCAACTTCCTATGACTGCTTAAATCAAAAGTTTGCAAATCTAATATAAGAAATAAGAAGAGTCTTCCTGGGCCAGACCAAAGATCCAGCGATTCAAGCATCCTGCTCCCAACAGTGGCCAGTCAAATACCTCTGCATGCTCATAAAAAGGGCAATTGTTCCTCCTGGCATTTCTTATTCAGAGGTAGACCCTCTCTGAACATGGAAGTTTAATTAGGGCAGCTAATAGCCCTACAATGTCTCATTGTCTTTTAAAGGAGACCAAATTATCAATCTTTCCAGTCCTTCTCCCCCGCCTTGGCCACGGACAGTTTTAATCACTAGTTATAGATACCTTTTGTGTGCCTGAGAAAGACCAACCCATTCATTTGGTGTTGATTGTATTGGATCGCTCTGTTTGCCATGAGCTTCAGTAATAACAGAGAGTGAGTTGGTCAAAGCCAGAGGAAAGGAGTCCCATTTCTGCTGCTATATATAGGGCCCAGAGCACTTTTGGCCGGGGAATGCAGA
The DNA here is from genome assembly GCF_027244095.1 of Hemicordylus capensis. Classification (NCBI taxonomy): domain Eukaryota; kingdom Metazoa; phylum Chordata; class Lepidosauria; order Squamata; family Cordylidae; genus Hemicordylus; species Hemicordylus capensis. The sequence goes on from NC_069661.1 coordinate 4,981,870, forward strand.
GCTGCTCCAGAGTTTATTTTTATTCCCCCCCTCCAGTTGTATCCTGGTGCCCAGCATTCCTTGGGCAGGCAGTGTGGAGGGTGCAGTTTCAGGGAGGGAACGAGGCTTCTTGCAGGCCGGCTAGTCGTATAGCCCCTGACCTCCCCGCCGTTACAAAAGAGGCAGGCTGCAAAACTCTCAGCCCCTCGGGGAATTTGCGAGGAAGGAGGGCCAGAATCCCTGGTTCATTTCCAGGAATCTGACCGGCCTCCACTGGATGGGAAACCTCCTCCTCTTGACTTCAGCAGGACCGTGGGAGGGGAGGGGTGGGTGGTGAATGTGTATGCCATGGTCTGAGGAGGGAGACCTTTGCACCATCCAGCCGGGGGCCATCTGCTCCAGCTGGCAGTGGCTCTCCGAGGTCGAGGGCAAGGCGAGGATCTTTCTCAGCCTTGAGATCTGTCGAAGCAAAGAGGCAGGGGCAGGGGCGTAGGAGGGCTGGCGCTTTGCTCGTTGTCTGGGAGACAGCAATGGGTGGTGCGCCCATGCCCCGTTGCCAGCCGTGGACCCGGCATGACACAGCAGAAGCACATGGATGTGATGCATCAGGAGCAGTGACATAGGGCACAGAGACGCTCTTTCCCAGTTGGCAGAGCGCCGGGCAGCACGGCGGGCAAGCCAGCACGGATACGCCATCTAGGCGGCGGAACGGGTGCTTCCTCTTCATGCTCTCTCTGAAAGGTAGCTCTGGTGTAACCTGTTTAAGGTCAGATCACCTCCGGGCTGTGACTTACTCGTGGGAGTCCAATGGGGTGAAGTGTCTTTAAAAACCAAAACCAGAGCCCCAGAATTCTTAGAGCTATAAAAGAGCCCCCAGAGCCCATATGAATCCCCAGGTCCTGCTCACAGTGTTGTGAATCTCATTGACTGAGAGTCTGAGGTTGGGAGGGACCAGAAATGGGGCCTTTTTGGTTGTGGCCCCTTGGTTCTGGAATGCCTTAACAGAAACGCTTTGCCATGCTCCCTCCCTTAGGGTTTTTTAAAAAAAGATCTTAAAACTTACTTGTTTAGAGAGGTTTGTAAATGTGTTTTACTATAGCCTGAGCCACCTAATGGCGCAGCGGGGAAGTAACTTGCTTAGGGAGCAAGAGGTTGCCAGTTCGAATCCCCTCTGGTATGTTTCCCAGACTATGGGGAACTCCTGTATTGGGCAGCAGCTCTATAGGAAGATGCTGAAACGCATCATCATCATCTCATACTGCATGGGAGGTGGCCATGGCAAACCGCTCCTGCGTTCTACCAAGAGAAAACCACATGGCTCTGTGGTCTCCAGGAGTTGACACCTACCCGACCGCACAACTTTACTGTAGCCTGGTGGGTTTTTAATCTTCAGTTGGTGTGGATTGTTCTACATGGCGTGCTGTTTGTTTTGTGTTAAATTGTATATTGTAAGCTGCCCCGAGCAGTATTGTACTGGAGGGGAGGGATATAAATATTTTAAATAAATAAACATGCAACACTTCTGGGTTGCTCTCCAAAATCCCTCCCTTTGATTCCACCAACAAATCCTGCCTTGGCAGCTATCTGAGGACTGCAGATCAGGTCTTGGGGTGTGTAGAGTCTGATAGTAGGAGCAGATCAGCCCTCAGGTCCTCAGTTTCTCTGGCTAACATCTTGAGTAACCCAGCAGTTTCTTTTTCACATTTATATCCTGCTTTAAGTGGTGCAGCGGGGAAATGCTTGAATAAGAAGCAGAAGGTTGCTGGTTCGAATCCCCACTGGTACTATATCAGGCAGCAGTGATATAGGAAGATGCTGAAAGGCATCAACTCACACTGTGCAGGAGGAGGCAATGGTAAACCCCTCCTGTATTCTACCAAAGACAACCACAGGGCTCTGTGGGTGCCAGGAGTCGAAAGGGACTTGACCTTTTTCCTCCAAGCATCCCAGTGCAATTTGCATGATTATTTTCATCCTCACAACAACCCTGTGAGGCTGAGAGAGAAGTGACTGGCCCCAAGTCAGCCTGTGAATTTCATGGCTGAGTGGGGTTTTTAACTCCGGTCTCCCCAGTCCTAGTCTAACACTCTAACCACTAGACTATGCTGCAAGGGTGCTGTGCTAGCTACTGTGTTTAGCTGAATCCAAGATAAGGTTTCCCCCCAATTCTTTCCTGTTAAATATAGGGCAATCATTTTGAATGCAGGGTCCTCTTTCTTTTAGGTAAACACAAGTATAACCTGTATTTGACATCTGTCTTTTAAAGCAGAGAGTCTCAACGTTGGGTCTCCAGCTGTTATTGGACTTCAACTCCCATAATCCCCATCCCTAGTAGCCTTTAGTTGGGCATTATGGGAGTTGAAGTCCAATAGCATCTGGGGACCCAAAGTTGAGAATCCCTGTTTTAAAGTATCGGCTTAAATCTAGTCGCCTTCTATTCGGGTAAATACGGTAGGTGTGTTACGCTGGGAGCTTGCATTCCAGACTACTTCGGTGCTGGCACACACAACCTGTGGTGCATCTCCTGCTGGAGAACCCCTTTCTCCATCCATGGATACGTTTCAGTGAACATTTGTGCAAGAGTGCGGCATTGGGCATTTGCACAGCGATGCGATTTTTCCCCCTGTGCATGTGCAATTAAGTTGTGCAAGCACGCAGTTCATCTGGATGTCAGCCTTTGCCAGCTCCCGGGAACAGATTCCTTCCTGGAGGCATTCTGCAGGGCTGAGTGTGTGCCTCCTGTTTCCTGTCTCTCCCCCCTCCTGCCTTCACATCGCTGGTAACCCTGTTGCTAGCCGTTACCTTTCGGACTGGAGGAAGCTGATGCAGCACTCCGATTAGCTGGCCCTGAGTCATCTGAGGATCCGGGCCTGCCTGGCAGTTAGAGCCGCAGGCCAGACAGCCTCGCGTCGCCATGACAACGAGCATCCTGAGCAGGCCTGGGGAACAGATTGCCTCGGAGCTGGGCCCTGCCGTGGATCAAGGGCTGCCACCCCCACCTCCATAGTGTTTCCCAAGCCAGATATATAGACACACAAAGCAGGGTGGATAGGAAGTAATGGTCTGAAGGAAACAGCAGCTGTTCTTCAGAGCTGCCACAAAAACGAATAAACAGTCTCACCATCACCGCCACACCTGTGCGATTGTGGGCAGGGCAGGATGTGAGATGGGCAATTTTAAAGTGAAGTTTGCATTTCCTGGCAGTTTTCATCAGGAGGGCCATGAGCTGGCCTTCCTTCCCTTGTTGAGGCTTCATGAGCAAAAAGTGAAAAGCAGAAGCACAGAAGAGCTGACCTATAGGCCAGCCTCACTCACTTATATTTATATCCCACTCCTCCTCCCGGGAGCCCAGAGAGCCATACGTGCTCATGTTGATCCTCACAACAACCCTGTGAGGTCAGTTGGGCTGAGAGAGAAGTGACTGGCCCAGAGTTTCACAGCTGAACGGAGACTTGAACTCAGGTCTTCCTGGCCCTAGTCCAGCACTCTAACTACTACACCATGCTGACTCTTTGGCAAGTTACTTAAAAGCATTGTATCCGTGTCTTGCGCCACAGGAAAGAGCACTCCAGCCAAGAGACAAAGGCAGTTCACATGATCGTCATTTGGGTAGCACTAGGACCCTGTCTTTATTTGGGAGCTGCATGTGCTCCTGTTTTTTGATCTGTGCTAAGCCCCCACCTCAGTAGGATGAGCAGGCCCTACCCAGATTCTATCCTCAGCTTTGGAATGAGGTAGCAGGAAGAACCGTCCTCCCCAGCTGGGACTTTGCTCATGATCAAGCTCCCTATTGCTGACCTTGTTTTTAACTCGCACATGATCGGTAAACGTGAACTTCCCTACTGTTTGTGTGCACTGGTGTCTCCACATGTGGCCCCCATGATTTGAACATAGGAAGCTGCCGTATACTGAGTCAGACCCTTGGTCCATCTAGCCCAGTATTGTGTACCCAGACAGGCAGCGGCTTCTCCAAGGTTGCAGGCAGGAGTGTCTCTCAGCCCTCTCTTGGAGATGCTGCCAGGGAGGGAATTTGGAATCTTCTGCTCTTCCCCGAGCGGCTTTGCATGAAAAAGTTGTTGCAGAAATTATGGCTAAATCCGAGGTAACCTGATTGAGGACTGGATTGTCCCACCCATGTGGTTAGGAAGGGAATTTGCCGGGAGTGTGCCCACTGGGATGCCCTCCGCAGATGTTCCGAGACCCTTCGGGGACATCCCTGTGTCGCAGGTGGGGGCTATTCATTCAGCCCCTTTGCACTTGTATTTGGAGCACCTGTAAACTGGCCATGTGGATGAACAGCTGTGCTGCAAGTGATAAAGAGACGTCTACACTTTCGGTGTGTCTCTTTCCAAATCACTGGGACAGGGATGGTATTGTCTGAATTGGCCCTAAGTGGTCTATACATGAGCCCAATTCAGACATCATGCTGTATGAGTGTACAGATGTTTGTGTGAATGACTGTACCTATGCTGAGCATAACATGTGAATGCTGGTATCTGTGTACACTGTATACTTGTTATACGAGTGGTGAACATAACGTGTGAATGGGCCTGTGGTGCATCTTGGTCAGGTGAATAATGCAGCCAATAGCTGCATCATGGGATAACCAAGTTGGTTTTAGGGCTTCTGAACATTGTTTGCCCATCTGAATACATCTTGCACTCATTTTACAAGACTGGGCTGAGCTTGTGCTGAGAAAAAAATGACAATCTTTCCTTTGTTTCTTTGCTTTGAGTAGGGGAGTATGGCAGAGAGTGCCTTGCTCTACCCAGCTGCTTTGGTCCAGGGGACACGGGTGGAACCTCGGAGCAATCCATGCTGTTCTTTGCAACAGCTGCTGAGTCTTGCAAAGCTAACTTTGTGTTCAGCAGTTACCAGTGAGAGGCCAACCGCACAGCAGGCAGTGATCTTCATATGAGAAAGCCTCAACAAACTATTGGTGTAGAAAGCAGGCTGTCTACAAACACGATCTCCTTCCTACAGTGGGTGCTGAGTTTCCTCTTGTGGGCAAGCTCTGTGCTTTGCTTTGTCTTCTTCATTATGCACTGTAGGCAGGTTGTACCTTATGTCTGACACATGTACAAACCTTATGCACGCTAAACATGTACAGATCTGAATGTAGCTACAATTGTTCATGCATCGTAAGTCTGGTCTTTTAACTTGTTTAAATTTATTAGTCTTAGTTTACATTGTATCTCTTTTATTAATGTTGTGAGCTGCCCTGAGCAGTAGTTTACTGGAGGGGCAGGCTAATAAATAAATATTCATTGCATGAACAATAGTACACGTCCTATCTAAGGGGATGTATTCCCAGGATCACTGTTAAAATACATGCATGTGCTGTCAGTCACACGAAAAGACGTACAACATAAGGTTTGAAAAGGGCTCTCGTTGCTTGCGAACATAATTTAGTTTTGAAGTAGAGCTGTATGCATCTATCCACCTAATGGTGCAGCAGGGAATTGGTTGCCAGTTTGAATCCCTGCTGGTATGTTTCCCAGACTATGGGAAACACCTATATCGGTCAGCAGCAATATAGGAAGATGCTGAAAGGCATCATCTCATACTGTGTGGGAGGAGGCAATGGTCAACCCCTCCTGTATTCTACCAGACAACCACAGGGCTCTGTGGTCGCCAGGAGTCGATACCGACTTGACAGCACACTTTACTTTTATGGATATATAGTGGACTCACCACTTGAGACGTCTACATCCCTAAGTAGCGTAAAGTATGGTTATACTTTATACATCTTATAAGTATGGTTTAGCTCTAAGTTTAGTAGTCAACATTGCCAGCCTTCTGATGGTAATATTCCCCCAGCACCCATTCCAATGCATTTTGGGTTTCATGAGTGTTTGTGCATTCAAGGACTTCTAATGAGGGTTGAAAGATCTCTAGGTAATAAGATCTGGCAAGAATGACAAACGAAAGATGGCAACTTGGGTGTGGAACACATCTGTGTAGGCCTAGCAGCACAACATAGAAACCACATCTTCTCAAACACCAACACTGAAATCTTTTGGTGCTTCTGTGGTTCTGATCAGTAGAAGGAGCGGAAAATAGCAAGGTTTGAGAACCACCACTCATGATCTTCAGGGAGTTAGGCACGGGCCACAACAAATCTTCTTCTTCGTAGCCAGCACTATATTTTGACACACAAGAAAAAAAGACCAGAAAATTGGTAATTAAGGCCCTTTCAATAGAAACGGAGAGTCACCCTAAGTGGCACAGCGGGGAAATGCTTGACTGACAAGCAGAAGGTTGCCAGTTTGAATCCCCACTGGTACTATATCGGGCAGCAGAGAACTAGGAAGATGCTGAAGTCATCACCCCTCTTGTATTCTACCAAAGAAAGACCACAGGGCTCTGTGGGCGCCAGGAGTCGAAATCGATTTGACAGCACACTATACCATTAATAGAAACTGACTTGGGGTAATTCAGAGCATCTATTCAAGGGGTAATTCCTTGCTAATTCCCAGGCCAGGATCCACGGAAGCAAAAAACGCAGATTTGAACCTGCCAAGAGGAAGGGTTTTAACCCAAAGGCACGAGCAGCCTGAAAAGGTTCAGTGGTGCTTTGAATGACCACACTGGGCACGCTGCTTGTGGCAACTGCATTTAATTTCCATAAATCACCACACATCAGGGGGGAAAATGCAATACAACCCTGGACTGCAGCAAACTGGCGATGTCCTCCTGATGCTCAGAAAAAAGAGTGTGAACAAAGAGTGGCAGTTCTAGAGGCAAAAAGGCTTGTTCACTCCATCACTTGAATCTAGGTTGAATGTGGGTTAGCAGCATTAGTGTGATTGCGTTAACCCGTGCCGAGGTGGGTATCTGGGGCCATAAGCCACCTCCACGTGGGTTCACACAATCACTTCAGCATTGGTAACCCATATTAAACCTAGATTCAAATGATTGTATGAACAAACCTACTGACTAGCATGGAAGCAACTGTAGAAAGGAGATCGGAGGAAGAATCTACACCTCCTGCATAGTCAAAAGGGCAAAGTGTGCAGGAAAGGTCTGATTTTCTTAAAATGGTTCCAAGTTCTCCAATTACTGGCAGAGGATAGTAATTCTTTCTTTGTTATCTCCAACTCTATATTTCCAACATGTCTCCATTACCTGGGCTGTGATTCAAGCTCTTTGCCTTGTTAGGCACTGGAAATTAGTTGGCTGTTCTTTGGAAGTGACTCAGGCTGTTGCTGGGGCAGGCTAGGTGGGTGGGGCCCTGTGAGGAGGGGTTTTGTAGAGTTGTGCCTGCCCTACTCACTCAGAGGCGATCGCCTTTAGTCTGGAGAAGGGAAGGTCCAGGCATGGTGAACCATGTGATGATGACTGATGTCTGGGCCTCAGGCAATGAGGTGGCTGAATATATATTTGGACCAGCAGCCGGATCTAATCGATCTGACCCACAGAATCAGGCGGGAAGATACAGTGAATTCCCAAGACTTTTGTTTGGAGTCAACACTTGTAGTTTGGCAATGAGCTGTGTATCTCTTAGAAGTACAGTGCACCCTGGGTAAATGCATAATTGGGGTGGGGGAGATATTGGCACCTGGAAGGCATTCTTGCTGTGGGTTTACCCAGAATGCACTGTGCATTTCTTGCCTATTAGTATTCCTTGCCTTTGCACAAACATTTTCTCTGCAGCCAGAGAAAAGGGCCAGACTAGATTAGGGTTGCCATATTCAAGCTCTCCAAAGCTGGGTGCCCCAATTTGCATAGTATGCAAATTAGCATGCATGCATTATGCATATTATTTATTGTTGGTTATTATTATTATATTATGCAAATTAGTTCACAGATAATTTGTGTGATACGAACATTAAGTGTTGCACTTTCCAGTTGACTTGTGTCTGCCCTGGATATTTGCCGGCAGTAGCAGCGTGGTGTAGTGGTTAGAGTGCTGGACTAGGACCGGGGAGACCCGAGTTCAAATCCCCATTCAGCCATGAAACTCGCTGGGTGACTCTGGGCCAGTCGCTTCTCTCTCAGCCTAGCCTACTTCACAGGGTTGTTGTGAGGAGAAACTTAAGTATGTAGTACACCGCTCTGGGCTCCTTGGAGGAAGCGTGGGATATAAGTGTAACAATAATAATAATAACCGACCCTTTCATGCTTGCTCTCTTTGTTGTTTTCTCTGACACGGGTCGCTGCGCAGGTGGGCATGCCTTTCGCGTGAGCGGGTGGGCAGACGCTCCCTGTTGCCTGCCCTCCTGGCCGCCACTGCTGTTTGCAGCGAGCTTTATAATGACATTGCTGTGTGACGCAGCAAGATTGTCATAGTCTGCCCACCTGCCCTCCTTGCTGCTGCTGCCTCCACCCACTGCTTTTACAAGGAGATGGCATGACGGCTCTCTGTCATTACATGACGGAGAGGCTCACCCTCCAAGCAGTGGGTGGAGGCGGCGGCCAAGAGGGTGAGCAGGTGGGCATTCTCCGCCACCCACCTGCCCTCCTTGCCGCTGCAATGGGTGGTTCTCTTGTCTGTGCCTGCCTGCAAGGCATGGGGTGCAGACCGTCACTGCCCCAGCCTGCTTGGCACCCGGGGCGACCATCTCATTCACCCAGCGGGCGGGCCAGCCCTGATGGCAACCCTGGTTCAGCAGATGAATTGTTGGAGAGCTGTGTCTGGATCCTTAGTTTCTCGCTCTCCAGCAGATTTTTTTTAAAACATCCAATCACCGATCTCTAACATCTCATTTAGTTGGGTCCTCAGACCGAGGAAGCGGTTTGGTTTTGCATGTGGAGTTGCCAGCTTCATTTCCTGGCCCTGCTAACACCGAGACATTAAATGGGTGGAAGCTTTTTCTGACCTGGAGAGAAGTGGGGGAGGAAGCATTTGCTACACTTCTCTGTTGAATTGCCATTAAAGGGATCAGGGACTTGCTTTGCCAACTGACCAGAAAATAAACCTGCTTTAAGCCACCTAATGGCGCAGCGGGGAAGCAACCTGCCTAGAGAGCAGGAGGCTGTTGGTTCGAATGCCCGCTGGTGTGCTTCCCAGAACATGGGAAGTAACTTGCCTAGAGAGCAAGAGGTTGCCGGTTCGAATCCCTGCCGATATGTTTCCCAGAACATGGAAAATTCCTATATCCGGCAGCAGCGCTATAGGAAGGTGCTGAAAGGCATAATCTCACACTGCACGGGAGGAGGCCATGGGAAACCCCTCTTGTGTTCTACCAAAGACAACCCCAGGGCTCTGTGGGCGCCAGGAGTCGACACCGATTTGATGACACAACCTTTCTTTTCCTTTGTGTTGCTAGAAAAGCAAGGGGCAGGCCCATTTCCCTTCTTCAGCCGCTGTGTTTTGCTCTGCACCTTAGGCGAATAAACAGCTTGTGCTGGACTTTGCACCAAGGCCCTGTTTAAAACAGGGGGCTGCATGCCCTGAGTGCTTCTGCTGCCCAGGCCTCATCTAGGTACCAGCCTTTTTAATGTGAAGAGTTGTCAGCCCCTAAAGGCCAGAAAAGGAGAGGGCAAAAGCAACCCTCTTTGCGTCTGCCGGCAGAGATTCTCAGAATGGCAAATGCAGTGCTCAAATGCAGAAGTGTCATTAGGGGGTGGCCCCCCAGTGAATTGCACCTCCCTCTTCCATGGCTTCTTCCAGAAAGGAAGGGCAGCCGTGGAGGCACCTGCACAAAGCAAGGGGGAGAGGGCTCCCGGCCTCCCCTGGCTCTCTGCGGCTTCCACCTTCAGTGTGCCTTCGAGTTGGTGTCAACTCCTGGCGCCCACAGAGCCCTGTCTTTGGTAGAGTACAGGAGGGGTTGACCATTGCCTCCTCCCACACAGTATGAGGTGATGCCTTTCAGTATCTTCCTATATCGCTGCTGCCCGATAGAGGTGTTTCCCCATAGTCTGGGGAACATACCAGCGGGGATTTGAACCGGCAACCTCTGGCTTGCTAGTCAAGCCATTTCCTCGCTGCACCATTAGGTGGCTTATGATGATATTAGAGAGACCTTAAAAAAACATAAAGTTATTCTTGGGCCAGGGTATGATGGAGTATAATGGCAACGCCCCTGCCAAAATGCTAAATGTTGTGATGTGTGATGGACGTGTGGCAGACAAAAGCCCTCTTGTGCTTCCCTCCTAAGTTTTAAGCAGATCTCTGCTTCCACTTCAGCAGGTCTCCAAATACCTTGTGAAGAAGTTAAAATGCTTTCTGTCAAATGTTTTTGCCTCTCTGGGACTTAGTTTTTCACGGTGGCGGGGAAAATCCCTGTTTCCCAGTGGTCTCTCCAGGTCATATTTCTGGGTGTGAGCCACAAGGATTCTGGGAAATCTCTACAGAGTGTGTGTGTGTGTGTGTGTGTGTGACACTGAGAGAGAAACTTTAAGAAAGTGCTTCCTCTTTGCATCTCGCCTCAAAGCTAGCTTGGCTCTCATGTTTGGGTTTGGCAATGTTTGTTGATTTCAGGGCCAGATTCCTCAAATTTGTGGGGCTTGGATAAGCATTTGGTAACTGCTTCCCCCACTGTCTTCCCGTGGTGTTGCCTCTGCAGCAATAACTTCAGGATGCTTGATGCAAGCTAAAATGCCATCCGTTGGGAATGGGTTAGGTTTTTGCAGCCAAATGGCTTCAAGGCAGAGTCCCCAGGGGTGGCGGGGGCGGGGCGGAGGGAGCGTTGGGGAGGGGTGCATGCAAAAAGGTCCCCCCCCCGCACCCAACCCTGCCCCAGGAATATGGGGCTGAGGCAGCTTGTAATAGAACTGTGATGGGAACAAGGTGGCGAACACAAGATGGGCTGCTCTCCAAAGGTGAGGTGGAGGCCAGCCTGATGTGAAGAATGGGGTGGCGAGAACCATCTCCTCCTTGCTAAAAGTGTCGTTTTCTGGGAAGGCCTTCAGAGGCACATCTGGTTTCCATGAAAGTTCCCATAGAGCTGAGATACCGGGGTCTGTGTGAGATTCCAGCCTCGGAGAAACCAAGGATGCTTCTTAAAGGGCTTTTTGTTTGGGCTGAACATGGCGTGGGATGTTGATCAGTTCCATAGTCCAGGGGTCTTCAGTTCTGAGTCCCCAGATGCTGGAATACATTTCCCATCATCCCCAGCCACATTCCTTATTGCAAGGTGGGGCGGGGCAGGAGCATGCCAGGAGGAAATGCAGGATAGGCATGCTTTCAGCACATCCCTGCTTATAAGCTCCAGGGCTGGTTTGGGGGAGAAAGTATTGTTGTCTTTTTCTGAGACATTTTCCTCACGACCTGCTCTTGGAATTTAAGAGGAGGGTGGTATTTGCTCCCTATTCCTGACACCCTCCCCTCCAGCATCTGCTTTTGGAAACATTACCATTGCTAGAGTAGGGCCGTCCTCCATATCCCTTCCCAGAGTATTTTGTTTTCCAAAGGTGGGAGAATCTAAGAGCCCTGAAGCTCCATCTTGTTCACCCCCATCTAGGTGAACAAGATGTTCATTGACTGTTCTAGACACTTCCAGAACGTTTGTCCTCATCAGCGATTCAGAGATAGACTGCCACTATTCAGAGATGGACTGCCACTGTACACAGAGGCTCCATTTCTTTATCGTGACTAATAAGCAGTCTCATCGTACAGAGAGCCCTGCTGGATCAGACTCCGAGGTCCATCTAGATGTTTCCCACAGCAGATGCCAGGGGGTTGGGGGACGACAGAGTGGTCTCCTTCCCCTTTCATTTTGCCCCCAGCATCGGGTATGCCAAGGCATTCAGTGGGAAACCTCTCCCAAGTCGGATGGTTCTTAGGCCAAGTGAAGATGCTGCTCACGGGCCTCCTTCTCCCCACTGCTGGAGCTCCTCCACAGATCAGCCCGAACGGCTGGCCGTCGCTTGCGTGCCAGGCCAGCTGAGTCAGTGCTTCCTCCTTCCCTTCATCTCGCCCCGTAATCTTTCTTATTTTTAAACACCTATTTGTCATCTGGCGCCTCCGGGAAGCCAAGGTGCCTGTCTCTAGCCTCCCACAGGATGATACGTTCGGCAGTCGCCCCGAGGGACTGGAGCTGATGATGGACAAAAGACCTTTCGTGTAGGGCCCCCCCTTTTTTATTTTATTTTAAAAAAGTAGAGCTCTGTGTCTGTCTGGCTCAGGAATCTTGCCAATTTCTTTCCTGCCACTGGCAACCAAGCAGAGCAACACTCCACTGCCGGTGCATAGGGCAAGCCCCCCGGCACTGTGGCATATGCCCTCAGGGCAGTGTGGGCAGAGGTGTCGGGAGCTCACTGGCTGGCGGCCGCGGGATGATCTCCACCAGCTTCTCCCCCTGCCGTGCTGGTGTATGCATGCTCTAGGGCGTGCCAGACACATCCCCTGCACAGGACGACATACGCAAGGGGGCGTGGCCACCAGGGGCAAGACGGGCGCGCTGCCTGTCTGCGTATTACACTCGGCGCTTCACTCCCGCCCCATTGGGGTGGGCGCAGATGCGTTCTTTCTCTGCCTCTCTCCAAGTAGAGAGAGAATGCATTTGCCCCGACCCCCAGGGAGGTGGGAGCAAAGGGCCGAGTGCAACAAGCAAAAGGGCAGCCTGCCCCCCATAGAGAGTGGGGGCAGATGAGCAACTCTGGCAGCCCTCCAGAAGTGTGGGGGAAAGCGGGGTGGTGGTGGTGGTGGAGAGCCTCTAATGGCCCCTGGAAGTGCTCAGGGCTGCAGCAGCCAGAAGACACTCGTCCCTCCATGCTCAATGGGAGCCACACGCCTGGGTGTGGGCACTTTTGCACTCTTGCGCAAGAGCGCAAATACTTTATATGGCTTGCCCCTGCTTTGGAAGCACTCTCGTAGGACTTTAAGATCTTCCCTGGAGGCCCTGCTCCGACAGTCCCCTGTGCATGGTTCCCATTCCCATTCCCCTCGGTGGGACTTGTGCAGGAGAACTTCCCAGCAAATTGTGCCACTCAACAGGAGCCCAGGGAGCTGTTTGGATTCCCCGTGTTGGGCACCCAAATGTCTTGGCCCAGCCTGGCTTGCCTGGCAGGGGCCTCCTGTGCTTTGCGTAGAATAGCAGAACCGTGGATGGTTGTGGGCTAATTTTCCTCTCTCTTCTGCAGGCTCCATCACCGGCCCGCGGAGAGGTGGCGGTGACAGCTGAAGGCAGGGAACTTATTCTGGTGCTGGAAAAAAATGAGTAAGTATGTGCATGTCAACGCTGGGGCTGATCACAGACCTGAAGAGGTTCCTGCACCCACCAGGAAAAAATGGACACCTTCAGTTTGCCTTGGGGCATTACGCAGGATGTGTGTAGCTCTGCTCCTTTTGCATGGTTAATAATCTGCCAGCCACGGAAAGGGGTAGAATGACTGTGCAGGGCACTTCCACCTTGCCCCCTGACCAATGGAAATCCTACACAGCGGCCCCGGCCTTCTGGCTTTTGCATTTCAGTTGGCATTGCCTGCACACATTTGTCTGTTTCTGCAGCCTTAGGGGAGAGAACAGGGGTGGACAAGCTCGGCCCTCCAGCTGTTGTTGAACTACGACTCCCATCTTCCTCGGCCATGATTTATTGTGGCTGAGGATGCTGGGAATTGTAGTCCAAAAACAACTGGAGGGCTAAGTTTGCCCATCCTTGGGCTAGGAACTTGATGAAAGGACCCCTCCCCCCCAAGGTTGTTCTGGTAGCTCAGTGAGCTAACACCACATCCCGTTTCACTGTCTAACACTACAAAGTGTGTTTCAGAATACACACCTTCCTGACTATATGGTGGCTTGAACAGCAAGTTTTCCAGTCAGACCCATGAGCAAATTAGAACTTACCTTTCTTGCTCCTCCTTTCCAACCTCTGTCTGAGGATCTTTCTAGGTGGGAATAAAGTGTGGAATATTCAAGCTTTGCACTAAATGTGATCTTACTCCCTGTACACATGCTGGGCAGGAATCTTGCACAGTTTTCACAGCGCCACCTGCTGGCCAGCTCGTGCATTCCAATAAGAACTCACCCTTTCCCACAGTTGCCACAAACTTATTCATGCAAACGTTCTTGGCATGCAAGTGTCATGGCCCAGCCTATCACAGCCCCTGCTCACAGTAGCGATGATGAAGAGGGAGGATCAGCACAAGACCCGGCTCTTCCGGAATCCCCAGGGCCAAATCACACAAGGGTGCCTGCTTGATGTCTGTACAGAGCGTTATATTGCATTGGAAAGTAGCATGGAAACTTGCAGCGCAGCGTGTGTACGGAGAGTAGGTTTGTGCTTGGAACTTGTGTGAGAGCTTTGAATATCCTGCAGGGTTTTTTTTGCCACCTGGAAAGCCCAGGTCTCTTATCTTGCACCTAGCCTGCCTGCTGTTTCTTTTCACAGACCTTGCAGACATTGCTGGGAAGGAGGATTAGTTACCTTACCCTCTTGCACCAGTTCCTTCCATCTGGTGGTAGAGATGTGCATCTTACAAGACTCTTTGTGACTCGTCCTCCAGGGTGATCTCTCTGCCATTAAGAAACATTCTCTGGCCTTTTAGCATTTGATCTGCCTAACAGAAGAGTTGGCTAGCTAGCTAGCACAAGCACCTGCTCATGTGTTCACATTTCCATCTATTACTCTGGGGGTGGGGTGGAGACAGAGCTCCGTGGCAGACTGCATGCAGAAGCTCTCAGGTTCAGTTCTTGGTAGCATCTCCAGGTAAGGTTCCTGATTGAAGCCTTGGAGAGCTGCTCCCAGTCAGTGTAGAGCCCATAATGAGCTGATTGGACCAAGGGTCTGACTTGGAAGAAGGCAGCGTTCCTTTGTTTGCTAGAAACAAAATGTGGCCTGCCCCCAGTCACTGCCTAGAGGCCTGGGGGAGGGGAACGGCATCTGCAGAGTGCAACCTGAGCTACCCAAAGGGCCACCCCCTCCCCCAAATCTGAAGCAAAACCATCAGAGTATTGACTTGGCAAGGGCAGCTGTTAGGAAATTAGGGCAGTCCCTGTGAACTCAGGGTGGTTCTTGGAGCTCAGGGTGTTAATGTCTGAGCTGCAGCCTCCTCTGTCCCTGGCTCACCTCCTCTTTTGGCTCTTGCGTCTGCCAAGCTGAGATGCAGGGCTGTGAAAAGGAGGCTGTTTTGACTTGGGGTGAGCTGAGCACAGCAGGAGAAGAGCCTGTCAGACTGTTGCAGCCAAGCCTGGCCGAATCCTAAAATTCCTGAGGAATTCATAGCAAGGAGAAGGGGCTCTTTGGCCGCCTGATGGCACCCAGGCTCAGGGGCTGGACTGGGCAAAATCTAAGAAGAGAGGTCGTTCTCGGACCACAGAACTTCTGTGCTCCCTCTTCCAATCCTAGGGGAAGACAGGCCACCTTATGAACAGAAGACCAAAGTGATTGCCTAGGTGGTTGTAAACCACCCAGAGATGCACGTTGGGGGAGGTATGCAGATGTAATACATTTAAATAAATAAATAAATAAATAAATAAATAAATAAATAAATAAATAAAAGAAACCTGGCTTGGCAGTCACTGGGCGTTTCAGTTATTCTTCAAATTAAGAAACCTGTACAAATTAGAGGAAACAAAATGGTTTCTATTGGCTTATAGATGACATCATCCCCGGCCACAATGGAATCTGTATGTTAGGTGGTATAGAAATTCAATAAATAATAATAGTAATAATAAACCTAACTGCTGCCTGAAAGCCATCCTGGAAATCTCAATGGTTTGATTATTTGTTTGTTTGTTTGTTTGTTTATTTACCAACCACCCAAAACAATACGTCTCTAGGCCGTGATATTATGAAAGAGAGTTGGAAAATATTCCAGGGATGTTTATCTGAGAAGCTGGCATCTCTGATCTTTAGTTCACTCCAGTGTCTGGCTTGTGTGTGTGGGGTGGGGGTGGGCGAGGGTGGGGGGAGGAACTAACTGCCCCTCCAACCCTATTTTGCACCTGGTTACAGGTAGTGGGAGGAGTTGGTTCTGGATCCCTTTAGGCTGAAATCTGCCTATCCAATTTAACCCACAGGGTTGCTGCAAGCAAAATAAAACAATGTTATTTTTTAAATTTAGAACAATCAGGTGACTAATACATTAAAAAAGTGTGACATGACTAATGCCATTGCAGTGCTCATTAGGGTCCTTTTTTGGGCCCTTCCCTTCTGCTTCAAGGGGAAATGACACCCATCCTGATAATAGGAACATCCCCAATCCAGCTGTATGGGCAGGCCAGCATTTCAGTGACTGTTTCCATGACCCCCACCCATTTCTGCATCTCTCTCTCTCTCTCTGTCTCCCTGTCCACCCTTTGGCAACTAGAACTTGCCTTGGCCATCTGCCGCATGTTCTCCTCCTCCTCCTCGGATAAACAGGCAGGGTTTAAAGATTCCCGCCCAGCCCTCCCCCTTCAGCAATCCCCATCTCCTTGTGTTTGAGGACGGCGTGGCCACCTTGTTCGCTTTTTTGGCTCTTGAATTTGAAATGCCCCACAAAACTGCCAGAGATCGGTTTGGGATTTGAAGGGAGGGAAGTTGTATGTTCTCTGAGGCAAACTCTGTCAAGATGAACTCACAGGAGGCTGAAGTGCTGATGAAAACAAATGTTGCTTAACTCTAAGCAACCCTTGAAACAACAGCTGGCCTCAAAATGGCTTCTGTCTGGTGTTGCCAGGTCAGATGTGTTTAAAAACCAGAGATTTCTGAGGTGAGGCCTGGTGATTCCTAAGACCGGAATCATCGGTCCTGGAAGTGTGTGTGTGGGGTGGGGGTGGAATTGGTGCTGGGAAGGAGCCTGGCAGGAAAAGGGCAGAACTAAGCATTGACCCACACATGGCCTGAGATTATCCTCTGCCACCTTCCAATGGAGAATAAAGCAGAAAGATGGGGAGAAAGGGTCAGTTTTGGCGAGCTGACATAAGAACAGCCCTGCTGGATCAGGCCCAGGAAGGCCCATCTAGTCCAGCATCCTGTTTCACACAGTGGCCCACCAGATGCCTCTGAGAAGACCACAGGCAGGAGTTGAGGGCAGGCCCTTTCTCCTGCTGTTGCTCCCCTGCAACTGGTACTCAGAGGCATCGTGCTTCTGAGGCTGGAGGTGGCCCACAGCCACCAGACTAGTAGCCGTTGATAGACCTGTCCACCATAAATCTGTCTAAGCCTCTTTTAAAGCCATCCAAGCTGGTGGCCATCACCACATTCCATGGCAAAGAATTCCATAGATTAATTATGTGCTGTGTGAAAAAGGACTTCCTTTTCTTGGTCCTAAATTTCCTGACCTACAGTTTCATGGGGTGACCCCTAGTTTTAGTGTTGTGAGAGAGGGAGAATTTTTTTTCTTTGTCCACCCTCTCCACTCCTTGCATAGTTTTATACACCTAGGCCATGTCTCCCCTTAGTCACCTCTTTTCCAAGGTAAAGAGCCCCAAATGCTGTAGCTTAGCCTCATAAGGAAGGTGCTCCAGGCCCCTGACCATCTTGGTTGGCCTCTTCTGCACCTTTTCCAGTTCTAGAATATCCTTCTTGAGATATGGTGACCAAAGCTGTACGCAGTACTCAGATGTGGCCACACCATCGTTTTTTGTGTAAGGGCATTATAATATTAGCATTTGTATTTCCAATCCCCTTCCTTATGACTCCTAGCATGGAATTAGCCATTTTCACCACTGCCGCACACTGAATGGATACTTTCAAAGAGCTCTCCACCACGACCCCAAGATCTCTCTCCTGGTCACTCTGTGATAGCTCAGATCCCATCAGCGTATATGTGAAGTTGGTGTTTTTTGCCCCAATGTGCATCACTTTACACTTACTTGCTTTGAACCACATTTGCCATTTTGTTGCCCACTCACCCAGTTTGGAGAGATCTTTTTGGAGCTCCTCACAATCTGTTGTGGATTTCACTACCCTAAATTGTCATCTGCAAATTTGGCCCCTTTGCCGCTTACTCCAACTTCTAGCTCATTTATGAACAAGTTAAAGAGACATCCCTACTGCTGCCCTAAGTTTCGGTTTTCTGGTGGTTAAGAATGGCTTGTTGCAGCTCAAAGAACACTTTTGGGCCAAAATGACTCTGGCTGGATTTATTATTGACAAATCCATGTTGACTTTTATGAATCGGTGCCTTGCTGCCAAGATGTGTCCAGACTGACTGCTTTATAATCTGTCCTTTCTGCTATTGAAGTACAATGCACTAATCTGGGGTTCTCAAATTTGGGTCCTTGAATGTTGGTGGAATATAATTCCCATCCTCCACAGCCATAGTGGCTTTCAGCAGTCCAGTACCATCTGGGGACACAGTTTGAGAACCCCTGAGAAAACGATACAGGTAAAGTGTGCCATCAAGTCAACTTCAGCTCCTGGTGCCCACAGAGCCCCGTGGTTTTCTTTTGAGTAGAATACAGGAGGGGTTGACCATTGCCGTCTCCTGTGCAGTATGAGATGATGCCTTTCAGCATCTTCCTATATCGCTGCTGCCTGATGTAGTACCAGCGGGGATTTGAACCGGCAACCTTCGGCTTGTTAGTCAAGCATTTCTTGTTGCTAAACCTGAAAAACAGGAAATCTCAAATCTGAGGGCCAAAAGCAAGACCTTAGATAGGGGCAGGCCACCTTGGCTCTCCAGCTGTTGTTGAACTGCAGTTCCTATCACCCCCCCACACACACACAATCAGTTGTGACAGGGGATGATGGGAGTTATAGTTCAACAGCTGGAGAAACCAGGGTTGCCTAACCCTGCCCTTGATCTTGGCTTGCTGACGTGGAGCTACAGACCTTTCAGGGTGGCAGAGCCTCATTTCAGTTTGTTTTGCTTCAGCTAAAAGCCAGACTGAGCTTGCTAGACAGATAATGACGATGCTTAGGAAACTGTTTGGGGACTGTGAAATTAACGGAAGACTTGGTGGCCAAGCCAGGACCTCCATTTTCAGAGCAGGAGGGAAGAAAAGCAGCCTCAACAAGAGGCATCTTCGACCTCGAGTGGCAAGGGTGCACTATTTTTACATTTGTGGTTACTTGCCCTGTCTCCCTGAAAGGATTTCTGGGGCTGTTCTGGATTTCACCCTGCTGCTAACAATGCTGTTTTCTCCTCCACCGCGTTTCCTTTGGCTCCGAAACCCTCCTCTTACTGGGGATTCTGGAATGTTATTTCTCTTCTTTTATATACATATGGATTTTTTGTTGTTGTTGCGGGGAGGACGTGGACAAGGAGGGAAGAGGAGAAAAGAAAACAGAGATGGAGCCTCTCTTCAAGCTCATCGCTGTTGCCAGCACCCTGCTGAAAACCTCACTGAGCTTGGAGCCCGGCTGAGGCAGGAAGTGTTCGGCAGATAGACTTGATCTTGGAAAGCCACGCCAAGGTCAGAAAGCTTGTTGTGACTCTCTTGCCCTCTCACTCTTCAGCGTAACCTAGAAGAGATGGAGAGGGGAGAGGTGTCTGGCCTGGCTGGAAGTGCCTGCTCGGTCATTCCCTTTCCCCATAAAGCAGGGGCTCTCGAACCCGGGCCCCCAGATGTTGTTGGGCGACCACAATGCCCACAGGCAATGTTAATACATCGCAGCAGGGGGTGATGGGAGTTGTAGTCCGACAACCGTGGAGCGCCTTGTGTTGACCCCTCCTTTTCTGGGCTGGCCTCCTGCCTGGTCTCCAGTGCAGAATTATCCTGCCGCCTTCGCTGTAGTTTCAAACAGACTTATTGTGGCTCTCTTGGTGTCCAGCTGCATCTCCCCCATTGCTAAGGGAGTGAGTGGGTGGAGCTGCTTCCCTTCTGCCTCCACACCCCCTCCCCACCATTCACTAGTAGTTGGGGGAGGGGGACACTCTCCAGAGGGATGCACCTTTGAGGACCCTGCAGGGCTTAACCCTGCGTCCTCTGCAACCTGGCATGGGCGGAGAGAGAGACACACTCACATGGGAAACTCATTCTGGGTGAAGGGGGGTGGTTTAAACCAGGGCTTCACAATCGTGGGCCCCCAGAAATCGTCGGACTGCAACTCCTATCATCCCCTGCCACAATTATCTTCAGCCATTGATGGGATTTGCAGTGCAACAACATCTGAGAGCCCCGGGCGAGGGGACCCCCTGGTTTAAACTTTAAATAAAAGGCTTGGGGTGTGTCCTTGGTTGCCCCCCATGATCCTGCCCTCTCTGCTTCAGATTGAACTCCATCCCCTGGAGTCTTTGGGAAGGAAGCTGAAACCTAGCAGGTCGGGATGTGCACGGAATGGATTTTGCGTTCTGTTTCGGCCTCAAAACGAAATGCAAAGTGGCCGAAACAGTGGCTGACCTGGTGGTTTTGACAGAACAAAACTAGAAATGTTGCTAGTGTTTCAGCCCTAGGGAACAATGGGGAAAATAAAAACACTCCATTGTTCCCCATGAGTAGTTCCTAGGAACACCAAAGTGGGTTGTGTGGCAGGGCATGATGGGTGCTACCTACCACCCAACCCACAAAAGAAATGGGCAAGTGGGTGATTTTTAACAAATTTTTAACCTTTTCCCCCAAAGCACCATATGATCCAAAAATTGCCCACTTGCCCACAAACACTGAAACACAAGACAGTGCTTCTGCTGTGAAAAATGCTGTAGTAGCACACAGTAAAAGGGAATTTGTGCATTCCGACACAGAACACACACTTCAAATGCAGTCCAAAAATGGCCAAAAAGGAATCACTGACCCAGAATCCACTGCAAGCCACAGTGCCTGCACTAAATCATTGGCACAAGTTGCAACATTTTGCTGGCGCAATGTTCCACACATCCCTGCAGTGGGGTGACTACTCTGTGAGAGGGCCTCAACGTGTCAGAAAACGGTGGCAGTGAGATTTCCCAGCCCCACCCCAGTTCTTCAGAATGCTGTGCCTTCTGAATATTGTTAAAAATATACCCAACACACAAATGTTCACAGCTTTCCATGATACACATTGACAACAACGAGACTAATGGATGTGAAACACTGGAAAGCAATCATAAATCAAATGTTAAGTGAAATTGCAAAACACGAAGACCCCTTGATTCGAGATATGACTGGGTGAAGTGTCTCAGGAGATAATTTTTGGCCAGAGTGCTTCCAGAGGTAAAAGGGAAGGATGAAGCCGGCCTCCTTGTCTCCTCTTTTGCTGCCACGGCTCCTGTTCTCTGGCTGCTTTCTGTTTTCCGTGGCTGGTGGCAGCAGCAGAGGCAAGGTAGGCCACAGCTGGGGGCAGGCAGATGTGGATCGAAGGAGGCAGCACCAGGCTGGGGTCAAGCCAGGCGCAGGACTGGGCAGGCTACAGCGGGAAGAGCCAAAAGCAACAGGAGACGTGGCTGAGGGTGGGCGAGTGATTGACGACTGGCGTAGGCACCTTCTGCTGGAGTGTCAAGGGACGTTGCTCCGACTGTGAAACCAGTCCTGAAGCAACTGGTCTGTTTTTTGCTACGCAGAGTAATGCCAATTAAAAATGCAGGTCCCTGCCGCAAGGAGCTTACAGCCTGACTTCAGTGGGGATGGGGGAGAGCAAAAGAGGGAGAGAACTCGGGGAAGTGAGCCGGTCCAGTTGCAAGAGAGCACAAGCTGAGGCACGGTGGGCAGCAAGCGAGAAAGGACAGCATCCTTGCTGCGGGCAGAAGAGTGGTGGGCATAAGAACAGCCCTGCTGGATCAGGCCCAAGGCCCATCCAGTCCAGCATCCTGTTTCACACAGTGGCCCACCAGATGCCGCTGGAAGCCACAGGCAGGAGTTGAGGGCATGCCCTGTCTCTTACTGCTGTTACTCCCCTGCAACTGGTACTCAGAGGCATCCTGCCTTTGAGGCTGGAGGTGGCCTATAGCCCTCCAACTAGTAGCCATTGATAGACCTCTCCTCTGTGAAGTCATCCAAACCCCTCTTAAAGGCATCCAGGTTGTTGGCTATCACCACATCCTGTGGCAGAGAGTTCCACAAGTGGATCACGCATTGTGTGAAAAAGTACTTCCGCTTGTTGGTGCTAGACCTCCTGGCAATCAACTTCATGGAGTGACCCCTGGTTCTAGTGTTGTGGGAGAGGGAAAAGAATCTCTCTCTCTCCACTTTCTCCACACCATGCATGATTTTGTAGACCTCGATCATGTCTCCCCTCAGTTGTCTTTTTTCTAAACTAAAAAGCCCCAGGGGTTGTAGCCTTGCCTCATAAGGAAGGTGCTCCAGGCCCCTGATCATCTTGGTTGCCCTCTTCTGCACCTTTTCCAGTTCTACAATGTCCTTTTTAAGATGTGGTGACCAGAATTGTACGCAGCACTCCAAGTGTGGTCGCACCATAGTTTTGTATAAGGGCATTATAATGTTAGCTGTTTTATTTTCAATCCCCTCCCTAATGATCCCTAGCATGGAATTGGCCTTTTTCACAGCTGCCGCACATGGAGTCGACACTTTCAACGGGCATGGAGGAGACACCCATCCCCTGCCTCTGTCTCCAGCACCATAGAGGTACAGTGCACTTAAACATGGAGGTTCCATTATCACAGTGAAACGCCATTAACAGAGCAGCCCTCTATAAGTTGGCCTCATTTGGGCTCTGCTTTAAAAGAAGGAATCCTGTGGCTAAGTGCTCTTATTCCATCCATTTAAAACCCGGCTGCCTGGCATCAGTGGAGCCAGCAGACAGCTGCCTGCCCCTTTCCTCTGGCTCTGCTGCAAATGTGGGCCGCTCTCTCTCCCTCTGTGTGGGTGCTGCTGAGCGGGCTGGGTGTAGCTGCTTTCTGAGAAGCGTGTGGTTCTGGAGGGGCAGAGGCAGCGCCCTGGGGTCAGCTCACTATGGGATAACCCTAAAAACCAAAGTGTGAGGCCAGAGGTGGGCGGGGGAGGCTTCCTGCAGCCGCTCTTACCTGCTGCCACGCACTTGGCTTCCTTTTTGCGTGTCTTTTGAACTTCCGGGTGCTTTTCTAGCCATTCCCCACGATTCAGCTCCCCATGATTTGCTGAATCGGTCTGGCTCCATGAACCAAAGGCTGGACACTGGCTGCATTTGACACACTTGTTCCTTGCTGGGTGAACCCTCAGATGCCAAAAATCTTGTTTTTGATCCATCTTCTTTATTTGTTGTTTCTCTGTGTAAACTGCCCTGAGCCGTTTTTGGAAGGGCGGTATAGAAATCGAATGAATGAATGAATAAATAAAAATCCATCCCAACTTAGCACGCATGCACACCTGCGCAATTCTGAGGAGCTCACCGGGCCTATTTCTCACATTTTCCAACATTTTAGGCCCATTCACATATTATGTTCAACACTCATACAACGAGTATATGAGTGTACACAGGTGCAGTCATTCACATGTTATGCTGAACTCAGGTAAAGAAGTACACTCCCTGTCCGTACAATGCATTTGAAAGGCCAGGTTCACTTTTCAAATGAACCCAGGCACAGTCATTCGCACAAACACATGTACGAGTGTACAGATATCTGTACACTCATACAGCATAATGTCTGAATCGGGCTATTGCCACATTATTAAGGGTTAGAGATTTGGTGATCTCAGCAAGTTAAAGTCAAGCCAAAGGCTCACCATTTGGGCTGCCTTAGTCACAGGTGAGGGCCCTCGCTGAGAAGTGTGGGGCTCCGACCTTAACTTGAGCCATGCAGGCTGTTCATTTGCTGTGATTGGAAAGAGAGCAAAGCAAGGCAGGCTTGACTTTTTTCACCTGCTCTTTCCCCCCTCTTGCACCCCCCCATGGGTGCTGCTAGGGGTGCAAATGGGCACGCCTAGCAAGTAGGACATGTTAGTGGTTACTTGGAGAGGGAAAGGGAGGCGTGTAGGAACCCCGTGCACCAAGCATTTCTGTCCTAGGCGGCAACTGCCTAGGTTTGCCTAGTGGATGGGCCGGCCCTGCAGATGTGCCAGAATCGGAGAGCCATGTTGGCAATTATTGGATCTTGCAGAATTACCATTCTGTAGAAATTCTGCACAAGCTTTGCTGCAGCTCACCACTGCTTGGTGGCAAGATAGATGAAGGAGGCGAAGTTTGGGGTTTTCTGTCCCCCTTGTAGAAGACTTCTGAACAAAACAAAAAAGGCATGAGGTGAAAATTCAAAGTTCTCAGCAACCCTGCAGGGCATTTTGAGGACTGATTGCAGCTGCAGCCCCCAAGTCAACAGCCGGTGTGAGGAAACTCGGCATGGCAGTTCTGTCCCAAGGCAAACCAAGGCGGCTCATGCCATGTGGCAGATTTGGGGTGCCATTAATGATTGGCAGTGTGGAAGGCAGATGGATTGATCCCAATCTAGGAGGAAGTTATCCTGCGCCCCATTGAAATGGATGACGAATGCACAAGAGCCTTGCTGTCTTCTTACACAACACCTCCTGCTCAGGGGAACATAGGAAGCTGCCATATACTGAGTCAGACCATTGGTCTATCTAGCCCAGTATCGTCTTCACAGACTGGCAGCGGCTTCTCCAAGGTTGCAGACCGGAATCTCTCTCAGCCCTATCTTGGAGATGTTGCCTGGGAGGGAACTTGGAACCTTCTGCTCTTCCCAGAGTGGCTCCATCCCCTGAGGGGAATATCTCACAGTGCTCACACATCAAGTCTCCCTTTCATATGCAGCCACGGCAGACCCTGCTTAGCTAAGGGGACAAGTCATGCTTGCCACCACAAGACCAGCTCTCCTCTCCAGGGAGAGGAACTTCCTGCGGAATTGTGCGTGCCCTGTCAAATGAACAGAAAGGTGACCATCTTTGGGTGTTCTGCATCAGGCCTTGTGCCTCCATCAGATGAACCCTGCATTTCTGTAGCCCCGTTCAGACGTTAAGCTGTACGAGTGTACTGATAACTGTACACTCCTGCATGTTTGTGGGGGAATGACTGTACCTGTGTTCATGTTAAAAGTGAACCTGGGTACAGGCCTCTCCAATGCATGGTACAGGATGGAAGCGTAGTGCTGTCCCTGTGTTCAACATAATGTGTGAATGTCTGTACCTGTGTACACTGTACACTTGTAAGAGTGTTGAGCATAATGTGTGAATGAGCCATGTGTGTTTCCCTTCTCTTCCGCTGGGAGGGTCACAAACGAGATCCCACCATGTCTCAATGAAGTGCTGCTTTCTCTGGGTGACCTGCGAGTGGGGGAAACCGAACAGCGACACTGCAGAATCCAGGCTGGCCTCTGTTTTTGATTAATGCTCTTGTCTCCATTCCTGCCTTTTTATCGTCCGTTCCAACATCAGGAAGTGATTTGTCAGCGACGGGGCTGAGCTGTATGTCAGCCTTGGAGCCTCCCAGCAAGGCTGTTGAGAGACGGCAGACAGCTGTGGGAAAAAGCCCGTGATGTGACTCAGCGCAACCTTTTATGGGGAGGGGTGCCAGTATCTGGGGGGGGAGATACCCAGCAGAGAGCAATGAGGCCTGCTCTTTCTCAGAATCGAGAGAAATCCGCGAGATGCAGAACTCCGGCCGGCTTTGCCGCGTGTGTTCTCATAGGTGCCTTTAAAAGGGGATTTGGCAAACATATGGAGGAGCATGGCCACGAGTCATTCTGGCTATATGGAACCTCCATGTTCTGAGGCAGTGTACCCTTGAATATCAGACGCTGGCAACAAGCAACAGGGGAGGGGTGTTGCCTTCAAGCCCTGCTTGTGGGCTTCTCCAACGACACAAAATACAAGCAAATATGGACATTTCTGCTATGAATCCAAACCAAGCACAATCCTACTGTATATTATGTCATAGGTGGGATTCGTCACAAGACGTGGTGCCGACCATAAGCACAGATGGCTTTTCAAAATAGCTAGACAAATCCCTGGTGGAAGAGAGGCCGACCAGTGCCTCTTACCCATGATGGCAGAACGGAGTGCCACGTATAAAGACGCTGGCCAGGGCGACCCGAGGGTTTTTGGTGCCCAGGAGAAGTATAGCTCTGGTGTGGCCTAGAGTTGAGGAGGGTCCTCCCCATCTCTCACAACAGTAGAACTTGAAGTCAGCTAGTGAAACGGATGAGCAGTTGATTTACCAACAAAAGAAAGTACTTCTTTTCGCAGTACAGAATCACTTGTGGAACTCACTTCCACAAGGTGTAGTGATAACTATTCACTTCAAAAGGGGCTTGGAGGAGGAGCAGGGGTCGAGCGAAAATTCAATCCCCCCCCCTTGTTGCTTTCTCTCCCTGGATGTGAGTTTTTGGACTGTCCCCTTTGGGATTTTTAGCTGGGCTTTCTGTCCAGCTGAAACTGGCAATGCAACCTCGTTTCTAGACTCCGGGTTGAAAACCGGCATTCTTTGATCTGGACATTTTAATTGTGAGTAGCCAAGTTTTTCCTTTTTGAGAATTCTCAGTGAAGTCATACATATTTTAGACTTAAAATAACAGAAGCTGCCTTGGGGCCAGTACACAGCATGAGCAGATTTGCGTGATAAAGGTTTTCCTAGACTGTACCACTTTGGGGTTGCAGATGTGGGAGGAAGGAATTGCTTGAATGCTTCCCCCTACATCCCTTCAGCACATAGGAAATTAGCATCTCAGGGAAATGGCTGTAGTTTAGCTTTCTCCTGTACATGCTAATTTTCTATGTGCAGGGTTTTTTGGGGTGGGTGTGGTGGTGGGAGGCATTCAGGCATGCCACTCTTTCCCCTTCCGATAGCTCTGTTGCAGCATGGTACAGTCCAGGGAAAGCTATACCACATACTTCTACAAACTGGCTCTTACAACCATCCAACAAATCATCCACCTAACCCAGGCATCCCCAAACTGCGGCCCTCCAGATGTTGCTGAACTACAACTCCCAGCATCCCTAGACACAATTTTTTGTGGCTGGGTATGCTGGAAGTTGTAGTTCAGCAACATCTGGAGGGCCGCAGTTTGGGGATGCCTGACCTAACCCAATACATGCCTGCTCTGGCTGCTAGTGGCCCTCCAGGGTCTCAGGCAGGTGGGGGACATGAGGGTTTTCATGGCTTCTTCATCCCTCCTCTTCTCCCCTCTCCCCAGGGCAGAATCATGCAAAATATGCCAATACTGCCAGTTTTCCTCCATTGGCATACATTCTACAGGCCACATAGCTCAGCATTCATTGGATCAGAGTTTTACATTTTTACTGTATTTTTTAGCACTGCGTGTGCAGTCCAGCTCTGCTGAGGACCAGGCTGGATGTCGAGTGTTTGCTTTCTTGAACCCTGCAGCGGTTTGCCATCTGTGTCTCCAGACAGATGGGCACGAAGAGTTAATCCCAGTGGTGGCTGCAGAGAGTCAAGACGCTGTGATTCATGCTGAATGCACGCCTTCTAATCCTGACCCCTGGAAAAGCAGCCTGGAGAACGCCAGAGAGGATCTTTGCCGGCTGCTACTCCGGTGGTAGCAGCCCTGCGCCTCTCCATTTAAGGCAGTCCTCTGACGGGCCCACTTGGCTGTTTTGTTTTCCTGGGGCGTTTCTCCTCTCTCCGAGGCTCTGTCTCGGGAGCACTGAGCGCCTTCCTTGTTTATGGAGGCCTCCGCTCGGATTTCTGCACAATCTGGTTGGGGCACAAACTTGAAATTTGGGGAGGAGAGGGTTTCTGGGTCAAAGCAAGGTGGTGCAGAGTAGGAGCAGAAATACACGTGGTCTGCACTTGAGTGGTGGCAATCGCTGGAAGAGTCCCACTCTGTTTGGCTAGACTCTTGCCTGTGCTTTTATGGAAGCAAATGTGCAACTGGTCCATTGTTGATTAGTGTCATCACACTGCACTGCGCTTAGCAGAGTAACAGGCAAAAACAACTCCTCGCCCTGATGAGCTTACAGTGAGGCAGCAGACTAGGGAGGCAAAGCTCGAGCCAGTGTGATGTTAAGGGCCAAAATGTCAAACTGAGACATGTTATGAAAAACACTCTGGGTGCCCTGTTGTCATCTCTCAACCTAACCTACCTCTCAGGGTTGTTGTGAGGATAAAATTGGGGTAAGGGGAGTCAATGCATGCCCGCCTGGGCTCCTTGGAGAAAGCTCGTGACAGAGGAAAAAATGTATCTGATGAACTGACGATGATGAGTAAAGTAAAGGTAGAGTGTGCCGTCAAGTCGATTTTGACTCCTGCCGCCCACAGAGCCCGGTGGTTTTTCTTTGGTAGAATACAGGAGGGGTTGACCATTGCCTCCTCCCACACAGTATGAGGGGATGCCTTTCAGCAGCTTCCTGGCTCTCTGCTGCCCGATATCGGTGTTTCCTATAGTCTGGGAAACATACCAGCGCGGATTTGAACCGGCAGCCTCTGGCTTGCTAGGCAAGAAGAATATGCATTTCAGTTCAGTTCTGCACATACCCCCTAAGTCGGGGTTCTCAGCCTGGGGTCCCCAGATGTGGCTGGACTGCCACGCCCCCCCCATGAGCCGCAGTGGCCAGGCCATTTTGCCTGGCCAGAAGTGGTGGGGACTGCAGTCCAAGCAACATCTGGGCACCTGGACTTAAGCGTCAAACTGACGTGGCATTGAAGCTCGGGTTGGAATTCCCAGTATCATGTAATTAATTAATTAATTCAAATGTTCTTATATACCGCCTCCTCCAAAGACTCTAGCTGGTGAACAACAACAATACCGATACCAATAATAATTATTGTTAGGCAAATGTCTGGCGAAACAGGTGGGTCTGAAGATGGGACTTTAAAGCAGCCAGGGAGGGGGAGGCACGAATCTGGGCTGGGGCAGCCACAGAAAAGGCCCTCCTCCATTTTCTCTATGGATATGCAACCATGAGGGATATTTGGATTGGGGCCGTGGTATGGGGGAGGGGGCGAGCCTACCTTGCCCTCCATTGTAGCCCCAACGTGCTGCTATGAGCTATGGCGCATAGGAAGGTGCTTTCTACTGAGTCAGACATTTGGCCTATCTAGCTCGGGATTGTCTACACAGACTGGCAGCAGCTCTTCAGGGTTGCAGGCAGGAGTCTCTCTCAGCCCTATCTTGGAGATGCTGCCAGGGAGGGAACTTGGAAGCTTCTGCATGCAACCAGTTTGGGTGCCCGTAAGGTTTCTCCTCCATAGATGGTAGCAGCTGGTGTGGTTGTATAATTTGGGTAAAGATCACAGCATGGGCGGAAAAATGATCACTTCTCCCTAAGCGCTACGGCCCTGACCCAAATCCTGCTGCCCCCACAGCTGATTTTGCAGGGGAAAAGGTTAGCTTGGGAGCTCAGCTCCATTGATGGGATTCCAAAATAATTTGTTATTTGTCTGTTTGTGACTGGCCTTCATATGCCTTAGGCCCACAGAACCTTCTGCTGGTGGGCTGCTCAGATGGGCCTCTGAGTCCATTTCATGGCGCAGTGATCAAAACGGAACCTTAATCCTGCGCCTTTCTTCTAACCACTGCTCTCTTCCCTCCCCCCACCCGCTTTCTCTTTTCCCAGCAGGCTGCTGTCACCAGATTACACGGAGACGCATTATACCAAGGACGGGCAGGTAGTGACTCTGTCGCCCAACCACACTGTAAGTCAGAAGCAGGAGTCTGTGGAAGTGGTGCCTTTGGTGGGGTCTGTGGGGAACCTTCTAGCGCCCCACATCTCATGGATCATCAGAGTTGCCGGGGCTTTGCGTGCAGGATCTTGCAATCGCTGTACAATTTGGCAGTCAGAGAAAAGCTGAACTTGCTTTTTTTTAATGGTGAAAACAGATGCAATGTACTTAAGCAGGAGTTCTTGCTTTGCTTTGCAACTTGCTTTGCCCATTCACATATTTGCAAGTTGAATGCTCAATCAGCTATCTTCTTCCTTCTCTGCTGTTTCAGTTGGGCTTTTTGCCTTTATAGATAGATTTAAAAGTGACCTATATACATTTATGTACACATATGGTCATTTTTTGTGTTACCCCAAGACATATTCCTTTTAAAAAAAATGTTGCAACTCTGCTTTGGGAATTTTAAAAAGTGAAACATGTTGGTGATGTTGTGGGTACTGGCCAGTAGGCCCTTACTGACACACTGTAAAATTTAACCTGACACACTGTAAAACTGCAGATTGGTCTTAGATTTTTCACAATTTTCTCCAGCATAGAAAAAATGGCCCTGTGTGTGTTCATGGCAGTGAAGGTGATTTCAAGCTAGCTTGACCATACTTGAAACATTTGTCTGTTTTCACCCTCAAGTTTCTTCTTGTGGTTGCAAAGAAAATATCAGAAACATGCTGGCAGTTTGGCTCAGAAATGTAGTGGTTGGGAGGGGTATGGGGGAAATCCAGGGAACAGGAGGGTCTAAGGACTGTGTAAGGAAATCCAAAGGTAAGACAAATGTGGAGATTGCCTTGGGATGACCACCAGTCATATAAATGGGTCATAATTTGTCAGAATCATCTACATGGATTAGTTAGTCTAGGAGTACCCAGCCTTGCGTCCCCAAATGCTGCTGGACTACAACTCTCATTATCCCCAGCCACAGTGACCTTGGCCATTGTGGCTGGGGATGATGGGAGTTGTAGTTCAACAACATCTTGGGTCCCAAAGTTGGGAACCCTTGAGTAAGCTCTTAATTCTTATCATCATCATCATCATCATCATCATCATCATCATCATAGGAGAGCGGGTCTTGTGGTAGCAAGCATGACTTGTCCCCTTAGCTAAGCAGGGTCCGCCCTGGTTGCATATGAAAGGGAGACTAGAAGTGTGAGCACTGGAAGATATTCCCCTCAGGGGATGGAGCCACTCTAGGAAGAGCAGAAGGTTCCATGTTTGCTCCCTGGCAGCATCTCGAAGATAGGACTGAGAGAGATTTCTGCCTGCAACCTTGGAGAAGCCGCTGCCAGCCTGTGAAGACAATACTGAGCTAGATGGACCAATAGTCTGACTCAGTATATGGCAGCTTCCTATGTTCCTGTGTTATCATCGTCGTCGTCATCATCATCAACATCAATTTCCATCAGAATGCACTATACTTTGTAGTACACAGAACCACATAAAAAAGGACTGGGCCCCTGATCCAAGGAGTGGTCTAGATTTCGAAGGGATGGAAGGGGAGGGAGAGCCAAGGGTAAGAAGGGGTGAACCTCCCTGTTCAGAGGCAGTATACCACAGCATACTAGTTTCTAGAAAGCAGCAGCAAGAGAGAGCTGCTGTCCACACAACTGAATTTTGTTGTTCCCGAGGCATCAGGTTGTCCACTGTAGGATGAGGATGCTGTTCTAGATGGACTCATCTTGGTCTCACCTGGCAGGACTTTTAAAATGTTCTTATATTTTTGAAAAAAGTCTATCAGCTGCTCTTAGCCATGGTAGCCAAACTGAGCTTCAGTGTATGGAGGCAGTCTACCTGTGGCCTTCATGTCCTGCTCATTAGCTTCCCAGCAGCGGCAGCAGCTATTTAGTTGCTGTGGGAAGGAAGATGCTAGACTAGATGGGCCTTTGGGCTGACCCAGCGGGGTTCTGAACAGATGCACTGACATGTCTTGAAGATGGTTTCAGTTGGGCATTACGGGGATATGCCCAAGGCTCTCTGGGAAAGATGGCGCTTTGCCAGCCAAGGAAGGGGAGCGGCAGGACCTGAGAAGGGACAGCACATCTCTCCCATTGCTTTGCTTTGGGGAAATTCTCCGGGTGGCAAGGATCCTATTGGTCTGTCCTGGGAGAGCTGGTCTGGTGGTAGCAAGCATGACTTGTCCCTTTTGCTAAGAAGGGTCTGCCCTGGTCTGCATTTGAATGGGACACCGTATGTGTGAGCACTGTAAGATATTCCCCCTTTGGCTGCTCTGGGAAGAGCACCGTCATGCTTGCGTGTAGAAAGTTCCCTCCCTGGCAGCATCTCCAAGACAGGGCTGAGAGAGACACCTGCCTGCAACCTGGAGAAGCCGCTGCCAGTCTGGGTAGACAATACAGAGCTCGACCGACCAAGGGTCTGACTGGGTAGAAGGCAGCTTCCAATGTTCTTATGCTATGTACTTGAAAACAGCATGCCTCCTGAAAATGGAAAAAAGATGGGCACTCTTGCCCCCCTTTCCCCTTTGAATCCCTCACCCCCCAATTTGGCCCAAAGTTCTCAGTGGGGAACTTTTAGCCCAGCTGCAGTTGTGCGATGCTATTAAACCAAAGCTACACAACTTCGGCCGGCCAGCTGTTTTTGGACTACATCTCCTATCATCCCCAGGCACAGTGCTTAATAGTCAAGGATAATGGGAATTGTCATTCAACATCTGCAAGAGGGCCAGAGTTGTGCACCCCTCTCCTGAACTCTTAGGAGGGGTTGGGTTAAAATCTGGAATAAATGCAAACGAGGGATGAGCTTTGTTGAGTTCCTTGTCAGGAATAGTTCTCCTTCAGAGGACCTGATTCTCTTTGCCACCCGCACGCAAGTTCTGCCCAGTTTATACACACAAAACGAACAGTCTTGCCAATCGTTCTGATGAGTTGCCTCTTCTTCCAGGAACACTGTTACTACCACGGCCACGTCCGAGGGTACAAGGGCTCCTGGGTGGTGCTAAGTGCTTGCTCCGGAATCAGGTGAGGAAGGCGATTGGGAGAGCAGGGGCTCAAAGGCAGTTGCTTGCCCTCTGAAGAATGTATACAATGCCTAAGTTCTAGCCACTTTCTGCTCAAAGTGGGTAGAGAACCATTTTTCTCCCTCTCCTGCAACACATGGGCTCATCCCGTGGAATTCAGGATTGACAAAAGGAAGCACTTCTTCATGGGAACATATGGGTAATCTGTGGAATTCTCTGCCACTGGACATGGTGACCATTGCCATGGAATTGTTGTGGAATTCACTGCCACTGGACATGGTGACATCCACTGGTTTAGGGTCACATGGCATGCTACTTTGGAGTTCTGTGGCTGGCATTCCCGCCGTAACTTTGTTCTTGTAAAATCAACCCCTGTGGGGTTGCTTTGGGTTGGGATTTCAGCAGAGGCATGGGGTGCCCAGCCCTTTCCCCCACCAAAGGACTCTCTGACCCAGAACACACAAAATTCTGCTCTTTCTCTTCTGTGAGTGATAACAGCTTCGAATTGAGGGGCAATTTAAGTCAAGGGATCCATGCATGGGGACAAGATTGGGCACCCCCAGCGCCATGACCCCAGTCCAAAGCAGGGACCCTCATGGCTGCTTTACGAAAAGAAAATTAGGTGACTCCACTGTAATGTATAGTTTGGTCTTTGGGTCAGTTTAAAAAGATATTTCGTGCATGAATGGAGGATGGGTGGATCAATAGGTGTTGAAAGAAGAGCCCCGTCATCTCTGGCAGTAGGGGTGTGCACAAAACCGGTTTGCCTGGTTCAGCTCGAGTCCGGATCGGGCACAAACTGGACACCAACTGGAAGGGTCCAATGCTACTGAATATGAATTGGGATATGAAGTTTGGTTTAACCCAATTGGTAGTACTTCCCCCTCAAACATCCCCAAATTTGGAAATTTTTCATCCCTGGATTTGTAACTTGAAATCCAGTGCTGGGGCTGTGTGAGCCAGAATGCAGCAACCACCCAGAATAAGTCTAAGCCAGGGTTTGGTGAACCCGAAGCTCTCCAGCTGTTGTTGGACTACCACTCCCATCACCCCCAGCTGCAGTGGCTGGGATGATGGGAGTTGTAGTCCCACAGCTGGAGAGCCTTGGGTTCACCAGTCCCTGCTCGTAGCTGTGTAAAGTCAGGGCTCATGTGCTAAAATTTAACCTTCCCAGCAGCTTAGGTAGGTCTAACTGCAATCTTCTCTCGATAACATTCCAAAGACTTTCACGGAACATTCAAGGGCATGTTATCTATTTATTACCTTTGTAACCCACCCCTCCTCTGAGCAGCTCAGGATGGCAAACATAATCCCCCCCTCAACCCTTTTTATAAATACTCATGGCACTGTTGGGAAAGAAGTTTGGCTCTTTGCAACAGAGAGTGCCTTGGGTGAGCAGATCTCCGGCGGGAAAATTTCATTGGGGGGCAGGTGGGAATGGATACGCCCTCTTGCCACCTTTTATGGTCCCAATCCAGAGCCCCCACCACTGCTTTTGTATTTTAGAAGAGAAAGTTGCCAGTTTTAATAATAATAAATATTTTAATAAAAATAAACTTTCTTTGTCACCCGCTAGGTTTAAGCCTGTTGCTTAGTGGTGCATTCTACACAACGTGCACTTACCGGCCCAAGATCACCCAGTAAGCTTCAGGGCTGGGTGGGGATTCGAACCTGGGTCTCCTGTTGCTAATGTAACTCGGGGGGGTCTCAAACGGTGCCCCCCCAGCTGTTGTTGGACTACAACATCATCCCCAGTCACAATGGCCAGTAGTCAGGGATGATGGGAGTTGTAGGCCAACATCGGCAGCAGGAGGAGGGCCACAGATTGAGACCCCTGCCCCACCCACCATGCCCGCTGGCTTTGCAAACTGAGATCCAGTCACCGTGCTGCATCCTCAGTGCGGGTTTCCCAGAACCCACCATGTGTTCTCCCTTGCCTGCCCGGGTTCTTCTTTGGCCAGCCCTGTTGTTTGGGCTGGAGATCCATTTCATTGCCCTGTTCTAATGGGCCAAATCCTATGCACCCTTTCAAACTTGCCCCCCCGCCCCACCTCGCCATCTGTGGCAATTGCCTCCCCCTTTCTTATTTTGTCCCGCAGCCCCCCTTGCTCCCCTTCCATCTACTGCTTCCCTGGCAAAATATCCGCGGCCGGAATGTGCCTGTCCGGTTCTGAGCGGCCGCAGCTGCAAGCCTGGATCAGCCAGCCATGTTCTGCTCGCGGCTGCTTTGCCAGGGCTGGTGGGCAGGGGTTGCTGGTGGAGAGAGGAGGGGGGAGAGGGAGGGGAGGGAGGGCCCAGCAACCACCGCATGCTGACCGCCCTGCCATCTCAGAGGCCCGGCTCTGTCATCGCAGGAGTCAAAATAGCCCTGGCAGCCTCCATCTGTATGAGCCACATCTTGAGGAACTCCAGTCAGTGAGGTCATCTTTCAGCTATGCACACACACACACACACACACACACACACACACACACACACACACAATCATTTTTGGCCCAGGATATTAACGGACGCACAAATGAGTTGTGCAGCTGGAAAACTGCCTTTGCCTCCTCCTCGGGGAGTCTTGCCCGAAGCCGTGAGTCTGAGAGAGGGCCATGAAGAAGACTCTTGTGGCTGTCGTGTCTTGAATCCCCCTACGGCAGGGCTGCTCAACCGTGAGTCCCCAGATATTGTTGGGACTACGATCCCCATTGCTCTCAGGGTTGGAGCGATGAGGCCATTGTGGCTGGGAGCGATGGGCTTTGTAGTCCCAACAACATCGGGGGACTCAAGGAATTTCCCTTTCTGCTTCCTTCCTTTGGTGCAGTAGCTCTTCCTTTCCCAACTATGATGCTGCCCCCGCCCCCGGGCACGTAGCTCACCCCCTAACCCTGTTGCTGGACCCCTGTGGTTATTTGAAAGAAAGAGCTTGGGGCATAATGCTGAGCCCTCCCTTCCACAGAGTGTGCCCTCTCAAAATTCATCTTGCCCCCTCCACTGCGTTTCTGTTTCTGATGCTGCCAGTGATGATGGCTCTTCTTCTTGTGAAAGCTCTGAACAGATGCTTCCCTGACTCCATCCAGACCTAGAGCTGACTGTCTGATCCTGGGACGTTTGCATGATGGAGCTCTGAGGCTGACCACATCTCACCAAAATATGAGACAAACTCCCTCCCTCCCAGCGCCCCACCTCTAACCAGCAGAGCGGTGAATCCCAGGGTGAAGCCCCAGGAGAACCCACCAATGCATACAGAGAGTCCATCCCCTCGGTGTCATGTGGGAAGCCAGAACAATGCAGTTAGAAATTAAGGCCACATTGTGGGAGGAGAGCTGGTCTTGTGGGAGCAAGCACAACTTGTCCCCTTTGCTAAGCAGGCTCCACCCTGGTTGGCATTTGGATGGGAGACTACATGTGTGAGCACTGGAAGATATTCTCCTTAGGGGGGATGGGGCTGCAGAGTGTCTGCATGCTTGCATGCAGAAGGTTCCACATTCCCTCCCTGGCATTTCCAAGATAGGGCTGAGAGAGATTCCTGCTTGCAGCCTTGGAGAAGCCGCAGCCAGTCTGGGTAGACAATACTGAGCTAGAAGGACCAATGCCCTGACTCAGTAGAAGGCAGCTTCCCATGTTTCTATTGTTGGAACATAGGAACATAGGGAACTGCCATATACTGAGTCAGACCATTGGTCTATCTAGCTCAGTATTGTCTTCACAGACTGGCAGCGGCTTCTCCAAGGTTGCAGGCAGGAATCTCTCTCAGCCCTCTCTTGGAGATGCTGCCAGGGAGGGAATGTGGAACCTTCTGCTCTTCCCAGAGTGGCTTCATCCCCTGAGGGGAATATCTTGCAGTTCTCACACATCAGGTCTCCCATTCAGATGCAACCAGGGCAGATCCTGCTTAGCTATGGGGACAAGTCATGCTGGCTACCACCAGACCAGCTCTCCTCTCCTTGGGTTGTGCAGGCGGACTCATTGGTTGTTTCCTTTTTATCTCCCCTGTCCTCCAAGTGCTCAGGTTGGCATGCACGGCTCTGCCTTCCTTTTGTCTTCACAACAACCCCGGGGGCAAGTTAGGCTGAGACTGGTGACTGACCTGGGGAACTTCATGGCTGAGTGGAGAGTAGAATCCAGGCCTCTCCAGCCCAAGCCCCATTGCCCAGTGGCCAACGAGAGGCCCTGCTCCATTCCTTCCTGCTGCAAATGCTTTGCATGCAGAATGTCCCTGGTCCAAACCCCAGCAGCTCCAGGTACAAAATGGCAGAGCCTGAGTAGTCCCTCGAGATCTGCTGCCAGTTGCAGTGCACAGCACTGGGCAGGATGGACCCTGGATCTTAGGGAGAGGAGAGCTGGTCTTGTGGAAGCAAGCTTGAAGTGCCTCCTTTGCTAAGCAGCCCTCCCACCGGTTTGCATTTGAATGGGAGACTACCTGTGTGAGCAGGTAGATATTCCCCTTAGGGGACAGTGGGGCCGCTCTAGGAAGAACACCTGCCTGCTTGCATGCAGAAGGTTCCAAGTTCCCTGCCTGGCAGCATCTCCAAGATAGGGATGAGAGAGACTCTTGTCTGTAACCTTATAGAAGCCGCTGCCAGTCTGTGAAGACAACACTGAGCTAGATGGACCAAGGGTCTGACTCAGAAAGCCACCACATCCTATGTTCCTATGAGCAAGCAGCTGTATGTCTGTATCCATCCCACGCCTTTCCAGGTTTCAGGGGAAGGGGTTGTGGTTGCCCATCGAGCTGGGAGAACATTCCCGGAGTGGCTGCCGGGTGAGTCAGGGCACGTCTCATGCTCCGATAACGTTGTTGGCTTGAAGATCCGAGGCTTGCTCTGATCCTTTCGGGTGAAGGCGTGGAGTGCGATGGCCAGCTCAACTGGGATGGGCTGCATAGCTGTTCTGGGCGGCTGTGTGCCGGTTGCTTTCAGAAGCTTCCATGCAGTCTTGGCACTCCAAGTGTTCCCGGTATTGTGGTTGTGGGCTTCAGCCCCAAGCCAAGTGTAGGAAGAACAAGGGCGAGGTGGGGAGATCTGGACTCTGGGACTCCATCTGACACCTCCTCAGCAGTGGTTAATCCGGGATCCGTGGATCCCCAGATGTTGCTGGATCATAGCTCTCATTATCTCCAGCTGCAGTGGCTTGCTGGTGTGACTGGGGATGATGGGAGTTGTAGTCCAGCAACATCTGGGGACCCACAGTGGGGGACCCCTGGGTTAAGAGAACGAGC
Organism: Hemicordylus capensis; assembly: GCF_027244095.1. Taxonomy (NCBI): domain Eukaryota; kingdom Metazoa; phylum Chordata; class Lepidosauria; order Squamata; family Cordylidae; genus Hemicordylus; species Hemicordylus capensis. Next base: position 5,019,317 of record NC_069661.1, read on the forward strand.
CCTCGTTAAATTCCAACACCTCAGCACAGAATCACTGGGGAGCCCTTGGCAAGCTTTGATTGCTGGACACGGGTCTCTTTTTCCCAGAGACTTTTCTGTGATGCAGCTTCCTGTGGTGTATGCCGCTGGGTCAGAGGACTCTGCTGGATTAGACCAAAGGCCTAGCATTGTGCTGCTTCCAACTGTGGCCAGCCAAATGCCTTTGGGGACCCCATCAGCTGCTGGACACAAGCAGAGTAGCCCGCCCCTGCTGTTACTCCCCAGCAGCTGATGTGTAGTGGTATACTGCCTTTGAACATGGAGGTTCCACATAGCCACTAGGGCTGCTGGATCCTGCTAGACCTCTCTTCCTCCTCCATGAATTTGCCTAAGCCCCTTTTAAAGCCATCCAAGTGAGTGGCCATCACCACATACCGTGGTGGAGCTTTCCATAGATTTATTACTCACTGTGTGAAAAAGTACTTCCTTCTGTTGGTCCTAAATTTCCTGGCCTTTAATTTCTTGGGATGACCCCTGGTTCTAGAGTTGTGAGAGAGGGTGGGTGGGAATTCTCTCTGTCCACTCTTTCTACTCCATGCATAGTTTATTACACCTCTATCATATCTCCCCGTAGTCGCCTCGTTTTCAAAAGAAAAAAAACCCCTAGATGCTGTAGCCTTGCCTCATAAGGAAGGTGCTCCAGGCCCCTGACCATCTTGGTTGCCCTCTTCTGCACCTTTCCCAGGTCTACAATGTCCTTTTTTAGGTGTGGTGACCAGAACTATATGCAGCAGTACTCCGAATGTGGCTGCACCATAGTTTTGCATAAAGGCAGGATAATATTAGCAGACTTATTTTCAATCCCCTTCTTAATGATCCCTAGCATGGAATTAGCCTTTTTCACAGCTGCCACACATTGACTCAACCCCAAGATCTCTCTCCTGGTCAGTCTGTGACAGCTCAGATTCCATCAGCATATATGTGAAGTTGGGTTTTTTGCCCCAATATGCATCACTTTACACTTGCTTACACTGAACCGCATTTGCCATTTTGTTGCCCATTCACCCAGTTTGGAGAGATTCTTTTGGAGCTCCTCATAATTTGTTTTAGATTTCACTACCCTGAATAGTTTAGTGTCATCTGCAAATTTGGTTACTTCAGTGGTTACCCCTGCTTGTAGATCATTTTTGAATAAATTAAAAAGCACCGGTCCCAGTACAGATCCCTGGGGGACCCCACTTCTTACTTCCCTCCATTGTGAAAACTCTCCATTTATTCTTACCCTCTGTTTCCTGTCCTTCAACCAGTTACCAATCCACACATGAACCTGTCCCCATATCCCATGACTGCTAAGTTTACTCAAGAGCCTTTGGTGGGGAACTTTGTCAAAAGCTTTTTGGAAGTATACTATGTCAACTGGATCACCATTATCCACATGCCTGTTGACACTCTCAAAAGAACTGCAAAAGGTTAGTGAGGCAAGACGTTCCCTTGCAGAAGCCACGCTGGTTCTCCTTCAGCATGGCCTGTTCTTCTATATGTTTAACAATTTTGTCCTTAAGTATGATTTTCATCAATTTGCCTGGCACCAAAATTAAGCCAATTGGCCTGTAATTTCCCAGATCCCCCCTAGATCCCTTTTTGAAAATCAGAGTTACATTAGCTACTTTCCAGTCTTCTGGTACAGAGCCTGATTGTAGGGACAAGTTACATATTTTTGCAAGGAGATCAGCAATTTCAAATTTGGGTTCTTTCAGAACTCTTGGGTGGATGTCATCTGGCCCTGGCGATGTCTTGATTGTTAGTTTTTCAAGACAATTAAGAACGTCCTTTCTCTTCACCTCAAATTGGCCCAGTTCTTCAGCCTCCAAGCCTGAGAAGTTCAATTCCAGAGTGGGTATATGGTCGGTGTCCTCCACCGTGAAGACAGACGCAAAGAACTTATTCAGCTTCTCTGCAATCTCTTTCTCCTCCTTAATACTCCCTTTCACACCCTCGTCATCTAAGGGTCCAACCGCCTCCCTGGCAGGTTTTCTGCTTCTGATATATTTAAAGAAGTTTTTGTTATTCTGCTTGACACTTCTAGTTATGTGTTCCTCAAACTCTCTCTTTGCATCCCTTGTTGTGTCTTTGCATTTCTTTTGCCAGAGTTTATGTTCCTTCCTGGTTTTTTTCCCATTTGGGCAGGACTTCCATTTTCTGAAGGAATTCTTCTTCCCTTTTGTAGCTTCCCCGACTCCACTTGTTAGCCATGCTGGTGACCTCCTGAACCTCCAACTGAGCTTTTATTATTGGGGCTTTGAACAAGTTCCATGCTTTCTGCAGTGATTGGACCCTCCTGACTTTCCCTTCCAGATCCCTTCCCTGCAGGGAAAGTGCTCCAACAATTCCATAATTTTGGTGGCACTTTTCTGCAGACTACCCAGCTCTGTGATACCATAAGTACAGATACACCCTAGTTTCTTCTGCCCCACCCTTGTCCCTGGTGAAACAGGGTTTTGAAGCAGCATGAAAACCTGAGGGACCTGTTTACCAGCATGGACAAGAATGGCGCATTGAATCGTGGAAGGATTACTGGTTCCTAAAGTGCTTTATCAAAAGGGAGTGTTTCTAATTGCACCGTTTTGGTCTTCCATCAGCGGCCTGATCACCCTCAGCCATAATGACAGCTATTACCTGAAACCCCCAGCAAGCCCGGAATCTGACACCCACGTCCTCTACAGAGCAGAGCATCTGCCAATCAAAGGCGGGACCTGTGGGCATGGCGACCACCTGCGAAGCAACCTAGGAGATATTGCTAGGGTCTTCAAGCCAGCTGCACATCAGCGGGTGAGCTTTTTCGTGGGCATTTTAGAACGGAGAACCTGGAGAAAGCTGGGGCTGTGACTCAGTGGCAGAGCATATACTTGCATGCAGAAGGTCTCAGGTTCACTCCCTGCATCTCCAGGTAGAAATGGAGAAGCCCCCCCCCGTCTGAGGCCCTGGAGTGCTGCTGCAAGTCAGTGCTGGCAGCATTGAACTGGATGGATCGATGGTCTGACTCAGTATAAGGCAGCTTCCTAGTTCCCTGTGGATAAGAACCAGTGTGGTGTAGTGGTTACAGTGTCAGACTACAGCCTGAAAGACCTGGGCTAAACTCCGACTCAGCTGTGAAGCTCACTGGTTGAACTTGGGCCATTCAGCCTCTCTCAGCCTAGGCTACCTCACAGGGTTGTTGTGAGGATAAAATGGGAGAAGGGGACCATGCATGCCAGCCTGAGCGCCTTCAAGTGGAGCTTCCCAACCTTGGGTGCCCAGAGGTTGTTGGACTATAACACCCATCAACCCCAGCCACTAGGTTTGGCCATTGTGGATGATGGGATGTTTGTAGTCCAACAACATCTGGGCACCCAAGGCTGAGCACCCTGGCCTCCATAGATGCATATTCTGGCCCTGACTGTTGACTCTGCCTCTGGGAATGGGGAAGACGGGTCACGTTTGGTCCCTCCCTGTGCTGGTTCCTCTCCCCTTGGTGATGCTAAGCGAATTCTCTTGCAGAAAAGGAGGGACGCCTGGAGGACCCTGAAGTACATGGAGCTCTTCATAGTTGCAGACCACACCCTGGTGAGCACCTTGTGGCAGCAAGCAGGAATGGTCCCCTTGGCTAAGCAGCTTCTGCCCTGGTTTGCCTTTGAGTGGGAGACTTCATGTGTGGGCACTGGAAGACCTTCCCCTGACGGGATGGGGAAAAGCGCCTGCCCGCTTGCATGCAGAAAGTCCCAGGTTCCCTCCCTGGCAGCAGCATCTCCAAGAGAGGGCTGAGAGAGACTCCTGCGGGCAACCCTGGAGTAGCTGCTGCCAGTCTGTGTAGACAGCACTGAGCTGGGTGGACCAATAGTCTGACTCAGTAATATGGCAGCTTCTTTTGTTCCTGTGTTTTACTTTCAACCGGTGCGGAGCCCCCTCCAAATGCGCCCGTGTGTGTGACGTCACATGCACGGGGGCGTGGCTCGGGCTCCAGAGCAAACTCCCCGCTCCCACGCCCCGGGGGAACTCTGCTGCCAGTTATTTCAGGCAACTCCAACCGCCCGATAGAGCGTTTCCCCCTTCCTCTCCCTCTCTGGAGGGAGAGAAAGGGGGAAACGTCCCGTCAGGCCGCTGGCGCTGCCTGAAATGAGCTGAGAGCTCGCTTGGGTTCTCGGCAGCCCAGGCCACGCCCCCTTTGCATGTGACGTCACGTGTCGGAGAGGGAGAGGAAGGGGAAGACGTTCTGCTGGGCAGTCGCTGCTGCCTGAAATAACTAGCAGAGAGTTCGCCCGGGCTCTCGGCTGCCTGGATGTGGGAGAGGGGAGTTTGCTCTGGACTCCTCTGGAGCCCGAGCCACGGGCATCAGCGGCCTTTTCCGTTGGCGGCCCGCGTTCTTTGAACTCGTTCGCACAATGGTGGCTGTGCCCCTGGCTTTCACTCAAGGAAGGAAGTTAAAAAAAAAAAATCACACAGACTAGCTACAGGGTGTGGGAGGGTAGGTTTAGATCAAGGCCGCACTACTGGAGGAAAGGGAGATCTAGCCATTTGCCTCTGTACCCATCCTCTGACTCTTAAGGCCAGCATTTCCCTTACTTGCCTGTAAGGGTACCTTCTGCAGCTAAAGAGCACCAGGGGGAGAGGCAATTTGGACTGGGGCTGTGGTGTGGTACAAAGGATTGGAACACACACACCCCCGCCCCCCACAACAGACTCACACATGCCTGGTCTAAATCCCAATTGCCTGCCCCTGCAACTCCCCCTCCAATCTAGGGTAAGAGATGTGTATGGATCCTTGTGAAGACAGAAGTGTGGTAACCTGCCTCTTTACATGGAGGTTCCATTCCTAATCATGACAGCTAAAAAGAACATAATAATTGTCCTGCTGGATGCAGCTAAGCATTCTTCGAGTCCAGCATCCTGTTTTCCATTGTGGCTGACCAGACGCCTCTGTGAAGCCTACAGGCAGGGGATGAAGGCAACAACCTGCCTCTGCTGTTGTCACCCAGCAATTGGCATTCAGAGGTAGACTGCTTTTGATTGTGGAGGTTCTGCATGATAGCTGTTGATACACTTGTCCTCCAGGGATTTGTCTACTTCTCACAGGAAGCAAAGAAGATTTGTGGTCCATTTCAGAGGTCCCCATCCTTGAGTCCCCAGATGTTGTTCGACCACAATTCCTCCGGCTGTTGTGGCTGAGAATGGTTTGAGTTGGAGTCCATGAACATCTGAGGACTCAGAGATGGGGATTCCTGCTCCAATTGATGGCTGCCCACAAGTTAGGCTTGCCTCCCACTAGATTTAGAATTAGGTTTTGCATCTACTTCTGAGAGGGCTTAAGAGTGTTGAACTATAATTCCTGCTGCCAATTTGGGGGATCTGAAAGGTTTGCTTTTGTGATCTAGTTTTGGTCCAAAATGAAGAGGAGTCCTTCTGGATGGTGTGTGTGCGTGTGCATGATGCCTATGTGCGTGCATGCAGGGCACATCATGGTACCAGCAGTTCTTCAAGGAGCACACAACAGTCTAAGTGGTTGTTGCTTCTGAAATACCACTAACTGTGTTTCCTTTCCTGTCTGGTTTTCCTCCCTCTTCGTTCATCTTTCCCTGTTTTTCCTCCAGTTTGTGAACCAGCAGCAAAATTTGGGACTCACAAAGCAGCGGATCCTGGAGATTGCTAATTATGTGGACAAGGTAATCAGCAGGTCTCTTTAGGCCAGGGGCAGGTTAGCAACTAACCGCAACTCTCTGCATTCTGAAAATGCGGGAAAGCCCTCCAGGGCCCTGATAACCTCACACAGGACCTGCCTCAGGGCCCAACTAGACAACTACTGGACTCCCAAATGTCTTTTTCATTCTCATAAAGTACCCCCCCGCCCCAGGGGTGAGTGGGTTCATTTTAGATCGAGGCTGCAGCTTATGGGTGGGGTGGGGTTTTACCCTTTGCCCCTGTGCCAGTTTCTTGACTTAATCCCCGCTGCCTGAAGCTGCTGTAATTGCAGAGGGGGAAACGTACCAGCACTGTCTGCCTATACATTTCCCTCTCCCTGGCTAATAGCAGCTTGCGGGAATGCAATTTAGACCAGAGTCACAGCCCAGAGGGAAAGGAGTTGGCCCCCTTCCCCCATGCTGTGGCCCCCTTCCAGAGATGGCTGTAGTGTTGTGAGAGAGGGAGAGAGATTTCTTTCTCTCCACACCATGCAGGATTTTATAGACTTCCATCATTTTCCCTCTTAGCTGCCAGATGGCGGACTACAACTCCTATAATCCTTTGACCTTCAAGCATTGTGGCTGGGGCTGGTGGAGTTTGTAGTCCTACAGCATCTGGGAACCCAGGGTTCAGAACCCCCCGAGATGCAAGTTTTGGGTGATATAGAAATATTCAAAATGAATGAGTGAGTGAGTGAGTGAATGAATGAATACATACTCTGGGGGAGATGTGTACTTGGTAGGAGTTTTATTTTTCAAAACCCTCCTCCTCTCTTCTCCAGTTCTACAGGTCTCTGAATATCAAAGTGGCCCTGATTGGGCTGGAGGTGTGGACCGATCGGGACCAGTGTCGGGTGGTCAGCGATGCCCATGCCTCCCTTGTGTCCTTCCTGCAGTGGAAGAAATCTCTGAAATCTCGGAAGAAGCACGACAATGCGCAGCTGCTCACGTGAGTCTGTCTTGGAGTCGGCTGCCGTCTGCTCAGGGGTGTCTCCTTTCCTTTCCTGCTGCTCCTTGCTTTTTAGAAGGAAAAAGTGCCGGAAACAGGGCGCTGGGTCTGACTTTGGGCTTTGTTCTGGCGTCTCCAAACTGGCCATATCCGGGTGCATCTGCCCTCCCTCTCTCAGGTAGATCCACTGAAGCTCTCAACAGATCGATGGGCTGAAGTGGCTAAGGAGAGTTCTGCAGCCCTCTTTGCAGGTTACGCTCCATGCACATACGATCTGTGTACAGTGTGCACATGTACAGATCTGTAGGAACATCCAGTTATTGATGCATTATATTCAGCCAGTACAGTAGTACACTCTCTATCTTTGCCCTGCATTTGAGGGGGCCTGCTCCTGGCTTGCTTTTACAATGAACACATGTACAGTCATGCACACAAAAACATGTGCATTTGTACAGACGGCTGTATGCCTGTACAGCACAGATGTCTGAATAGCCATCTGCTAGAATGAGGGACAGATTTAAACCAGCCCTTTTTGCTTTTTCTGTTACCACACTATGGAGAACAAGGACTGCAGACATAGTGTTTGGGACGGGGGAGCACAGAGCCTCCAGATAGTCTTAATAAATATTGCTTGCCCAGTCTTTTGAGGAAAAATTGTTATGTTGCTGGTCTTTACATTATCTTGTGGCAATGAGTTCCACTGTTTCCAGTTAATTTCAACATTCTCAGGCTGCTTAGAATGCTGTTCCGATTATCAGGGGCCCTAAGAATGATCTCTTCTCCCTGTTCTTTCTTGTGTATCCCCACAGCGGTGTGACATTCACAGGGACGACCATTGGCATGGCCCCGCTGGAGGGCATGTGCAGCCCAGAAAACTCTGGTGGTGTAAGCATGGTAAGGAGACGGTTGTTCCCCTGGGATCCCATTCTGTACTCTGTAGCATCACTCAATCACTACTTTCCCCAAACATTTATATCCTGCCCTTTTATCACACTGGTTCATATGTCACGTGGATCCATGATTAAAGGTTGGTTCTGCACAATATCCCCAGACTCAGGGGCGTGCCCTCCCTCTTCCCCTGCTTTCACGAGCATCTACTTCTGATTTAGGTTAGAATACAGGCAAACCCCTCGCGATTTGCGGTATCGATATACTGTACAGCCAGTACAGTATCCACCGTACTGGCTGCAGATACTGCGGTTCTGTGAATCTGCAGTCAGACAATTAGCACCCAACCTTGGCATATGTGTAACAAAAATAGTTCAGGGTGGCTGGATTTTGAGGACCACCCTGGCTACCATTTTGAGGAAAGGAGGCATTTTGTGCATTTAGGACTTTTGGGGGGCATTGCCGGACACCTGGAGACCTACAGAACACAGTACAGCACTTTGTTTACATTATTTCCTCTGTTTTTAGCTGATTTTTGCAGCTTCCAGAAACCTAAATTCCCTCCCACCCCCCACCATCCCATTGTCTCAATGCCTCATTATCTGCAGTTCCGTTATCTGTGGTTGTAGCGGAGAACAGAACCTCCGCAGATAACGGTGTTCACATGTAAACCAGGATTGGTCACAATGTCTGAACCCAACGATCTGGATTTATTCCAACCTCTCTATTCAATACACCACAAGCTGCAACTCTATTTAAGAGAGCGTCTTCTTCTGCATGATCCCCATCATCCACTACGTTCATCAGGGGAGGCTCGTCTGTGGCTACCTTCATGTCGTTTGGTGGCCACCCAGGGACGGGCCTTCTCTGTTGTCGCCCCAAGACTTTGGAACACACTTCCTGTGGGAATAATAGTCTCCCCATCTCTAGTGGCTTTTAAAAGGGGTCTAAAGACTTATCTTTTTACCCAAGCTTTTTAGCTTTTTAACTTTTAACTTTTTAGCTTTTTAACTTTTATTTTTTTAAACTTTTGATTGTTTATTATTTGTTTTAAATTGTTTTTAGTATTTGTTTGTTGTGAACCGCCCTGAGACCTTGGGTTAGCGCGGTATAAAAATGTGCTAAATAAATAAAATAATAAATAAATAATAAACTCGAGTTTGTAGTGAGTTCCAGATTGCAGTTTCTTCCAAGTAATAGCCAGCCACCATCTGCCCATTGGGACGTCACAACCGCTCTTTCTTTATCTAACCTTAATCAGAAGTAGACGGTCGCAAGGCCGGGGAGGGAAGGAGACGCATGTTCTCCTGAGGACATCGTGTGGGGCAGGCTCTAACTGTGGTTCCATAGGATGTCTGAACCAGCTGTTGGAATATGCAAGGTGGCGAGCGATCACATGAAGAGAAAATACAGCAAGCTTACAAATATCCTCACCAAACCGCCCACGTTAAAAGGTGGTCTTAAAAAGAGGACAGGGACCCATAATCGAATGTAAAGCTGCAGCAATAAGATCTCATGTTCAAAAAACAGCACCCGGTAAATGTCTGTTGGGAAAAAAGGTCAAACTGGCTGCAGCTCTAGAACTGAATTCCAGACAAAAATTAAATTCTAGCCACAATTTCTCTATGTCTGCACCTGGAAAACTCTGGAACCTGGACATCTGGGGCAGAATCTGGTAACGCTGGATTCCACAAGCACCCCTGCAAGCCTGTCCAAGCCATGCGGGGTTTGATTCGATTCTCCACACATCTCTGTATCCTGGGGTCCCATCTCAAAACTGAAATGCACAGGAAAAGCCGTGGCGCCTCAGAAATCCATGCTGGCCTTTGGTTTCCGCTTCCAAACACTGTGGCTTTGCTTGTTTATCTGAAATGATAGATTCTGGAGTGGACAGCTGGCCCAGACACATTCCCAGAAACAGGGTCCAGGCATTTTCTGAGGCCAGCCCCCAACTCTTGCCTTAACCTCTCAGAGGGAGAAGAACTGGCCATGTGGGAGTGAGCATGACCCTTTGCTAAGCAGGGACTGCCTTGGTTTGCATTTGGATGAGACTACAAGTGAGCACTGTAAGGTATTTCCCCTTAGGGCAGCTGTTCTCCACCAGTGGCACTCCAGATGTTGATAAACTACAACTCCCATCACCCCCAGCTACAATTTATTGTGGCTGAGGATGATGGGAGTTGTAGTCCAGTAGCAGGTCCCAGGTTCTCTCCCTGGCAGCATCTCCAGAAAGGGCTGGGAGAGACTCCTGCCTGTAACTCTGGAGAGCCGCTGCCCGTCTGGGTAGACCCTGCTGAGCTAGGTGGACCAGTGGTCTCACTCGGTGCAAGATCGCTTCCTCTGTTCCTAGCCTGATGAGGGCTTTCCTTTCCTTTTATTTTATTTTTTTTGCTTCCTTCCCCAAATGCTGTTCCAGGACCATTCGGAGCTGCCCGTTGGTGCTGCTGCCACCATGGCCCATGAGATTGGCCATAACTTTGGAATGAATCACGACGCTGAGGGCTGCTGTGTGGAGGCCAGTGCGTCCCAGGGAGGCTGCGTCATGGCTGCGGCCACAGGGTAAGCCCGGAGCCTGGCTGGGCCCCCAAAGGCCCGAGAGTTCACTGTGAGCACAGAAGCAGCAGCGGAGAGCAGCAGGTGTAGATGTGGCAAACAAGCCGCTCCCATTGCCTGAGCCGATGGAGCTGACGGTCCAAGCGTTGCGTTTTCTAGTCTGGCTGGCCGTGGCTCTCCAGTGTCTCCACGCAAGGAAGCCCTTCCCCAGCCCTGTGAGTGGAGACCATTGAACTTGCGGGGTCTCATTGAACTCCTCCTCTGGTCTCCCCAGATGATGCTGAGCGACAGCTCCCAAAGAGAAACAGGATGGGCTGGGATCTCTATAGCAGTGTTGGTCCACGACTTTCCTAGAAGGTTACAGTTAGCTGGTTACTTTAGAAAGCCGTTTCGAAGGAACAGAGGTTCCTCCACACAGTTTGGCCCCCAAGGGGCCACACTCCATTGCTCATATGCTTTCAGGAAACTTGAGGACTTGGTTACTGGGTTTTTAAAAAGTGGAAGCTGAAGTCCATGGCCCATAGCAAATCCTCCACTTGTGTGATGTAACCGAAGGCTACACCCTTCTCTGACCTTGAGGTCTTCGCAGAGTCCCCTCTCCTTCTAAGGGAAGCAGGCTTCCCGAAATTTCGGCTGAGAAAGGAACTCCCCGAGGAGGACGGGGATGCAGGCGTGGGGCCCCTCTGCCTTCAAACCGGTTCCTCAAGCAGTCCCTTCGCCCCCTACTTGTTCTCCCGGTTTGGAGGGTGAGAATTCGGCTCCCCCCCACCCCACCACACCGCTTCTTTCTCGGCCGCGTAACACAGAGCCCTCTGGGGAAACAGCGGCCGCCCGTAAATTGAAGCCAGCTTCCCCGAGGCTGCCAGGAAGCTGGGATGGAGAGAGCTGTACGGTAGCAAGGAGAAGCTGTGGAAAGGGAGGCACCAGGAAAGGGAGGCCGACCAAGCGAGGGCAGAGTCCAAAGTGAGCCGAAAAGGAGGGCAAAAGAGGAAGATATGGAGGGGGAAAGAGTCTGTGCTGCTGACATCAGCCGCGGGATCAGTTGCGCACAAAACAGCCATGGTTGAGGAGGGAGGGGGAAAGGAAAGTGTTGGGGAGATCGTTCACATTCCAGGGAGTCAGGACCCGGCCGTGCCCTGATGGTGAGGTCTCCTGTGGGGAAGAGGAAGGTCTGGTCCCTGTAGGAACCTCTCCAGCCCCAACCAAGATCCTTCAGCCCTTGAGGAACAATTTGGAGCTTGCCTGCCCCATGGGGTATTGAGGAGCAGGAGCACCACAGGTTGGGAACTCCTGGACTAGGAGACTTCCAACTCTGAAATTTTATGGGGACCCCTGTGCCAAGGCATTCCTGTTAGATGGCCAACCGACCATCATTTGAAACCCTCCAGTGAGGGAAAGCCCACCGGTGCATGGGGCAGACTGTTCCACTGACTAACCATTTTTACAGATATCAGATTTCAAGTTGAAAACATCTCCCTGCCTCCCTGCACCTTTTCCTTACACGCACAGACTTTTTACTATGGTTTGCTTAAAATTAAGTAGGGCTTCAAGGGGCAGATCTAATTGCTTAGGCTGTATACAAATCGACATTTATTTCTCTGTTTTGATCAATGCCCAGCTTCTGCACTCTGGGTTTGTATTTTATATTTGCTCACCCATCACACAGGCAAATATAAAATACAAGCCCAGAGTGCAGAAGCTGGGCATTGATCAAAACAGAGAAATGAAAGTCGATTTGTATACAGCCAGTTGAACCCAGCTGTGAGTCTGAACCCAGCTCTAACGGCCGTCTCTCTGGGGCTTCCCCTCCCTCTCGGTCCTCCCCCAGCCACCCCTTCCCCAAAGTGTTCAGCTCCTGCAGCCGGAGGCAACTGGAGAGCTACTTCCACAAGGGGGGCGGCATGTGCCTCTTCAACATGCCCAACACCAAGGACCTGGTGGTGGGCAAGAAATGCGGCAACGGGTTCCTGGAGGATGGGGAAGAGTGCGACTGTGGGGAGGCGGAGGTAGGTTCCCAGAAGGAGGGCAGCTGTGAGGTGGAGGGCGGGGCCTGGGGGTGGAGGGGCGGGGCCTGGCAGAGGGCGTGGTGGGTGGGTGGGTGGGTGGGAGCCAACTGGCTGGAAGAGGAAAGAGGGGGCCTGATGGCCAAAAGGCAGAGCCAGTCACAAAAGCTCCAGCCAAAGAACATCATTCACACTTTTTGGTATATCATGTATACAATACATATAACATTATATCTAGATATTGTATATAAAATAAAATACATATATAAAATAATATATATTATATTTTATATATAATATCTATATATAATTGTGTGTGTGTGTGTACAGGTGAAACTCGGAAAATTAGAATATCGTGCAAAAGTCCATTAATTTCAGTAATGCAAATTAAAAAGTGAAACTGATATATGAGACAGACGCATTACATGCAAAGCGAGATAAGTCAAGCCTTAATTTGTTATAATTGTGATGATCATGGCGTACAGCTCATGAAAACCCCAAATCCACAATCTCAGAAAATTAGAATATTACATGGAACCAAGAAGACAAGGATTGAAGAATAGAACAATATCGGACCTCTGAAAAGTATAAGCATGCATATGTATTCAGTACTTGGTTTGGGCCCCTTTTGCAGCAATTACTGCCTCAGTGCGGCGTGGCATGGATGCTATCAGCCTGTGGCACTGATGAGGTATTATGGAAGACCAGGATGCTTCATTAGCGGCCTTCAGCAGTTCTGCGTTGTTTGGTCTCATGTCTCTCATCCTTCTCTTGGCAATGCCCCATAGATTCTCTATGGGGTCAGGTCAGGCGGGTTTGCTGCCCAATCAAGCACAGTACACTGTATACTTTTCAGAGGTCTGATATTGTTCTATTCTTCAATCCTTGTCTTCTTGGTTCCATGTAATATTCTAATTTTCTGAGATTGTGGATTTGGGGTTTTCATGAGCTGTACGCCATGATCATCACAATTATAACAAATTAAGGCTTGACTTATCTCGCTTTGCATGTAATGCGTCTGTCTCATATATCAGTTTCACCTTTTAATTAGCATTACTGAAATTAATGGACTTTTGCACGATATTCTAATTTTCCGAGTTTCACCTGTATGTGTTGTGTGTGTGTGTGTGTGTGTGTGTGTATGGATATATATATGGATATGTGTGTGTGTGAATATGTGTGTGTGTATATCCCCCAGCCCTTAGTCAGGGCTTGGGGCCCGAATGCCTCAGAAGGGTGGGGAGGGGGTTCATGCACCCTCTCGCTCCTCCACCAGCCAGGGAGAAGAGAGGGCTGGCTCCTCACGGGGAGACCCAGACCAGTGCCCCACGGGTCTCCACCAGCCTTCCTCATCCCAGGCAAGGGCCTCCCTGAGTCGTTCCGGCATCCCCTCGGACCCTGCCTCCTTCCGCTCCTGCCCCCGCCCTGTTCCCCCAGTCCTCAGCCCGCCTGGTGCCCCACCTGCCCCTCTTCCTGCTCGCTCACACTGCAGCCCCGCCCCTCCCTGCCCTCCTGGAGGCAGGCGTCTCTCCTCCGGGGTGGGGAGGAGCCCACCCAGCTTGTTGCAGCCAGGAAGCCGTGCGTTGGGCCAGCCCCACCCAGCCACACTCTGTCTGTTTGCCGGCTTCCTGGCGCATTCCGACATCAAAGTCGGGCCATCACAGGGATTCTGGGCTGGTGGGGTTGGGCTTGCCGGCGAAACTTCCCCCATTTGGGGAAAGGGGTCATCTGTCCGGCTGCTGCTCCTCCAAGGAGCCCCGAGCAGTGTGCATGGTTATGTTTATCCCCACAACAACCCTGTGAGGTAGGTTTGGCTGAGAGAGAAGTGACTGGCTCAGAGTCACCCAGTGTGAGTTTCCTGGCCGAATGGGGACTTGAGCTCAGGTCTCCCCGGTCAAAGTCCAGCGCTCTAACCACGGTTTCCTCCTCTCTCTCTCTCTCTCTCTCTCCAGGAGTGCACAAATCCTTGCTGCAACCCGCATAACTGCACCCTGAGTGCTGGAGCTGAGTGCGCCCATGGGGAATGTTGCAAGAACTGCAAGGTAGTCCAGTGCCTCTCAGGCAAATGTTGTAGCCCAGGTTTTGCAGAGAGCATCAAGATCAAGCCCTTTGGCTTTTGATGTGTCCCTTCGCTCTGGAGTTGCCGACCTTGGGTCCCTGGGACCTGTTGGACTACAACTCCCATCACCCCCAGTCACAGTGGCCTTGGGGTTGATGGGAGTTGTAGTCCAGCAACATCTGGATACCCAAGGTTGGGAACTCCTGTATTTCCACACAACTTCAATGCATAAAGAGTGGCTTAAACAGATGAAAATCCTCCAGTGCAACCTTTCAATGCCCTCCCTTTTGGCCAGTTCCCCTACCTATGGGGGTCCCAAAAGAAAAAAGATCCAGTCCAGATCTTTGAAGAGGAATGAATTATATATAGAGAAAAGCATCTGAGCCGCCTGATCCTCTTGGGTTGGTAGCTTCATCGCTGCCCCCTGGTTGAACCGGTAGTTGCAAGGCCTCCACCACAGGGTGGCGCTGCAGCAGAGCAGAAGGCAGGACGGCCACTTTCAGCATGTTGCCATGCTGGTGGGTAGGACGCTGCGTCTTGCTGCTGGAGCCCCTTGTTCAGGACCCCGTTCAGGGATGTAGTTGCAAATTCAAAAGTGCAGCCATGTCCATGACAGCCCCCATAGCCCCAACCACCATGGCAGCCACACCCCATGGCCATGCCAAACCGAATGGTCACCTCTCCCCTTAAGAGACTGTATATGCAGTTTTGGGGTTTCTGTTCGAAGGAAAGGATCCTGTGGACTCTAGGGAGTGTACTAAAACAGATGATCGGGAATGCCTACTGAAATGCACGGGGGTTCCTTCCGAATGACCATAGGAATGCATGGAATTCCTGAATGGCCATTGGCCATTTGGAAATTCAGTGCATGCCATGGCCATTGGGAAGGAACCTGTGCATTTCAGTGGGCATTCCCGATCATTCATTTTAGGATGTCCTCCTAATACTCTAGGAAAGACTCCTGCCTGCAACGTTGGAGAGCCACCACCATTGGACCATAGTGACTAGGTGGACCAAGGGCCGGACTCCGTACGAGGCAGCTTCCTGCGTTGTTCCTAAGACACAGCCTGGCAATACAATCCGTTGTAGTCTGAGATTCAGTTACTGTCGGGATGGCAAGAGCAGCAGATCATTTCCCTATAGAACACCAAGGGCATTGCCTCCCTGCTGAGACCCTGGAGTGGGGAAAGTCCCGGGACTGTCTCCCTGCCCATCCCTGCAGCACGACAGCACTGCTCATGCCCCACACTTTGCATAGGGTGGCTAGTCTCGGGGTGTACGTCCGCTAGGGATGCCAAATCTAGGTCTCTTTGAATGGGTCCACGTGGCTGCTGTGACTGTGTAGTCACAAGGACCCACTTGCCCCTGCAGGACAAGTTGCTCTGAATTATTTAAACAACTTTTTCCG
The DNA here is from genome assembly GCF_027244095.1 of Hemicordylus capensis. Classification (NCBI taxonomy): domain Eukaryota; kingdom Metazoa; phylum Chordata; class Lepidosauria; order Squamata; family Cordylidae; genus Hemicordylus; species Hemicordylus capensis. The sequence goes on from NC_069661.1 coordinate 5,034,867, forward strand.
GTAAGAACTAATCTGCCTACTTTCCTTTCACTATAATCGTAATGGATGATTAGCAGCCTCACAAGTTAGCCCGCTTCAGCCTTCAAGAGTCACATGTCTGCCATCTTGAATTGGGGTGGATGACAGCTTCACAAACTACTTGTTGAGGGATCCCTATGTGTCCCTACCAGTGTTCTCTCTAATTTTTTTCATCTCTGTGCGGAAATGAGTTTTGTTCTGGGTGGCAGTATCAAGGCAGTGTGTGTGCGCACCATGTGCATTCAGAGTGGGGCCTTCGTGATTCAACCTGAGCGGGATCTAAAATTAACGGAGCGGACATCCAAAAATATGTGAGTGCATGCACACGTGCATGCCTTAGAGGGAACACTGGTCCCTACAGCTGTCGGAAACTTGCTTCAGATCAAGTCTCAAGTCACAAGACTGTTCACAAGTTAGCCCACTTGTGCCAAACGTTCATGCATCTGCCATCTTGAATCAGGGTGGGTGACAGCTTTACAAACTGCACCCTTGAGCTGTCCCTGTGCATCCCTACAGCTGTAGCACATTGGGTTCATATTGGTCCAGGCATTGCAAAGTTGATGGTGGGGGGGGGGAGACATACCCGGAATGCTGGCTGATCTCATAAGCTTACCTTCCTTAAAAAACAGACCTTAGGGGTCAGTTTCTTGAGGCTGCTCATCCTCCTTGTCCAGATGGAAATGCCTCTCCTCCTTTTTCTTCCCCGTGACATCCACAGCTAAAGACAGCCGGGGCCATGTGCCGAGAACCAGCCGGGACCTGCGACCTCCCCGAACACTGCACGGGGGCTTCTCCCTACTGCCCCGCCAATGTGTACTTGCTGGATGGCTCACCGTGTTCCTATGGGGAAGCCTATTGCCACAATGGGATGTGCATGACCCACCAGCAGCAATGCATCCACCTGTGGGGACCAGGTGAGCCCTCACTTCCCAGCCCCACATCTTCAACATTCCACCCCTAGGGCTGTTTCTTTTCCTTTCTCCACCTGACGACACAATGCTCTTTTATTGGTGATTAGGGAATAAGAGCCACCTTCTGGACAGCTTTGGTACTGCAGCAAGGGCAAAGTGACCCCATCAGCTTCCGAATATTTGTCGCGAAAACCTCACAAACCCTCCCTCTGGGCTGAATCGTGTGCCGTCCAATGTCAAGGGAGGAGGGCAGATTTAATTACCCCCACAGCAGGGTCCTCAACTGGAATGCTCTGTCTTCCCAGGCTTGTGTCTCTAGTTGTTGGATTAAAGCTCCCTTCACCTCTCTGCCAGGCTGTTGTGGCTGGGGTTGATGGGAGTTGTAGTCCAAGAGCATCTGGAGATCCAGGTGTGAATTACAGATGTTCACATCTGGGAGAGAGGAAGGGATCTCATCTGTAGGATGGGGACTAAACAGGCTCCATGACCCAGGAGTCCTCAGATTGGGTCCTCCCCAGATGTTGCTGGACTACAACTCCCATCATCCCAAGCCACAGTGGCCAGAGGCCCAGATCACCCTAACCCAGGAGTCCTCAGACTTGGGTCCTCCCCAGATGATGGTAGTTGTAATCCCACAACATCTGGGGGCCCAAGTTTGAGAATCCTTCTCCTAGCCCTTGAGGATCACAAGGCCCACATTTCTCTTAATCCTGTTAGACCGCATTTGCCCATATGAACCCGCCAGGGCCTTCTGCTCATCATCTCAGGCACTCCTCATGGCCCCGCCACTAACAGAGATCCGGTTGGCAGGGACTAGAGACAGGGCCTTTTTGGTTGTAGCCCCTCGGCTTGGGAACGCCCTCCCTGAAGAGCTTCGCCATGCTCTCTCCCTCAGTGTTTGTGAAAAACAGCTTAAAACACACCTTTTAAAATAGGCTTTATAATGCTCCATCTTTGGTTATATCTGGTAGGTTCTTTAGTTTTTAGTTTTTATGATTCTCAAGTTTTAGCTTTTAAAATAACTTCTAATTTGAAACTTAATACTGATTGTGGTTTTTAACCTGACTTTTAACTTGTTTACTTAATTTGGTTGATTGTATTACTTTTATTGTTTATTGTATCTATTTTATTGTTGTGAGTCGCCATGAGCAGTAGTGTACTGGAGGGGCGGGGTATAAATATTTTAAACAAACAAACAAATAAATCCTGGGCCCTGATCCTTGGCCATGCTGCCCATGTTAGGGTGTGTGTGTGTGTGTGTGTGTGTGTGTGTGTGTGTGTGTAATAATGGAAACTCATTTTAAGTGCAGAAAAGGATTCCTGGGAGACGAATTTTCTTTCTGTTCTGTTTTTGCTGGGTTGTTTTTGCTCTGCAGGTGCCTTGCCAGCTCCCGATGCTTGTTTCCAGGATGTCAACAGGGCCGGCGACATGTACGGGAACTGTGGCAAAGACGCCCACGGCAACTACGTGAAGTGTGCCTTGAAGTGAGTGCTGAGGGGCACCGAGGTGGAAGCTTGTCCTGTGTCGCCTCTGGGCTTCTTGATGGAACGAGGACGAAGAAGAGACGCTCTGGAGAGCTTCGTCCTGTATGGTTGCCCGTTCCCAACATTGCGCCACACTCTAGTGTGACCAAGAAACAGAATCCAGATGGGGTTCATGGATGGGAGTGCCCCTGAGTTTGGATGACTGAGGGGATCCCCAGGGGCAGGGCCACACCTTGATGAGGCCCCTGGGAGCACCCTTGGGCCCTTGACTCAACTCTGCAGTGCCCCAACTCTCTAGCTGAGGTCCAGCTTGTGGTGGGCCTGTGGAGGAGACTGTCTTTTGGGCAAGGAGTTGGCCCCTTCTTCCTCCTTCCCTCCGACTCAGATGTGCTTCTTCCCTCCAGAGATGCCAAATGTGGGAAGATCCAGTGCCAGAGCTCAGCCAGGAAGCCCAAGCGGCCCGACACCTTCTCCATGGACACCACGATCCGGTTTGGTGGGCGGGAGGTGAAGTGCCGGGGCACGTTGGTCTACGCAACCAAGGATGACGAGGGGGACATGTCGGACCCCGGGCTGGTGATGACGGGCACCAAGTGTGGAGACGGGATGGTGAGTGCGCTTCCAGAGCTAGCTCCAGAGAAGAGGCACCCAAGGGCATCTTCCAGGGTGTCCATTTATAACCCAGTAAGGAACGAGCAGCGTGTGGTCTCCTCCTCAGACCCTTGTACCCCTGGGGCTGCTGGTAAGCTGGTCCAACTGGAAGACTCGCTGAACAGTGCATGATCCTCTCGGCCTCTGAAGGCAGATGGGATTGGAGGGCAGAGCTGGCCCACCTGTGAGGCCTGGTGAAGTGGCTGCCTCAGGCAGTGGATTGGTGGAGGTGGCAGCAGCAGTCGCAGAGGCCTCACACCAGTGCTCTCATTTTATTTTGCATCTTTGTATGGAATGAGTCTTGTTCTGGGCGGCCATATCAAGGCAGTGTGTGCGCATGTGCATTCAGAGTGGGGCCTTCCTGGTTCAGCTTGAGTGGGAGCTAAAATTAACTGAGCAGTCGTTAAATAAATGTGTGCACACACGCACATGCGCACGCCTTGGGGGAACACGACACCCCTCCCCCCAGCTCCTCTGCCCCCCTCCCTGGGCTCTCCTGCCCCTACATGACCTTCCACAGCAGTGGAAACACTGCTTCTCCTCCTGTTTCAGGTAGCTGAGCTCTATCCAACTCTCAGCCTTTTGAAAAGGGGAAGATTTGGGGTGGAGGGGCTGGAGCTGTGGGTTGGTGCTCATGACTCTCCAAGCTGCCTCTGGCCCTGGGGGAGCAGGGGCCAATGCACAGGCCATGGACCAGGGTGGTTGGAGGGCCAGTTAGGTGCCACCATCAAGTATAAAGGTTCTCAGTTCTGCTCACTTCAGGGCAGGCAACTGTTTGGTAGGGGAGAGCACCTGGCTCATTCTTTGAACACCAGGCTACCAACCCTCTGATAGCCCAGCTCGAACACTGCTGTGGCCTATTTGCCTATAAATCTTCCTGCTTCCAAGATATCTGCCTAGTCTTGGGCCTGAGTGCCTGACAATTTCGGAGTTGCTGTAATAAGATGAGTATCTTGCATCAGGTTCTGTAACTTGGGAGTGTCTGCAGGCATTAGATTAAAAACAGCAAGGGGCTAGTCTTTATTGTTGCAAAGAGGACACATGGAATTAGCAACTGGAGGAATCTCAGAAACCAGCGGGAGAAGATGGACTGGGCCTCTGGTACTTAAGGGGTGTGGGCGGAGACCCCCTCACACACACTTGAGCAACTTCCTTATCCTGGTAACCTCCAAGTTGAATATTTGTGATGTGCTGTTTGTGGGGATGGCTTTGAAGATGGTTTGGAGGCATCAGCAGGTGTGGAATGTCTCTTCCCACCTGAAGGTGAGAGCCAGATGCAGAGAAAACGTGGTCAAGCCATATTCTGCAGGGGAATGAGGGAGAAAAATGTTGGGTTGCTATAGGCCTACCTGACTTGAAGGCTGTTCTGATTGTAGGTATGCAAAGATCAGCAATGCCTGGATGCTTCCCTTTATGAACTGGACAAGTGCATCTCCAAATGCCATGGCCATGGGGTGAGTAACCAGCGAAGATCTTAGGTTGCTTCCGGAGCTGTTCCCCAATTTGCTCAGATGCTGACTCAGGTAGATGTGTGGCATTGAAAAGGCTGATTTCACTTACAGGTGCCCCCGTTTCTCCATTGATCGGGGCGACCCTTCCATGAGGCAAAGTGAGGCAGTTGCCTTAGGCGGCTGATTTTTGGGATGCCAGTAGGGTGGCAAGATGGCAGCTCTTTGGGACTTTGAAAGAAGAGTCTCTTCTCACACACCTTGCAATGCTTGCAAGAAGCACGAGGAGAGCAGAGGAGCTGGCTGCTGGCACTTCCCTGGCCACTTTCGGAGCTTGCAGGGGTCAGTTTTGAATGGGGGCTGACCGCCACCACGGGCATGGGGCAAGCCAGTATTTTGTGATTCACCTCACAATACACACACACAGCCCTGCTTTTGTGCAATTCAAGGCAAGCATCTCTCGAATGGATGCAGACTGTTGAGCTCACCCAGGCCAACCACGTCGGCTTCTTTGCAGGAAGCCTGCAGTTGTGGGTCCTCAGTGCTGCAATTCACCATCTGGGGTCCAGAATGGAATCTGTGAGGTTTGTGCCTCGTAGCTCAAATTGCCGCCTCCCTAGGTGGACTAAGACCCATCACTTGCTCCTGTCAGAAAAACCACTTGCCAGTGGTTTATTGAGGGCCAAACCATGGGTTACACTGACCCTGGCAGTGGAGTGCCTGGATTTTGTTAAGTATTGGCCGTGGGGCGGGCGAATCCAGATAGGGACTGTGGTGGAGAAGAGGGAGGCTTTCACCCTTTCAGAGGCGTAACTACTATTGAGCAAGGGGAGACATTTGTCTCGAGGCCCGCTGCCTCTCAAGGCCCCCCCCGGAGGCAAGTCACATGAACATCATCCCAGCTCCCCATCCATCTAGCTCATGATATCTTAGCATCTATCTAGCTAAGCAGCATAAATACTCTTACCTCTAGTGTTTCTAGTGTGTTCTAAGCATTAAAAGTAGCACAAATATATAGTATTCAATGTATATCACTATATATTGTGAAGTGTGCGTGTGTGTATTCAGTGAAATGTATTTCCAGGCAGCATACCTATTTTGAAATATCAGACTTAAATCTTTGTATTAGTTGATTCTGCTGTTATTTACACCTTGTAACTAGTTGGGATAGTTAGCAGAGACATCGGGCCAGGAGAAGGAGAGGAAAGCAGTGAGGGGGGGCCCATTTAAAAATCTTGTCTCTGGGCCCACTCCAACCTTGCTACGCCCCTGCACCCTTTCCCTCTGTTGCTGCCTCGGTCTGACTTGAGACTACTCCCCATGGCTGCTCTTTTGGCCGGAGGGGTGTGAAAAGGTTAATGACCCACTCCACCCTCACTACAGTCCTGAACTGGATTGGGCCCCTCATGACTTTTTAAAATATAAAATAAACAGCAACCACTACTACTATTATGCCAGGGACAAATAACACCATATAATTGGAGGAGGAGGAGGAGGAGGAGGTGGCAGCGGCAGCATGGGCACGGGGGGGAAAGGGGGTTCAGGAAATAGCAGGCAGGGGTGGGGCAGCTTGGTTTGGATGAAGCTTCCAGGTGGGATGCTAGAAGGCCTGGGTTCAAATTCATTGCAAGCAGGGCGACAAGGGCTAAGCTTTGGGGATTGATTGGAGCTCAGTGTGAGAGCCGCTGATTTTTAGCTACATTTTGTTCAGTTTTTATGTTTTTAATTGAGTTTTATTGTTTTATCCGGTGTTTATGTCTTATCGAGTTTTATTGTTTGTTTGTTTATTTATTTATTTATTTATTTATTTACACAGACAGGTGTCATTGACTGGTTTGTTGTTGTTGTTGTTACATTTATATCCCACTCTTCCTCCAAGGAGTCCAGAGCGGTGTACTACATACCTAAGTTTCTCTTTCACAACAACCCTGTGAAGTAGGCTAGGCTGAGAGAGAAGTGACTGGCCCAGAGTCACCCAGCTAGTATCATGGCTGAATGGGGATTTGAATGGGGATTTGAACTAACCTGGGGTCTTAGGATGAAGAATGGTATATAAATATAAATATAAAGGTCCCAAGTTCAATTTGAGGCAGTAGGTTGGCCTAGGAAAGACCTAGGGATGTGCAGATTGTTTCTACCATGAAACGTTTCGACTTGAAATGGGTTGTTTTGAGCCCGAAACAAAATGCCCTTTAAATAAACAGCCTGTTTCAAGCTTGGAGCAGAACCACCCTGTTGCGATTCGAAATGTTTTGACGTTCTGAGTGCCATTTTGGAGCACTCTGTTCCCCCCTTTCTGCTTGGTTTTCTGGCACTGGATTCTGACTGGCTTACAATCTCCTTGCTTGGATTGTTGTCATACAAATCAAGTATTATCATGCGCAGCTGTGCCCCCATTGGCTGGGGGGAGTGGGGAGGGAACACAAAAAGAGGGAATTCCAAATTCCAGATGTATTTAAAGGGACTGGGAGGCAGCGAGAGAGAGACCTTATAGTGTGCCTCTCTTGAAGAAGAGGATACATCGGGAGAGGAGGAAGGAAGGATTGATTTTGTTGTTTTCTTTCATCCTTGATCATAGGATCGATCCTATGGGGGTTTGGGGGAAAGTATAAAAATTTGTTAAAAATCAGCCACTTGCCCATTTCTTTTGTGGGGTGGGTGGTAGAGAGCACCCATTGTGCCCTACCACACAACTCTCTTTGGTGTCCCAGGGAGCTACTCATGGGGAACAATGGGATGTTTTGAGTTTCCCCATTGTCCCTTATGGCCGAAACATGAGAAACGTTTTGGTGCAACATTTTGGCCATTTTGCATTTCATTTTGAGGTTTTTTTTTTTTTTAAAAGCAAAATCCTTTTTGTGCATGTCCCTAGAAGGACACCGGAGATCTGCTGCTGGCCAGGGTAGGCAATACTGAGCTAGATGGACCAAGGGTCTGACTCAGTAGGCAGCAGCTTCCTATTTCATACAAGTTGCTGCTGTTTGCTGGAATTGCTCTCTCTCATCCCTCGTGATCCTTGCTCAGGGTCTGAAGCCTTGGGAGCCCAAAGGGGTCTTTTGAAGCCACACTTCTAGAATGTGGCAAATGGCTGTTGAGCCAGAGAGGACCTGGCAAAGCAGTTGGTTACATATTGCGGGGGTGTGTGTGCAGTGGAAACAAAAGAGCAAACATTTCTGGGGAACAGAAGCCTCTTGTGGGAGCCTAAGCATCTCTTTGGACCCGTGTTCTCTATCATCTCCCTCCCACCCACTGCTCTCCACTGGTGTAAAGTGAGCCAGCATGATGTAGCTGGACTAGCTCCAGGGAGACCCGAGTTCAAATCCCTATTCAGCCATGGAACATACTGGGTGATTCTGGGCCTGTCACTTCTCTCTCAGCCTAACCTACCTCATAGGGTTGTTGTGAGGATAAACATATCCATGTACACCACTCTGGGCTCCTTAGAGCAGGAGTTCCCAACCTGTGGCACTCCAGATGTGGCTGGACTACAGCTCCCATCATCCCCAGCTACAATAAATTGTAATGGGGATGATGGGAGCTGTAGTCCAGCAACACCTGGAGTACCACAGGTTGGGAACCCCTGGCTTAGAGAACTCTTGGGTTATGCATGTCATAAAATAAAATAGACATCATATTGTAAGCTCTTCAGTCCTGGAGCCACACTGGACAGGAGCGGTTCTCCTGCCCCCATGAAGGCTTGTCATGGGGTCTCTCCTCCCACAGGCACCACCTTTACTTCTAACCATCTCTGACTCTGTAGGTTTGCAACAGCAACCAGAACTGCCACTGCGATGCCCGCTGGGCTCCTCCGTTCTGCGAAAAGCCGGGCCTGGGAGGCAGCATTGACAGTGGGCCTGTGCAGTATGACAGTGAGTTCTGGTCCCCCTTCCCCATCGGGGGGAGGGGGTGGTGTGTCCCCAGACTAAGGGGACTTTTGCTGCACCAGCCTCTCTGGACATTCCGGGCAACCCTCCCTCCTCCCCACAGATCATGAAGCCGTCCTGATTACTCTGCTGCTGGTGTTCCTGCTGATCTTGCCAGCGATCGCTCTGGGGCTCTATTTCTACTACAGGCGAGAGAGCTCACTTCTCAACAAGTGGGTGAAGAGCTTAAGGAAGAGCCACAAGACGTACAGGTAAGCAGGCGTACAGGGCTGGGGCAACTGCTGAGTGCTTCTCCCATCCTTTTCCCCCCTAGAAGGTCAGTGGTTCCTGACCTTGGGTCCCCAGATGTTGTTGGACTATAACTGCCATCATCCCCAGCCATCTGGAGACCCAAAGTTGGGAACCCATGTTCTAGGTGCTGCAATTGATCAAAGGCCATTGTGGCAGAGGATGATGGGAGTTGTAGTCTAACAATATTTGAGGACTCAAGGTCAGGAACCCATGTTCTAGGTGCTGCAATTGGCCATGGTTTCCCAGCACATCTATATTGTTCCGTTCCTTGTCTTCCATGATAGGCAGGGAGGTAGTTCTGCTGACTCAGGAAAGTCTGAGAGCCAGAGTACTGACTAGCCAAGGAGCTGTCCAGCAGGGCCAATGAGGTTTTCAAGAGTCCGAGTCCAAGAGTTGCAGGCAGCAGGGGCTCTAGACAGGACCTTCCTAGGACAAATGACAAAATGTTGAGCTATGGGGCTGTTGCACTAGTGGCTTCTAGGCAGCAACGGAGTTTCCCCCAGTGTCTTTATAGATGTGCTGGAAACCCACCCTGACTGCCTCCCCCAACGTGGTGCACTTGTGCAGCCCTGATCCTGCCCATACTTAAGGAGTCTTGCTCCCAAGTAGGACCCTGAAATGGGGGTGCCTCATGCTGTTAAGCAGGCACTGTGCTGTCTAGTCTGAGCTCCTCTGGTCTGGAGGAGGGCTAGTCTTACAGTAGCGAGCATGACTTGTCCCTTTTGCCAAGCAGGGTCTGCCCTGATTTGTATTTGGATGGCTGACTACACGGGAGCATTGTCTGGTAGAGCATCTGGTAGTGGTAGAGCATCTGCTTTGCAGGTAGAAGGCCCCAGGTTCCATCCCTGGCTGCATCTCCAGATAGGGCTGGGAGAGAGCCCTGCCTGAAACCTTCGAGACCTGCTGCCAGTCAGTGTAGACAACACTGGGCCGGATGGACCAATGGCCTGACTCTGTAGAAGGCAGCTTCCTGTGTTCCTATGAGCTTTGCCTGGGACTTGTCACCTCTGTTCTTGAGGTCCTGGGAGTGATCATGGTGGCCTGGAGCCTGCGGTACGTCTAGTGTGGGGTGCACCAGATGCCTCTGGAAACCTACAGGCAGGGGTTGAGGTCCCTCTCCACAGGGACCCTTGGGAACTGTCCATTTCTTTTCTGTCCCTCCTTTTGACCTGGAAGCATCCCCAAGGTAAAGTAAAGTAAAGTTGTCCTGTTGAGTCGGTGTCGACTCCTGACAATCACAGAGGCCTGTGGTTGTCTTCAGTAGAATACAGGAGGGGTTGACCATTGCCTCCTCCCGTGCAGTATGACAGGGATCCTCAATGTTGGGTCCCCAGATGTTATTGGACTTCAACTCCCATAATCCCCAACCAAAGGCCACTGGGGCTTGGGATTATGGGAGTTGAAGTCCACTAACATCTGGGGGCCCAACGTTGAGGATCCCTGCAGTATGAGATGATGCCTTTCAGCATCTTCCCATATTGCCTCTGCCTGATATAATTGTCTCCCATAGTCTGGGAAATGTACCAGCGGGGATTCGAACCGGCAACCTCTTTTTCCCTAGGCAAGTTACTTCCCCGCTGTGGCTTACGTAAAATATAATTACATTTTTAGGGCCGCTTTTGTCCTCCCCCACACATGAGTAGTTTTGTGCGGGAGAGCAAGAGCTTTCCAATGGAGTCCTCGGCACTCTTTATATGTGATATTTACCCGAATTCAGTGGGGTAAGCCATGACAGTTGTTTTATACTAATATAGGCACTTGGGGGCAAACACACCCTCAAAGCTCTAGAAGTGTGGCTCTGGCTTTTCTTTATTTATTCCATTTATATACCTCCTTTCGTAAAACCCAAGGCAGTTTACAAATGTTAATCCAATCAAATTCCATAACAATCACATTTAAATATTAAAACAAGTATTAATATTTAATATTATTAAATTCTCTTGTCCAACAGCTGCCTCCTCCAACCCCCACTATTTTTCAAGTCAGAGGTTCACTAGTTCACCTCCAACGGCTCTTACTGGAGTCTACCTTTAGGACATTTATACAAAACGATGGTGCAGCCACACCTGGAGGACTGCATACAATTCTGGTCACCACATCTAAAGAAGGACATTGTAGAACTGGAGAAGGTGCAGAAGAGGGCAACCAAGATGATCAGGGGCTTGGAGCACCTTCCTTATGAGGCAAGGCTACAACACCTGGGGTTTTTTAGTTTAGAAAAAAAGATGACTGCAGGGAGACATGATAGAGGTCTATAAAACCATGCATGGTGTGGAGAAAGTGGAAAGAGAGCAATTCTTCTCCCTCTCGCATAACACTAGGACCAGGGGCCATCTCATGAAATGGATTACCAGGAAATCTAGGACCAACCAACAGAAGTACTTTTTTACACAACACATAATCGACTTGTGGAATTCTCTGCCACAAGATGTGGTGACAGCCAACAACCTGGATGGCTTGAAGAGGGGTTTGGATAACTTCATGGAGGAGAGGTCTATCGACAGCTACTAATTGGAGGACCACAGAAGCACCTGGTGGGCCACTGTGCGAAACAGGATGCTGAACTAGATGGGCCTTGGGCCTGATCCAGCAGGGCTGTTCTTAGGTTCTTGTGTACCTTATGTTTCTTTTTAGACTGTGAGGCCTTTGTGGACAGGGAGCCTTCACATTTATTATTTATTTTTCTGCGTAAACTGCTTTGAGGACTTTGGTTGAAAAGCACTATATGTGCAGTGGTAGCACTAGGTAGCATCTGTATTTGCAAGCCTCTGACTTCCACTGTCTGTGCTCTTCCCTGTGTGTTCCCTGGCAGGAGTGGAACTGCCCATCAGAAGGCAAATCAGGGGCACTCGAATTCTGCCTTCACATTGCAGGACATTTCCCCTTCCAGCAAAGCCGTGGGCAGCACTTCTGGCCAAGTAAGTAAGACGCCTTATATCCTGACGCATGCAAACCCAGCCTCACAGCAAACTGAGGATTGGTTGTCAGCCTCTCTTCTCAGGCTTTCCTCTTCTTCTCTTCCATCCTGCTGAGTCCTGACCTAGCAATTCCCATTGTTGTGTGTTCGGAAACACTGGGGCCTCACTCATTCACACAATCGTTTGCATCTAGGTTTAATGTTGGTTACCGACATTAGTGCAATTGTGTGAACCCACGCCAAGGAGCAAATCTCAGATTCATCTCAGGCCATAAACCACCTCAGTTCACACAATCTCGCTAATGTTGGTAACCCGCATTAAACCTAGATTCCAGTGATTGTGTGAACTAGGCCTAGGGCTGCACAGACACAGGGATGATTCCGGTGGGGGGGGCAGATGGTGGCCACTGGCCTTGTCCCCTGTCTCCACTTTCAGCATCACTTCTGGCAGGACATACCTGCATGCAGACAAGAAGTGGCAGTTTCTTAATCACATCTGCACTTTGTAAGCATGCCGGCTCTTTCAGAAATTACGCTAGATGCCCCTGTGTAGTGAGGCCCCAGCCAGGAGGCAAAATCCTGCTCCTCCCTCTGGCTGCCTCCCTCATAATCCCCGAACAGCTCTATTCTATGTAGATGGGGAGCTGTTACCTGCAATCAACACTCCCTGCTTTGTCCAGGCTGCCATTGCAGCCAGCCTGAAGTCAAGGCAAGGTGCAGGAGGTCCCCTGTGAATCAGCAAACCCTCGTACTTGATTAGGTTATTCAGTCCGTCTTTGGATTTCCTCCCTGGAGCTGAAGGCAAGCTACGCCAAGCCCCCCAGCTGGTCTCTTCTCCAGGCACTGACCAGACCTGCTTAGCAGCAGTGAGCTTCCGGGAACAGGCGCCTTCATACCGCAGCCTTGGGACCTGTTCTTGGGGCACAAATTTGCAAGTCTCCCGGGTGGAGATGATGAATGTTACAGTTGGTTCCTCCTTTCAGATAAGAAGGCCAGGCAAATACCCTTAAATGGCTCGAATTTTTGTGTGGCAGCAGTGAGAAGCCAGCAACAATTAACAATTGGTCAAAGCAATTTACTTCTCAGTTAAGATTAGGGTTTCGATAAGGTTAGGGTTGCCGAAGCTTTATATCTGTGTTAATTGGCTGTTTTTCATTTGAGTTATTTATGTGAGTGTTGGTTTTGTAACAGTTTAAATATTTGATCTTTGATCGTAAATAACTATATGATGTTGAATAATAATAATAATTTTGAAATCCATCCAACCTGATGCACCAGAGGGAGGGGGAGAGTCCCTAATTAATGAGGGTTTCTCTTCCCCTCAGCTCCCTATTATTATTATTATTATTATTATTATTATTATTATTATTATTATTATTATTATTAATTTTATATCCCGCTCTTTTTTTTAACATGTTATATCCCGCTCTTCCTCCAAGGAGCCCAGAGCAGTGTACTACATACTTAAGTTTCTCTTCACAACAACCCTGTGAAGTAGGTTAGGCTGAGAGAGAAGTGACTGGCCCAGAGTCACCCAGCAAGTATCATGGCTGAATGAGGATTTGAACTCGGGTCTCCCTGGTCCTAGTCCAGCACTCTAACCACTACACCACCACATTAGCCTCTTAAGCATGTGGACAAATGAGAGATTAGGGTGAGTTTGAAAAGCATTATCATCATAGGACAGGGGTGTCCAAGCTCGGTTCCAAGACATTGTTGGCCTACAACCCCCATCATCCCCAACCCCAATAGCCCCTGACTGCAGCCAGTCAGACAGTCTTGCTTCAGACAGTCTCTGATGCAGGGGAAAAACCTTCTTCTGTTTGCAGTATTGCAAAGGCTTAAAAGGTAAAAGTGCTTCGTTATTCAGGGTAAAAGAAGCACCACTTCACACGGCCATTTTTCACATGATGACCTTGTGTGCCTGTGACCGGTCCTGTGAATTCTTTGACGGGTCTAAATTGTAGCTTGCTGTTACCTAGGGAAAATCCTCTAAAGGTGGGTTGACCCAGAACTAGGCGTGGTCTGGAGGCCATGCCAAAATCCACCGAAAAGATTTACTTGTGTAGCTGTTGGTCTGTTAAAATGTGTTCATGTGAATCAGTTCTCAGGTGAAAAAGGAGAAACGGAGCACTGGGGATAAGGAACCATATGTCTCTGACATATGATTCAGAGACATATCATTCCGCTAGAAGCACTCAACCATTGTTTTCCTTCTGGTGTGCATGCAATCTCTGAGGAAAAATGAATTCTTTCGTTTTGTGGGGGGAATGCACCCATCTGCATTGTGTGTTCTCTCTTCAGGCAAGGAGGGGCGCTTTCCCACCTATACTGAACCCTCATCAAAGTGCCTCCCAGCCCGTCAATGTCGTCCGTCCCCTCCGGCCCGCCCCCAAACCGGCTGTGCCTCTTCAGAAAGACCTCAAGCCTTCTCGGCCACCGCCCCTGCCCATCAACAAATCCCCCGCCGTTCCCGCCAAAGCCACCTTTGGTGCACAAACCAAGCTGCCTCCACCAAAGAAGCCTCTTCCCAGCAGTCCTGGCAGGACCCCAGTGGTGAGTTTGGCTGCTTACTCCCTGCCAGGCCCCAGCCATGGCCAGGCATCGGATGGTTGGATTTTAGGACTAGGAGAACACACTGGTGGCGGTCTGAATGGGCCAGAGGAAAGTCTGTGGGCCAAAACTGGCAAGGGTTGAGTTCCAGAGCATCAAACAGATGGATGGTCAATACAAGGAAGGAACTGGGATCCAAGATTGCAGGCGCTTGGGCAATGACTTCACCCCGGAAACCGGTTGGTGAGATTGAGGAGCAAGCCCGAAGGCCAAGGCTTTATAGGGCTTGGTGGATAGTGATTGGTTGTTGAGATCAGCTGACTGAGTGCTCAGGTAGACTGGTACTGCAGCCTAGAGGGCGCCCTTGAAGCACGGAGCTCAGTCTGCCAGGCTTGCAATGGAAGCTGAGCGCTGATGGTGCAGGAGGGAAGGTGCTGGGAGCCGGGCTGGAAACCTCCCCTGCAGCACCTCCAAGGCTTCGCCTTCCATGCCTGTGCGGGTGCTGGCGGGAGGGATGGGGCGGTGCCCTCCTGATACGGTGCATTACAGGCAGCCCGGAAGCAGTCCCAAAGTCTGGTTGACATGACACCACTTGGTCTCACTCTTCTCCCTGCTAGGTGGATCCAAAGCACCGGCCACCTCGCAGGCCACTGCCGGGGAACCCCCTCCTGGCCAAAGAAGTGCCGTCTACTCAGGGCCGGTCCTTGCTGGTCATGGTGCCTCCCAGCAACTGCAGGCCAGCAGAAAGCAACGTGAACAGCTACCTCTCCAAACCGCTCAAGTAGGTTGGCGGCAAAGTCAGTCTTTCTGAAGCCTTAGAGCATTGGTGGAGCGAGCATTGGGCAGCACTGGAGGAGGAGGAGGAGGAGCATTGCAGGGGTAAAAATGGGCAGAAGCCGAGCACCAGACGTCTTGGTGTCCTTGCCAGATATTTCCTCCACATTCGTGGCTGAGCTTTAGAGTTCCAGGATAACATTTGCAAGAGTTCAGATTGGGGTCGGAGGGGACCTGTTTTGTCAGCCTTCGTTAATGAAAGGTTGCTTGTCTGCAACACCTTAAGACGGGTTTAGACCTTTGTATTTGAAGGTGCTATACTCATACGGCTCCCCACCCCACCCTGCCACACAAATCAACTGCTCTGGATTCCCAAACTGAAAATGACTATTTATAAACAAGAGTTGCAAGTTAAAACTGCTTCCTGAATGAAGGGCCTTTCCTAAGGAATACCTTCCTTTTGTGTGAAAGTTTGTGAAACCTGAACATATTTCTGGACTAAAACTAGAACTGAACCCATGATTTGCATGAGGCCTAAATACCGGGAGCAATCCTCTGATGCCCCTAGTTGCCGACAGATGGGGCAGTCGCAAGGGCCAGTTGCTTTTCGAACTGGCCACAACCCCTCTTCGGCCCCCAGCTCCAGGAATCTGGACGCTGCTTTGGAAGCCACAAATGCTGGATCCAGACCCGCCACAAACCTCCTTCTTTTCTCTCCTCCGCAGGCCAGTGCCGCCTCAGAGGTGAGTGTGAGCTTACGCCTGCTACTGCTGCTGGGAAACGGTTTCCTGTCCTCCGCCATTTGCTCACACAGCATTTCGCCAGACCTTCTCTCGCTTGGCCGACAGAATGCAGGCTCCCTACATCCCGAGATGCTGGCTTTCACCACTGCTTTCTCATGCAAGGGAGCTTTAATTCAGCGTGATGACAAATTTCTTGCAAGGCAGGGGGTGATGTTTTCCATATCCTCATCTCGGAGTGGGATGCAATCCCCTTCCCCCATTGCAGTTACACCCGTGACAACAGCCCCCCTCTCCCAAGACCTGTTGCTAAAACGTGTGGTGAAGTTTCAAGAAAGTGCAATGGTCCACAACCCGCACCTAGTTTTTAAGTAAATTTGGGACTTGGGTGTTCTGACCCAGACATTGCAAGCACACAGCCCTGATCTAATGATGTAGGAAGTTGTAAAGTTTCAGAAGTAAAGCCTGCACTTTTCTCATCTCAAAGTCCAGGTACCAGGGTTGCAGAAGACTTCTGGCTATTGCCTCTCAGGGACAAATTAGACATGGCAGCAAAAGCCATGTTAACGACTCTTAGGGAATCTGAAGGAATATAGAACCAAAGTAAGGGGAGAAGGGGTAAAGTTAGTCAGGAGGGGGAATATACCTGTGTAGCATTCCTGGGTTGGAAGGAAGATTATGAGAGACCTGGGAACTCTGGATGGTTAGGCTGAAGTTTTTTTTTTGGGGGGGGGAGACCCAGAGGGTTGAAAGCAGCTCTTTAGGGTCAGCGGCCAGAGATTCACGCAGCCAAGCATCTCTGGGAGCAGATCCGCAGACCCCTCCCTCTCTGGGCTTTGCAGCGAGCAGGGTGGAGGGCTTGTGGGCCAGAGAGCGGCTGAGCCCAGATCTCTGGGAGCAACTCACAGACATGGAAGCTCTTCTCACGATCCATGAGAAGAGCTTCTGTTGGGTCTGCAGGGAGGGGGGGCTTAGCCCGCTCTCCCCGCAGGCGATTAAAGAGCAGCCTGGGGTGGCTGGATCGGCCGCCCACACAACTGCTGGCTCCATCATGGAGCAGGCAGTGGCTGTGGGGATCAGGGGCCGCGTGACCCCTGGAAGTTCCAGGATGCCCTGCATGAGCGAACGGGGCATCCTGGAGAGCCTCCAGTTGGGGGTCTACTTGTGTGTCACCATGCACTGTGGTGACACACGAGCAACAGAATGAGGTTAATGGAGTGCTTGCTCCGTTAACCTCATTTAAGGGGAGGGGGAATTGAGCGGGTTAGCCGCCTTGGGAGCAACAGGCTTGCCTGTGAGCCTGGTGGTTCCCACACACACTGGAAAGTGGGCTAAGCTCCCTTCGCCCTCTTCCCTGCGATCATGGGAACAGCCTCATGGTTTCTCTCTGGGCTATCAAGCTGAAGTGGCTTGGAATGGCTGCTTTGGGCAGAGGTTCTTATACCCCAAATTGAATGGAAATAACAAAAGAGTTGAATAGATTCTAGTTCTATTCCATTGAGGAGGTCAAGGGCATGACCAGGTAGCTCCGAAGATAGTTCCTTCACTGCTGACCTGATCGATGGGAGGAGAGAGCTGCTCCTGTGTTAGCAAGCATGAAGAGTCCCCTTTGCTAAGCAGGATCCGTCCTGGTTTGTGGGATACTACATATGAGCACGATCAGAGAGTCCCTCAGGGGGTGGGGATGCTCTGGGAAGGGCAGAAGGTTCCAAGTTCCCTCCCTGGCAGCATCTCCAAGATAGGGCTGGGAGAGATTCCTGCCTGCAACCTGGGAGAAGCCGCTGCCAGTCTGTGTGGACAACGCTGAGCTAGATGGACCAAGGGCCTGACCCAGTAGAAGGCAGCTTTCTATGTCCCTATTGATCCTGCTCTATTGTTCTGCAGAGGTGGGGAGGAAAGCAGATCCTCTTTTAGTCCTGGGACTCTTTCTTGCTCTATTGCTTTGGAATCCCAGAAGGTCTCTTTTCAGGGAAACATTGATGACTGATGGTACTAGTCAGGAACTTAGTCTGAGCTTCTAGCAAAGAGTTAATTAAGGGTTGCAATTTTCCTTCTCTTAATTCAGCCAATGAGATGGTGAATCAACCTGGGGCTGGGGGATATCGCTCAATTAAGAGGGGGAGAAGGAAATTGCTTTGGCTGTGGAATGTTTCATGAATTAGTATTTCCCTGAATTAGCAACAGTATTTTAGCAAATGCAGACTGCGTCTGGGTGCTGCTGAGTTTAGTTTTCTCAGGGTCTTCTCAGGTCACGGAATTCCTCAAAGACCTTCTCAGCCCATGATTAGCCGGAGAGTGAGAGGAGCGAAGCTGCCTGCTTGTGCTCAGATCCATTTCGAAAGGCCTTTTCCTCTTTGGCCTCTGATATCATAAATCTGGAGCCACAGTCCTGGTTCCGCCGGGGAGACTCTGGACTGAAGAGGAGGGCCTGTTCCAATGGCAAAAGGGTATTGTAATATTAGCAGTTTTGTTTTCAAACAAATACAAAGCAAAGTAGGTCTCTGAAGCCTGAAGCCTGGCTCTCCCTGTTACAGATGACTCTGTAGGAAGCGGCCTTATACCGAGTCAGACCCATCTAGCTCAGTACTGGCTACAGGGGCGGAGCCACCAATGAGAGAACGGGTTCTAAGAACCTGGGCCGCCACCCCTCAAGGGCCTTGCCTTGCACCCCAGACACTCCCCCTGCGTCAGACGCAGCGGGGGCATGATTTAACTCCCAAACGGGGCCCCAGCTAAACCACACCCCCGCATCTGATGCCATCTGATGCAGGGGGGTGGGCCTAAGGGCCGCGGTGGCGGCAGAACCTGGTCCACCGCTGGCCTCCCTCCGCACCTGATTGTCTACACCAGGGATTCCCAACCTGTGGTCCTCCAGATCAGGGGTTCTCAACATTGGGTCCCCAGATATTCTTGGACTTCAACTCCCATAATCCCAAGCCCCAGTGGCCTTTGGCTGGGGATTATGGGAGTTGGAGTCCAATAACATCTGGGGACCCAACGTTGAGAACCCCTGCTCCAGATGTGGCTGAACTGCAGCTTCCATCATCCCCAGCTGCAGTTTATTGTGGCTGAGGATAATGAGAGTTGGAGTCCAGCAACTTCTGGAGTGGTACAGGTTGGGGACCCCGGGGCTACCCCAGCTGGCAGCCGCTCTCCCTAGTTTTCAGGCAGGAGTCTTCTCCATCCCTACTTGGAGATGCCGCCTGGGAGTCCCGCTCTTCTGCTGAGATACAGCCCCGTCCCTAAGGAGGCCCACTTGGGCTTTGCTCTTCTTCTTCCTCCTGGTCTCTCTCTGATGTTTGCCAATGTTCTTCTCCTCCCGCAGACCTGCTCCATGCTTGAAAGTCCAGACGGCTTCTTTCCCTTTTAAGAAATGACAACGGTGGAAACCAGGATCCTGGCGGGTGCTCACCCTGGACTCCTTCCTCCTCATTTGCACTACTGCGTCCGACGCAGAGATTTTTTGCTACCAAAGACTATGATTTTTTTAAGCGGGACTGTTTCTGCCACTAACAAAGAAGGGGGTCAGGGTTTGTGACTGGGGAAATAGGTACTTCCGTGAAATAAGAAGAGGCAGAGGTGGGGGACGGGATGGGCCTTTGGGAAGAAACTTCTTGCCTGGCTCACAGGCCACTGCCGATGGTTTGGGCCACCTGGGCCCGGCGTTGGGAGAGGGCACCATTCTGATCCATGTCGCAGGTCGTGATTAGCTACCTCCTTATTTTGCATAACCTCGTGAGATATTCTCTGACTGCTGGACGTTGCATCTCCTTGAGCTGGTGCTGGGGGTGTGTGTATGCCACACCCTCCTTAGAGACCAGTTTCCAAAGTGTATGGTACTGTCTAAAGTGAGCTGTGCTGTTGCTTCCGTGGACGTTGAACTCCTTGTCCTGCCTCATGGCGGGGGCAGTGCCACCCTCCCTGGTCTTCTAGTGGTTCCTCTGGCTCACTGGTTCCATTTTGTCTTTGCTGACCAAGCCACCCCAGGTGAACATGCACTGCCATAAGCCCTGGTGCCTTCAGGTGGGGAACCAGATATGGGATCTTGCCATTAATGACAAATGACGATTAGGGCAGACCACTTGAATGAGGTTCAGCAGGAGGGACCACCTATTGTGGCTGGCTGCCAGTGGGGCTGGGACTTGTAACATGGAGAGAGAGCAGAAACTTGAGAGGCAGGGGTTGTCAGCCTCGGGTCCCCAGGTGCTGCTAGACTACAACTCCCATCACCCCCACCGCCACAATGGCCGAAGACCATGGGAGCTGTGATCCAGCAATGTCTGGGGACTCAGTTTGAGGACCACAGTTCCCAGAAGCCACCGCTGTGGCCTTAGAGATGGGCTCTGAGACCTCATTGTGAGAGTGTCATTCTTGCTTGTTGCTGGTAGAGGAGAAAACTGCGGCTCAGGTGAGGTCCCTGGAGAAGCTTCCATTCTCCTGTCTTGAAAGCCCACGAGGCTCTCTTTCCCAGGAGCAGGGAGGATCAGCACTCACAGGATTGGGGTTGTGGAGCTGTTCAGGTGTGCTGGGACCAAGGAACCACACCCTTGGCTGTCCTTGGAGTCTGGCAGCACTTGTGTTTGCCCTGACCCTGTTCCTCCCTTTACTCGGGAGAGGAAGAACTCTTGTCTCTGCCGATATGCAGAGCCTCAGAGTGCTTCTGAAGTCAGGGATGAGCCCCTCTCCCCCCACCAGCTCCGAGCTCAAGAGAGGGGCAGGGAATCACCCTTGCTGCACTGCACTGTGCTTTGGAGGTGCTCTGAGCACCCTCCGTGTCAGGCATGACTCCCCGCCCCAGCTCCACACTCGAGAGGGGTGGGGCCCACCTGTATCCTGCTGCACTTTGGAGAGGTTTGGAGGTTCTCCTCCCTCCTTTCCCTCTTCTTTGGAGAAGTGCAGTGTTTATCGCCCTCACCAGAGCTTCTGGCTGCAGCAAGTGAATGGATGGACCCCTAAACTGGCCCGGCTGTGGCCACCACACATGGGTTTCCCTAGATGGAGATGAGAGTACTTGACCTTTCCCACCAATGAGAAGCACAGCACTTTGTTTATGGTGCCCTGAGCACATGGATCACACAGCCGATCTCTATCAACTCCATCTCTGGAAGCTGCTAAGATGTGAACCAGCCCTGGCTTCCAGTGGCCACTTCTGTGTCAGGAAGAGATGGACCTGCTGCTGAGTTTCAGGGCTTCCCTGAGCCCTGGGACCCATTTTCTTCTGTGGACTCTAGCCACTGGGAAGTGCCTCTGAGCATCAGCCGAGTGCCTTCCCTTGTCCACCCCATAACCACAGCCCACTTCACATATCTTGGGAGGCTGTGCCTTCTAGACAGATACGGATCCCACAGCCTCTCATTTTAGGTCCTGGTTTCTCCGTAGAACTGCATTTCTGGAAACAAATGTCATTTTGCAAAACAAGTTTGTTTGGAATAATATTGCTGTGAATTCCTAAAAGATGGTTCCCATCTGGGGCTTGCCTCTTAGGTCATCCACTCAGTCCCTGCACCTGAGAACTGATGCAAGCAGGACACGTTTGCTATACCAAGCCCTAGTGGCTCATCCTAAGGAGCCGTGTGTGTGTGTGTGCCAAAGGAGCTGCCTCTGCTTCCTGAGGGCAACTCGGGTTGCTCTTCTCTCCAAACGGTTTGGCAAAACACCACCACCAGCTCAGGCCCCTAAGTTTTCAGCTTTCCAGTTTTGTTTACATCCCTAGCCCTTTCTTTGTCCTCAGTTTCTGCCTAGAAAATTCCCAGACCATTTTATTCAGAGTAGGGCTGGCCTGACTCATCCAGTCTTTTGAGACAGCAGAATATTTGGGGTGTGGGCGTGGTGTGTGTGTGTGTGGTGCTGCCAGTGAAGCATACACACAGTCCAAGAAGTGCAGCCCAGCGCCCTCGGTGCCACAGCCGAGGATTCTGGGGGCGCACCGCTCGAACTGGGCAATGAACCTGCTTGGAGTGGCAAATCATAGGCTGGCCCTAAACTGGTCAAGTCTTGTCATCCTCTTTCTTCTCCCCGTTCCCTCAGATCTTACTAGACAACCCCAATTTTTAAAGCTCTGGCTTTGGTGTCAACTATGCAAATTAAGTAGACCTATGCAAATTGTTGAAGTGAGTTGGCGTAAATGCAGGCATTTGGGTTTCCTTTGCGCACATTTCATGCCGAACAGAGAACGACTCCCACAAGCGACAGGCCCCTCTGACGCCCCCCCAGCCCCCCCTCTTAGCCTCCCTCCTGGCCATCTGTAGCCACAGATGGCTTTTATTGGCCTACACAAGCAAGCCGGCTCTTGCCTTTGATCTATGCATCTCCGACGATGCCAGGTTTGTGTGTCCCATTGTGTCCGGAGCTCATGCAGATGAGAAGCTGCCGCTTTCCTGCTACGCACCTTGCCGACAAATGTGTGCCTTCAGCATGAAGATTTTGGAAACCCTGCAAACCCCACTGTCCTTCTGAAGGGTAATGAAGAAATAAAGGGCTTTTTTCTTATTTAACTACAAATGGGCAAGTGTGTTTTTATTGCATGGAGACAAAGGTTTGTCTTGCAGTGCACGGATTATCATGGGCCCTAGTCTTGCAACGTGGGTGCAAATGATCCTCTTAGGCAGGCATCCCCAAACTGCGGCCCTCCAGATGTTGCTGAACTACAACTTCCAGCATACCCAGCCACAAAAAATTGTGTCTAGGGATGCTGGGAGTTGTAGTTCAGCAACATCTGGAGGGCCGCAGTTTGGGGATGCCTGCTCTTAGGCATAAGAAATGTTCTTGGCCCCAATTTTGCACAATAATTAATAATTAAAAGGGTCAAGAGTAAAGACAGATTTAATCAGAAGGAATATTAATTTGACAGTGCCTCACTTTGACCCGTTAGAAAATCTAATTACAAACCTGTAACTTTTATCTATTTCCAAGAGAGTTAGAACTCTCTTACAATCTTTATGGGTGCATCACTGGAGCACCAGCAGAGTCGAGTAACCTGCAGAGATGTCCATTTCACAAACATCTGAAGAGAACAAACTGAAGGGACAACCTCCCCTACAAAACTGCCCTGATGTTTTGCCCCAAGTGGGATGTTCACGGGCTTAGAAGGCGCAGTTGGGTGGAGCTTGTGAGTTATGAGGAGCAGGGGAAGGAGGGCTTGAAGAAAAAGAGGGGGGAGTTTCTCGGCTTGGGGAACACTCCCTCAAGACAGTCACAATCCCTACGGAGGGGCAAAGGTGTCTTTCACCAGAACACTAAACTTGGCTCTTGCTTCCTGTGCACATTTTATTTTATCTGGGTTTGGGGAGAGGTGGAGGGGAGTGGTGCTCAGTCCCAGCTCGTTTTCATCCAGCCCTCAAACTTCAAATATCGGAAGGGCTCTCACACAGGAGGAGGAGGAGGAGCAGACTGTTGCTCCCAAGGGCAGGAGGACTAGAATGCGTGTGATGCAAGAGTCTAGAAGCCGGTACCAGCAAGACATGAGAAGGAAGTTCCAGACTGCAAGAGCTGCTCAGCAGTGGAGCTGACTGCCTGGTGCATTGGTGGGCTCTTTTCCTCTCCTCCCAGGCGCTTTCCAGACTAGACCCTGCAACGGGGTCAGGGCGTATCTCGGAAGTGTGCTTCCACACTTCCCGCGTCGTGACTCCGCAGTCCATACGTGGACAGCTGGTCTTGTGGTAGCAAGCATGACTTGTCCCCTTAGCTAAGTAGGGTCCGCCCTGGTTGCATATGAAGGGGAGACTAGAAGTGTGAGCACTGGAAGAGATTCCCCTGAAAGGATGGAGCCACTCTGGGAAGAGCATCTAGGTTCCCAGTTCCCTCCCTGGCAGCATCTCCAAGAGAGGATTGAGAGAGATTCCTGCCTGCAACCTTGGAGGAGCTGCTGCCAGTCTGTGAAGACAATACTGAGCTAGGTGGACCAGTGGTCTGACACAGTATATGGCAGCTTCCTATGTTCCTATGACAGCAGGGTACCGTTCACATTTCCAATGCCTCGTTTTGAATTTATTCTCTGCCATATAGAGCGAGGATGTTGTATATCCAGCGTGAAAAAGTTGCTGGGTTGGGTTTTTTTTGCTTGTTAGTTGCTGTGAGACTGCTCCCGCTGATGTTTACGTTTCGAATGCGATTTGCCCGAAGGGAGGCATTTTGATGCTCCTGAGCAGCTAGTCTGGAAAGCACTCCATACTGTCAGGGATGCTGTACCGTTTCTCTCGCTGATCAAGGGGTCAGACTAGAAGACCTTCAAGGTCCCTTCCAGCTCTGAAATGCTAAGGTTCTAGGACTGATGCCATGGAGAGTAACACAATAGGCCGCACCTCATACTGTGGACTCGCCTTGATGCTCGGTGGGCACCAGATGGCAGCAGAGAGCCGCAGCGGCCAAGACGCTGCTACTGGACCTGTGCCAGCTCTTCAAGGCTGCTCACGAGCCTTCCTTGGGGACCCGTCTCCTTTGTTTGCAGATTGCCACCCCTCTCATCTCTAAATCCTATTTAGACGGTCTTTGTCATGAAACACATCGAACATCTCTGGTGAGTGCCGGAGACTGAAGCACTCTCAAGTCAATTTTCTCAGCTCAAAGAGGCCTGCAGGGAGATGAGAAGGCCGGAATCCCATCTGAAAGGCTCAGAAGGAGCCAGCACACAGGAACACAGGAAGCTGCCGTATTCTGAGTCAGACATTGGTCTACCTGGCTGTGTATGGTCTACTCTGACTGGCAGCGGCTCTCCAAGGTTTCAGATGGGAATCTTTCCCAGCCCCACCTGGAGATGTTGTCAGGGATGGAACCTGGGGCCTTCTGCATGCAAGACCTATGCTCGACTAGTGTCAGGACATCCTAAAAGGAATGAGAGGGGATGCCCACTGAAAGACACTGGCTGGCTCCTTCCAAAAGGCCATGGAATGCATGGAATTTCATGCTTTCCATGGACATTTGGAAGGAGCCACAGTGCATTTCAGTGGGCCTTTCCTATCATTATTTTAGTGCATTCCATAGAGTCTACATGATCAGATGCGTGGTGCCAGCCAATTGGAAAAGAAACTTTACATAGGAATAGAGTTGCTATGCCCCCCGAAATTCTGGGTTTCACCCAGATGTTAAGCATCTCACCCAGATTGCTTAGCCCACCCAAATTTGCCTGGATTTCAGCTTTCATTTAAAAAAAAAAAGGGGGGGGGGAGCTAAGCCCTATCCCTTGTAGAAGTGCAGTTATGGAGCAAAACATGCAGTCACTATTCTGCTCAGAAATTATTTTCAAGCCAATTTACATAATATGCAAATTAGGCACCTGGATTTGGAAAGCCAGAATATGGCAACTGTACATAGGAAGCTGCTGCCTACGGAGTCAGACCCTTGGTCCATCTAGCTCAGTATTGCCCACACAGACTGGCAGAGGATTCCAAGGTTTCAAGCAGGGGTCCTTCCCAGCCCTACCTGGAGATGCTGCCAGGGAGGGAACCTGCGACCTCCTGCATCCAAAGCAGATGCTGTCCCAGTGAGCTATGGCCCCATGTGGGTTCTTTCCCTGCATGCATCAGAGGAGACTTCTAGGGGGTTGGAATTAGTTACCAGGGCTGTGTGAAGCTTTGGGAGCCTTTTTGAGTGCAGTCCACTCTGACCTGTTTTGACCCTTCTGGCTTGAAGAAAAGAGCCCGGGGGTGCGGGGGGAGAGTGGGGCTACAGGAAAGCAAATCAGCCTGCACCCTTTGGGGATTTGAATCTTTGCTTCAACCTCCGCCAAGCCCTCAAATACTTGCCATGATGATCTGGGGCCAGCCGGGAAAGTCACTACACTCCCTCTTTGCTCCATGCCTGGAGGGAGCCAGCAGGCACCTTTTGCAGCTGGACTTTTGAAATTCATTCATTCATTCATTCATTCATTCTTGATTGATTGAAACTTCTTATATACCACCTCCTCCAAAGACTCTAGGCAGCAAACAACAGAAATACCAACAACAATCAATGATGATGATGATGATGATGATGATGACGACGATAAGGTAGCAGGGATGATACACTGGAACATCTGCAAAAAATACAAGCTACCTGTAGCCAAGAATTGGTGGGACCATCACATTGAAAAAGTTGAAGAAAATGAAGATGCAAAAATATTATGGGACTTCCGACTACAAACAGACAAACATCTGCCACACAATACACCAGATATAACTGTAGTCGAGAAGAAAGAAAAACAAGTCAAAATAATCGACATAGCAATACCAGGGGATAGCAGAATAGAAGAAAAAGAGATAGAAAAAATCACCAAATACAAAGATCTACACATTGAAATTGAAAGGCTGTGGCAGAAAAAGACCAAAATAATCCCAGTGGTAATTGGCGCCCTGGGTGCAATTCCAAAAGACCTTGAAGAGCACCTCAACACCATCGGGGCCACAGAAATCACCATCAGCCAATTACAAAAAGCAGCTTTATTGGGAACAGCCTATATTCTGCGACGATTTCTATAATAATAACAGCAGCAAAATCCAGCCATCCCAGGTCCTTGGGAAGGACTTGATGTCTGGATAAAACAAACCAGTCAATAACACCTGTCTGACTGTGTGAACAACAACAACAACAACATTATTATGAAATGGCTTTCTTCTCTTTCCCCATGGAGTCTTGGGAATGATGTAAGTGCTCCTGGGATTTGCCGTCTTTGCTTAGACTGCAGCCATGCTCCACGTGGGTCTATGCGCTTCCCACAGGCCCCAGAAGGACCCTCGGGGGCTCCTGAGCCTCTTCTTCCCGCTCTCTGGTCTTGAGGATGCCTGTCTGATGCCCGCCGAGAACTGCTGTCATAGTGGCGAGGGAAGCGGGTGGCGGGTCCTTTTCAAAGCCCCCTTTGGGGCAGGAGCGGCAGATCACTTGCCTGGCCTGCTGATGGTCCCTGGACCAGTCCCTGGTAGGGCAGAGGAAGAGCCCTGTCTGCAGTGCTGGAGAGCTGCTGCATAGACAATCCCCGGCGGGATGGACCAATCGGAGAAGACCGCTTCCGAGGTTCACCGGCAGTAGCACAGCCATCATGGAAGGTTTGGGGGGTACAAATGTCTCTGGGCCAGTAGGGTTAGGGGGCCACCACTAGGCCCCTCCCCCAGGGCACCCCCTTGCCCTCTCTTGCTGCCAGCCAGTGAACAAAGCACTCACTGGCTGGGAGCGTGTGGGAAAAACCCTTCCCTGCTCCTTCCCTGGGAAGAGCATCTGCCTGCTTGCCGACCTGCTTGCAGAAGGTTCCAAGTTCCCTCATTGGCCTTTCCAGATAGGAAAAGAGAGCCTCATGCCTACAGTCTTGGAGAAGCCGCTGCCCAGCGGGGGAGCCACCTTTGCCCAAAGGGGTTCAAAGAACCTTGGCTTCCTTGTCCTTCAGGGGCTGCACCGCATGGTCAGCCATGCCCCCTGCATCTGACGCCAGATGTGTTAGCTTGCAAATGGGGCCTCCTTTGGCCCTTTCAGACCCTGCTTCAGAGAACATGGCAGGTTACTGGAAAGTTGTGGGGGAAGAAACCTGCTCCGGTGGTAGCAAGTGTGAATTGTTCCCTTTGCTAAGCAGGGTTGACCTTGGTTTGCATTGGGATGGGAGACTATGTGGGAGCGCTGTAAGAGATTCCCCTTTAGGGGCTGGGGCCACAGGACACTGGAAGAGCATCTGCAGGCTTGGATGCAGAAGGCCCCAAGTCCAACCCCTGGCAGCATCTCCCAAAAGGGCTGGAGGAGACTCCTGCCTGCAACCTTGGAGAGCCACTGCCAGTCAGGGTAGACAATCCTGAGCAAGTTGGACCAATGGTCTGACTCAGTATATAGCGGCTCCCTATGTTCCTAAAGTTATTGGAAGCTTCCCAGAGGTTTCTTCATGGGCAGCTCAACAGTGGCCTTCAAGGTTCCTGACAGAGCAGTCCCGCCTTCTCTTGCAACACTGAAGCCTCAGGTGCGTGTGGAGTGGGTTCTACGTCCACGTCATACAAGGAGGCACTCAGTGCATCAGAAAGTTTGCAGGCCATTACCCTCCCTCACATCGCTCATGGCAAGAGAGGGGCTTGTCTCTAGTGTTCCCTCTAACAGGGATCCCCAGATGTTGTTGACTACAACTCCCAGAATCCCCAGCTGCAATGGTGGCAAAGGTTCAGTCTTCGAGATCTCCAGATAAAGGCCCTCAGGATAATATTGGTCTACAGGGAGCAAAGCTTTGAGTCAGTTGAAGGCAGCTTTGCCTGTGGAATAGGCCATAAAGTAAAGATGTGCCGTCAAGTCGATTTCGACTCCTGGTGCCCCCTGTGGTTTTCTTTGGTAGAATACAGGAGGGGTTGACCATTGCTTCCTCCTGCGCAGTGTGAGATGATGCCTTTCAGCACCTTCCTATATCGCTGCTGCCCGATATAGTACCAATGGGGATTCGAACCAGAAACCACCTGCTTGCTAGTCAAGCATTATCCTGCTGCGCCACTTAAGGTGGCCCAGAATAGGCTGTACTGGAGGCAAATGGAGGAGGGACTCATCTTGAATTTGATAAGGCACAGCATAGAGCCCATTTGAAGACCTATGCTGTGACAATACATACCGCAAGGAAGTGATTTTATTCTGTGCGTATTGCACCTGCAAGTTCTCATCCAGCAGAGCTGTTCCAGATTGCCAGGGGTTTGTTTATTTATTTGTTTATTTGTTTATTTGAAACATTTAATATACCGCCCACTCCGAAGACTCTGGGCAGTGTACAGAAACATGCAAAGCAAGACAGCATTAAAATTACATTCTAAATGAAAAACTAAAGTAACTAACAAAAAAGAAAAAAACACACAAATAGGTAAACTACAGGGCAAAAGCCTGGCGAAAAAGAAAAGTCTTCAGTAGCAATTTAAAAATAAATAAGGAAGGAGCTAAACAAATCTGAAGGGGAAGGGAGTTCCAGAGAAGTGGGGCAGCAACCAAAAAGGCCCTTTCACGGGTCCTAGCACCCCGAACCTCTCAGAAATCAGGTACCGACAAAAGGGCCATCTGAGCAGATCTGACCGGACGGGATGTAACTGGATGGGAGAGGCGGGTCTGTAGGTAAACAGGTGCCAAACCCTGCAAGGCTTTGAAGGTCAAAACCAGAACTCGGTAGCGAATAGGCAGCCAGTGCAAGGACTGCAGGAGAGGTGTTACCCTGTCATATTTTCTGGCACCCATAATTAAACGAGCCGCTGCATTCTGGACCCGTTGTAGCTTCCTGATCGTCCTCAAAGGTAGCCCTAGATAGAGAGCGTTACAGTAGTCTAAACGGGAGATAACAAGGGCATGGGTCACTGTCATTAATGCCTGCTGATCAAGGTAAGGGCGTAACTGGCGAACCAGATGGAGCTGGGCAAAAGCACTTCTGGCCACAGCCTCCACCTGCTGTTCAAGCAGGAGGCGCGAGTCCAAAAGGACCCCCAAATCACGTACAAGCTCTTTCAGGGACAGCACCACCCCATCTAAAACAAGGTTCACATCCAGCTGTTGGCCGGTACGAGGGCTGAGTAAGAGTAGCTCAGTCTTGGTGGGATTCAGTCTGAGCTTATTTTGATTCATCCAGACCTTAACAGCTTCCAGGCATCGAGTAAGCACAGAAACAGCATCTCCAGAATGGTTTGGGATGGCAATATATAGCTGAGTATCATCAGCGTATTGATGAAATCTCACCCCAAAGGGGTTTATCTCAATCTCCTTCTGTTTCAAATCTGTTTCCAGAAACAAAATCTCACTGTGATGCATTAAATAAGTTATTTGCACATAACATCTCCCACATTCGGGCTGATCTGGACTCCAATATTTCTGCAGGGCCAGTTAGGGAGGTGTCCAGCAATTCATCTTGCAAGATTAGATTGGATCAGTTTCAGTTTGTGACTCCTGAAGATGTGAACAAGTTGCTTGGAGCTGTATGGCCTACCACCTGTTCTTTGGGTCAGGTGAAATCATGGCTGATTTCATCTTGCAGGGAAGTTGTTGGAGCTGGCCTAGTTGATATCATTAATACCTCACTGAGGGAGGGCAGGATGCCACCTTGTTTGAAGGAGGTGGTGGCTAGACCCCTTCTTAAGAAGCCCACTCTGGATCCCCTGGTGATGGATAATTATAGGCCAGTCTCCAACCTCCCGTGGTTGGGTAAGATGATTGAGAGGGTGGTGGCTGACCAGCTCCAAGAGGTCTTGGAGGAAACTGATGATCTAGACCCATTTCAAACTGGCTTTAGGGTGGGCTATGCAGTTGAGACAGCCTTGGTCGGTCTGCTAGATGACCATCTCCAGAGAAGTGACAGAGGGAGTGTGATTCTGCTGGCTCTTTTTAAATCTCTCAGTGGCTTTTGATACCATCAACCATGGTATCCTTCTGGATCACCTGGGGACAGGAGGCACTGTTTTACAGTGGTTCCGCTCCTATATATCTGGTAGATTTCTGATTGTGGTACTTGATGATAGTTGCTTTTCAAAACAGGAGCTACTGTATGGAGTCCCTAAGGGCTTCTTTCTGTCACCAATGCTTTTTAACAACTGCATGAAACTGCTGGGTGAGGTCATCAGGGGATTTGTTGCTGGGTGTCATCAATATGCTGATGACACCCAAATCTATTTCTCCTTGCCATCAATATCAGGAAATGGCATTATGTCTGTCTATAGGTAGTAATGGGCTGGATGAGGGAGAATCAACTGAAGCGGAATCCAAGCAAGATGGAGGTGCTCATTGTTGGGGCTTTTAATCTACAAGATGGGATAGAACTTCCTGTTCTGGACAAGGTTACACTCCCGCAGAAAGAACAGGTTCATAGCTTGGGAGTGCACTTGGACCCGGGTCTCACCCTGGTGCCTCAGGTTGAGGCTGTGGCCAGGAGTGCTTTTTACCAACTGCGACTGATTCAACAACTCCACCTGTTCCTTGAGGAGAATGACTTGAAGATAGTGGTACACCAGCTGGTAACTTCCAGGTTGGACTACTGCAATGCACTCTATGTAGGGCTGCCTTTGTATGTAGTTTGGAAACTTCAAAATGTGGCAGCCAGATTAGTCTCTGGGGTATCCTGGAGAGACCACATTATGCCTGTTCTTAAATGGATGCACTGGCTGCCAATATGTTTCTGGGCAAGGCACAAAGTGCTGGTTATTACCTTTATAGCCCTGAATGGCTTCAGTCTGGGTTACCTGAGAGCGCGTCTTTCTCTACAAGATCCCCACTGCTCATTAAGATCATCAGGAGGGGTCCGTCTTCAGGTGCCACCAGTCCATCTGGTGGTGACTTGGGATCTGGCCCTCAGTTG
Organism: Hemicordylus capensis; assembly: GCF_027244095.1. Lineage (NCBI taxonomy): Eukaryota > Metazoa > Chordata > Lepidosauria > Squamata > Cordylidae > Hemicordylus > Hemicordylus capensis. The sequence goes on from NC_069661.1 coordinate 5,065,786, forward strand.
TCACCCCTGGGTTGTGAAACATGCTCCCCATGAATATGAGGGGATTATCTTCCTTGGAGGCCTTCAGGGTGCTTTCCAGATTAGCCAGTCAACAGCAGCAAAATGCTTCCATTCAGGCAAATTACATTCCAAATGTAAACAGCAGGGGGAGCAGTCTCACGGAAACTAACAACCTGAAGAAACTGTACCTTCTGTATGCTGGCTATACGATGTCATAACACTATATTGCAGCGGTTAAATTCGAAAGAAGGCATTGGAAATGTGAACGGTACCCTGAAGTCAGCGTAGGGACTGCAGTGTCACAACATAGGAAGTGTGGAAGCACAATTCTGAGAAATATCCTGACCCTGTTGCAGGGTCTAATCTGGAAAGCACCCAGGAGAGCCTTAAAGATGCACCTTTTAAGGCCGGCTTTTAATGATATCTAGTTTTAATTTTAATTTTAATCTGGTTTAAATGTTTTTTGATTTTAATTGTTTTATTATGTGTTAATGGTTTTAATGTAAATTGCCCTGAGCCACTTTAGGAAGGGTGGTATATAAACTGAATGAATGAATGAACAAACGAATGAATGAATACTGGGCTTGATGGCCGAAGGGTGCCATGCAGTGGAAGGCAGTTTCTAACACAGTCTGCCAACCAGGTCTCTGCTTTCCGCGTCCTTCCTTTCTCTCCTTGGTCTGCTCCATCTTGCTCCTTGATAAACAACACCCATTTGAGGAAGGAGAGCTTCCCGCAGAGCCTTCGAAGAGTTTCCCCGCAAAAGGCTATTTTGCATGTTGCTGCAAAGGCAAGTTTCGTTTATTAATCAGTGCTTAGCAATTAAGTAATTACCATGAACACGGTTGCCAAAGCCCCGTCAATTGTTTGCTTTCTGGCCTGATCCCAGCATGCTGCTTCAGCAGCAGCAGCAGGAAATGCAAATGAGAGGCAGAAGTTGCCGGGCTCAAGTTGCATTTACCAGGTGGGGGATTGGCTGGGAGCTGCCCAACTCCCTTCCTGTGATGCACACATGTCCCAAACGCCCCCCCATTGCCCTTAGTACCCCACTGTTCTGCGTGCAGTGACCACAGCAGGGTCCAGAGTCCTGGGCAAGAGATCCCAGGGAGGTGCTTCCTAGATCTGGGCCAAAGGTTCTCAGAGGAGGTTTAGCCAAATGGGGGGACAGTTGGCTGCAAAAGTGGAGGTGAACCCCACCTCTGTCTTTGAGGGTAGGGTGATCAGGAAACTCATTAGCCTGGTGTGGCCTCCCAAAATTGGCTACTGTGGCTGGGGGTATTATTTTTTTATTCAGAAGTCCTTGTCAGAACATCACTGTGTCTTCATATCGTGTTGCTATAGCGTGCTTTGGGGTGAAAATATGGGAACCCTCAGCTGATGACTATTGGGAGGAGGGCCACATGGTGTGGGTTGGTCTGTTTTGCCCCCATAAGTTTTCCTTGAAAGGTTGTCAAAATGCCCTCTGCTTGAACTTAGCATTTACAGGATAAGAGGAGAGGCCCTTTTGTGGACTGGTAACTGGTTAAAGAAGAGGAAGCAGAAAGTAGGGATAAAAGGACAATTTTCACAATGGAGAGAAGTAAGGTTCACCAAGGATGTGGTGACAGCCAACAACCTGGATGGCTTTAAGAGGGGCTTGGATAACTTCATGGAGGAGAGGTCTATCAACGGCTACTAGTTGGAGGGCTATAGGCCACCTCCAGCCTCAAAGGCAGGATGCCTCTGAGTACCAGTTGCAGGGGAGTAACAGCAGTAAGAGACAGGGCATGCCCTCAACTCCTGCCTGTGGCTTCCAGCGGCATCTGGTGGGCCACTGTGCGAAACAGGATGCTGGACTGGATGGGCCTTGGGCCTGATCCAGCAGGGCTGTTCTTATCTGCAGCAGGATTGGTGCTTTTTAGCATGTTCATACATGATCAAGATATGTAGGAAGGTGGTCAGGTTTGCAGAAGAGACACCAAACTATTCAGGACAGTGAAAATCAAAATGAATTGTGAGGAGCTTCCATTGTGAGGAGAAGGATCTCTCCAAACTAGGTGAGTGGGCAATAAAATGGGAAATGCCGTTTAATGTAAATAAGTGTAAAGTGATGCATATTTGGGCCTAAAATCCCAGCTTTCCATATAGACTGATGGGATCTTAGTTGCTGGTGACTAACCAGGAGAGAGGTCTTGGGGTTTTGGTGGATAGTTCATTGAAACTATCAACCCAGTGTACAGCAGCTGTGAAAAAGGCAAATTCTAGGCTAGAGATAATTAGGAAAGGGATCAAAAATAAAATTGCCAGTATCATAATACCTTTGTGCAAATCTATGGTGAAGCCACAGTTTGGGCTGGTTCATGAAATTTTGGTGATGTCTGTTAAATAAAAACTAGAGATCCCAGCGTTGTGTGCTCCTGCAGAGCGTGTTGTGTGAACTCGGGATTTTCCACCAATCCCTGGATGGTGCTACAGAACCCCATAATTAAGCCCACCTTGAAAACCCAAGATAAAACCCTTGATGAAATCCTGAGTTCACATGAAATGCTCCACAGGAGTGTACACACTGTTGGGATCTCTGGTTTTCATTTAACAGACATTGCTCGTTTGTGAGATCCAGCACTTGAAATGCTACTCTGATCACCACAGCTCAAAAGGATATTACAGATCTGGAAAAGATACAGAAGAAGGCAATTGTGGGGAGGGGGTTCAGGGGGCTAGAGCACAAGAAAGACCACAGCATTCAGAGCTTTTTAGTTTAGAAAAATGTCAATCAGTGGAGGGCCTGATCGAGGCTTGTAAAATTATGCATGGTTGCAAAAAGTTTATTTCCCTCTCTCATAGATCCAGGGTCATCCAGAGGGATGACAAAAGGAAGTACTTCTTTGTGCTGTGCATTATTAATCTGTGGAATTCACTGCCACAAGATATGGCGATGGCCATGTGACATCGGTCCCCAGGAAGGCAACTCCACATCAAAGGGGCTGGTTGACTGAGAACACAGAGCAACCCAAAAGAGGCACACGTAACTTGGTTTTAGTCTTCACACCCCTCTTCTTAGAAATTGGCCGGCTGTCTTAAATTCAGAGAGGCTATTCCCATGATTGCCCCAAAGCGGGCTAAGGGAGCCCAGCCTGCTTACGGGCGATGGTGTGCTGCAACGGAAGCACACTCAAATCCCCCTCCCCTTACACAAGGTTAACAGAGCAATGGCTTTGTTAACCTTGTTTTTTGCTCGTGTGTTGCCCGACAGGCTGGGGGGTCTCTCCAAGATGCCCTTCGCGCTTGTGTGGGGCACCCTGGAACTTCCAGGGGCCATGCAGCCCCTGATCCCTGCAGCCGCCACCAGCTCTGTGACTCCGGATTGGCTGCCCAGAGAGGAGGCAATGATCGTCTGCGGGGAGGTAAGCGCTTTCAGGCTTCCTCCCCGCAAAAGGCGGTAGCCTCCTGCAGCGATTGTGAGGATCGCTTCAGAGTCTTCTTTCTTTCAGGTAAATACAGGCTGTATTTACCTGAAAGAAAGAAGACTCTGAATTTAAGACAACCAACCAATTTCTCACATCAAAGAAGCTGGAACACCCCCCCCCCTGATTTTTGGATTCAGGTAAATATGTTACCCTTAAGTTGCCAGGACTGAAACAATCACATGTTCTCCCCCTATACAGGTATAGCCTGTATTTGTTGTGTAATTTTAAGGTGGTTGTCTTAAATTCAGAGCCCGTCTTCTTTTTGGTTAAATACGGTAGTTGCGTAGGAAATAGATACCAAGATGCTGTGCCGAAGAGTTCAGGGATATGTGGGTCTTACGAAGGGATTTGAAGGAAGCTGGCAGCCTAATAGAGGTTCCAGAGGGGCGTAACTATAATTGGGCAAGGGGAGACAGTTGTCTGGGGGCCCACTGCCTTCCCACAGAGGCAAGTCACATGACTGACTCCCCCAGCCGTATTCATCCTCCAAAATTGATGTGAGTGTTAAGACCTGGAGCTACCAGAACAGCAGGTCTTCCTCTAGTATCATTAAATGACTTGCATCATCCACAATTTACAACAACCTTTAAAAAATAATTTAGGATGATGTTCTATTGTGGTCATAGGTTTTATCTATCTATCTATCCATCCGTCTGTCTGTCTATCCATCTTTATGCTTTTTGTTACCACTATTCAGCCTCATTTAAGATTTCTTTACTTCATGAGCTGAACTTCAGTGGGGGGGGGCATTTTAAATTCTTGTCTCTGGGCCCACTCCAACCTTGCTACGCCCCGGGATTCCAGGATCATCAGGGGCAGCAAGGGAGAAAGGGTGGAGTTGTCTGGCTGTCGGTGATGGAGCTCGGGGAGTGAAGGTCACTTTTTGAAATCAAATGCTGGCGATCCTTGTGATTAGAACTCGCTTTATGGGGTCAACTTATAAGCTGTCTCAAGCGCCTGCTTGGACAAAAATGCACGGGATAAATGGAAATAAAGTGGGGGGGGGAATAAATCAAACAACAATTATTATTATTTCCAGGCGGGGAAAACATATCTTTAAAAGCAGCCGAGAAAGTCTGGAAGTGGTAATGGAGGTGGGGGGAACCTTGCTTTGGGGAATAGCAAATCATTCATTCATCACTTTTTATGTTTTTTTCTTTTAAGAGTATTTAAAAAATCCTGCACAGCAGAATCCAGGCCTCGTTGTAAGACTTTGGAGGTGGTGAGTCTCCATTCCTGGGCCCACAGTGTGTGTCATTAATGGAGCGGGGGCTTGGGGGGGGGACTAAAAGCACAGCTTGATCTCAACGCGTGCCTTCAAAGCCCTATATGGAAAACAGAAAGGTCTAATATATACATGTATCAATAGAGCTATATGTCATCCTTGAGAACTTGATGTGGCTCAGAAGCCCTGTTGCCTTTGGATACTTTGCCTCCAGCCTCTCTCTTATCTCCTCAACGTGAGTGGGCGGGGGGGGGGGGGGGATACAAAAGACATAAATGCCTTTCAAGTTGTTGCACAATGAAGGACCAAAATGGGAAGGGAAACAAAGTCGGCAAAATGGAGCTGTTTGCCTGATTAGTTTCAGAATGTGGCAGAGTAGCCAGGGAAAGGAGTTTATCTCTTTGGATTATGGTGTGTGTGGGTATGTGTGTATGTAACGCAAAGTGTCCTGTCGAGTCGGTGTCGACTCCGGTGCCCACAGAGCCCTGTGGTTGTCCTTGGTAGAATACAGAAGGAGTTTCCCATTGCCTCCTCCTGCGCAGTGTGAGATGATGCCTTTCAGCATCTTCCTATATTTCTGCTGCCCCATATAGGTGTTTTCCATAGTCTGGGAAACATACCAGTGGGGATTCGAACCGGCAACCTCTGGCTTGCTCTTCAAGTCATTTCCCTGCTGAGCCATTAGGCGGCTCTGTGTGTGTGTGTGTGTGTGTGTGTGTGTGTGTGTGTACCTGTTAGAAAAGGTCATGGGCTCCCTTTGCAAGTGTCTGTATGTAAAAGAGGTTTGTTCCACATCTGTGGAATAAATTCCACATCATGAGGGCAGTTGCTGAGGCTGAGAGCCGTGGACTCTGTCCCAAGCTCCCCCATGTTGCAGACTACAGAATTGCAATAGCCATGCCAGAGTTTAGGGCTCTCTGGCTCTGGACTGATTGTGGGCATGTCTACACTGTACACTTAAACCTGTTTCAAACCAGTTTAATAGTCATGGCTCTCTACCAAGGAAGTATAATTCTCTGAGAGGGCAAGGGATCTCTCCCCAAAGACTTAGAATGGTCAACTCTCTTGAAAGCAAATATTCCCAGAGTTCTTTGGGGGGGGGAACAGGCTCAGACTGGCCCACCGGGCAGCAGGGCATTTTCCCGGTGTGCCCTACCCACCCCACCCCACCCCTGCACCCCAACTCCTACCCTTAAGTACCCATTCTGCTCAAAACCCGGCACCCTCCCCACATACATTCCACTGCCCTCTCAGTGCCCCCAATCCAGCCCCGGGGGAAATCCTTGAAAATTAAAATGGCTTCAAATTAGGTAAAGTCTGTAGTCTAGATGTGTTGCCCACCTATGTTGGCTGTTGGGTCCCTACCAAATAGGAAGGATACCAGATATTCCTGTTTGAACAAAGGCTCTGCTTCAGTATCAAGGTCTTCTTGGTTCTGACATGAACATAAGAGCAGCCCTACTGGATCAGGCCCCAGGCCCATCTAGCCCAGCACCTTGATTCCCACAGTGGCCCAACAGATGCCTCTGGAGAGCCCACAAGCAGGAGATGGAGGCATGCCCCCTCTCTTGCTGTTGCTCCCCGCAACTGGGATTCAGAGGCATCGCATCTGGATCTGGACGTCTCCTGTAGCCATCAAGACTCATAGCCATTCATGACTCTGTCCTCCAAGAATGTATCTAAGCCCCTTTTAAAGCCAACCAAGCTGGTGGCCATCTCCTGTGTCAGAGAATTCCTTAGATTAATTATTTATGTGCTGCGTGAAAAAGTGTTTCCTTTAGTTGGTCCTAAATTTCCTGGAGAACAGTTTCATGGGATGACTCTTGACCCTAATGTGGTGGGAGAGGAAAGCCCACAAGAGGGAGATGAGGGCATGTCCTTGTTCCTGCTGTTGCTCCCCAGCAACTGGTATACAGGGGCACCCTGCCTCTGAGCCTGGAGGGAGCCCACAGCCATCCAGACTAGTAGTCATGGATAGACCTCTCCTCCATGAATTTATCTAAGCCTCCTTTAAAGCCATCCACATGGTGCCCCCCCCTGCCCCCAACTCCTTTCCCCTGCTTGGTTCCCCTGATCCAGACTTTGGACTGTAAGCTGTGGTGGCTGCCCATGACTCCTCCTGACAGTGGGGGTGATGGGAACCTGCATGGTGGATATCCATGGCCAGCGGCCAAGGCCTCAATGTCTGGCTGCACACCAACCCCTACCAGAGGGAGAAGGCAGGTGAGCAAAGAGGTGTCAACAGGGCTGCTGCTGTTCCTTGCCACAATCAGCTGCTTGCTTGCCCACCAGAGGCAGACCTTGGCTTCTCCAAGGTTTCAGGCAGGAATCTCTCTCAGCATCTATTTGGAGATGCTGCCAGGGAGGGAAAATGAAATCTCCTGCTCTTCCCAGAGCGGCTCCATCCCCTGAGGGGAATATCTTAGTGCTCACACATGTGGTCTCCCACTCAATGCAACCAGGATTGACCTTGCTTAGCTAAGGGGACAAGGCATGCTTGCTACCATAAGACCAGCTCTCCTGTGGGCGAGAAGGTGGAGTGGCTGTGGTCTGTAAGTATACCACCCCCCTTTGCCAGATCCCTGTTGAAGTGCCAGACCATATTGAATGTGTGTACTTAAGTTTGGGGACCAGGGATAGACTGGGACTTCTGTTGGTGTACTAATCACCCCGCTGCCCAACAGAGTCCCGAACTGAGCTGATAGACTTGGTCTCGGGCTTGGTGTTGGAGTCCCCCAGGCTTGACATGGTGGAAGACATCAGTGTTCACTCAGGACCAATCTGTCTGGGGCGGCTCAGGAGTTCTTAGCGGCCATGACAACTATGGGCCTATCCCAAGTGGTCTCAGGACTGACGCATATTGCTGGTCACATGCTTGATCTGGTATGATCAGGGTGGTATTCCGTGGGTGAGGACTCCTGTGATATCCCCATTGTCATGGACGGACAGCCATCTGGGTAAGGTTGGACTCACTCACAAGGTTGGACTCACAATCACTTCCCACCTTCACAGGGGTGAGCGGCCTATTAGGATGGTCTGCCCGAGAAGGTTATTAGATTCAATAGGATTCCAAGAAGCCTTGGAAGGATTTAGTGTTGGCTCTGCCGGCGATCCTGTTGATGCCCTGGTGGAGAATTGGAACAACAAACTCACCAGGGAATAGACATGATCGCTTCCAAGCATCCTCTCTGACCCACTTCAAAACTGGCCCCTTGGTATACGGATCAACTATGGCGGCTGAAGCGGCAACATTGTTTTAAATGTTTTAAGGTTTGAATTGTTGTCGTGTTTTAACTTTTGCTGTATCATTTACTTTGTTTTAACTGGCATTTTAATTTTTGTTGTCATTTATTTCAACTAATGTGTTTTAACTTTTTCTGTTTTTTGTTTGCTTTGTTGTAAACCACCCAGAGACGTGAGGTTTGGGAGGAATAAAACATGTTAAACAAACAAACAAACAAACAAACAAACAAAAATAAACAAAAGCTACAAAGCAAAGGAACTTGCCCTGATTGACAGCAGATGGCTAATTAGTAAAACAATGGCCATGTTTTCTTTTGGAAATGTCTTGCTTAGTTTCCCGGCTTTTTCTTGAATTCACTTGTTAACTCTAGATTTCCTTAAACAAACTTAAGTAATAATGTTTACTGCTATGGGGCTGTGCTAGAAGATTAATTCTACATTCCATCCCACCCCCTCCATGCTGGGTACATCCTAGAAAGGCTGTGGGACCTTCCCTGGTTCTGAGGGAGTTTTATTTTTAAGTGTGTACATACATCCCACAGTTACTTAGGGGGAGATCTTCTTCTTCTTTTAAAAGGGCGTCCTGATCCCTAAATGGCCATCTGCAGCACATGAAGACTTTTGGGTGCTTTATTACATTTAGGCGTCCCTGTACTCTATATTTGACCCCTGACTCCTGATCTCCACAGGGGTTTGTCACAATTTTGTATAGAAGAAACCTCTCTTAATTGGCCATTTCTGGTGGTCCTTAATTTGGGGGCTCCCAAACTTTCCAGTGCAGCTTCAGAACATAGTGAGTGCGCTCTCTCTCTCTCCTTACACACTTTTCCTCAGAGAAATCTTCAGTATGCTCCAATGAAGCTCTGGCGCATTGTCAAAACTTTCTCCGACAAGTATAAATGACTCCCACTGCCTCAGCCAGGAGGGAGAAATGCATTGCTCAGTACAAGCGGGGCCAGGTGGCATGTTGATCTTGTTACCGAACAAATGTCATTTCCCCCTTGAAATGTTGTGAGTGGGAGAAGCAGGCTGTAGCTGGAGAAAAGTCTCCAGGAAGACGCTAGTCAGGAGAGGGACCCCAAGGACTGAGAGGCAAAGGATGGCCAAGGCCGTGGTGCTTGCATCTCCCTTGGGATTCCTGGCCCAGAGCTTGCAGAAGCTGGGAATGCTGCCTTGTCTGCAAGTATTTGCAGGGAGGGTCCAGGCAGGACACACACACACACACAGAAGATTGCGGGTGACGTTTCTAGGAATTCTTGTTCAAAAGATCAGGTAGCAGGTGACGGGAAAGGGCCTTGGAGAGTTGCTGCCAGTAAGAGCAGGCAACACCAGCCTAGATGGACCAAGAGGGTGACTCAGCAGAAGGCAGCATCCTTTGTTCTTCTCCTGGGCTGAAAGTTCCCCCGGGAGAACTGCTGGCCAGAGCTGGGAAATGGGGGCTGGTGGGTGTGAAAGCAAAGCAAAATGACTTTCCCTGGGTGTTCACTCCCTTGGGTTCCCAGATGGTGTTGGACTGCAACTCCCATCATCCAAAGGCCATTGTGGCTGGGGATGATGGGAGTTGTAGTCCAACAACATCTCCCAAGGTTGGGAGCCCCCGACTTATCCCTTTTCATGATTTAGTGTCATGTAGAGTGGGCTTCAGGCAGGGGTGAGGAATGCAGCCCCCAGCTTTTGGCCAATTGAAGGATTGCCACCACTGTGGGTGCTGCTAAGTCTAGCTGCCTGCAAATGGGGTGGCAGAAGGTGAGAGAGGGGCCTGTATCAGGTAGGTCCTATTTCAGCTCTTGCACCTGCTTATCTCTCTCACAGACCTCAGCAAGGGGTCTGGGAGCAGCACGGCTGCCATGGCCCCCAGTTACCCCCCGCCCGCCACCTCAGCTCAGGGAGCACCCCAGACGAGACAGCTGAACTGAGCTCAAGAGTGCTCCTTCTCCTTCAGCTGGCTCTCTTGGGGACAGCAACCCGGAAACCCTCAGCCTTGTGCTATTCCTTGCATAGTGGATAGAAGAATGAAGCAGCAGATGGAAGCCACCCACCTAGAAAAACGGGCAAGGAAGGAAGGAACTTCCCACCAGACTCTCTTCCTAGAGCTGCTTTGGGTGAGAGGGGAGTAGGGACCCAAGGAGAGGAGAGCTGGTCTTGTGGTAGCAAGCATGACTTGTCCCCTTAGCTAAGCAGGGTCTGCCCTGGTTGCATCTGAATGGGAGATGAGAAGACGCTGGGTGCTTTCCCAGTTGCTGGTTGAGTGCTAGGTCAGAACAAGGCCGCAGGCAGGGAGCCTCATCACCAACCAGCCAAACCCCGTAGGGCAATTTCTCTGCCAACCCTGTTCCAAAGCTGGGGAGGGAATCTGGGCAGGGAGGGAATCTTGTCCCACTTTGCTGGGGCTTGGCAGACAATCAAGCTCCTCCCCACTGACCTTGCTTTTATCTAACACATGTTCAAATATCGAGAGCACACCCAGCTCCCGAATTAGGGTAGGAGTGTCTTCTACCCTAATGCTGATCATGTGAACTTCATAAGAACACAGAGCATAAGAACAGCCCTGCTGGCTCAAGAAGGCCCATCTAGTCCAGACTCCTGGCATGCCCTCAACTCCTACCTGTGGCTTCCAGAGGCATCTGGTGGGCCACTGTGTGAAACAGGATGCTGGACTAGATGGGCCTTCTTGGGCCTGATCCAGCAGGGCTGTTCTTCTGTTCTTATCCTGCTTCACACAGTGGCCCACCAGAAACCCCTGAAAAGCACACAGGCAAGAGGTGAGGGCATGCACCTTATCCTGCTTTTGCTCCCTTGCAACTGATACTTAGAGGCATCTTGCCTTTGAGCCTGGAGGTGGCCTGTAGCCACCAGACTAGTAGCCAGTGGTAGATTTGTCACAGAATGCAATTCTTGGAGACTCCAGGGTACTCTTGGTGGGTTGGCCACCCTGATGGCAAATCACAGCAATAAAGTTGCATGCAGCTGCCCTCTCTCCAGCCATGCAGGATGCTCTCTTACTTGCCCTCTTGCTGGAGACTAGCTAGACGCACAAGAAATGGGCACCACGTTGCCCCGGCCAGGGCTGCACACACCAAGCAACCCAGTGCAATTAGAGGTTTGGACTAAGGACTGTAGAGACACGGGTGCAAATCTCTGCCAAGGCATGATGCCCACTGGGTGACTTTGGGACAATCATGAATTCTCAACCTAACCTACCGCACAGGGTCATTGTACAGTTCAGCGGAGGGTGGGTAGGATAGTTAGGTGTGCTGCCCTGAGCTGCTTGGAAGAAAATAAAAATAAATACATGCATGTAAATGTGTGTGCAAGGGTTTCATGCAGAGAATGAAAAAAAAAAAAAGATTATGCAAGAGTTTCAAAAAGAGTATGCAAGCTGTTACACAGTGACACAGAGGGCCATGATTTATGTCCATCTGTCAGAAGTGTTACAGGGCTTGCAATGCTCATTGGTGCTGTTGGAGATGCAAGGCAGGACTGTCCATATTCTCCTTGAAACGCGTTTATCTGCCTGTCCTCCTGCTCCATTTGGTCCAGTGGAGTTGCAGTGTATGTGGGGGGTTGATATGAATTTTTGGGGGGGTAACTTCTTCGCTGCCTTGCACTAAACCACCAGCAGGGGGAGCACCATTCCAAAACAAAAATCTAACTTTGTCTTGCATCATTCCAGTTTTGCACAAGAAAAATCAGGGAAAAATTTAAAAAAGAAAAGAGAGGGAGTGGGATGCTTGAGGAGATCTTTTGGAGTGACAAAATAAGGGAACTGCTTATGTGTGGGGGGTGGGGAGCAAAAGGGTATCCTTGGTGCACCAGGAAGGACAAAAGACAGGAACTGAAGTGCCTCCAGAGAAATAAATGAATAAATAAATAGGAGGGAAGAGGCAAAGGGGAGGGGAGCGCTCCTCCAGTGAGGGCTGTAGGTTTGCACAAAAGTAAATGAATCATGATTCAGTTCAATGGGCTTCCTTTTCAATAAATGACTGTTCTCTCTCCCTGATTCAGAAATCTGCTCTGCTGTTCTCCCTTCCCCTTCTGTGTTGACAACAAGCTCAAGTTATATTGGAAGCAAGCGGAGGAGGAGGGAGGTGTGTGGTTTGGGATCTGAGGAGAGGAAAGGAGGAGAAAGCCGAGATTTCTCTCTGCCTGTTTCTCTCCCCCAGTGAGGGGGTGGAGGAAGCTAGCATGGGTGGAGGCGGGGGGAAGAACTGTTCATACTGCAATGCATAAAACGCCACAGAAAAATACAGCTACTTTCCTGCAGCACATTTACAACGTTGCAGGGCAAAGACGCATCATTAGAATTCAAATAAAAGCATGGGAAATATGAATGGCACCCTGCTGACAATGCAGCGACACCCATGTGGAAACACAGACCAGACAGAGGGGCACTTAGCTGATCAAAGGCGCTTCGAGCCCCAGAGGCCACTTGAGCCTCTAGACACAGAGCTGGACCGATGAGCACCCCAGACTGCGAACTGGTCCTTCAGGGGGAGATGTGCAACCCCATCAAGGACAGGCTGAACATCATTTACCAGGCAGAGGAACCGCCGACCAACAGTGCTTCTGTCTTGTCTGGACGGAGTCTCAGCTAGTTCACCCTCATCCAATACATTATTGCATCCAGGCACTGATTCAGGACAGCCTCACCTGCATCTGATGAAAAAGAGAGAGACAACTGAGTGTCATCTGCATACTGATACTGATGACACCGCAAGCCAAATCTCCTGATGACCTCTCCCAGCAGTTTCATGTAGATGCTAGGCAGCATGGGGAAAGAACAGAACCTTGCAGAACCCCAAAGCATAACTGCCAAGGGGTTGCCCAGTAACCCCCCAGCACCACCTTTTGGGAATGGGCCTCAAGGTAGGAGCGGAACCACCTCCAAGCAGTTCCTCCCACATGCAACTCGGCTAGTTTATGCAAAAGGATACCATGGTCAATGACATCAACAGTGCCTTAGAGGTCCAAAATAATTAAAAGGGTTGCGTCCCCCCGTTCCTCTCTCGGCACAGGTCATCCCACAGGGCAACCAAAGCAGTTTCTTTTCCAAAGTCAGGCTGAAGCCTGATTGGAATGGATCTAGATAGTCTACTCTAGATAGCCTGCTGCCACCCGCGCCTGCCCTGCTGCTGTCCCACACAAGCCCCGCCATGCTGATCTTTGCCATTGTCACCGCTGCGTGCTTGAGCAGGGGGTGAGCTGAGCAGGCCTCCCCCATGGTGGTGTGGCGGGCACAGCATCTGGGGGGGGGCGGCTGTCCGTCTGGCCCTTGAGAGGTGTGAGACACTCCGGCCTGCCTCCGCAATGCAAGGAGTGTCGCAAACCCGTGACGCCCTCCACAGAATGTCAACTTGCATTCTTCCCATCCCATCAATGGGGCAGCTCCCCCTAAATCCAGGTTTTCTGTTCATTTGTAGGGGGGCTCCAAAATTACCCAGGTGTGCCACTGGATGCAATGGTGGACCAACCCCCCCCCCCAAACCCATCTCTTTTGTTCTATCACTGCCATGCTCGTGATATTTGATGATCTGTAAGGTCGTTCACACAACTGTTGGGACTGGGGCTGGGTTGGACTGGGGGGAAGACAGGTGCTTACCTGCTTCCCCCCCACATGATTTAGGGCCCAAAGAGGGCTCTGCCGCCCACATGAGTGGCAGCACAGTGATCCAGAGGTAAGGGAAGGGAGCCCGGTTGCCAGGTATCCCACAATGCAGTGTGTAAGCAGCATGGTGCATTGGGGAAATTCCTGCTTCCAGGGACACTCGTTCCCCTGACTCTGTGGTCCAGGTGGCTGCCAGCAGCCGGAGTGCCCACATGACAGGTACATGTGGGTGCTTTCAGCTCAGGGACAGAAGCAGGCCTACCTAGGGGTGGAGCATCCGGATCAAGAGAGATCCCAGCACTGCACGTGACCAGCCCTACCTGGGGTAGCCCTGTTCTACCCCATAGGGCTGATCATGTGAACGACTTCTGTGAGAAGAAAAACTGGGCAGAGGCTCCTTCTGTGACCGTGTGGTAAGCAGCAGCTGGGTCTGTGGGCCTCCTTCCTACCTCATTTGGCTGCTGAGTACAGCTACTGCTATTACTTCCTTGCACCTCCCAAGATTCCGTGGGGTGGAGGAGAGGAGCGCCCTGGGAGGCCAGCTGAGGACATGTCCCAGACCTCTTGCTGAACCAGTCGCGTGGGCCTAATTCTCAGCAAGGTCACCACACTGTGCCTGGGGTCTAGCATTTCGGACTGCAGGAACGCCCACCCCTGCCCCACCGCACAAGACCTCCCTGCACACAGAAAGCAAGAGAGCAGGAAGAAATGGTCTAGCCTGATTCCTGACTGGCTCGTTGTCAATGGGCGGAGATGTTGGTTTCCGTACGGTGAGGCCTCTGCGAACTTGTGCCAGTCTCAGCGAGAACAGCGTGGCCATGACCGTTGACTTGAAAATGGAACCTTTAATTTGGCTCCAACAAGGAACTCCGCATCTGGGGTTTTTGTGCTCTGGGTTTTGCTTAATGGATATAAAATGAGTGATAATTTGACAAATGGGCTCATTTTCTGCTGGGCATGAACGTTGCAAAAACAGCTTTTATTTTTGTTTTTTTGGAGTGGGAGGGGGAAGCAAAAAATGGGAAAATGAACCCTGGAAGATGAAAGTTGAGTTACTGTTCAGGATATGGGTTGTGTTAGAGCTATTTTCCCCTCAGCCCACATCCCCGAGGCTCTGGCGGATTTGTTTGCAAACGTTCTTGTATGCATGATCTCTTGGCTGGGAGACGGCACTCTTCACAGATGTACAGGTAAAGCCCAGCTCCCTCCCCATGGAACTCCAAGGGCTGCTGTTGCATCGGTGCTGTCCTCTCGCTCCGGTGTGCACACCGGCTCCTTTTCCATTTTAACGACGGCCATGCAAAAAGTCAGTCTTGGGCTGTTTGATGTTCGTTTGGACCGAGTTCTAGTTACCTGTCTTTCCCTCTCCCCATTAGAAGAAAGCAGGAAGAGATGAAGTTAAGCACAATGCAGGATGGCGGTTTCCCAGGGTCTGGATTCAGAGGAGACGTTGATTCCAGGCACAGTGAAGGAGCCTTTGTTCCTCCCTGCCAGCCCACAGCTCCCTTGTTGGTTTCACTCTGTGAATCTGAACGATAAAAATGAGAGCAACTCACACGGCCACACTCTGGAATCGCAACAATGAAGGAACTGCACCGTCACCCCCCAAACGCTTTTGGTTTGGACATGCCGCCAGCACCACTGCCCAACTGTCGGGGTTCAACTGGGGAAGACTGACTGGGGAAGACTCGGAGAAAGCCAGAGTGGCTGCTTCCTCCAAGGACCCCTGGAGCCCTGTAGCACTGGCACCCTCTGGTGAGATTGGGGCCGCTTCCCTACAGCCCTCTTCATTGTGGGGATGTGTGAAGTGTTTTGTGCACATCCGGGGGTGGGGTGGAGAGCGGGCACTTTAAAAGGAGAAAAGCAGGTCTTCCCTACCCCTCCATGGCCCCTTTGCCACCCCCGCCCCGCCCCAGCGTGGCACTGTCAGGATTAAATGCCTCCTGCGCAGCTGCAGGGCTGCTCCCAGCCTGCGGGCAGCATTGGCATGGAAATGGCATCTGTGTGTCCATGCAAACACAGACATCATCTTGAATGGTCAGCACGGTGTGGCAGGATTCGGTGGGGGCAGCTCGAATCAGCATCTCAAAACAAAGGCCCTGAAACGATTTGTGCACACCCCTACTTCACTGTTCCTGGCTCCCAGGAGCAGAGGCAGCACCAAGCCCAGGCCAAGCTCTGGGTCTGAAGGTGGAGTGTGTGCTCACCTGCTCGGGCCCTCCCTCCCGACAGGTCTCCTCAGGAGGAGGGGGAGACTGACTCCAGTGCCTCCTCAGGAGAAGGGCTGCCCTAGGAGTTCGTGTCATAAAAGCCTCCAGTTGCTGCTGGCTCTTTAGTGGTTCAACAGCTCCCCTGGAGAGCTCTTGCTGCCTTGCTGGACCTGGGCTTGGATACCAACCAGCACCATGGAAAACGGATGGAAGACGTTGCCTCGTTCATTTGCAAAGCGTATTCTTGGCTCTTCTCTTCAGCAAGGGCAAGCTGCCACCCTTGCTTCCAAGCCAATGTCCAGGCTGCAAAGATGAAGTCGGGGCCAAATGCCATGTTGTGTCCAGTGCCTAGTTTGGTCAACAGCAACCGGAGGGCAACTCAAGTGGGACGGGAGACACAACACAAGGGGACAAGCTATTCCACCTTTCCCCACAGTGCTGCAGTCCCAGAGATGACTCCAAGGGGTAGTGGGCACTTCCCCAAAAATATTTCCCGCTCCCCCATTCACCAGTCTGGAGCGTTACGGTGAAGCGTCAGACAATTTTTTAAAGGTCTCTGGAATGTCAAGGAGACTCATCCATAGCCAGATTGTGGAAGGTTGCCAAATTTGGTTCCATTGTGGGTAGGATACGTTTGGAGGTTATGAATACTCCTTAGTTGGATATTTTACCATTGTTAATTATAATCTTATTCCTTAATTTTATTTATATTTGTTATATTGGCATTGCTATTTGTATTCTTTATGTTCTCTTTTCTGGTCAATGACTGTAATGAAATTGAACTGAACTGAACTCACTCCTTTACCCCAGAACAAGCAGCAGAAGCCGGTGCAGCCAGGGAGGTAAGCTACTCCTCCAGCCTTCCAGGAGCCAAGCCAACCCCTTAGCTTCCTTTCTGGCCAGGAACGGGGCTGGGTGAGACCATTTGTGCAAGCAGGTGCAGAGTCATCTCCAAAAAGACAATACAGGAGACCCTCATTTTTCACAGGTTCTCCATTCGCGGTTTCGGCTATTTGCGGTGAGGTGATATGAACCTGGTTCCCATCATCACAGGGGCATGAATGCTGAAACCGTGATCACTGAAACCTTGTGCCTATGGGAATCATGGGGGTTAGGTTCTTCAGAACTCTGTAGGTCCTCAAGGTTTCAATTATTCTGGCTTTCGGCATGCGCGGTGGTAGCTGAAAATGTAACGCCCTCTGAAAAATGAGGGCCTCCTGTTTTCTCTCTGGCCTGTTTTCTGAATAAGGTTGAGACTGTCAAGCAAGCTTCATTAATAAGGTCAACAAATGAAAAACAATAGTTACCTTACCTCTGGAATTATTAGGAAAACTAGTTGTTCTAGAGCAGGGATTCTCAAAGTTGGGTCCCCAGATGTTATTGGACTTCAACTCCCATAATCCCCAACCAAATGTCACTGGGGCTGGGGATTATGGGATCTGAAGTCCAATAACATCTGGGGACCCAATGTTGAGAATCCCTGTTCTAGAGTCACTCCTGTGCCGCTCCAATGAAAACTGCACCCCTGGAGCTGCTGTTTGCCCCAGAAAGGACACTCCCTTTGGCCCTGAAGCTTTTCTCTCGGCACTAACAGCAGCTCCAAGGATGTGGTTTTCTGTGGGGAAGGGTTAAATACCCACTTCTCTCCATGTGACACAGCTCCGGATTGGTCTGGATTGGTCTAGACTGGGCCTCCCTGCAACTGCTATTCAACCTTAAATAGGGCAAATTTGCTAAGCAGGGTCTGCCCTGGTTGCATTTGAATGGGAGACGACATGTGATCTAGCGTTGCCAACATTCCATTGCCTGAATGAAGGACACAAGTTTGTTGGGGCTGGGGGGGGGGTTGGCTGGGGGGCGTGGCTGGGGTGGGGCGGGAGGTGTATGCAGTGGTAATCAAGAGCCTGAGTATCATTGACGTATATGTAGTTGAATTATATGCTATTGAATAATGCCAGCATTGTTATTATTTAGAACACATTCAAGTTATACTACTTTTCAACCAAAAACTTCTCCAAGATAAGAAGCTTTTCGCCCCGCCACCAAAATGAGGGACAAATGCTGTCCCTATAGGGACCAACATTTCATCCCTGAAATGAGGGATGTCCCACGTAATGAGGGACAGTTGGCCACCCTAATGTGGAACACTGGAAGAGATTCCCCTCAGGGGATGGGGCCACTCTAGGAAGAGCACCTGCCGGCTTGCATGCAGAAGGTTCCAAGTTCCCTCCCTGGCAGCATCTCCAAGATAGGACTGAGAGAGATTCCTGCCTGCAACCTTGGAGAAGCCACTGCCAGTTTGTGTAGACAATCCTGAGCTAGATAGACCGAGGGTCTAACTTGACTTGACTCGGTAGAAGGCAGCTTCCTATGCTCCTATATTCCTAACCCTGAGACTGCTGCCAGGGCTCAGGGCCACCAGAGGGTCCTCTCCTGAGCAAAGCCCTGATGTCCTGCCCAGTGACCACCTTAGGTGAAGGCGCACGGACTCTCTCACCCAAGAAAGCCTCTCTCAACAACACCTTCCAGCAAGGAACAGCAGCGAAAGTTGATGCTATTTTAAGTTACTTTACCTCTAAGAGAAACAGTCTCCTTCAGCCAGGGTCTCCAGAAAGACACCTTCCCTAAGGTCTTGCGAAGTGTACATGTATTTAAATGTCGTTGATTAAACAGTTAAAAGCCAAATATTTAAGCAATTAAAAACATTTGAATCCACTGTTATCCCTGGCGATTCCTTGATATCAGTGGTGGGATGTGTGTGTGTGTGTGTGACATTTTAATCATTCCTGAAACCTCCTCTGAATTCTCAGCTTCTTCTCTGCTTTGCAAAAGGCTCCAGCAACAGTTTTTTGGAGTGATTTTATGAGAAGGAAGGGGTTGTATTCCAAGAAGATTAGTTATGATTAAGCACCATTGAAATCTATGAGACATGGCTAACTGAAGATTCATAAATTTCAGTGGGACATCGTCATTGCTAACTTTTTGTGGGTACATCCTAATTACATTTACATTAGTGCTTTCAGTGTGCATTATTGATTCAGGCAACTGCGTTTGTACTGTATGGGTTCAGGAAGTTCAGAAAGTGGGTTTCTAGAACAGCTGAAGGATGCATTAATGGGGAAACTGAGAAGTGACTAGGGCATGATCCAGTGGGAAGTTCTTCCGTGCAGTGCAAGCCCCACTGAAATGGCTGGCAGCAGCACATCAGCATGTCTTTCCAGTGGGTTGTGTGAACGCTTTCATTTCACTTCAAAAGGGGTATTTGGCTCACACAATGGTGTGGCTGTGGATGATGGGATTTGTAGTCCAGCAGCATCTGGGGATCCAAGACTGAGAATCCCTGTCTTATAGCCATGGACAGGAAGAGCTCAGTCTCTTTAGCTTGTCAGAAAGAAGACCAAAGGTTGACTGATGGCTTCATGTCAAGCACTTTCATGGGGGAGGAGAAAGCACGGAAGGCTGATGGCCCCTTCTAGAATTCAGGGGAAGGGCCGGAAGAAGCCTCTGGGAGACTTTGAAGCTGGACAGATTAAATTAGGAACATGTATCATATTTTCAACAGCAGAGATTGTTAAGGGACGATTGACACGTGTGTTTTTCCCCACCCCTGTGTTCCCCAGCAAATCACACTGATTTTTCTCCCTCTCTGTCAACCCAAGTTGAATTTGTTCTTGGAGGAACTGGGGAAGGACAGGAAGGAGGCAAGATATGGGGATGGAGCTTGTGGCAAGTGGTCTTAGGGGTATCTGTTTCCTCACATGTGCGTATAAATCCATTGATTTCTCTCTGCTTGACTTCTGTACACGACTGGCAGTTGAATGCGTGGAGCAGTCAAAAACATGGTGCATGTGAGAAAATATGCAGGATCTCTCCATGGTCCAGTCACACATACAAGTAAAGACGAGATGCTGTGGTCATCAAGTGAGGAAATGCATGTGTGAGCCAGTTCTTGGAGCCTGGCTGCTGCATGCGTAAAGCAACACTGAGACAATGCAGTTCGTGACTTAATGGCTGCTGTATCCACTGTTAACTTGTATGTGTGAAGAAGCCATTGTTATGAAGGGCAGCCTCACTGAGGGACCACTGCTTGGCCACTTGGCTGTTGGCCTGTGGGGTCCCTCAGGGATTCATCTCGTCCTCCATGCTATCGAACATCTACAAGGAAGTGGTGAAAGAGCTAATCCAGAGATTTGGGCTGACGACGTATCATCAGTATGCAGATGACATTCCGCTCTATCACTCTTTGTCATCTGAGCCTAAGGACGTGGCGAATGATCTGGACCGGAGCCTGATTGGAGACTGTTGGAGGTAATGACTTCTACAGCAGAGTATTTCAGGAGATAACTCAATCCCATTACAGCAGAAGTTGAGAGAGCCTCAAGGGCACCAGTTTGTATATCATAAGCATGGAGATCCATGTAGGGTTAAACTAATCTACTTTATTCAGAAGTCCATGATGACAGAAAAGACCTATATCTAACTGCTGGCTACATGTTGGTCAGAGAGAGACCTATAGAAGCATGGTGCTCAGAGAGAGAGCTAGAAGCATTCTGGAAAGAAAGAAAGAAAGAAAGAAAGAAAGAAAGAAAGAAAGAAAGAAAGAAAGAAAGAAAGAAAGGAAGGAAGGAAGGAAGTCACTCCTAGGAAGTTCCTGAGTGCATTCTATCCATAGAGGGGTCATAGAGGCAGAGATAAACAGGAAAGAGAAGGAGACCCTAACAATCTATTTCTACACCCAATGCCCCTTGTGGTCTTTAGGGTTACTGGTGCAAAAGGTGGATGCCATCTACAGCTGGATCTCCAACAGAGACTAGGGGTGTGCCAAACTGGTCTGTGATCAAACTGGTCCACTGCAAACCAGGCTGGCTTGACCAGTTTGATCGCAGACCAGACCGGCCCTTGTGAAATGGGTCTGGTCTGCAATTGAACCAGACCAAACCCGGTTCACCCACAGACCAGTTCACCGTTTCAAGCGCCTGTAAAGGGGAATCTGGTGAGGATTCCTCTATGACTCTGAAGTGAAAAAAGGGGTTTTGTAAAGGGTGGTGAGAGGCGCCTTTAAAAGTCAAAGAGAAGGCGCTTACTGGCAGGTCTGTGGTGGTGCCTCCATCCTTGCAACGATGGTGTTGTAAGGATGGGGGGAGTGCCACAGGCCTGCCAGTAAGCGCCTTCTCTTTGACTTTTAAAGGCGCCTCTGGCCGCCCTTTACAACCCCCCCCTTTTAACTTCAGAAGACTGGGTGCCCGGGTGGAGGCGGTGGCCTCAGCTCATGTGCCACTTTCTTGAGGGGACAGATCTAGCCATGGTTAGCTTAGCCATGTCTTCGTCATATTCCAGCTGGATTCCTGCAGTACATTCGGGGCCTTTCCTCATGACCCGTGAGAAGGGTTCCGGAACGGGCTGCAGGGATGGCGGGTTAGACTCACCTTCCCTGCAGATGATCCAGCTTGTGCTGCTGGGTGCGTTAATCCCCACGGGTCCAGATAATTACCTGCTCGGCCAGGCCGCGGGGCTGGTCAAGGGCTGGGATGTGTCATCCTGGTCCCTGGAACTACCAGGATGCACAAGGTTAAGGGAGCACTTGAGCCCTTAAGCTCATTTTGAAGGGTGCCTAATTAGGCGGGTTTGCTGCTGTGTTGCTGCTGGGATTGGCCTGATCCTGGCGGTTTACAGGTCCATACAAAACCAGCTGGGCTCCCTCAGCCCGGTTTTGCACACGTGTGAATCGCCTCTCTAGGTGGCGCTGGCCTTGAAGAAGACTCAAAAGTTACAAAATGTGTCGTGAAGGGTTTTCTCCAGGGCTGCTGCTATGCCTGTTTTGAAAGAGGTGCACTGGCTACTGCTTTGTTTCTGGGTCCAGTTCAAAGAGCTGGCTATTACCTTTGAAGCCCTTAATGCATTCGGCCTTGGAATGTTTCTGACCAGCTGGCAAAATCGTCAGCGCCAGTGGCAGCCTCGCTCTGCGTGCCAACATTGAGAGAGGTTCGACTGTCACGCAGGTGGGAGAGGGCTTTCTTGGTCATTGCCCCCAGGCTTTGGAAGGCCACCCTGGCAGACAGCCACACGTTGCCTTCCCGCAATGCCTTTAAGAGGCAGGTAAAGACCGTGCTGTTTTCGTTTTGGTTGTCTGTACTGCTTCTGTGGTTGCATTTTATGGTTTAATTGTTTTTGATTGCTATCGATTTTATGGGTTTAACTAGAGAGAGAGATAGAGACATAGTCAACTGCCTTGAGATAGATGTCCATACCATCATTCGCAACAAATTTAACAACAAATCAATAAACACAATTAAAACTGGGAAGAGTCAAACAATGTGATTAGTTTGGCCCTATGAAAAAGTGGAATTCTGTGACGTATATTTTATGCAAATTGTAAGCAATTTTGTATGATTTCTCTTTGCACAATTTGTGGGTAGTTATGGGTATTACTGGCACCCCATCTGACCACTGGAAGTCTAAATCATGTAGCCCTCTTGGTCCTTGAAGATGTCATCAGGCTTTGTCCCCCATGAGGGCTAGAAACTGTCTTCTTCTTCTTCTTCTTCTTTTTAAAAGAAAGATAGCTGGAGTTCTCAGGAAGCTGAATTCCACAGCTGAAGTCACAGTCTGCACTTTTTCTGCACTTGTGCAGAACTGCGGCACCCACATTCCCAGCAGCCTCCATACTGACGCCCAGACGATCCTATGCAGTTGGTGCATCTTCTCAAATGCCCAAGTGAGTGTCCAATTTCCATCAAGCATACCAATTGTGATGATTATACACTCTGCCAACATGACATCAAGATAATGGGGGCAGCTGATGGTTCTTGGATATCGCCTGTCACTTAACATTCCGCTGCCTTTTCCTCTTGTCGTTTCGGCGGCGTTAATGGCTCTCCCGCTATTGGCTGGATCGCATGACCCAGAGGATGTGTCGTGGCGTTTAATGGAAGGCTTTGTTTTAATAGAATCTAAATGACACCTC
Source organism: Hemicordylus capensis (assembly GCF_027244095.1). NCBI lineage: Eukaryota > Metazoa > Chordata > Lepidosauria > Squamata > Cordylidae > Hemicordylus > Hemicordylus capensis. The sequence continues at coordinate 5,088,479 of NC_069661.1, forward strand.
TCTGGTTAAGACAAGAAAGAAATTAGACAGGAGGAGAGAGGAACCTGGGCACAGCTTAGACATGTTTTTCTCAACCCTCTAGAGGAAGAAGGTGACCTCTCTGTCCTTTTGCAGAGGAGCTGTGCCTCTGAAGATGAGGTGCTATTAACGCTGATGTTTCTCGGGTGGAGATGAGCATGGAAAACGTTTGCATCCTTTCCCCCTTAAACTTCTTTTGTGCATTGTCTTAAAGCTATCTGCATGATCTTTGCTTTAAGAAGAAGTTGGGCATTTTGGTTTGCTGCATATTTGTGAACTGGTTAATCACTATGGATGGAAAGCAGGAATGGGCTCAGAGTCTGACATCACCAGGAGATCAATGTTCACCAGAGGAGTTCTCACCCTCTGGGTTTGGCTGAGTGTCGCAACAGGAGGTCGCTATTGGGTACTGGCACGGGAGCGTCATGTCGTCCTCTTTGATCAGCACAATTCCACACCTTCCAGGGGGTTGAAACAAATCTGGTATTTGAGAGTAGGCTTCTCACCATTCCGGGTGGAGCTATAATAGGGCAAACTAGACCCAAGCCACCAGGTGTCCGGGAGCTACCTCGCTCCCCTCCCCCTCACTCCTCCAGCTGGTTGGGGCTCCCACCACTGCTGTGGCCACCTACCTGCTGCCGCCCACCTCCTCCTTTGGCTGCTCGCCTGGTTCCCATTGGCTGGGCTACTCCCATTGGCTGGGCTCCTGGCCGAGGGAAGAAAGGTGCACATGCGTGCCCAAGGGGCCAATGGAAGGTGCACCCTCCCACTGAGCTCACACTCCTGATAGAAGCAGGATGGACCCAGGAGCTGGGCGACCAATGGAAGGAGGGTGCACATGTGCTCCCAATGGGCCAATGGAAGGAGGGCAGGTCTGGATAGAAGCCAGGCAGAAGGAGAGGAGGTGGAGAGCAGCAGTGGTGGCGATGGGGGTGCCAGCCAGGTGGGTGGCCAGCTTTGGGGTGGAGTGAGTGGGGGTGTGCGCACATGAGCGTGCACACTGCCAGGAGGTTTTACAGACAGGGGTCCGTCCCCCCCGAATATGATTGGAGTGAGCCAGTCCACAAATTCACTGGATTTAACCCAAACTCCCTGCAGGCTATCAGGGACTAGGGCAGATAGGGCTTTCTTTTTCCCTGAAGGGAGGCTGCGAATTCTGGCTTAGCCTGAGGTATGTCTGACTTAAAATAATCCTCTGTTTCCAGCAGCATTTGAAAGAAACTCAGGGGCTTCTTCTAGGCTCTGATGCTTGCCTTTGATGTGCGTAGAGGAGCAGAAGAGGGCTATGTGAATGCTCCACCTAATCCCCCGGATTAAACTGTCTCGAATCTGCTGCGAAGTAGATTTGCTCCTCGGATACCCCACAGCTTAAAGCCCTGTCTGTAAAACCTCCAGGGGGGCACCACCGTGAGGTGAGATGGTGCCCATGTACACACAATGAACACAGGTCTACAATCCCCTCCTGGTGCCCCTGGCATCATTATTTCAAAGAAGTGATGAGAGGAGAGCTGGTCTGGTGGTAGCAAACATTCCTTGTCCCCTTAGCTAAGCAGGGTCCACCCTGGTTGCATTTGAATGGGAGACTACATGTGTGAGCACTGTCTGGTCACTGCCCTAGTACGGCAGCCCACCCTCTTTTTAAATGTCTGCCAAGCTCCCAAAAGTTCATCTTCTGCCTCTAATAGCCGAGGGATCTGTCGCTCAAGTTCTGATAGAAGGACACCTTTATGATATTAATCACTTAAAATTTTAGGGTGTAATCGCCACAAGGGTTTACCATGTGGAATGGTAACCTCAGAGAGGTTACAGATAAATCTCACAGCCGCATGGTCTGACCATGGGGTAAGTGCTAGTTTACACCTGTAGACTTCAAAAGAAGGGCAGGCCCCAGAGTCTATCTAGCCAGCTAGCTGATCTCGGGTGGCAATATGTAAATTTGACTCCAGATTGAAATTTATGTCTATACTGTGATTTAAAAACCTCTCCGTGGTGGATTGGGGAAAAATCAAAATCATTATATACACCCAAGGCCTATCTTATGTTTCTTTTTTAGACTGTGAGCCCTTTGGGGACAGGCAGCCATCTTATTTATTTATTTATTCATTCATTCATTTATATCTATGTAAACCACTTTGGGAACTTTCTGCTGAAAAGTGGTATATAAATATTCGCCGGATTCCTCGTGTTCGTATTCAGGGGCTCTCTTCTTCAGTCTATCTCAGTCTCAGGGTCTGTCTTGGCTGAAGCGAGGTCAGACTTGGGGTCTGTGTCTGATGAGGGGTGGTCAGGTTTAGGGTCCATCTCAGATGAGGAGGAGTCAGGCCTGAGGATTATGACACAGCCTTAGCTAAATGAAGCCTTCACATATAACCCCTGCTAACTTGGCAAAGAGGCACCTTTTATCAGGGGGAGAGTAACAGGCCCTTTCCCACCCCCAGCACAGCATCCCTCCAGTGACTGTTGCTGGTGTCTATCTTATGTTTCTTTTTAGATTGTGAGCCCTTTGGGGACAGGGAGCCATTTTATTTATTTATTATTTCTCTGTGTAAACCACCCTGAGCCATTTTTGGAAGGGTGGTATAGAAATCCAATAAATAACAACAACAACAACAGCAACAACAATGTCCCAATCAGAAATCGAATCACTGCTAAACTCTGTCCGTATATTCAGTAGCGATATAGCAATGGAGTTTGGACTAGACAAGTGTGCTGCATTAATAATGAACAGAGGGAAAATAACAAAACAGAAGGAATAGAACTGCCCAATGGAAGCAACATCAAGAACCTGGAAGAGAAAGAACATAACAAATACTTGGGCATTCTCCAGGCTGATAACATCGCACACGCTGAAGTTAAAAGAAAAATTGGAAGTGAATATATCAGGAGAGTTAGAAAAATCCTCAAGTCCAAACTCAATGGTGGGAACACCATACAAGCCATAAACACATAGGCTATAACCATCATTAGATATACTGCAGGAATGATAGACTGGACCCAGGCAGAGCTAGAGACGCTAGATCGTAAGACCAGGAAAATCATGACCATCAATCATGCTCTGCACCCCCTCAGTGATGTAGATAGGCTATATCTCCCTCGCAGCTCAGGTGGAAGAGGAATGCTGCAAGTCCATCAAACAGTAGAGGAGGAGAAAAGAGGCCTTGAAGAATATATCAAGGACAGTGAAGAGAGATGCACTTCAAATGGTCAATAATGAGAAACTATTCAACACCAATGAAACATAGCAGGCCTACAGGAAAGAACAAGTCAAGAACCGAGCAGAAAAATGGAAAAATAAGCCCCTGCATGGTCAATATTTGCACAATATAAGTGGAAAATCAGACATCACCAAGACCTGGCAATGGCTTAAGAATGGCAACTTGAAGAAAGAATCAGAGGGTCTAATACTGGCTGCGCAAGAACAGGCACTAAGAACAAATGCAATAAGAGCAAAAGTAGAAAAATCAACAACAAACAGCAAGTGCCACCTTTGTAAAGAAGCAGATGAAACAGTGGACCACCTAATTAGCAGTTGTAAAAAGATCACACAGACTGACTACAAACAAAGGCATGACAAAGTAGCAGGGATGATACACTGGAACATGTGCAAAAAAATACAAGCTACCTGTAGCCAAGAATTGGTGGGACCATCAAATTGAAAAAGTTGAAGAAAATGAAGATGCAAAAATATTATGGGACTTCCGACTACAAACAGACAAACATCTGCCACACAATACACCAGATATCACTGTAGTCGAGAAGAAAGAAAAACAATGTCAAAAGAATCAACATAGCAATACCAGGGGATAGCAGAATAGAAGAAAAAGAAATAGAAAAAGATCTACAAATTGAAATTGAAAGGCTGTGGCAGAAGAAGACCCAAATAATCCCAGTGGTAATTGGCGCCCTGGGTGCAGTTCCAAAAGACCTTGAAGAGCACCTCAACACCATAGGGGCCACAGAAATCACCACCAGCCAATTACAAAAAGCAACTTTACTGGGAACAGCCTATATTCTATGACGATATCTATAATAATAATAACAACAATATTGATAATAAAATTCAGCCATCCCAGGTCCTTGGGAAGGTCTCGCTGTCTGGATAAAACAAACCAGCCAATAACACCTGTCTGACTGTGTAAACAAGAAATAATAATAATAAATAAATAATAATATATCAGTGACAATGAATAATGCGGACACGGCAAGCGTCTCAGCCCCAGTGGTAGAGCCTGGCTTACTCACAAGGTGGCTGAGTGGGGACAGGATCACCCTGGGGCAGGTGTCCCAAGTTGACATGGTGTGTGGACAGAAAGAGCACCAGGCTAGAGAAATTAATGGAGGGTATGTGTACTGCTGGCTATTAGGCATGACAGCTGAATGGAACCTCCATATTCAAGGACAGTATACCACTGAATACCAAGTGCAAGGCAGAAACAACAGGGGCTGAGCACCATCTTTATGAGTTTCCCAGGTGCACCTGGCTGGTTGTTGTTGGAGACAGAGTATTCTTCCAGACAGAGAAAAACACCAGTTGAAAACAAGTTCTTTTTGCTTGTGTATGTGGGGTCCAGATGATGTGCATCCCTATCACAGCTTAACAATGCCATCTGTTGGCTATATGCTGCCAATCCTTGATGAGAATAGCCTCTTTTCAGACTACCATGAAACTATTTTTAAAGTGGTCTGAAAAGAGTCCAATTTCATCATGGATTTGCAGCAAATGGTCAGCAGATGGCGCTGTGAAATTGAGCAACGGGAAAGGAAATCATCTGGACCCTGCATCCACAAGTGAAAAGAACTTCCATTTTCAAATAGAGTTTTCCTCCATCTGGAAGGATCCATCTTTGGTCTGATCCTGCAGAGTGATGCTGTGTAAATGTAGTGGCTAAGAGACTAAACTGTGAGCCAGCCAGCCCCTGTTCAAACCTAACCACCACCAGAAACCCACTAAGTGGCCTTAGGCAAACCACTTCCTCTCAACCCTGCTAACTGTAACTGTGATATGGGGTTAATCATCCCCATGCCCGCAGGGCTGTTTTGGGGTTACCAGTGCATGTGAAATGCTGTGAATACTTTGAACTTTAAAGGGCTATAAAAACAAGGCTGCTGTGGCTGATTTTTTTCTGCTTGGAATGCCAGTGTCTTGCAACTCAAGATTGCTTTCTTCTCAGTGAAGGCTGGGTTGGCCAGGCTAGGCTGTTATCAGTGCTTCTCTGGGCTTGTGTCCAGCTTCTGGGGTGCCAAGAGACCAAATGTGTAACGTGACCAAGGAGGGGTGACGAAGAAGAGTAAGGAGACCTGCTTCACAGGGGGAAGAGCACACGCGGGTTTCCTTCTGGATGGCTGGCATCTGGCTCGAGCTATGCAAGGCTAGGCACACCAGAACAAATGGAGAGAAATTGGACGCTAATCAGCGGAACCCCTTTCTGTGGGTGACAAGCTAGGGAAATGGGCGTGAGCCAGACGTGGAAAGCAGATCCAACTGGAACTCTGTGGGGAGAGACTGAGTCCAAAGCCAGCTGAGCTTAGCTCCTTCTTCTGAGCGGGAGGGGGCAGAGCTCTCCAGGAGCTATGAAAGAGGCAAGCCAAGGAGTCATTTCAGGTGAAGACAGAGGGCAGCTCAGCTCCATAAGAGTGGGAGATTCTAGGCTGCTTCACAGGGTTCCGCCTTTTTTGGACATAGGAACACAGCAGGCTGCCTTCTATTGAGTCAGACCATTGGTCCATCTAGCTCAGTATTATCTATCCAGACTAGCAGCGGCTTCTCCTAGGAGTGCCTCTCTGCCCTAACTGGAGACGTCAGGGAGGGAACTTGGAAGCTTCTTCATGAGGAGAGCTGGTCTTGTAGTAGCAAGCATGACTTGTCCCCTTAGCTAAGCAGGGTCCACCCTGGTTGCATATGAATGGGAGACTAGAAGAGTGAGCACTGGAAGATATTCCCCGCAGGGGATGGAGCTGCTCTGAGAAGAGAATCTAAGCTCCAAGTTCCCTCCCTGGCAGCATCTCCAAGATAGGGCTGAGAGAGATTCCTGCCTGCAACCTTGGAGAAGCCGCTGCCAGTCTGTGTAGATAATACTGAGCTAGATGGACCAAGGGTCTGACTCAGTATACGGCAGCTTCCTATGTTCCTGTGCATGTGCTGTTCCCAGAGTGGCCCCATCCCCTAAGGGGACTATCTTACAGAGCTCATATGTAATATCCCACCCAAAAGCAAACCAGGGGGACCCTGCTTAGCAAAGGGGACAAGTCATGCTTGCTACCACAAGACCAGCTCTCCTTCCCCATTTTTGAGGGGAAATGCTGTGCAGATGAGGAGCCCACGCATACAGGCCTCTGTGTTCAGGCCAGCCTCCTAAATGACCTTGGATATGTGGTGGAAGGGGCAGTGCATACCAGCCTCACCACCAGCCACACGAAGAAGATCAGAGGCTGACCCTGTGCAGGAAGGACTCAAGGCTGTTAAGGAGCAACCAAGTCCCGATCATTGCCGGTGTTAATGAGCAAACTCCAGTTAACATCTAAATTGCATTTTATAAAGAACAGAAGTTGCAGCTTGGATCCACAGACTGTGGTGCTTCATGGCATTTGTAATTTCAGTGACAACTGACTAATTAAAGGGCTGCAGCATCTCTTGATGTCAGATTCTCCCCTGCTAACTAAGCAAAGAGGTACCTCTTGAAGTGGCCATTATGTTTAGCAGGGGGAGAGCAACTGGCCCTATCCAACCCCTGCACAGCATCTCTCCAGTGGCTGCTGGTAGGGTCTACTTTATGTTTCTTTTTAGATTGTAAGCCCTTTGGGGATGAGGGGATCATCTGCCTGTCTGTCCATCCACCCATCCTGCCTGTCTGAACTGCTTTGAGCACTTCTGTTGCAAAGCAGTATATAAATCTTTGTCATCATCGTAGTCATAGGCCACATCCACACGTCACGTGAAACCGGACTTTGCTGAACCTGCGGTTAAATTTCATAGCTCTGAATTGCATTGCAGACGTTTGTCCAACCACAGCCCGACAACCCCAGGTTTTAGGGTAGGGGCGCCCCTCCCTCTTCCTTGTCTGCCGAGGCTGCACCCCAGCAAGCTCCAAAGTACTCCCAGTGGCGGACTGTTTGCAAAGTGTCAGAACATCTGCAGGGCAGGAGCCATTGGCCACAATCTTCAAGGGGGCGTGCTGAGCACGATCATGCCTTTTCGGAATGCATGGACTGCCCACCCTTGGCAGGGAAAGGGCATTTAAATCCCTTTAAATGGCATGCAGGCCCTTCTTCTGACCGCAATTGCACTGCCGCCCTCCAAAGAGCCCCTCACCCAAACAGTTTCTCACAAGCACAATCGTGGCATTGGGAGGATGCCGGGGAGGGGCACTATCTTTATGTGACTCTGGGAAGGGATCATGATGACTTCCTAGGAGGGAATATGTCTATGAGGGAGGGCAAATGTTCCTGCGGTCTGGTGCACCGTGGCCAAGGATGCCCTTGCGATGGCAGACCATGGCTAAGCAGTCCAGGGACACTAAACCACACTCCCCTCCCAATGTCGGCTGGCCGCTCAGGGATTAGCCTTCTCATGAGAGGGCCAGTCCACTGGGGAGGAGCAGAGGCTGCAAGACCTTTGGTCCTTCATTTATACTGTGCCCTCATGAGGTAGGCCATCCAAATAAAGCCTCCCCCACTTGTGTGGGGCCCCCATTCTCTCTGGGTAATCATAGCACTTTTACACAGCAACCCCCTCCTCACCCGGCAACCCTTTCATGCACCCAAAGGAGAATTCGCTGCTCCATGTGTCTGGATAGTACCAGGTGGGCAGACTAGGGAAACATTGGGACCACGGATAGATCTTCACTTCATTGAAACGTCCCAGGATTGGACAGACAGGGGACGGCACAAGTGCTCTGAGAGGCAGCCATTGTGAAGCGCAGCAGGAATAGGAACATAGGAAGCCACCCTATACTGAGTCAGACCATTGGTCTATCTAGCTCAGTATTGTCTTCACAGACTGGCAGCGGCTTCTCCAAGGCTGCAGGCAGGAATCAATCTCAGCCCTCTCTTGGAGATGCTGCCAGGGAGAGAACTGGGAGCCTTCTGATGCTCTTCCCAGAGTGGCTCCATCCGCTGAAGGGAATATCTTCCAGTGCTCACACATATAGTCTCCCATTCATATGCAACCAGGGTGGACCCTGCTTAGCTAAGGGGACAAGTCATGCTTGCTACCACAAGACCAGCTCTCCTATCCATGCGCCACATGGAGCAGGCACATTCCTGGGCAGGTCTGGGCCACCCTCTCAATAATTTCGGTTACAGAAACAGCACGAAACAGTGGCTATAGTGGTGTCTGCATTCAGATGTAATGCTGCCACCCCAAACCTCAGGTTGGAGCGGTGAAACTCACAACAAACCAAAGGTTCCAATTAGAGTTTTGTGAGGGAAACCACAGGTCACTTTGGGTACGAAACTGCAGTTTCATGCATTTGGACTATAGCAGATTTACCAAGCCTTTGTCTTAGAGCCCACATGAGGGGAAGAAAAATGCTGAATCATTCCCTCCGTGCTTCCCCCCCCCCCGCCAAAAAAGGCTTCTCCCAAAACTTTTCTATATCTTTGCAGGATGCCAGCACACCTAATTATTAACAGAGTTTAACCTCCCTGCCCTCCCCCGGGCTTGGGTGGAATTCCAGGGGAAACTCTCCTTCTCTTCCACATGCTAGCTTACACATGGTGAGAAAACTGGTAGATTTGCTGAATGAAATGAGGCGTGCTGCACCAGAGAAAACCCCCCTTTTCTTGAGTTAAAAATCCACTCAGAGAGGCTTTTTAAAATGGCAAAGAACAAAAATAAGAATAAAAAGCTTTATTCAAATGCTACAGACTGCTGTGGTCTGAGGCTCTCACAGCATTTAGTTACAGGTAAAGCAAATACTCAGTAGGTTACAAGAATACTTCAAAAAGCACCCCAGGTGATATTGGGGCAGCACATTTTAACAATCATGGTTACCCAGTTGCAAAGAACATGGATGTAAGAAAACACAAAAGTATCTTTAAAAGCTTACAGGGTCTTTTACAATGCCCTGTTGTATGGGAGCAGACTCAGCTTTTCTTAGTTTTGTTGCACTATAGGTAAACAATAGAACAGGTTCAGGGATATGCAGAGCACACAAAAGAAAGATAAGTTTCTAATGCAAAATCTAACAACTGTTCCCTAGACTAACCTCCAGAAGCCAAAAGCCCAGGCTTCCTTCTCAAACTCAGCAAAACCATGGTAGAGGACTCAAGTTTCCTGCCCTCCTGGTTTACCCCAGATTTACAGAGAGATTGTCCTGCAGCCAGACCTCATGGCCACACCTCTCCTGCTCCTCCAGCCAGCTTTAACAGCACAAAGAGAGTCTAGATCCCACCCACATGCTGAGGCTGATTGGCTGTTCCCTAGATGCCCCAGCTTGTCAGTCTGGACAGGGTTCACCTCAGGTTAACTCTTTAGGGTAAAGGAGGGGCTGTTACTGGCTGATTGTTACAGGGTCTTACAGGAGTTCCAACCTCTGCCCCATTCAAGTCTGCTTTGGCAATTTGTGTTGTAAGGAACTGACCCAGCCAGCTCATGTGAGAAGAATCATTGCTGAGTCACCCCTCCCTGTTACCTGGTGAGCTGACTGGGGTTAAACTTTATTAAAAAGAAAAGAAAAATATCTGGTAGTTTATATTGCTGTCATCAAGCTCTCTTTGGTTAACAGAGTTCTTCTGATGGAGATAGGAATGCTAGAATTTCCTGTCTCCTCTTTACTTTTCTAGCAGGCAAATGTAAAACATGGTTCCATTTATATATGTGCTTAAGTGGGGAGCTGTAGCTGGCTCTTTGGGAGCATGTGAACTAGAGGCTTCCCTTCCCCTCTCCCAGAGTCAGTCAAACACTCTGAAGGGGGCTTGTAAAAACAAAACAATTTATTGATTTTATTTATATATACTAGCCAACCCGCACAGAGCATCTGTGCCCTCTTTGGGGCTGGCTGTTCCCTTCTCCCTTCTGCCCCACTCTCCCTCCCTCCCTTCTGCCCCACACTCTTGCCTTTCTTCCCCTCCCTCCCACCCCACTCTCTCTTGCCCTCCCTCCCCCTCCCCCCTTACTCACACCCTCCCCTCCCTCTCACCCTCCGGCCCCAGTCTCTCCTGCTCTCCCTCCCCTCCCCCTGCTCCTCTCTCCTGCCCCCTGCCCCACTCCTTCTTGCCCTCCCCTCCCCCTGCCCCACTCCGTCTTGCCCTCCCCCTCCCCTCCTCCACTCCCTCTTGCCCTCCCCTCCCCTCCCCTACTCACTCTTGCCCTCCCCCTCACCTCCCCCACTCCTTCTTGCCCTCCCCTCCCCCTGCCCCACTCCCTCTTGCCTTCCCCTCCCCCTCCCCTCCCCCACTCCCTCTTGCCTCCCCTCCCCCTCCCCCACTCCCTCTTGCCTGCCCCTCTTGCCCTCCCCCTCCCCCTGCCCCACTCCCTCTTGCTCTCCCCCTCCCCTCCCCCACTCACTCTTGCCCTCCCCTCTCACCTCCCCCACTCCTTCTTGCCCTCCCCTCCCCCTGCCCCACTCCCTCTTGCCCTCCCCCTCCCCCTGCCCCACTCCCTCTTGCCTTCCCCTCCCCCACTCCCTCTTGCCTGCCCCTCTTGCCCTCCCCTCCCCCTGCCCCACTCCCTCTTGCCCTCTCCCTCCCCCTGCCCCACTCCCTCTTGCCCTCCCCCTCCCCCTGCCCCACTCCCTCTTGACTTTCCCTCCCCCTCCCCCTGCCCCACTCCCTCTTGACTTTCCCTCCCCCTCCCCCTGCCCCACTCCCTCTTGCCTTCCCCTCCCCCACTCCCTCTTGCCTGCCCCTCTTGCCCTCCCCCTGCCCCTGCCCCACTCTCTCGCCCCCCTCCCCCTGCCCCACTCCCTCTTGCCCTCCCCTCCCCCTGCCCCCTCCCTCTTGCCCTCTCCCTCCCCCTGCCCCACTCCCTCTTGCCTTCCCCTCCCCCTCCCCCTGCCCCACTCCCTCTTGCCTTCCCCTCCCCCACTCCCTCTTGCCTGCCCCTCTTGCCCTCCCCCTCCCCCTGCCCCACTCCCTCTTGCCCTCTCCCTCCCCCTGCCCCACTCCCTCTTGCCTTCCCCTCCCCCTCCCCCTGCCCCACTCCCTCTTGCCCTCTCCCTCTCCCTCCCCCTGCCCCACTCCCTCTTGCCTTCCCCTCCCCCTCCCCCTGCCCCACTCCCTCTTGCCCTCCCCTCCCCCTGCCCCACTCCCTCTTGCCCTCCCCTCCCCCTGCCCCACTCCCTCTTGCCCTCCCCTCCCCCTCCCCCTGCCCCACTCCCTCTTGCCTTCCCCTCCCCCTCCCCCTGCCCCACTCCCTCTTGCCTTCCCCCTCCCCCACTCCCTCTTGCCTGCCCCTCTTGCCCTCCCCCTCCCCTTGCCCCACTCCCTCGCCCTCCCCCTCCCCCTTCCCCACTCCCTCTTGCCCTCTCCCTCCCCCTGCCCCACTCCCTCTTGCCTTCCCCTCCCCCTCCCCCTGCCCCACTCCCTCTTGCCTTCCCCCTCCCCCACTCCCTCTTGCCTGCCCCTCTTGCCCTCCCCCTCCCCCTGCCCCACTCCCTCTTGCCCTCCCCCTCCCCTTCCCCCACTCCCTCTTGCCCTCCTCCTCCCCCTGCATTTTTAAAAGTTCTACTTACCGGGCCACCACCACTCCTCCTCCTGGGCGGCGAACAGGAAAGTCCCGCCGCCTGGTTCCCTCCCACCCCAGTCTCCCATGGGCCCCTCCTGGCCTCGGCGGCCGGTCCCAGCGCCGCCTGGCCAAGAGCTGCTTCCGCGGCCTATCGTGCCCACTGCTGCCGCTTGCCAGTCTTTGCTGCTGGCTGCAGGCCAGCCACCTCTCCCCCCAGCCCACCCCCACCTTCTGCCCCGGTGAGAGGGAGAAGAATTTCTCTCTATCTATTTTCTTCACACCATGCATGATTTTATAGACCTCTATCATGTTTCCCCGCAGTCGTCTTTTTTCTAGACTAAATAGCCCCAGGTGTTGTAGCCTTGCCTCATAAGAAAGGTGCTCTAGACCCCAATAATCTTGGTTGCCCTCTTCTGCACCTTTTCCAATTCCACAATGTCCTTTTTTAGATGTGGTGACCAGAATTGTATGCAGTACTCCAAGTGTGGTCGCACCACCGTTTTGTATAAAGATATTATAATATTAGCAGTTTTACTTCTAATCCCCTTCCTAATGCTCTCTAGCATGGAATTTGCCTTTTTCACAGCTGCTGCACAGTGAGTCGAAACTTTCAACGAGCTGTCCACCACAACCCCCAGATCCCTCTCCTGTTCAGTCACCAACAGCTCAGACCCCATCAGCATATACTTGAAGTTGGGGTTTTTCATCCCAATGTGCATCACTTCACACTTGCCAACATTGAGCCGCATTTGCCATTTCATCGCCCACTCACCTAACACTAGAACCAGGGGTCGTCGTATGAAATTGATTGCTGGGAAATTTAGGACCAGCAAACAGAAGTATTTTTTCACACAATGCATAATCAGCTTGTGGAATTCTCTGCCACGAGATGTGACAGCCAACAACCTGGAAGGCTTTAAGAGGGGTTTGGATAACTTCATGGAAGAGAGGTCTATCAACGGCTACTAGTTGGAGGGCTATAGGATGCCTCTGAATACCAGTTGCAGGGGAGTAACAGCAGGAGAGAGGGCATGCCCTCAACTCCTGCCTGTGGCTTCCAGTGGCATCTGGTGGGCCACTGTGCGAAACAGGATGCTGGACAAGATGGGCCTTGGGACTGATCCAGCAGGGCTGTTTCTTATGTTCCTCTCTCACCTGGGCATCCCTTCTTATCCCCAAAGCCCCTTTGGAGCCTTTCCATCCCACCACCTGGTTAACAGATTGGGTCATGACTCTGGGGTCTCCAGTCTGTCAATCAAGGTCAACTCCCCCCACCCCCCAGTTAACTCTGTCAGTGCTAGCTGGCTGCCCACTACACGTGTGAATGGTGCCATTATCGCTGGGCCCATTCTCACAACAAAAAGCTGGGAAAGAGGGGCACCCAGCCAGGTTCCAGTCCCTATGTATGCTCTCAAGAACCAGTTGTGTGTTGGCAAAACTTGAGGGAGGAGGACAGGAAAGTAATTGTGTGCTAGCCAACATCTGGGGAGGATGGTGATGGTTCTTATCAATGGCTACTAGTCTGGGAGCTCTAGGCCACCTACAGCCTCAGAGTCAAGATGCTTCTAAATACCAGTTGCAAAGGAACAATAGCAGAAGATTGGGCAGGCTCTCATCTCTTGCCTGTAGGCTCCCCAGAGGCATCTGGTGGGTCACTGTGGGGAAAAGGGTGCTGAACTGGATGGTCCTTGGGCCTGATCCAGCAGGGCTTTTTATATGTTCTTATGTAACCTTGGGTCCCCAGATGTTGTTGGGCTAGAACTCTTATCATCCCTAGCCACTATGGCAAAACTGAAATGGTCCACCCAGTTCGCTCAAATGGCCTATCTTGTCCTGAGGCCTTGGGGACACGGGAAGCTGCCATATACTGAGTCAGACCATTGGTCCATCTAACTCAGTATTGTCTACCCAGACTGGCAGTGGCTTCTCCAAGGCCTCAGGCAGGAGTCTCTCTCAGTCCTATCTTGGAGATGTTGCCAAGGAGGGAACTTGGAACCTAGATGCTCTCCATCCCCTGAGGGGAATATCTTACAGTGCGCACATGTGGTCTCCCATTCAAATTCAAACTGAGGTGGACCCTGCTTAGTAAAGGGGGCAATTCATGCTTGCTACCACAAGACCAGCTCTCCATAATGATGTCTTAAAGAAGGAATACATGCCAGTTTTGCTGATGATTCTGGCTTCCTTTGAAATCCTGAGGAGCCTTCAAAATTCATTTTGAATTTCATTCTAGGTAAAATGTATTCCAAAGTTCTACTCTATAACACGGGAAAAGAGCTATCCCCCTTGGTGCTCTGTTTCATCCCAGAGAGAGCCGACAAACTGAAAGCAATGCCGAAATATGGAAGCTGAAAGGGAGGGGGAAGAGAAAGCATTGAGGAAATTATACGCTCTGCTAAAGATGAGAGAGGCGGAGAAGATGGGAGGGACACAGAACAAAAGCAGTGCACTGACAGCATCCGACAGGATTTAAAAGGCGGGGAGTGAGGTGAGGGTGGCAGGTCGGCTCTCCAATTCTGCAAAATGCTTTTAAAATGGGATTCTGCCGGCTGCTGCATGTCGATGAGGGACCGAGTAACTAATATTTACAGACACTTTCCAGGTCAAGCCCTTCAGGTAGCAGGAGGTTAGCTGTGAAGCTGAGTTTTCTTTGAGCTTCTCGGTTCTTTTGCATTAGTGTGGAGTTTGGGCATTTAAAAAAAAAGAGTGATACTGTCAACCTTTTATTTAAAAAGCGGTTTCTTCAACTTCTCTTCCACCATGGGAGGAGAGCTGGTCTTGTGGTTGCAAGCATGACTTGCCCCCTTTGCTAAGCTGGGTCCACCCTGGATTACATTTGAATGGGAGACTAGAAGTGTGAGCACTGGGATGAAGCCACTCTGGGAAGAGCAGAAGGTTCCAAGTTCCCTCCCTGTCTTCTCCAAGATAGAGCTGAGAGAGACTCCTGTCCTGTCTGTAACCTTGGAGAACCTACTGCCAGAAGTGTCGACAATGCTGACCTAGATGGACCAAGGGTCAGACTCGGTAGAAGGCAGCTGTCTATGTTCCCTGTTCACTGCTGTCCTGGACTAAACTGGAAGTGACAAAAGAAATGTCCCAGGAATGTCTCTTTAAATGTTTACTAAAAGGATGCCCAGGGTGGAGCTGTCAGGCCTTTGCCCTGTTTCAGGGAGCAGGTACAGATACAGGTAAGGTAGCAGCAGACACAGGTAAGGTTCCAGAACAGGTAGGGAGGCAGAGGCAGGTATGCAGTCAAGTCAGGCATATAGAAGGATGCCCAAAGAGAACAGCCTGGGGGCTGGAGGCAAGGCAAGGCAGTGTGTGTGGGGCTACTCATAAAGATAAGTTGCTGAGATCCATAGTTATTCTTGATTGATTGATTGATTCAGTTTTTATACTGCCCTTCCAAAATGGCTCATGGCGGTTTACAATTAAAACAAAACCATTAAAACCAATTAACAGTTAAAACAAAAAATATATAAAACAGCATAAAACAATTAAAACACCATGAAACAATTAAACAATCAGAATAATTTCAAAACCCTGAAAAACCAGGTTACAACATTAAAACCATTTACAACATTTTAAAAACCCTGCAAGGCCAGGCAAAACAGATAGGTTTTAAAGGCTCTCCTAAAAGCCAATAAAGAGTTCAAATTACAGATTTCTGCGGGGAGTGCATTCCACAGTCCAGGAGCGGCTACAGAGAAGGCCCGCCTCTGAGTCGCCACCAGACACACCGGTGGTGACTGGGGACAGACCTCCTCAGATGACCTTAACATGCGGTGGGGATCCTGCAGAAGTCGATGGGCTGTAGATGGGGTCATAGCCCAGTGGAAGAGCACCTGCTTTGCATGCAGAAGATCCTGGATTCAGTTCCCAGGATTTCCAGGTAGGGCTGGGAAATTATTCTCTCTGGAACGCTGGAGAGCTGCTGCCTGTCTGTGCAGACAGTTCTCAGCTAGATGGACCAATAGTCTGACGCAGCATAAGGCAGCTGCATATTCCTATGAAACAAGTGAGAGGCAACAGTGATGAAGGGCCAGGCAGGCCCATATTGCTGCCCCAGATTACCTGGGCTGATGACGTGCGGAGTATCCCCTTTGACGATTTTGTAGGTGGCAGCCATGACCAGCCCAATGGCTCCCTGTTGGGATTTCTTCTCCCATGTGGACAGCTGCATATTAAGCAGGCTTTGGAGATGCACACTGAGTTCCATGGACAACACCACAGCTGGATTCAACTAGCCAACAGGTTCTTATTCCTGGCTACAGAATATAGGGTGGGGGCAGAGTGAACCTCCTCCTGCCCAGTGTGTGCCAGAATCTGGGCTCATAATGCCACGGCCCAGGCCTCCTTGTGCTACCTGGTGCAGTGGTTAGAGTGCTGGACTAGGACCGGGGAGATCTGATTTTAGATCTCTACCCAGTCAGGAAACTTGCAGGGTGTCTCTGGGCCAGTCACTTCGCTCTCAGCCTCACCTTCTTCACCTAGATCAAACATAAACATATACACCAGGGTTTCTTAACCTTGGGCCCCAAGATGTTGTTAGACTACAACTCCCAGAATCCCTAGACATGGCCTTTGTGGCTGGGGATTCTGGGAGTTGTGATCCAACAACATCTGGGGGCCCAAAGTTAAGAAACCCTGCTATACACTACTCTGGGCCCCTTGGAGGAAGAGCAGGATCGAAAGGCACATATTCTAGAGATGTAAATATCAGGTGGTATAGAAATATGATAGATAGATAGATAGATAGATAGATAGATAGATAGATAGATAGATAGATAGATAGATAGATAGATGCAAACAAATACATAGAGATAGAAATGTAAGTAAGAATGAATGAATGAACAAACCAACAAATAATTATTGCCGGTTTCTCACACCAAGTCACCAGACAGCCTTCTGCAAGCCTGGTTCCAATTAGCCTGCTTCCCTTCTCCCCTTGGCCAACGAGTGATTTCTCTCCATAGCAATGAGGCCATGCCCTCTCCCTTCTCCCCCATGCCAGAACACAACCTGGCTGCCTTAAGGCCGGTTGGGGAAGGTGCCTCTGCCAAGGTGCCTCTGATCCTTCACTCAGAGACAGAACATCTGCTTTGCACGCAGGAGGTCCCAGGCCCAGCCCTTGGCAGCATCTCCAGGTAGGGAGGGAGAGGTTCCTGTCGGAACTTTGGGGAGCAGCTGTCAGTCAGCAGAGAGCAGGAGTGCTCAACTTGGGCACCCCAGCTGTGTTTGGACTACAACTTCCATAACCCCCAGTTATAGTGGCCAATAGCCAGAGATTATGGGAGTTGAGGCTAAATGTCAAGAAGACTAAAGAACTAAATGTCAAGAAGACTAAACTGATGACAACGGGCACAGCAACCAGCCTCAGAACTGATCATGAAGAGGTGGATAGCTTCTGCCTTTTAGGATCGACCATCAACAGTCAAGGATCCAGCAGTCAAGAAATACGCCACAGACTAGCACTCGGTAGGGTTGCAATGAAGGTCTTGGAAAGGACATTTAGATGCTGTGATGTGTCTACACCTACAAAGATTAGAATTGTTCAGACAGTGGTTTTCCCCGTGACACTCTATGGATGTGAACGATGGACTTTGAAGGAGCAAGATAGAAAAAGCATTGATGATTTTGAACTTGGGTGCTGGAGAAGACTTTTGAGGATACCATAGCCAAAAAAACAAACAAATGGATCATAGAACAGATCAATCCAGAATTTTCACTCAAGGCACAAATGACCAGGCTCAAACTATCATACTTCGGACACATTATGCGAAGACCCAGCTCCCTTCAGAAGTCCATAATGCTGGGGAAATTTGAAAGAAAGAGAAGAAGAGGATGACCAGCAGCAAGGTGGATGGACTCGGTAACAACAGCAATGAATGCACCACTGAGAGACCTTCAAGGCCAAGTGGAAGACAGATCACCCTGGAGAGAATCTCTCCATGTGGTCGCTATTGTCGACACCGACCTGATGGCACTCAATCAATCAATCAAGCAATCAATCAGGCCAACATCTGCAGATGGGCTGAAGCTGAGCAACCATGGCACAGAAAGTACTGAGCTAAGGGTCTAACTCAATATAAGGGAGCTTCCTGTGTGCTAATTGTCTCACACTGGTCCCAGATGTGGACAACAGCAGGATGGATCGAGCCCTTGCGGCTCTTCTGGATCCTGGACAGCAATCGCTCTCACAGTTAGGCAGATGTCCCTCAGCTGCTTCTCTCCATGGTAGATTTTGGGGACTCTTTGGGACCCCCAGACCTCCTCCCCGCCTCACAATCCCTCTGCTTGAGAGTAGGCATAAAGCACTTGGGCCTGGTTGCCAGAGGGACTGGCTTGAGACTCCCTTAAGCACCTCACAGAGCCCCTTTGGATCAGGGCTGTATCTCTTGGGAGGGGGGATTGCAGGGGGGTACAAAACTTGTCAGTGGCTGGGGAACAAGTTCCTGCAGGCAGCCCATACCCCGTTGCAAATGGGTGCCTGTGCACCATTGCGTGTATGCCATAACCACACCCCTGCACCAACGTCAGGGGCAGGGAGGTTTGGCCTGCATTGGGAAGAGGGGCAGATCCATTCCTTGCCACTCAGGGCTTTGTTCAGGTGCTGACCTGGGGCTTCTTTTTCTGCCTCACTGAGGCCGAGATAGAAGCTCCCAGCTAGCGCTTGAAGGGAGCACTGACTAGCAAGGCTCAGCAGAGAAGTGAAGCAGCCCCACTTCCCGATACTGCTCAGACACGCCACTGCATGACTGGGACTGACTGAATCTGGCGGGGGGGGGGGACTGCCTCCCCTTGCCCTCCCTGTGGATGCCCATGATCCTGCCCACCCTGCAAATCTTGTCTCTGAAGTTGCTGCTAGGGAAAACATTAAGTACATGTTAGCTAACTTTGGAAAACTTAATAGTTTAAAACTTAATGATTTAAGCCAACCCTCCCCCAGAGTGGCCCCATCCCCGAAGAATGCTCTTCCAGTGCTCACACATATAATCTCCCATTCAAATGAAAACCAGGGTGGACCCTGCTTAACAAAGGGGACAAGTCATGCTTGCTACCACAAGACCAGCTCTACTCCCTTATCAAAAAATTAATATGAACCATATTGGGCCAGACTTGCAAGCAACAGCCCTTCTTTCTTCCCCCCTGCATCCACCTTCTGGATGTATTTATCTGCTCACCTGCTGAAATGCCCATCATCTCGCTTTCATGCCCATGGCAAATATATATATATATATATATATATATATATATATATATATATATATATGCGGTAATAACTTTCTAATCCTGCAGAAGTGCTTTGAAGCTTACAACTTAATCAACAACAACATTGTCGGCATGAAATTCTCAGCAGGCTCATGCATTATTCACTCCCTTCACGTGAGTACAGAGGGGCTTCCCCCCCACCCCCGCTCAGACTCCCCCTCGTTTTTTGTCTTCAACTCACAGATCCCTCTTAAGCTTCAAAGTTGAAGGATCCCAGTTTTGTGTCCTTATCTACAAGGTGAAATACGAGAGAAATTCTCCTCTGCCTTTGGCGAGATAAGTCACGTTGGACTCCTTTTCTTTAGAAGACTGTGCAGTGCCGTTTATCAATTAATTACTGGATTGCCTTCATGCTCATTAATTCCCCCTGCTGTCTTTCATTTGGGAAAGGTCTGCATTGCCTCCATTTTCTAATTGCTGTCGCCTCAGATTCCTTCAGTGTGAGTGCTGTTTTTTCCAAAGTTAAGTGGATAACATGGGTCTTACAAGGAGGCAAGGCTGGGTGTTTGCCTTGGAGGTGGGCTAGCCCCTGAGAGGGGCGCAGGGAAATCTGCTCCAAGCCTGGTGGGGTCTCCTGCCCTGGATTTCCCTCTTCCAGAGTTGGACTATGCCTGTCTCCACGTAGGAGGGGCTAGTGGCCACACAATACCTCCTTGCATCTAAGGCAGGCTACCAAAGGCTGCCCCTCCCCTTTACAGACTGTGAGCCCTTTGGGGACAGAGACAGGGGTGTAACTACTATTGGGCAAGGGGAGACATTTGTCTCAGGGCCATCTGCCTTGAGCCCCCCCCAGAGACAAGTCACATGATCATCGTCCTGGCTCCACATCTGTCTAGCTCATGATATCTTAGCATCTATCTAGCTAAGCAGCATAAATACTCTTACCTCTAGTGTTTCTAGTGTGTTCTAGGCATTAAAAGTAGCACAAATATATAGTATTCAATGTATATCACTATATATTGTGAAGTGTGCATGTGTGTATTCAGTGAAATATATTTCCAGGCAGCATACTTATTTTGAAATATCAACTTAAATCTTTGAATTAGTTGGTTCTGCTGTTATTTACACCTTGTATCTAGTTGGAATAGTTAGCAGAGACATTGGGCCAGGAGAAGGAGAGGAAAGCAGTGAGTGGGGGCCCATTTAAAAATCTCATCTCTGGGCCCACACCAACCTTGCTACGCCCCTGGACAGAGAGCCACCATCTTAAATTTCTAGGGAAAGTGCTTTGAGACCTTTGGGTTGAACACTGCACATAATTAATCCATGGAATTCTCTGCCAGGGGATGTGGTGATGGCCACCAGCATGGATGGCTTTAAAAGGGGCTTGGACAAATTCATGGAGGGCAGGCCTATCAATGGCTACTAGTCCTGATGATGATAGGTTAATGGCTACTAGTCTGAGGGCTATAGGCCAGACTCAGAGGTAAGATGCATCTAATAAGAATCTCTCCCTCCCTCACACTAGAACCAGGGATCATCCCAAGAAACTGATGGCCTGGAAACTGAGGACAGACAACAGCATCAGCAGGAGAGAGGGCATACCCTCACTTCTTGCCTGTGGGCTTCTCAGGGGCATCTGGTGGGCGACTGTGTGAAACAGGATGCTGGACTAGATGGGCTTCCTTGGGCCTGATCCAGCAGGGCTGTTCTTATGTTCTTATGTAGGAAAGACCCCACGTCTCAGGATCCCCCACAATCAGCCCTGGACCTCAAGAACAAAAAAGAATGGCCGACTCAGACAGAAGTCCCCTTTAGAAGAGGGAGCACTGACCCAGCAGAACAAAGGCTTCCCCAGCTCTTCTCCTGCAACAAGACCCTGACTTAAATGCCTCCAGGATCTGGGGCTTCACTCATGTATCAGGGTGGGGCTTTAAGGCCTATGGGAAGAACTTACTGGCATTGCTGGTGCAGCTCCTTGCCTAAAGAAGGAGCACATTTCCCTATATTGTCCACTTATTCCCCCAATTTGGGAGCCTCCTGGATTGGGCCATGACACCAGGAGGCTGGCTTTTGAGCTCGTCCACCTTAAAAGAGTCTGGGGTATGTTTAGGAGTGCTGATTCTTCTATCAGCTTCTCCATTTGCTCAGGTCCTCAAATGTGGCAGTGCTCCAGATTCCATCATTTAGAGAGCAGGGGCTGGTGGTGTGGGGAAGCGCGGGCATTTCAGCCCCTGAGCCACTGTGTGAAACAGGATGCTGGACTAGATGGGCCTTGGGCTGGATCCAGAAGGGCTGTTCTTATCAACAGTGCTATATAAATATTCTGAAGACGTCATGTGAACCCACCAGTGCTGGGTTTGCCAGCTGCCTTTCCCTATGGGAATTTGGCCTCTACAGCCAACTTCAGTTCTTGGTTATAGATGTCGGGTTCCCGGGGGAAAGTGCAGCTGGTGAACCTAACACGGGTAGATATGGACAACATGCCCCAAGTGGCTTGCACTGGGAGCACACCCTCACTGGGAACTAGACGTTAGTGGTACCTTATTTGCTGCTGGTGTGATGTGCAAGTCCTACATAGAGGCAAGTTTTGGGTGGTATAGAAATATTTTAAATAAAATAAAATAAAATAAAATACATACAAAGGTGGCCAGCTGTGCAGCACCCCGGCTGCTGATCCAGGCGCAGTGGCAAGCGTGGAGAGATCAGGCTGTAGCCCAAGAAGCCTTTGCATCTAACTTCCACTGTCATGAAGAGGTCGTGCTCTCCTGCCTCGCTGCTACTTCTGGGTCTGCAGCAGTGGCACCCCAAACCCTGCCAGCCAGTAATAATAGTCATAATGATGTGAGGAAGAGCCCCTACCCCGAAAGCCCCATTACCTGGTGGGGTGGGGGAGGCGAAGAGGGGCAGGCAGAGAAGGTGACCTGATGGCCGCTGGAGAAGGTGAGCAGGAATGGTGGGAGCATCGCATCGCTGGTGGAGCAAACGGCAGCCGCCAGCAAGCTCCCATGCAGTGTGCTGGAAGGGAAGGTGTCACTTCCTGATGATGTGGCCGGCCCCACACCACAGGTAGAGGCAATGCAGGGTCCCAGCTGGGAGAGTGGGGGGAACTGGGACATCAGGGGTGTCTCCTCTCTCTCTCTCTCTCTCTCTCTCTCTCTCTCTCTCTCTCTCTCTCTCTCTCTCTCTCTGCAAGGGGACAGGTGGGATCAGGGAAAGTGGAGGCAGAGACACAGGAGGAAAGATGAGGGCAACCTACACAGAGTTAAGAAAGGCTTGGTGGCAGAGGAGAGGTGGGGCCTGGAAGGGGTGTGCGGGATGCTCCACCTATTTAAAGATGGTGGTGGCCAGTGATGAGAAAAAGAAACAAGTAAAGATGGCTCCCGGCCTCCAACAGGCTCAGAATCGAAATAAGAAACCCAAGGGAGACAACTGCAGCAGCCACTGGAGGGATGCTGGTCTGGGACTGAATAGGGCCAGTTGCTCCCCCGCCCCATTGCTAAATATAAGAGAACCACCACTTTAAAAGGTGCCTCCTGTTCAGTTAGCAGGGGTTAGAAGCAACACTTGCCTATCTCCTTTTGCTGGGTCTCCCTGAACCTTCTGGGACCTGATTCTGTAAGGAACCACAGAAGCCTAAGCAGGAGAGCCTAGGGTTCTCTGGTGGGGAGGCCAGGACCTGAGAAAGACACACGGTCACGGGGACCTTGGGTGAAGTAACCCATCCTCTGACCATTCTGAGGCCAATGGCCAAGCCAAAAGGGGCAAGAGGGCCTACCTCGTTTCTGTCAAGCCCGGGTGGAGTCCACTAGTAATAATAGTAATAGAAGCAATCATCATCATCATCATCATCATCATCATCATCATCATCATCTCCCAGTGAGGCACTACCTTGGCGTGGTTGTGGGGCTTGCGTGCTCTGAAGAAGGTGAGAGCTATGCCAGAGGTCCAACCATACTGGACAGGTCTCACCAGAGGAGCCAAACGAAGAGTGCCTCTCCCATCAACAATATGGTGAGACGTAACTTTAATAAATCTATACCGGATCGGTCGTCACCCGGGTCAACAAGGACCGTGCCAGGTGCTGGAGTCCCTGGACATCTGGTGGCAAGTGGGCTACAGGACTCAGGATCTTCAGATAAGCAACCTGGGATGGAGACTGCACAGTTACTGGAAGAAACATCACTTAACCGGAAAAAATATGAAAAATGCCAACAAGGAAATCATGATCTGCTATTACAAGTCTAGCCCAACTAGAAGAGGTTATTTTAAAAGAATGTACCAAATTTGGAAAGAGAAGCATCCGGATACAGAAATAACAGAACAAAGGCTAGCAGATCAGAGAAGATTCATAAGAAATAAAGTATTCACAGGAGTTGAGCTGGAAGAACTGCAAAGAGCAACACAGGCTCAAGATATGGAAGAAGAATTACCACCAACTGAAGCAGTTGCTCAGGTGCAGGTAGAGGAGGTGTTGGAAATAGAGGATGCCACTGTTGCTGAACTGTTCCAAAATCAAAACCAGGCAACCTCCTCATTGCCTTCACCTCAAAACCCCCAATGCCGTTTAACAGAAAAGCAACAAGAACTAAAGCAAAAAATAACTGAGCACATGAACCAAACAACCACCAAGGTTCGACTTCCAGCTCTAAAAACAGTTGCCAAAAAACAACTTGCTCAGGCATTAAAAGATGTCAATGCTGCACTTGCAGAAATAACAACCAATAATTTGCAAGAAACAAACCAACTAATGTACAGTGCAGCAACAATAACAACACAAGAGCTTGGATATAAGATCAGTGGACCTGTAAGAAAAGAAAGTAGTACACCACCTAAATGGAAGATAAGATTAGAAAATAAAATCTCCAGGCTTAGATCAGATGCTAGTAAACTGAAAGATATGAAAGACAAGAAGCTGAAGAATGAAAACACCAAACAGTATCTGATCCAAAAATACCACCTAGATTCAAGGAAAATTAGAGAAGTCCTGGAAATAATAAAGCAGCAAATAAGAGCAGTGTCAAAGAAGATTACCAGATATGAAGCCAGAACTACACAACACAGGGAAAATCTCCAATTCCAGTCAAATCAGAGACGTTTCTACCAAAGCACAGAAGGAGAAACTGCAAGAAACGTAGAAACACCAAATAAAGAAGAAACAGTGCAATTCTGGGGGAAATTATGGGACAATCCAATAGATTATAATAAAAAAGCAGGCTGGGTGAAAGAGGTCAAAAATGTAACCAACAAATGCAAGATCTAATAATAACACCAGAATTAATAAGTGAAAGAGCAAAGAAAATTAAAAATTGGACTGCTCCAGGTGATGATCAACTGCATGGCTTTTGGCTTAAACACCTAACAAGCCTTCATAAACAACTGTCAAAACAGTTCAATCAAATTTTGCAAGGATGTGATATTGAACAATGGCTAACAACTGGGAAAACTCATCTCATTATGAAAGACCCAGAAAAAGGTGCAGTTCCAAGTAATTATAGACCGATAACCTGTCTGCCAACCATGTTCAAATTATTAACTGGAATAATAGCAGATGAGGTCATGCAACACTTATTAACTAACAAACAGCTTCCAGTTGAACAGAAAGGAAATTGCCTGAACACCAGAGGCACAAAAGACCAGCTGCTGATTGACAAAATGATTTTAGAAAATTGCAAGAGAAGAAAAACCAATCTAAGAGTTGCATGGATTGACTACAAGAAAGCATTAGATTCATTGCCTCACACATGGATACTAAAATGTTTAGAAACAACTGGTGTCAGCAAAAACATTCAGATATTTATTAAAAAAGCATTGAGCATGGGGAGTACACAGTTAACAATCAATGGCGAGATACTTGGACAGGTTAGCATTAGAAGCGGCATTTTCCAAGGGGACTCACTATCCCCTCTGTTGTTTGTAATCACCATGTCCCCACTTTCACAAATACTAAACAAAACAGGCCTTGGATACCAAACATCTAAAACATCAAGTAAAATCAACCATCTGCTGTACATGGACGATCTGAAGTTGTATGGAAAGTCCCAGTCAGAAATTGAATCACTGCTAAACACTGTCCGTATATTCAGTAGCGATATAGCAATGGAGTTTGGACTAGACAAGTGTGCTGCATTAATAATGAACAGAGGGAAAATAACAAAAACAGAAGGAATAGAACTGCCCAATGGAAGCAACATCAAGAACCTGGAGAAGAAAGAACATTACAAATACTTGGGCATTCTCCAGGCTAACACTGCACACACTGAAGTTAAAAGAAAAATTAGAAGTGAATACATCAGGAAAGTTAGAAAAATCCTCAAGTCCAAACTCAATGGCGGGAACACAATGCAAGCCATAAACACCTGAGCTATACCTGTTATCAGATACACTGCAGGAATAATAGACTGGACCCAGGCAGAGCTAGAGACGCTAGATCGTAAGACCAGGAAAATCATGACCATCAATCATGCTCTGCACCCCCGCAGTGATGTAGATAGGCTCTACCTCCCTCGCAGATCCAGTGGAAGAGGAATGCTGCAAGTCCATCAAACAGTAGAGGAGGAGAAAAGAGGCCTTGAAGAATATATCAAGGACAGTGAAGAAGATGCACTTCAAATGGTCAATAATGTGAAACTATTCAACACCAATGAAACCAAGCAGGCCTACAAGAATTAACAAGTCAATAAGCGAGCAGAAAAATGGAAAAATAAGCCCCTGCATGGTCAATATTTGCACAATATAAGTGGAAAATCAGACATCACCAAGACCTGGCAGTGGCTTAAGAATGGCAACTTGAAGAAAGAAACAGAGGGTCTAATATTGGCTGCACAAGAACAGGCACTAAGAACAAATGCAATAAGAGCAAAAGTAGAAAAATCAACAACAAACAGCAAGTGCCACCTTTGTAAAGAAGCAGATGAAACAGTGGACCACCTAATTAGCAGTTGTAAAAAGATCGCACAGACTGACTACAAACAAAGGCATGACAAGGTAGCAGGGATGATACACTGGAATATCTGAAAAAAGTACAAGCTACTTGTAGCCAAGATTGGTGGGACAATAACATTGAAAAAGTGGTAGAAAATGAAGATGCAAAAATATTATGGGACTTCCTACTACAAACAGATAAACATCTGCCATACTATACACCAGATATAACTGTAGTTGAGAAGAAAGAAAAACAACGATATCTATAATAATAACAGCAACAACATTAATAATAAAATTCAGCCATCCCAGGACCTTGGGAAGGACTCGATGTCAGGATAAAACAAACCCGTCAATAACACCTGTCCGACTGTGTAAACAAAAATAGTAATAGTAATACAATATATGCCATATTAATAATTTCATGCATCTGCCTGCCTGCCTGCCCCTCCTTTGCACAGCTTCCTCTACCTTCTTCTTCACTGCCAGGTTGATAATGAGAAGGGGGAGGAAGTGGAAGAAGAAGAAATGTGGAAATGCTCTAAGGCCCTTTCTGTGGAGTGCTCCAGACTTGAAGAGAAGGAGGCAGGGAAATGGGGAAAGAGAGCGGCTATTTCCTGAGCAGTGGCAGTGCCATCGCTTGGCCAAGAGCGGATCAGAGGGCGGGTGGAAGCAGCGGGAGGCAGCAGCCTTGCCACTTCTGCTGTCATCCCCGTAATGTGCTGTTTGTGTCGGCTGCCTCCCCTGGGAGAGACTCTCAGCACCCTTTGCAGATTGAACCAGCAACACCCCCACCCCCGCAAACTGGCCTTTGTGGATTGTCCCCAGTTACAAGTAGCTAACCCCCAGACTGTGCATACTCTGCCACATGAAATGAAATAATTCTGTGCCACCCCAATGCCAATTTGACACCGAGAAAAGCTGCTCATCTGTCAGTTTTGCAGCATAAGCAAATGTGAATGACCTCGCTTACTTTTCATTATTTCTTCTGCCTACACTTGTCAAGGAGAAGGACAAAGAGCTGGAGTCCAGCAGCAGCACTTCCTTTCGCTTCTGGGGCTTCAGCAGGCTTCCATATTTTTGAAGCCATAAATGCGAGACGTTTGCTTGAAATGCATAAGAAGAGCCCCCACTGGATCAGACCGGGGGGGGGGGGGTTGTTAAGTCTAACATCCCCCTTCCAGCCGTGACAGCCAGCAGGTGCTTCAGGGAAGTTCACAAGCCTGCAGGAGAGAGATGCCTTCTGTCTGTGCTCAGTGACTGGTACTCAAAGGTCCATGGAATATCGGAAGCTTGTTCTGGCCAGACTCCTCATGAACTTGGGAGTCATGCTTCGTCTCCAACATGTCACAGGCAAAAAATGTCAGCACGGTTATTCTCATACCCAAGATGACTGGCCCCCACGACACCACTCCGTCCTTAAACACTGCTGAAGGCTCAGCTCAGTGGCCTTGCTTTATTCTGCCTGCATCCTTAGCCTGTCCTCCACTGATGTCAAAACCAAGACAGTGGCAGAGTTGTCTGCTGGCAACGCCAAGGGCAAAGGGAGAGAGGAGGGTGGGAAGCTCCCCAGCCCTGGCCTCCGTGTGTGCTGTCTCTTTGATGGTGTTGAAGGTGGGGGTGGTGTACTAGAGGAGAGACCCCCTCCCCTCCACTGGTCTTGGGGTAAAGTGTGCCATCAAGTCGATCTCAACTCCTGGCACCCACAGAGCCCTGTGGTTGTCTTTGCTAGGATACAGGAGGGGTTGACCATTGCCTCCTCCCACGCAGTGTGAGATGATGCCTTTCCGCATCTTCCTATATCGCTGCTGCCTGCTATAGGTACCAGCAGGGATTTGAACCAGTAACGGCTGGGCAAAGAAAGATATTGGGAAGAAACTAGCCAGGAATAGCTTCAGTCCAAGTTGACAGCCATAGCCCCATGGCCTGTGGTGTCCTTTCAGTCTGGATAACTAGCTGCTGAGGGAAGCCTGTAATCAGTCCTTCTGCGTTCCCTGGGCTGCTGCTGTGTTTTGCACCTGTCTGCAATGTCTCGCCTTCTTCCCCCACCAGCCATAAGAACTAGGACCTTGGAACTGGCACCTAGCCTACTATGAACTCTACTACTACAAATACCACCTTTCAGCAAAACTTCTCAAAGTGGGTTACATAGAAAAAGAAACAAGTAAAGATGGCTCCCTGCCGCCAACAGGCTCAGAATCGAAATAAGAAACCCAAGGGAGACACCTGCAGCAGCCACTGGATGCCGGGCTGGGACTGAATGGGGCCAGGTGCTCCCCCTATTGCTAAATATAGGAGAACTGCCACTTTTAAAGGTGCCTCCTGTTCAGTTAGCAGGGGTTAGCAGCGACACCTGCTTGTCTCCTTTTGCTGGGTCTCCCTGAACCTTTCCAGCTGCTGGGAGCTGATCCTGCAAGGAACCAAGGGCTGCGTTCCTGACAGGGACCAGCAGGAGCAATGGCCATGGACTGAAATGTGGCTGGCACCCCGCCTGGCAGATCGTATAACCGTTGCCTATATCAAGCCTGTACTTTGAAGGGAGCAGGGAGGGGGCCAAAGGAAGGGTCATTATGGGCGGATTTAGTCCTCTGCAGCAGGCCCCCACAAAGCTTGCAGCCAGCTTAAATTCTCAAATTAGGGTTTAGAGGCCTCTGAGGCCCGCATTAGCTCCACAGGGGTGTGTGTTTCATTGTGCAAGACCAACCCGAGGAGGAGGTGGGAAAGCCAGGAGAGACTTCTCCAGAAGCCTGGGAGTGAACTGCATTTCTCATTAGAAACTGTTTTCCACGGGGGCTGCAGTCGCTTTCTTGAAGGAGCAGTGGCCGCTTGACTTATGCTTTGTGTGTCTGCCACTTCGGCATTCAGCCTTGATGTAACGGCAGCCTGGGGAGAGGAGCGGCTAGCCTTTATTTTCCAGTGGTGAACGGAGAGCTAAAAAAAGAGAGGCACCATTTTTAAAAGCTTGCAGAAACCTCCAAGGAGACACTGGGACCCAGGGAAAGGCCACTGGTGGATCTCATCTGCCAGCCTCTGAACGCAGCTCTGCGGAGGGAAATCGGATTCTGTGGGTGCTGGGCTGAATGATGGCCCTTCTCTTCCGAGGTGGGCAGATGTCAGGCTTGTGGGCTCGGCTTGGTTTCTTACTGGAACTCCAAGGACCAGCAACTGGAGCCAGCTGCAAAATGGGTGGAGCTAAAGGCTCAAGGGGTGGCTTGGGGTGCAGGCAATTACCACTTGCAGCCCTGTTCTCCAAGCCAGGTCTGACCAGTGGAGAATAGAGCAGAATGGTCACTTCTTATGAACTGGGCACTATGGCTGCCTTCAGACATCACACCAAATTCGTGATGGACACTCGCTTCCATTTTCCCCCACTCCCCGTGATGCCCGAATTATGATGTCGTGATGCCCAACCACAGTACCGATTTTGCCCCCAAACCTGGGAATGAACCCTTGGTTTGTAGTGAGTTCCACTCACCCAATCAAGAGTCCATTCCCTCCCCCATTCTGTCTGGCTTGGGATTTCTCCCCAAACTGGAGGTAAGAGAGGAAGCTCCTCCCACAGACTGCCAGCCCATTGGCTGGTGTGAGCTGTCCTTCCAGGGCTGGAGAAAGCCCGCACAGCCAGCCCCACCCCCTTGGCTGACTCCCAGACTTCGGACTGTGATAGTCTGGAAGCACCTGGGGGGTGGGGGGGTGGGGGGGTGGGTGGAGGCAAACCATGGGTCTGTTGGACACATGGTTTGCTGTTGTGTCCAAAAGGGGCCAGTGCCTCTCTTAATGCAGCCCAAGATTTATTTATGTATTTATGTATTTATTTAACATATTTTTATACTGCCCAAAACTTACATCTTTAAGTGGTTTACAACAAAGTAAAAACAGAAAAAGTAAAATATTCGTTAAAACAGAAAAACAACAAAAAAGTTAAAACGTTACAACTATTTGAAATTTTTAAAATAATATTATAAAACAGTATTAAAACTATTAAAACAATATTTAATTAAAAGCCTGGATGAACAGATGCATCTTTAAAGACTTTTTAAAAGTTTCCAGAGATGGGGAGGCTCCTATTTCAGCAGGAAGTGTGTCCCAAAGCCTCGGGACAGCAACGGAGAAGGCCCGTCCCTGAGTAGCCACCAGACGAGCCAGTGGCAGCTGCAGATGGACCTCTCCTGATGATCTCAAAGGGCGGTGACTTGATGATGATGAAGACATTTTCTTAAATACCCAGGGCCTAAGTTGTTTAGGGCTTTATAGGTTATAACCATCACCTTGTATTTTGCCCGGAAATGTATCGGCAACCAGTGTAGCTCTTTCAATATGGGACTAATAAAGTCTCTCCTAGATGACCCAGAGACCAATCTGGCTGCTGCATTCTGGACTAACTGTAGTTTCCGGACTATGTACAAGGGCAGCCCCACATAGAGCACATTGCAGTAGTCAAGTCTGTAGGTTATCAGCAGATGTACCACTGTTCTGGGATTGTTCATCTCAAGAAATGGACGCAGCTGGCGTATCAAAAGATTACATCCACCTTTTAAGCAGCTGCATCACACTGCTGGCTCATGCTCAACTTGTGGTCCACCAAGACACCTCAGATCTTTTCACATGGATGGCTGCCATACCAGGCCTTGGTCTCCCCCATTTTATGCTTGAGCACTTGATTTTTCTTAACTAAAAAGGAGCGGGGCGGGGCGGGGCGGGGGGGAAGGCCAAATGCATGAGTATAGAACTGGGTGGGCTAACTTGACCCTCCAATTGTTGTTGAACTACCATCAACCCCAGCCTCAATTTATTGCAGCAGTGGATGATGGGAGATATAGTTCAACAACAGCTGGAGAACCCAGTTTGCCCACTCCTGGTACAGAGTTAAGATTTCACAGCAGCACGTATGGGAAAAAAAATCTAGGTGTCTTAATGGGCCACAGGCTGAACACAAGTTAGGCCTGTAGCCTAACACAGTGAAGCACGTTCAACCATTCAATATTGCTGATAAACAGGAGAAAAATGGGATGTATGTGCCATTGGAAGGCACAAGTCAGCAGGTATTTGTTTGTTTGTTTGTTTATGTTTATTTATTTATTTATTTATTACATTTATATCCTGCTCTTCCTCTGAGGAGCTCAGAGTGGTATACATGGTTATTTTTATCCTCACAACAACCCTGTGAGGAATGTTAGGCTGAGAGATATGGACTGGCCCAGAGTCACCCAGTGAGTTTCATGGTTGAACAGGGATTCAAACACGGGTCTTCCCACTTCTAGTCCAACACTTTAACCACGACTCTATGCTGGCTCTCTATCTGTATCTGAGCAGTGAAAACTTGCAATTTCAGCATCAATATCCAGGAAGGGCCATAGCTGTTATTGGGAGCCTGCCCAGTTCATAGAAAAATGACTAGTTTCACCATTGTAAAAAACAACCCATTCTCTTTCCAGGCACCGGCTGCATTCCCTCCTCCACTTGTGGACTGCAGGAATGTACTAACCAGCCGGGCCACTCCAGCCCTATTCACACATGACATTCGAGAGGTGTACAATTTGCATACAGTGTATCCAGCTACAGATCTGTAGGCAGGGACACTTACTCACCTGTTGACCATCCTGGATTTCAGGGGGCCTGTCCCCAGGTTCCCTTCTGAAATGAACACAGGTACGGCCATTCACGCACAAGCATTAACTTGTATACAGACATCTGAACACCAGTGGCACTGGTACTACTGAGATGGGGGAATGCAGGATGAGCAGCAGCTGTATTTGCCAATCTCCCTTCCCTCCCTTATGTGCTGCTTGCCCCGCCTTGAGCCATGCAGGTTGGCTATTCACCCGGTTGCATTGCTGGGCGAATCACCAGCCCATGTGGTTTTGGGGATGGGGTGAGCAGCACATGCAAAAGAGGCAGCCAGAGAAGGTAGGGAAAGGAGATCATTAGATACAGCTGCTGTTTCTTCTCTGCCCCCCACCCCTGCCACACAGCTCATTGGTTATGGCTGCCCCTGTTGAACACAGGTACAACATAATGCGGGTGTTCACACAACCAAAACCTGAGTAGGACAAGCATCCTACCTTGGTCCTCCTACCTTGGTCAAATACTGGGTATGGAAGCTGGGTAGGACAATGCTGTCCTCTGCCGCTTCCCCTGCCCCACCTGGATTCCACACAATCTCTTCTCCCACCTCCTACCTAGTTGTTTGCTCCCACACAACTGAAAATTGGGAGCACACACAGTTCCCAAATCTGGGTAGGACACTTGTCCTACTCAGTTTTGGGTTGTGCGAATGAACTCAATGTCTGGATTGGGCTATGGATAGCCTGATCTATCTGGCGGGCCACTGTGCGAAATAGGATGCTGGGCCTTGGGCCTGATCCAGCCACTGTGCGAAATAGGATGCTGGGCCTTGGGCCTGATCCAGCAGGGCTGTTCTTATGATAGGAACCACTGTGCTGCTTGGTGTCAGATTGAACTGGGAATCCTTGTGAAGCCCACTCTCCTGGACTGGGGTTTTATGTATTCATTGTTAGATTTATATAGTGCCTTTAATTAAAATAATCTCAAGGTGGTTTACAATTTTTTAAAAAAAAACATCACAAAGGCTGCATTCACATGTAATGGGAAACCGGAGTTGAAGAGGTTGAATTTCTTGTACGTCCGAATGTGTGCAACACATGTATTATTGTTTTTAATGTTTTCTGTTTTAATTGTAAACTGCCCTGAGCCATTTCGGAAGGGTGGTATATAAAACAAACAAACAAACAAACAAACAAACAAACAAACAAACAAACAAACAATGTTTGGACTCCGAATGTTTGGACTCAAAAGCAACCTGAAGTTTCCCTCCCCGAACTCCAGTTTGAACCTTTGGTTTGTAGTGAGCTTCGCTGCTCATAACTCAGCTTTCATTTTGCTGCCATTACTTCCCGATGCTGCAGTGCACTCTAACTGGAGTTGAGGGAGCAAGCTCCTCCCTCGCTCCAGCTGTGGTTGGTAGCCGGGGCTGTCCTTCATTCCAGAAGGAATCCCATGCAGCCCTCTTCTCTGCAGTCTCCCTGACTGCAGTTCGGGTCGTGGCTCTTACGTCCAAATGCAGACAAGTACGTGTGTGGGGTGTGTGTGCAAACCGCAGGTCCATTGGACCCTCGGTTCTGCGTTACGTGTGAATGTGATTATTGCTATTAAACTGTTAAAACAATACAAATATTAAATTAAATGGCCAGGCAGTGTGTATGCAAACTGTGTATGCCCTTCCAGGAAGCAGGTTGAGGCTGTCACCTCAGGGCAGAATGTGAGGAAGGGTACTGGGGGCAGTAAATGTTGTCCTCCTATCACAAGGGGTGTACTCACCTGTGGATTGCAGGGAGCTTCATATTGTCCTTCACCTCGGGCAGCAAAGTGGCTTGGAATGCTCCTGATCCAAATGCTCCAGCTTAAATGGTTTATGAATTGGGTTTCTCTCCAGATGCTGACCCTATAACCCTTCCTTCCAGACTAGCCCCATAGACATCACTGGGCAAGCTTTGGAGGAAGGACCAACGATCGTTTTCTTTCCTGCTGCTTAAAACAACACGACAAATTACTTTGATTTTACTGATGTATTATTACATGTCCAAAGGCTGCAGGCATAGGGCAATCTATAAATAATAGCCCAGTATTATTCACATTATTGTTATTATTATTATTATTGAGTGGCAGATGCCGGAAGACAAATCGGCTGGTCTTGAAACGGCTGTGTCTTATTGCTGGATGATGGACCATGTTTAGCTTTCTTGTTGACAGTGTGTTTATTGAATCTCTCGGCAAATCAAGGAACGTGGCTGAGTTCCGCACATTGTGCAGTTCTGTAGTTTGCAAGGTGAAGTGCCGAAAGAGACACCGACAGAACTCAGGGCTGGGTTTGATTGCAAGTGTTCCCCCTCTCTGTCCTTTCCCAGGGCTCTAAATAGGCAACTATTGAATCATACGGTAGCAGCTTTTCCTAACAAGCCAGGGGGTGGCAGACAAGGCATTGCTGCCTCTGGCAATTCCAGTTGCAGCTCTTTCTCCCATCCTGCCTTGCCCCAGAGTTAATGAGGGCGGTGTTGCCAGCAGGCTGGTAATTTGTCAGGTAGAGCTGTGCTAAGGACAAATTCTTAGGGGATGGGGCTGTAGCTCAGTGGTAGAGCATCTTCTTGCATTCAGAAGGTCCCAGGTTCACTTCCTGGCAGCATCTCAAAGATAGGGCTGGGAGAGAGACTCCTGCCTGCAAACTTGGAGAAGCCGCTGCCAGTCTGTGAAGACAATACTGAGCTAGATAGACCAAGGGTCTGACTCAGTATACAGCAGCTTCCTAGGTTCTATGGCCAGGGCCAGATGCCAACAGCAGTCTAATGTTTGTTTGTTTGTTTGTTTGTTTGCCATGTTCGTTTGAAGGCTGGCTATTTAAATCCATTTTGTGCAGCCCTTAGTGGCCTTACCAAAATGTTATAAGAAAAGAAGAACAGCCCTGCTGGATTTAGACCAAAGGTGCACCTAGCCCAGCACCCTGTATCCCACAGTGGCCCACACCAGGTGCCTCTGGGAAACAACAGTTCTGCACTGAAGAGTCTTCCACACCATTGGCCCCCAGCACTTTGTATTCAGAGATAGATTGCTTCTGAACCTGGAGGTTCTATTTAGCCACTGTGTCTAATAGCTATTGATAGCTCTCTAATGCCCTTTCAAAGCTACGTAACCTAGTGGCTGTTACCACATCATGTGGCAGCAAATTCCATCACTCAGGGATTCTCTGGCTATGGTGGCAGGAGATGATGGGAGCTGTAGTCCGACAACGGCTGGGGATCCAAGCTTGAGAACCCCTGCCATAACTGAATTCTGTGTTGTGTGAAGAAAGGCTTTCTCTCGTCTCTCTCAAATCTCCTGCCAAACAAGCTCACTGGATGCCCTGGAGTTCTCATATTATGAGAGGGAGAAAAGGTCCTCTCTCTCCACATTCTCAACACTATACATAATATTGCAAGCCTCTCTCATGGTTCCCATTAGCCATCTTTTTCCTAAATGAAAAAGCCCAAAAAGCTTTAACCTTCCCTTTTAGGGGATTTGAGGTGTGGTAGAAATTGCCCATTGATGCTTTTGAACTTTGGTGCTGGAGAAGACTTTCGAGGATACCACGGACAGCCAGGAAAACAAACAAATGGATCACAGAACAAATCAATCCAGAATTTTCACTTGAGGCACAAATGGCCAGGCTCAAATTATCATACTTGGGACACATTCTGCGAAGACCCAGCTCCCTTGAGAAGCCCACAATGCTGGGGAAAGTGGAAGGAAAGAGAAGAAGAGGATAACCAGCAGCAAGGTGGATGGACTCAATTACGACAACAATGGATGCACCACTAAGAGACCTTAAAGGCCAAGTGGAAGACAGATAATCCTGGACAGAATCTCTCTATGTGGTCGCTAAGAGTCGATTAAGTGACTTGACAGCACTTAATCAATCAATCAATCAATCAATCAATCAATCAGAAATTGCTCACATGTAATGAAAATGAGAATGTTTACTGTTGAGAGATAAAGAAATTCCACATCTCATGTTAAGCCTCTGGGTTTTGCCCTGGCTGTGAAACCCTTTCTGCATAGTACTGACACTATGATAGACCCTCAGAGGGGCTCCATTTATTCATCCAAATACATTCCTCAGCTCCTGGCCTTGCCTGTTTGGAGCCCACGAAGCCACATGCAGCCTCCCACTGTGACCTACTGGGTGCTGAACACTGACTCCTCTCCCGGATTGGGCTGGAGTCTCCAGGAATAACAGTCATCTCCGGCATCCTGACTTTTGAAAGCAATTTTGGAGATTTCAATGGCTTGATATTGTGAAAATGTTCTTGGTGAAAAAATATTGATTGATTGATTGATTGATTGATTAAGTGCCCTCAAGTGGGTGCTGACTCTTAGCGACCACATGGAGAGATTCTCTCCAGGATGATCTGTCTTCCACTTGGCCTTGAAGGTCTCTCAGTGGTGCATTCATGGCTGTCGGAATCGAGTCCATCCATCTTGCTGCTGGCTGTCTTCTTCTTCTCTTTTCCCAGCATTATGGACTTCTCAAGGGAGCTGGATCTTCGCATAATGTGTCTGAACTATGATAGTTTGCTCCTGGTCATTTGTGTCTGGAGTGAGAATTCTGGATTGACTTGTTCTAGGATCCATTGGTTTGTTTTCCTGGCTGTCCATGGTATTTTCAGAAGTCTTCTCCAGCACCAAAGTTCAAAAGCATCAAGAGTTTTTCTATCTTGCTTCTTCAAAGTCCAGCTTCTGCATCCATAGAGTGTCATGAGGGGGGCGGGGGTGGATTCCAGGAATAGTTTCAGACAGAATTGGCAGCCCTAGCAATCCACCCCACCCACTCTGGCCCAACAGTAAAAAGTAAAGTAGGGTTCCTATACAAGTTTTTATGTGAATGACTGTACCTGCATGCATTCATTTAAAAAGTGAACCTGGGTACAGGCCCCTCAAATGCATGGTACGGATAGGAAGTGTACTGCCGTCCCTATGTTATACAGAACATGTGAACAACTCTTACTGTATACCAATGAGCATCTGCCTACTTGCAAGTAGAAGTTTCCAAGTTCCCTCCCTGGCAGAGTCTCCAAGATAGGGCTGAGAGAGACTCCTGCCTGTAACCTCAGAGAAGCCGCTGCCAGTCTGTGTAGACAATACTGAACTAGGTGGACCAATGGTCTGACTCAGTAGAAATCAGCTTCTGGTGTTCCTAATTCTGCACCTGTGTACACTGTACACTTGTCCGAGTGTGTTGAACACAGCCTGTGAATAGGGCTCTGCCCACCAGTTAGCTGTGAACACTGAATTCTTCTTTTAAGCAGCAACTCTAGCCCCCACCCTCTGCCACCAACCCAAGTCCTTTGCTCCTTTCCTAGCAACATCCAAGAGGAACACTGGTTTGGCATCTCTCTGGTCTGGGTTCCCATATGGTCCCCCACAGCCCTGGCCTGACAGATTTACAGGTTGGCAGATGGTAGAAGACAAGACATCTCCAATGCAGACGGTGGAGAGGAGTCACTTGAAGCGCACGGAGAGTTCTGGGCAGGCTGCCAACGAGACGCTGTTGCAGCACAGCCTTGCTGTGAGGCTTCGGTCTGAAATCTGAACAGGGACAACTTGAAAGCACGTCCAGGAAATCCTTGCCAGAGGAAATAGGGAGCAGACACTAAGCATGGAAGGAGTGTCCTAGCTCCAAGCAGGGTGTGGGGTGGAGGCCGAGGGAGAACAAAATGTGCCACTGACAGGTCTGCTTCTTCCTCTTTTCTGTTTGGTACCTAGTATTGTGATGGGTGTGGATGTGGAACAATTCATCAAGTGATGAAGAATCGGGCAGGGAGAGGTGATGGAGAAAGATTGCTATATCACCTCTGGCCACACTTAAGTTGGGTTGGCTGGCCATGGGGTGTGGGGGGAGAACTGTGAGGCAAGAAACCATCCTCTTGAGTGTAGCAGACTGCATCGAGCAACAGAGAAGGATAGACTCTCCCTCCGCAGCTTTATAGTGAGGATGTTGATGTCCATTGCTAGGGAGCAGTCTGTAGGCATAACCAATCTGCAGGCAGCAGGTTTTGACTGAATAGACAGTCCATAGATAGGGCAGGGCAAGGCAGTTGGGCCACCAGGTAACAGTGCAACACCTCCTTCCAGCCAGCTGTATTGGTGGTGCCCAAGAGCAACAAGTAACAGGCTTAAGGCACCTCTTCTGAGAGACTGCCCCAGCAGTACAGCTCCTGGTAACAGGATGGAAGGATTTATCCTGTTTTGTTTGTTAATTCCACCTTTTGTTCCACACTTCCCAAATGCTAACAAGAAAGAGAATTTCCAAAATTAATTGCAGAGTTTCAGCACTGGGGCATGCTCAGTTTGCTGTAGCTTTCATTCCCTTCATTGCATTTGCATCTTTCTGATACTTATGCATTGATGAATCATTGGTGGTGGGGTGATATGTGTGATTGCACATATGATTGCTTCACAGTTCTGTTTGGGCAATGTTTTATCGATGTAAACACACTGGTGTTAAAATCCCATGCAAAAAGCCCCACAACCTTGTACAGTAGTGTGTACAATTGCATCAAGTTTGCATCTTCTTTTGTTCAGGGATTTATCCATGCACCCCCATATGCACTGGTAACGTGTATGACAGGGAGAGACACAAATGAACTAAAGCTGCAGCAGACTGTGAATGCCCAATGCTCTGTACACAATTCAGAAATGAAAAATGGAACAATGGAGAATTCCTCATGCATCTGTTCCACTTCAGAAACAGGCAGGCTGGCAAATGCACAACTCCAAAATCTCCGAAATGGGATGCAGAGAGTTTCAGAAACACCCCTTGGTACTGGGATGTATTTTATTCATTCACTCATTCATTGCATTTCTATACCACCCAAATAAATGATTTTATACCACCCAAATCAATGATATCTAGGCAGTTCACAGTAATTGCAATCAGCAATTAGCAAAAACTAAAACAACTTAAAAACAATTCAATAATCCAGCTGCTGTTTGGGTGCCAGCCCAGCTTAAGATCTGTGGTACTAATATTAGAAAGATGAGGCTACATTATGAATCTGGAGTGCTTTGCAGAGATTAAAGTGCAAGAATAAACTCTCTTCAGAAGCTCCCCCTCTAACTTCCAATAAGAAAACTGAAACTGATCAGAACACAAATTTGGGAAGACTGAACTCATACAAGAGCAGAAAAATCAGCCCAAGAAACTCCTGTACAAACGGAGGGAGTTGGTAAGTCCACATGTCCTTTTCTTGTATACACTGCTTGCCTCCAGATAGCTTGTTCATAAATTATCTGCCTGCACAACTTCATTGTCCTATATTTCCAAGTTTGGCAGCAAATAAACCAAGCGGATCTCCCACTCCACAGCAGGTACTTATGTACAGGGCAC
This sequence comes from Hemicordylus capensis, assembly GCF_027244095.1. Taxonomy (NCBI): domain Eukaryota; kingdom Metazoa; phylum Chordata; class Lepidosauria; order Squamata; family Cordylidae; genus Hemicordylus; species Hemicordylus capensis. The sequence goes on from NC_069661.1 coordinate 5,127,235, forward strand.
CTGCCCGCTGTTGCTTACACAGGAGGTGAAGTGTCTCTTCATCCAAATGCAGCTGCCCTTCACTTACCAGGGAGGACACCCCTCTGAAGTGCTGGATGAGGATCCTTGGGATGCTATCTGTCTTCCAAATGGACAGAAAGAAGCCTTCACTCAAACAACTGGAGAGAGACCTTCTCCACTAACCAGCTGGCCTGGTGACACGCTAGAAAACAATTGTCTGGTTCCCTGCTCCTGTGCGTGGGATCCTGAACCTGCACACTTCAGAAGATGGATATTCTCAGAGCACCTGCTCTCCTGTTTTGCCATTCATTCCCCAAAGAAGGTAACTGGCCAATCATTTGGTTTGAACTGGAAAGAACAAATTTATACCTAGCCTACTTATGAATCCAAATTCAGTAGAGGTGCTTATAAGAAAAGCAAATTCAGTAGAGGTGCTTATAAGAAAAGCCCTGCTGGATCAGGCCCAAGGCCTATCTAGTCCAGCACCCCGTTTCACACAGTGACCCACCAGATACCTCTGAGAAGCCGACAGGAAAGAGCTGCGGACATGCCCTCTCTCCTACTGCTACTCCCCTGCAACAGGTATTTAGAGGAAACTTGCCTCTGAGGCTGGAGGTGGCCTATAGTCACCAGACTAGTAGCCACTGATAGGCCTGTCTTCCATGAATTTATCTAAACCCTCTTAAAGCCATCCAGGCTGTTGGCTGTCACCACATCTTGTGTCAGAGAATTCCATAGGCTGATTATGCGTTGTGTGAAAAAGTACTTCCTTTTGTCAGTCCTAAATTTCTTGGCAATCAGTTTCATGGGATGACCCTGGTTCTAGTGTTATGAGAGAGAGAGAGAGAGAGAGAGAGAGAGAGAGAGAGAGAGAGAGAGAGAGAGAGAGAGAGAGAGATATTGAGATTACCTCTATCCACTTTCACCACACCATGAATGATTTTATAGACCTCATGTCTCCTCTCAGTTGCCCTTTCCCCCTAAACTAAGAATTGTCGTCTTTTTTCTAAACTCTCTCAGTTGTCTGTTTTCTAAACTTTCTCATCAGGTAAGCAACTAGGGTGGGCGTCAGAGTGTTGCCAGGTTGGAAATGAGTCTCAGGGCCCATGATCATTGGAGAGCTCATCTGACTGGCATATCAGAGTACCCCTGTTGCCACGGTGGTCCACCACCAGTGTTCTCTCTAAGGTGTGTGCATAAACACACAAGTTTTTGGAAGTCTACTCAGTTAATTTTAGATCCTGTTCAGTTTGAATCAGGAAGGCCCCATTTGTACTGCTTTGATACTGCTGCCTAGAATAAAACTCATTCCGAATATAGATGAAAAAAAAATTAAAGCAAGCATTGCCCACCACCACTCAGTAAGCCTCCCCATTGGACCCTGACTTACCAGGCCATGGTGGGCAGATGTGGATGCTTGTCTCAGTGTGTGATGACCCAGGAGTTAGACCTCCTGTTATCAGAGGATGGGTCTATGCAAATGGAGAATGAGGAAGACAGAATTCAAGGGCCACATACAAAAGGAAATTTGGAAGGAAACCCCAAGAGCCCACACTAGTATGGCCTGAGATGATGGTCCTGTCCTTCTTGGACTCTGAGGACTCTGAAGACTCTTTCTCAGAAGTTCCAGAAGTCTAGGAACATCATGGAGTTATTCCTCAACATCACAGAGTCAGTGCCTCAGAAATAGCTTATGGACCTTTTAAGCTGCATTCCTCCTGTGGAGGGCATGGAGCTGGAGACCTCAGTCACATGACAGGCCTATATAAGCCCTAAGTTAGCTCCATTGACTTGCTGGAGCACCATCCTAACTTGCTGCCTTGTACAGTATCTGCTGCTTTTCACCCAGTGAGCTGTCTGTGGTCCTGTAAGCCGCCTCTGGCCACATTTCTTTGCCGAATTCCCTGCTGATATCCTTGCCAGAGTCCAGCACAGGTAAGCATATGAGCTCTCAATCTGGGGCAGGATACAGTGGCACCAATTTAAAATTCCAGGTCCCATCCCCTGATATTAGCCAAACACCAGGCTGCCTAAAAAAAAAAAAAAAGGCAGTTCAATCCAGGAGTGACTCTAGAACAATTAGTTTGGAGGAGCAAAGGGCTGGCAAAGAACATTATTAGGGGAGCAAGGATTTTGCTATACATTAAATACTTCTAGAGGTAAGGTAATCAATGTGAATTTATTTACCTTAGTAATGAAGCTTGCTTGACATTTTCAAACTGATTCAGACAGTGGGTCAGATTCCTCTTATAAAACACAGGCTTTTGGGATTAGGCCAAACCTTCCAGTCTGTTTTCCAAGCTAGTTTTCTCTCCAAGACCAAGTGGCAGAAAAGACTGGGGGCGGGGGGAGAGGTCAGTGAAATCTGCAGGGGAGACTACCTTGCACCCCCCCTGCACACATGGGTTCACCTGGCCCAGTTCTTGGCTAGGAAGCAAGTAAGCAGGTTGGCCTGGCTCCTGGGAGGCTGGAGGAGTCTTTCACCTAGCTAGCTGCACGAACAACTCCGTCTCCTCCTCCTCCTCCTCCTCCTCCTCCTCCTCCAGAGTGAGGCTCCTTTAAACATCAGGGGCTTGAACTAAAACATTAGTTCAAGCTATAGGACTATAATATACTGTGAGTGTATTGTCTGGCACTATGCTGTAAAGTTCCACTCTGGTGGGTGGGGGAACAAAAGGGGGTGTGGGAAATGTTTCTGGGGCTGCTCTTTCTCCTACCCCAGGCTCCACTTTGAACCTGCTTTGTAATCTGTGGCTCATCTCCACTTGAGTGTTGTGCGCCCTTCCTGCCTTCCTTCTATACCTTTGGCTGTTGATGGCACAGGCGGGGAAATGTTCAGCCTAATGATGTCAGGACATGAGAGCTACAAATTGCTGGGGAAGGCAGGGAGGGAACACAACAGACTCAAGACAGGGCTGCCAATTCTGATCAGACGCAGTTCCAGCCTCAGTGGCCAAATTACCTTCCATGTGGGGAACTGGGTAGACAGTGTTCCAGATATTTATTTTTAGATTGTCCCAGATTCAAGTTGCTGTTTTATTTAGCACCATCAGTATGCAATGGGGTTTGGAATAACAAAAAAGACACCTGCCCCCAGGTGCATAGAGTCTAGAAATAGAACAGGGGACACAACAGATGGAGATGAAGACAAGATGAACATCCTTGTTCAGTTCAGTTGCAAAGTGTTTGGACCCCTTAGTTTTAATAGGTTCCAATTATAGGTTCACAGACGTTGCTGGACTACAACTCCCATCACCCCCAGCCACAATGGCTTTGGGGTTGTAGTCCAAAAACCTCTGGAGACCCAAAGTTGAAAAACCCTGCAATAAGGCATTGGAGACTTCATGGGAAAGATGGGCACCGAGGAGTGATTTGAAGAGGTGGCTTTCAGTATCCCTCAACTTCTTCATGTTTTCCTGAAGGTAACTCATCCGGCCAAACTCTAATAGTTCTAAACTGTTGGACTACAGTTCTTGCAAATGCCTAATGAAAGTCTGGGGTCCCCCGAATACAGGCCTGTGTTTTGTTCTTGAACATAAGAAACTCTCCACTGAATCAGACCACAGGTCCATCTTGTCCAGCCTCCTCTTTCAGACTGCAGCCAGCCAGATGCCTCTGGGAAGCCCACAATCTGGACACAAAGGTGAGGTCCCTCTATGGTTATTTGTCCACCACATATTCAGAAGTAGACTGGCTTTGTACATGGAGGTTTTACCACGGATAGACCTATCCTCCATGAATTGGTCTAACCCATACAAGCTGCAGAACTGTCTTCCCAGGTCAGACCAAAGTCCATCTGTCATGGGAGCATAGGAAGCTGCCTTATACTGAGTCAGACCATTGGTCTCTCTGGCTCAGTATTGTCTACACTGACTGGCAGCAGCTCTCCAAGGTTTCAGGCAGGAGTCTTTTGCAGTCTAACGGGGAGATGCCAGGAAGTGAACCTGGTACCTTCCACATGCAAAGTAGAAGCTCTTTGAGTTACATCCCCATCCTCTAAGAGGAATACCTTACCTCAGGCAATGTTCACATGCAGTCACCCATCCAAATGCAAACCAAGGTGGTCACTGCTTAGCAAAGGGGAGAATTTATGCTTGCTATTACAAGATCGGTTCTCCACCCACTGTATCTTCCATGGAACCCACCAACAGAACATGGGCAGCATCCCTCCTTCCTAACTCTGCCCCCAGCTACTGTCATTCTGTCTCTGAGCACACAGCTTGTATCCTAATTGTTCTCTATCACTGATAGTTTAGGAAAAAGATGACTAAGGGCAGACATGATAGAGGTTTATAAAATTATACATGGTGTGGAGAGAGTGGGGAGAGAAAATCTTTTCTCCCTCTCTCACAAGATTAGAATCAGGGCTCATCCTATGTAAAGGATTGCCAGAAAATTTAGGACTGACAAAAGGAAGTATGCCTGTCTACAGGCAGTAATGGGCTGGGTGAGGGATAATAAATTGAGACTGAATCCAAGTAAGACTGAGGTGCTCATTGTTGAGGGTCGTAATCTGGAAGATGGAGTAGAATTTCCTGTTCTGGACGAGTTAACACTCCCCCAGAAAGAACAGGTTCGTAGCTTGGGAGTACACTTGGACCTGGGTCTCACCTTGGTGCCTCAGGGTGAGGCTGTGGCCAGGACCACTTTTAACCAGCTGTGATTGATTCGACAACTCCGCCTGTTTCTTGAGGGAAATGACTTTAAAACAGTGGTGTACCAGCTGGTAACCTCCAGGCTGGACTACTGCAATGTGCTCTATGTAGGGCTGCCTTTGTATGTAGTACGGAAACTTCAGTTAGTCCAAAATGTGGTAGCCAGATTGGTCTCTTGGAGATAACACATTATACCTGTTCTCAAACAGTTGCACTGGCTGCCAAGTCTGGATTACCTGAGGGAATGCCGTTCTCTACAAGATCCCCACTGCTCATTGAGATCATCAGGAGGGTTCCATCTTTGGGTGCTACCAGTTCATCTAGTGGCGTCCCAGGATAGGGCCATTGTCGCCCCAGGGTTGTGGAACGCTCTCCCCATGGATATAAGACTGTCTTCCTTGGAGGCCTTCAGGAGAGCCCTAAAGACCCATCTGTTTAGCCTGGCTTTTAACAATATCTAGTTTTAATGTTATCTAGTTGTAATTGTAATTTTAATCTGCTTTTAACTGTTTTTTTAAATTTTAATTCTTATGTATTTTTTATTTTAATGTAAATCACCCTGAGACATCTTTGGAAGGGTGGTATATAAATTAAATAAGATAGATAGATAGATAGATAAAAGAAGTACTTTCCCACACAGCAGTGATGGTCACCAGCTTTGATGGCTTTATAAGGGGCTTGGTCAGTTTTACGGAGGACAGGTCTACCAATGGCTACTAGCCTTGATGCCTATAGATAGACCCAAGATGCCTCTGGATCCCAGTTGCAGGGGATCAACAGGAGGAGAGGGGACATGGCCTCAACTCTTGCCTGTGGGCTTCCCAGAGACATCTGGTGGTCCACTGTGAGAAACAGGAGGAAGCTGGACTAGATAGGGCTTGATCCTTGGGCTTGATCCGGCAAGGCTGTTCATATGTCCTGGTGCAAGAGTTTCAGTGTCCTTAGCAGGAACCTGACCCAGATGAAGCTCATTATCCTTTGGGTTGTGATCTTGCCATGGCTATTCTTCACCACACCCTGGCTTGCTGTGGTGGCATATGGCTTCCCTGCAGTCGTAGGCAACCTTTTAACAGCGACAAGTGAGCTGAGCTCCTGCTGAGACTGATCTCGGCACAAGCAAGAATTCCTTTAAGCTGTTCTCTTCTCAACCTGTCTAGACAAAATAATAATAATCATCTGACTTGAGTTGTAGCATTCTCCTCCATTTCACACAAATGATATTCATTTGCGTTTTAATGTCTCTTTTGAATAACTTGCAGGGCGGCTCTGTAATCTGGGAGAAAGGCGAGATGCCAGATGCATATATGGAGAAGGAGGCACTGAACATGTAATTGGACATAATCTCTCCTCACTCAAGGAAAACTACACAACATCTTTCTTGGTCTATTTAGTCAAAATAGTACAGCACCATTGCCTTCATGCTCAGAAGCAATCAAGATGCAAATAGCACAAGTAACTTGTGAGCTTCTGCCAGGGTATTGACCAGCAAGGATGTGACCGTATGCTGATGACTTGGTCTGAATTCCATTCTCTGCACTGGAGTGCCGTTTGGCTTCTTCCTTTGTCAATTGTGGTTGGCATTGAGAGCATTCAGTTGCCAGCCATCGGAAGTGCCTTTTAACCCTCCTATACTTAAAACACACTTGATTAATCTAATTGGTATGGGTATCAAAAAGCCCTCAATTAAGGCATAGGGTTTTTGTTTTTAAAAAAATACAATTAGATGGATTTGGAAATGATTCCAACATGAAATTGTATTTTCTCTTAAAAGAACTTGCAGTGCAAATTTTGGGGGATGATAAAGAGGCGTACTCCTTTAGGAATTTCAGGGCGGAAGTGCAATTTTCAAGTGTGAAACTTACTGGTGTTTCTCCCAGTGGCCAATGGCTGGGGGGGGGCACCATTTCCCCCAGAATTTCCCTTGGGCCAATTTATATCATGATGTAGCACAGGGGTGAACAGCTTCTGCCTTCCAGCTGTAAGACTACCATCATCCCTGACTATTGGCCATTCTGGCTGAGGATGATGGGAGTTGTAGTCCAACAACATCTGGAGGGCCGAAGCTGTGCAGCCTGGTCGTAGCCTCATTCCTGGGGCATTCTGGGATGGGCGAATGGCAGCTGCTGGGAAAGGTCCCTCCCCCAAATCGTTGAAATGCCCCCATTTTCATTCTGCAAGTGGATGATGTCAAAGGGAGGCATTTCAAGGCAGCATTGCTTATTTATGTAGCAAATTTATATACCACCCAAACTCAGGTCTTGTCTTTGTTTATGAACATTTGTTTCTATCACAAGGGTTGACTCAATCAGGGGCAGTGTCTGGAGTCTTGCACTAACCTTTCAAGCATTGATCTCCGGAAGCCGGGTCTATGGAAACGTTTGGCTTGAGTTTGGGTGGGGAAGTAGGAAGAACACCCTTCCCAGCTCACCTTATTTTGCAGCCCACAGTAAGACCCTCATGTCATGCCTGGAAATTGCTGAAATGCCCACCTAAAGTCCCTACTTCCAAATGGGAGGTGAAGCCAGGGGGGCATTCTGGATCAGCCCCAACTGGGGGTCTCTTTTCCGAGGCATCACAAAAACCAGTTGGTCCTCCTGAAAAATAATCTGCTTAAGTCTCACCACCCTTCTTTAACCAGCTGTTTAGCCTCTGTAAGCACCTCTACCAGGCATCATATTAATGCTGCATTTTAATCTTCCCCTCCATGGGCCTTGGGTCTCTTCCAGATCAGCCAGCCTCCCACAGCAGTTCTCTCCCTGTCAACAAGCGGAGGCATCTGTTGCACCCTTCAGCACCAGCCATGATGGATGTGCCTGTTCCCGACCTGTAGCAAATCCATTTTTGGGAGGAAATCTCTCTTTGACAGCACCTAACTGATCATGGCAAAGATATGTCAAGTTTGTGCAACACAGAGCAGGAATGCCTCTCTTCCAGCTCTGTGGACTCCCCTGTAACAAAATTCCCAGCGGGGTGGCCATGTAAGCCTGCTGCAACAGAAACAATTAAGAACAACTAAGAATTAAGAAATTAAGGGCAACCAAGATGAACAGGGGCCTGGAGTACCTTGCTTAAGAGGAAAGGCTACAACACCTGGGGCTTTTTAGCTTAGAAAAAAGACGATGGAGGGGAGACATGATAGAGGTCTATAAAATCATGCTTGGTGTGGAGAAAGTGGAGAGAGAGACATTCCTCTCTCTCTCCCATAACACTAGAACCAGGGGTCATCCCATGAAACTGATTGCCAGGAGATTTATGATTGACAAAAGGGAGTACTTTTTCACATGACACATTATTAATCTGTGGAATTTTCTGCCATGGGATGTGGTGACAGCTAACAGCCTGGATAGCTTTAAGAGGGGCTTAGACAAATTCATGGAGAAGTCTATCAATGGCTATAGGCCACCTCCAGCCTCAGAGGCAAGATGCCTCTCAATACAACCACCACCACCACCACCACCACAAATATCTATATACCGCTTTTCAACAAAAGTTTCCAAAGTGCTTTACTTAGATTAGATTAGATTAGATTAGATGGATTCCTGTCCCTAAAGGGCTCATGGTCTAAAAAGAAACACAAGATAGACTCCAGCCACAGTCACTGGAGGTACTGTGCTGGGGGTGGATAGGGCCAGTTACCCTCCCCCTGCTAAATAAAGAGAACCACCATGTTAAAAAGGTGCCTCTTTGCCCTGTTAACAGTTGCAGGGGAGCAACAGCAACAGAGAGTGCCTACCCTCACCTCTTGCCTGTGGGCTTCCCAGAGGTGGTCCACTGTTTGAAACAGGACATTGGACTAGATAGGCCTTGGGCCTGATCCAGTAGGGCTGTTCTTACATTTGCAATCCTCTGGCACCTTAAAGACTAACCCAGTTCTTGTAGCACCAGCATTTGTGGACTGTTTTCTGCTTCATTTGATGCATCTGATCAAGTGCACAAAAGTTTGCTACAACAAATGGATTAGTCTTCAAGGTGCCACAGGATTCTATATATAGTTTCTCTTGTAATGAAAGATTACATGAGAATTACATTATTTAATACAAGAGATTACATTATATGCTAAAATTGCCAGTTCTGTAATCCAGGAAGCCACCCCCCCCAGCTCTTTACAGATTTCTGTAGCACACTTACAGGTGAAACTCGGAAAATTAGAATATCGTGCAAAAGTCCATTAATTTCAGTAATGCAAATTAAAAGGTGAAACTGATATATGAGAAAGACGCATTACATGCAAAGCTAGACAAGTCAAGCCTTAATTTGTTATAATTGTGATGATCATGGCGTACAGCTCATGAAAACTCCAAATCCACAATCTCAGAAAATTAGAATATTACATGGAACCAAGAAGACAAGGATTGTAGAATAGAACAATATCGGACCTCTGAAAAGTATAAGCATGCATATGTATTCAGTACTTGGTTTGGGCCCCTTTTGCAGCAATTACTGCCTCAATGCGGCGTGGCATGGATGCTATCAGCCTGTGGCACTGATGAGGTGTTATGGAAGACCAGGATGCTTCATTAGCGGCCTTCAGCTCTTCTGCATTGTTTGGTCTCATGTCTCTCATCCTTCTCTTGGCAATGCCCCATAGATTCTCTATGGGGTCAGGTCAGGTGAGTTTGCTGGCCAATCAAGCACAGTACACTGTATACTTTTCAGAGGTATCCTTGTCTTCTTGGTTCCATGTAATATTCTAATTTTCTGGGATTGTGGATTTGGGGTTTTCATGAGCTGTACGCCATGATCATCACAATTATAACAAATTAAGGCTTGACTTATCTCGCTTTGCATGTAATGCGTCTGTCTCATCTATCAGTTTCACCTTTTAATTTGCATTACTGAAATTAATGGACTTTTGCACAATATTCTAATTTTCCGAGTTTCACCTGTATGTGGACTCTGAGTTGTTTCAGTGGGGTTTGTGCATAAGAAATCCTATTGAGCGGGGGGAGGGGGCTGTGATGTGCGTGTTTTGAGAAATGGCAACAAAAGGCCAAATCCTGTGCCTTTGTAGCTGTTCAACAACAAGTTGTCTGCCACTGAATGTCTAATTTCACTCTAGGTCTTCCTAGAATCTGTCCCACTACTTTCAGAGACCAGCCTTTAGAAAAGAAACCTAAACCCTTTGGAATAAGGCAAGATATGCTTTTGTGACAGCCAAATGTTTGCTGAACAGGGCACATATTTGGAAGGCTGACAAACCCAAAGCAGGTGAGAAGTGTCTGTGTGTGGCCACTGCGAGGACAAGCACTCACAGTCCAAAGATCATCACAACGTGTTCTGACACATAGACAATGAACTTGGAAGTGAAGCATTTCTCATGAGCCTTCCTGTGAAGTGCAGAGGCGCAAGCAGAAAGCCCACGGCTGTCTTCACATTTCTCACCAAACACATCCTTGTAATTGTTCCGTTGGTTGGTCCTGTTCCCCCGGCCTTGTTCTTAGCCCTGAAAGGTTCCTCCCCCAACAGATGGTGGCATTATTGGAGCTTAAACGCCATCTTTCACCACTGCTACCCAGCCTCTTCACTTGAGCCATTTATCTCTGAGAGGAAACCTTGTCAAATGCTCTTTCAGAAGAGAATAATGTTTCATGGCCATTGAATTCCTCTTGCCTCTCTGACCCCGGTAGCAATCTCTTCAAAGAACATGAGCAAAGCCACAAAGTTTGACTTTGCACGTCTGAATTTATGCTGGGTTCTGCAGTTAAAAGAGGACATTTCTCCAGCATTCACACTACATTTTTCAAGATGGTCCGTTATAGATTTCCAGAGTGATACAAAAATAGGAATGATAACATCTTTATATGGTCCCTTCAAGCCTGCAGACTTTTTAGTTTGCACAGAACTCTTTATTAGAACAGTAGCAAAGCTCTTTCTCAGCTGTATATAGACCCAGGCAATGTACGGATGGCATAAGATAGATTATAGTGCAGCCCAGACTTAGAATATTGTGCACAGTTCTGAGTTGCTCCGTCCCAAAAAGGATTTGGCAGAACTGGAAAGGGTTCAAAAAAAGGCACCTACCATTTTCAGAGCACTGAGATATGGGGCTATAGGTCAGTGGCAGAGCATCTGTTTTGCATGCAGAAGGTTCCAGGTTCAATCCCTGGCAGCATCTCCAGGAAAGACTGGGAAAGACTCCCTGCCTTGAACCATATGGACCTGTGGTCAGTCAGTGTGGACAATTCTGTGCTAGACGGACCAGTGGTCTGACTCGGTATAAGGCAGCTTATGTTTCTATATGCCTCTCCTACTCCTACAATGCAAGGACAAAGTTTTTGGAATGCTTAAAACAAATGATTAAGCAAGGAAATGATCAATATTTACAAGTTTAAGAACAGGATAGACAGAAGGTTGAACAGAGAGAAACCTCTCCCTCCCCCACCACTTTTCATAATACTAGAACTCAATAGATATAAAGAGAGTCATTCTAGGCTCTTGCTTCCCTAAGGAGCCAACCAGACTCTACCAGAAAGTAGGGCATAGCAACTCCTGCTTCTATTCCCGGGCCATGACAACTATGAGCCTATCCCTAGTGGTCTCGGTACATTGCTGGTCACACACTTGATCTGGTCGTCTTTCACTCTGATGAGGGTGGTGTTCCATGGGTGGGGACTCCTGTGATTTCCCCATTTTCATGGATGGACCACCATCTGGTTAAGGTTGGACTCACAATCGTGTCCCACCTCTGCAGGGGTGAGGGTCCTATTAGGACAGTCTGCCCAAGAAGGTTATTGGATACAGTAGGATTCCAAGAAGCCTTGGAAGGATTTAGTGTTGGCTCTGCCAGTGAGCTTGTTGATGCTCTGCTGGAGAACTGGAACAGCAAGCTCACCAGGGCAGTAGACATGATTGCCAGGGATTTAACCTAAGTGTCTCCTCTGTCTCACTTCGAAATTGGTCCTTTGGTATACAGAAGAACTACGGGGACCGAAGTGGCAAGTTAACACTGGCAGTTAAGACACATTTGTTCACCCAGGCTTTTAATTAGACACTCTTTTATTAATTTTAACATTGTTTTAAATTTTAAATTATTGTAATGTTTTAACCTTGTTTTTTGTTTTGTCTTGTTTGTATTGTTTTATTGTAAACCACTCAGAGACGCAGGTTTTGGGTGGTATACAAATATGTCAAACCAACCAACCAACCAACCAACACACACACAAATGATATTTAGTGGTATACTGCCTCTGGACATGGAGGTTGCATCTAACCATCTTGGCCAGCAGCCCTTGACAGAACTCTCTTCCTCCAATACTTTTCTAGTCCTCTTTAAGATCATCTGTATCATTGGCTACCACCATTCGTAGCAGTGAATGCCATCCCATAATGTGCATTGTGTCAAGAAATCCTTTTGTCTGTACTGTATCTTCTGCCAATCAATTTAATTGGCTGACTCTGAATTCTAGTTTTATGGGGAAGGGAGCAAAATGTCTCTCTGTCCAATTTCTCCACATTGCGCATCACCTCTGCCATTTTTGTTCTCCTAAACGGAAATGAAAATAAAATGGAAAGCCCATGAAATTAATTGGCAGTAGGTTTTAGACCTGCAGAAGGAAGTTCTTCATGCAACTTCATGGAGCAGAGGTCTATCACTGGCTGCTAGTTGGAGGGCTGTAGGCCACCTCCTGCCTCAAGGGCAGGGTGCCTCTGAGTACCAGTTGCAGGGGAGTAACATCAGGAGAGAAGGCATGTCCTCAACTCCTGCCTGTGGCTTCCAGCGGATCTGGTGGGCCACTGTGTGAAACAGGATGCTGGACTAGATGGGCCTTGGGCCTGATCCAGCAGGGCTGTTCTTATGTTCTTAACATACATAATTAATTTATGGAATTTGCTGCCACAAGGTGGCCACTCACTAAGACAGAGTTAAGAAAGATTAGAGAAACCAATGGAGGAGTGGTTTAGGAAGAGTTGTGGGTTGTAGGGCTATTCACATGATTATCAAAATGAGAGCTGGAGGCACGCAGCCCAGGTTTGGAGGCTTGTGGGGACCCAAGAAAACCCCTCCATCTCGCTCAAATGTGGGTCGCCAAGCTTCTCTACCTTGCTCTTTGCCAAGGCAGGAGGGAAAGAGAGCTCCCCCAACCTTGATGCTTTTGATCATGTGTGTGAGCATTTGCCTTTTGGCCACCATGTTTATAGTAGAGAGCAGCAGCTACAGGAGCTGCTGTGTGTGTGTGTATGTGCCGCTCCGCAAAGCACAGCTATGATACTTTCCGCAAAATGACTTGAATGGGGCTGGGCCCACCCTCTGCCCCCTTGTGGCCAATCAGAGGGTGGCTGATGCAGTAAAGGGGATCTCCAGTCTCCAGACGGCGCAGTGCAATGCATCCTGGGGTAGCTCTTTCAGTCCTCGGAGGACCCAGCTCCTGGATGCTCAAACAGAGGTTGCAGTTGCTTTACTCGTGTGTGCACTGAGCTTGCAGAGCCAAATGGGTGCTCTCCTCATCTGTCCGGACCAGGGTAGGAGTCCCCCCGCCCCGCAAACCACCTCCAGATGCTCATGTGACAGGCCTTAGTGACTGGTCCATGTTCAGAGACAGTAAAGGTAAAGGTAAGGTGTGTCGACTCCTGGTGACCACAGAGCCCTGGGGTTGTCTTTGGTAGAATACAGGAAGGGTTGACCATTGCCGTCTCCCGCGCAGTCTGAGATGATGCCTTTCAGCATCTTCCTATATTGCTGCTGCCCCATATAGGTGTTTCCCATAGTCTGGGAAACATACCAGCGGGGATTCGAACCGGCCACATTCTGCTTATTAGTCCAGTCATTTCCCCTACACCATTGCTTGTCAGCTGCTGGCAACAAAAGGGAAGGAGACCACCATACCGTGCTCATGAATTCACAGTGGTGTCTGGTGGCGGCTGCTGCTAACAGAATGCTGACATGGTGGCCTCTTGGTCTGGTCCAGCAAAGCAATCCTTATAGTCACAGGTCAACATCCAGACAAACACTGCACTTGCTTAACAATGTTATGCAAAATCCTAATGTGGCACTCACTCTTGTGCTCCTGCACTCTGCTAGTGGCCCGTGTCCAAATGTTTTAGTTGTGCAGCTATCACTGCAACAGTCACTGCCACCACAGCCCTCCTTCTCATCTGCTGCCACTGGTGTCCACTGCCGTCTGCATCCCTCGAAGGAGGAGAGCTGGTCTTGTGGTAACAAGCATGAATTGTGCCCTTTGCTAAGCAGGGTCCATACTAGTTTGCATTTGGATGGGAGACTACCTGTGTGTGAGCACTGTAAGATGAGCATCCCTTAGGGGATGGGGCCACTCTGGGACAAACATCTGCAGCATGCATGCAGAAAGTTCCAAGTTCCCTCCCTGGCAGCATCTCCAGGTAGGGCTGAGAGAGACTCCTGCCTGCAACCTTGGAGAAGCCACTGCCAGTCTGTGTAGACAATACTGAGCTAGCTAGACCAATGGTCTGACTCAGTAGAAGGCAGCTTCTTATGTGCCTATGCTCCCTGCTAACCACCGGAGCTGCTGTGTCTGGCAAAGGGAAGCAAGTTGGCTACCACACAGTATGATGTCACAGTGTCAGACGGTGATGTCATTATATGGCAGCGCAGCTGGCTGATTTCTCTTTGCCAGCAGCGGTGGCTGCAGTGGTTAGCAGGGTTGTGGAGACCAGCAGTGGGAAGGAGGGTGAGTCGGCGGGGAGGGGGCAGAAGTGGCAGGCAGAGAATGGAGAGGTGGGGATGGACCCACAGCAAATAGCATCAACCCTAGCCCCCTTGCTAATGGTTTATTGGGCCTGTGTGAAGCTTTGGCCAAAGTGGAATATTCACACCTTTCCATGCGGCACTTTGCCCAACAGTGGGCAGGGGTGGCTCCTTGAAGGGCAACGGAGCCCTCTTGAGCCCCCCCGCCCACCAGCACCCTCTTGGAAGGCGTCCAGAGAGTTCTGGGAAGTGCCTCCCTCCCCAGCGCTTTCCCCAGAGAGAGGGCTCCCTCTCTCTTCAAGGGAAACCTCCCGGCACTCAGAAGTGTGTGCGGCACTGTGCAGAAGTCTGCCCAGAGGGGAAAGGGCTCTCCCCGGGAAGGGATCCCCATCCCGCTCCCCTGCAAGTGGCCCCTTCTGGAAGAATCGTGAATAACACTGTGTCAGATGATGTAAGAAGTGACTAATAACAAGGAGAAAAGGAATCCAGGCTCCTCTGGAACCCAGACCCTGATCAAGTGTACACAGTTTCTCCTCCCCCACCAAAGACGCTTCCTGCAGAGTCTTCACCAATGGAAAGAACGGTCTTCTGCAATTGTGCTGTCAGAGTCCCAGCCCTGAGGGTTTTCTCCAATGCAAATGTCTCAATTCCATGGAATTGGACTCTAGGCAAGAAAGTATGTGTGCATGGACAAGGGAAACCCACAGGTCTGCGTTGTAGTGGCTACTACGGGCAGGGCAAGGGGTGATGGTCCAGGAGCTGCAGATGCATCTCCTCTCCCCCTCTTCTCCCCACCTTGGCCATCTCACTTTGCCTTCTCTCATCCAATGCCTTATTAATGCCAAGCATGTGGGCTGATTATTTGCTTGGGGAACGGGGCCAATAATCAGCAGTACACACACCTGGGGTGAATGTGGCAGGGGGCGAGAGGAAGCAGAGCGAGGCGCCTGGCACAGGGAGGGGAAAGCAGGAACGAGCCAAACCTGCAGCTTGTTTGCCTCCCTCCCCCATCCCTCCTGTACCGGCCACCACTGTGTAGGGGCATACGCTGTGCACATGTGGATCATCCCCATGTACCACTGTGTGCAGTTCTGAATCTTCCTTCTTAAAAGCCCTGTGGGGCTTCCTATGTGCATAGGAACATAGGAAGCTGCCTTCTACCGAGTCTGACCATTGGTCCATAGAGCTCAGTTTTTTCTTCCCAGACTGGCAGCAGCTTTTCCAAGGTTACAGGCAGGAGTCTCTCTTGGCTCTGTCTGGAGATGCCAGATAGGGAACTTGGAACCTTCTGCATGCAAGGAGGCAGGTGCTCTTCCCAGAGCAGCCCCATCCCCCAAGGGGACTAACTTACACTGCTCACACATGGGGCATCCCATCCAAATGCAAACCAGGGCAGCCCCTGCTTCACAAAGGAGACCATTCATGCTCCCAGCCACAAGGCCAGCTCTCTTCTTCATGCCATCCTGTCTACAGCTCAGTCGGCCTTGATGGGCAGCTGCCTGACCCTGGGCTCACCCAGCAATGCCACCTTAGGGAGACATCGAAGAGTCTAATGGCAGGCATGTGGCACCTCCTCTGTCTAGCTGAAACCCCCTCATCAACTTGGAAACATTCTGACTTCCATCTTTTGGCTGGTGCCTCCGTCTTGGAATGGGAGCTTTACTGCCAACGATGAACATTTCCCTCCGTTTCTCAGCCGTTATTTGACGCTTTCTCCCCGTATTAATTAGGCCATCAGCTTTTCTCGTTCCTCTTTTACAGCTTTCCATGTTCTCCCCCATGCCTCAGTTTCATTGTTAATGTGAGTTTCCTCCTTTTTGTTTTATTTCCTTCTCGATTACCATCTGTTTTGTGCTTTCAATTTTTCCCAAACTCTGTAAACTTTACTGCTTTTGCTCACATAAGCTGCGTCCTCACCTTCAAACAGTGTTCATCTCATCCCCAGAGAGCTCCACCCCCAGAGCTCTTCTGGATGCAAGGGGGCTGGAGGTGGGGCCGGAGGTGCGATCTTGCTCCCCAATCCACCTGTTCAGGACTATTCACCAACACATCCTCTGCATTTTTGCAGGGAAGCAAATGAAGGTAATCCATCGTCATCGTTGGGTAGGCCCCTCTGCAAATAGGACCATGAATGGGGGTGGGGAGCCAAGGGCGGGACCACTGGGCCCAATCCCACTCCCCCTTCCATAGATCCATTGCTACCACTGACTGCCATCTGGATCTATGGAAGGGGCAGTTGGGATTGGGCCCAGGGGCCCCGCCCTCAGCCTCTACCCATTCAAGGTCCTATTTGCAGAGGGGCCTACCCCACAAAGATGATGACTACCCACATTTGCTCCCCTGCAAAAATGCAGAGGATGCATTGTGTGAATAATCTCCAGCTCTTGAAAGAGACCTGAGTCAAATGATGGCAACCAGCGGACTTGGAGGGCCCAAAGGGGGGCAGAAGCAGCCCCGCCCCTAGACTGTAGCTTACAAGAAGATGCTCTGACCTCACCAGGTACTAGAATGCTGACAGGTCCAACGTTCCTGAAGTAATGCATCCACACATGGCATCCGGTAGGCTGAGTTAAAAGTTTTCAATGAAGACACTTTGGCTCAACATTTGGAGGGAAAACTGGGGGTCATTTTGGCAGTTTCCGTAGGGGTGGTGAAATTGAGGGGGAGGTGGTTGGTGGAGGACTGACTGGTGGGTGGTGGCGGTGGTGGCGGCAGCAGCAGCAATCCTCCAGGCAGATACTGACTGCCAACTTCCCAGAACCACCCTGGTCTTTGGCTGCATCCATTGCCAGCACCTGACCAAGCCATTGTTGGTGCTTGCTCCTCTTTTTTTGTTTTACCTCGGGGGGGCCCTTCCTCCTCCATGATCCACCCCCCTGCAAAGAGCATGCATTCTAAACCAGATGTTCCCAACCTTGGGTGGCCAGATGTTGTTGGACTACAGCTCTCATCATCACCAGCCAGAGTGGCCTTTGAAATGCTTGACTAACAAGCAGAAGGTTGCTGGTTCGAATCCCCGCTGGTAATATATAAGGCAGCAGCGATATAGGAAGATGCTGAAAGGCACCATCTCATACTGCACGGGAGGAGGCAATGGTAAACTCCTCCTGTATTCTACCAAAGAAAACCACAGGGCTCTGTGGGTGCCAGGAGTCGAAATCGACTTGATGCTGGCACATTTTACCTTTACCTAGTGTCCTTCCTTCCCAGTTCTTTACCAGCCAGCCAAGAGATGTAAACATGGCCCTGATCCTCAGAGGGAGGTGATAATGCACACCCAGAAGATGCCTACACGGCCACCAGTGTGCATACCTGGCCACCAGTCCAGGGCATCCAGATAAATGGTAGCATAGCAATGGGTGCAAAGGTGCTTCTTCCCAACATGCTATTCTATATGCCTGTAGAGTTTCTTCACCACAACACCCCAGAGATACCTGAGACTGGCTCAGGAGTCTTTAATGGAAGGTATTAGCTCTCCTTCTCTTGTTCCTTAGCACCACTAATGGACGATATGGTGAGGCAGCTTCTCTGTTTCTCTGGGTAAACGTTTCGCATTCCCCATCTGTTCCCTTAAAATAATGTAATTTAGCTTAATTTTTTGTGTCAAGGGCTGTTAAGGCTTTTGGGTAAGGGAATTATATCCTGTCACTGAAGTGTCAGCTCGGCCTCCTTGTTAATAAATTTATGACACTCAGCACAAGGTGGTTAAATGAGTTGTTCCAGCATTCGCCCACCTCCGTTAACCCGCCTGGCTGGCATCCCACTTCTGTGCCGAACCGGAGCAAACGCTGGATGACAGTCCTGGCGGGGAGCGGAAGACGCGTGTGACTAAGAATCCGCTCCACTGTGGAGGGGAGGCAGCCGGATCTGCTTGGGAACAATTTGGGGCAATTTGACTGGCATGCTTGTTGCTGTTTTCTCTTAACTCTTTCCGAGTGGAGAATATCAGACTGCATAGATAAATAGATAAAAAAGGAAGTCTATCTGCACTGAATATTCTTCAGTTTTGCTTTTTGGGCCGAAAAGGGTGATTTTGGTTTGGATAGAAATGTTTCCCCAAGAACACTTTCTACAAATGTTCGCTTTCATTTGATTCTTTTTGGTGTTGTGGTTTCTGCCTGGTTGCTTTTGCTTCAATATCATTTTTCTTCCAGCTGCTTCCTCTTCCTGGATTAGTCATGTGGGTGATCACAGCCAATCAAAGATCACTGAACACAGGTTGCCATGACCCCTGAAATTCCGGGTTTCACCTGGATTTTAAGCATCTCACCCAGATTGCTTAGGCCACCCAGATTTGCCCGAATTTCAGCGCGCTCTCTCTCTCTTTCAGAAAAAGCTAAGCTCTAGCCCTTGTAGAAGCGGAGTTATGGAGCAAAACTTGCAGTCACTATTCTGCTCAAAAATGATTTCCAAGCCAATTGACATAATATGCAAATTAGGTAGGGATGTGTGAAACGTTTCGGATACAAAACGTTTTGTACCCAAAACAGCCTGTTTCAGGTGTTTTGTAGACAAAACAAAACACTCTATTTCCAGATCCAAGAGTTTTGTATACAAAACAAAACGTCCCTGTTTCAGCTACAAAACGTTTTGTTGTTTCGGACCTCCATTTTGTGGTGACCTCTGAGTCAGTCTCCATTTTGTGTTTGACATCTCTTTGAATTTCCCACCCTTCCAGCCTTCTGATCGGTGACCTAAATCATGGGCTGACCTGCTGACAATTCCCTCCTTGTTCCCCATTGGCTCTTTTGCTTCTTCCCACTCTTTACTGACCCCACATTGGCCAGGGGAAGGGTTGCTAACCCATGGGGTGCTGGGTTCTGCTGTTTCTGTGGTGTTCTGAGTGTAGATTCTCTGGTAGCATATGAGAGTGGATTCTTGTTTTTCACTGAAAATCTCATATGCTACCAGAGAATCTACAATGAACACCTCGGAAACAACAAAACCCAGTACCCCATAGGCTTGTGGGTGTGGGGGTGGTTGGCACCCTATGTGCACTACACTACACAACCCCTCGCTCTGGGCAACCCCAGTGCCCCCCAAGTGGAATTAAGGAGCTGCTGAAACCTCCATTATTCCCCATGGGAGAAATCTTAAAGACATGTAAACTTCAACAAATCACAAAAGATCAGCCCTTTGCCCAATTCCTTTGAAATAATTCTGGAAGTTTCCTTGCCCCCATTGGGCACTACCACCCACCACACTCTGCTCTGGGTCATCCCTTTCCCCTTGATTTGAAGCGATACATTTGCTGGAATCCCCATTATTCACTATGGGAGAATTCTTAAAGATGTGTAAACTTAAATCAAATTCACAAAGAAAATCAGCCCTTTACCTAATTCCTTTGAAATTTGGGTGGTAGCTTCCACCCATTGGACACTACCACCACCACCCATTCTTTTTGCCCTGGGACCCTTTTTAAAAATCCAAATCGATTCGGATTCGGAAAATTTGGCTACAAAACAAAACAGGGCTGATTCGGATTCAGAAAATTTGGGTACAAAACAAAACGGGGATGTTTCGATTCGGATACAAATCAAAACAAGAAAATTTCAAAATGCACACCCCTAAAATTAGGCACCCAGATTTGGAAAGCCAGAATATGGCAACCCTAAATGCAGGGCTTCTCAAACGTGGGTTCATGGATGTTGTTGGACGACAACCTCCATCATTCCCTCCAGCCGTGGTATGGATAAATGAAATAAAATACATATATTAAAAGGAGGAAGTATTATGAAGCCCTGTCAGAAATGACCATGAAAACCTGGGAGTAAATTTTAACTGAGCCCTGCAGAATTATTCATGACATGGAAAAAGCAGGTAGAGAGAAATGTGCTTCCCTCTTTTATAATGCTAGAACTTGTGGGCTACCCACTGATTTGGTGGAACAGTAGATTCAGGATGGACGAGAGCAAGGACTTCTTAATGGATGGCATCATTCACTTATGGAATTTGCTGCCAGAGGTATGGCTTTAAAGCAGATTCATCACATTCATGGAGAGCAGCATTCTTTCATGATATTAACAGAAAAAGACATTGGGAGTTCCATTCACAGAACTCCATTTTTATGCCTAGCTCAGCCCTTTGAATCCATTACAGGCACTCCCTGACCTACAAACACCCAACTTGCAAATGACCCATGCTTGCAAACAAAGCTCCATAGCTTGCTTGCTTATTCATTTACTCAATAAATCAATCAATCATATTTATATGCTACTGTGTGTGTGTGCGCGCGTGCGTACAACACAACCCATTTGTAAGTTGGGGATTCCCAGTCTTTCCATGCCTGTAAGCTTTAATGGAGCTCTCCATTCAAGTAGATCTGGGATTCTCAACCTTGGGTCCCCAGATATTGTTGGCCAAAGGCAATTATAGTTGGGGGTGTGTGTGATGGGAGCTGTAGTCCAACAACTTGTGGGAATCCAATGTTGGGAACCTTTACAATAAATCAAAGCTTTAATTATATATCAACCCCCTCCCCAAATAATGGGTGGAACTTCAACTGCAGGGCACTTTGTTGCTGAGATTGCACACATGCCTCTCCTCACTCTTGCCTGTGTCACATTTGACTGACTAAAATAATGTGTCCATTTAAAGTGAATCACCATTATGAGGTTGCCTTACTGAATCAGACAATCAGGCCATTTAGTTCTGGGCTGGCAACTGCAAAATCTCCAGCTTGGTCAGAGAACAGAAGATCCTGGCACTCCACATGACCAACCCTACCTGGGTAGGGCTCTGTAAGCCTGGGTCGCTCTGGTTGTGTGAACAGCCCCAATGAGTGAATAACTGTATCTGTGTGCAGATCTGGATCTATGTATATTCTCTGCACAAGTGCTGGACATAATGTGAGGACAGGGCCAAGATGTCTCCGACTTTCAATGAGTGCTGAGAAACTATTCTCATCCTCCAAGATCCTCTGAGGGTTAGTGGATGTACAAATGTATTTAAATTTAATCAGTCAGTTAAAAGAGTGGTGATTAATCAACAAAAAGACTTAATTGACAGCTCTAATATTTGTCTGTCTTTCCTTGAAAACACCTAAATGAAAAGATAGAGGAGGAAATTGGCCCACTCTCTGGCTGGATTCAGATGTGAAATGAAACCGGAGATTGGTGAATCCACAGTTTCAATTTGAAACTGTGAATCGCATTGTAGACATTTGTCCAACCCCCATCCAGCAACCTCCAGTACTAGGAGAGGGAAGCCCCTCCCTGCTACCTGTCTGCCAAGTCCTCTCCCAGCAAGCTCCACAGCCAGACTGTGGGCAAAGCTTCAGCAACCCAACGGAGTGGCCGTGATTGGCCATGATCTCGAAGAGGGCGTGCCGATCTTGCTTTCTCAGAGCAGTCTGCCCATCCTAGGCTTGGACAGGGCATTTAAATCCCTTTAAATGCCATGCCATGCCAGCATTTCTTCTGTCAGGATGGTACTGCTGCCCCCAAAGAGGCTGTCCTGCACCCAAATAGTCCTGCACAAGCATGATTTCAGGGGCCGGGGGCTGTGGGGAATGATTCCCAGGAGGGGGTGATATATAGATGAGGGAGGGCAAAGGATCCTGGCGGGTGGGTCTGTCCCTCCATGACCTAGGATGCTCTTGTGAGGGATCACCCCAGCAAAGCAGTTCATGAAGACCAAACCAAATACCAGCTCCATTGGCAGCTTGTTGCCAGTGGGCTTGCCCTCTCACGAGAGGGCCAGACTACTGGGGAGGACCACAGGGTGTGAGCCCTAGGTCTCTCTACAGACAGTATGCTCATGAGTTGAGCTAACCCACCAAAGGATCCACCGCTTGTGGGGCCCCGAACTCTCCATGGTAAAAGACAGAACAGAATCTCTGCAAACACTCCTCCCTGTGAAGACTGGCATGCATCCAGAGGAGATTTTGACACTCCACATGCCATAGCCTGGCCTCGTGCACAGATGGGGGAAACACTGGGTGCTGGGACGGACCTTTACACCCAGCCAAAATTCCTGGGTCCGGTCCAGCATTGCATCGTATGCAGATCTGCCAGCATGTGGAATGGCGGGAGAGAGCAGCCCCAATTTGCAGCTACCCCAGAAGCAGGTTCACCATTTGGGGGCACAAGCAAGGGTGTGTACATGCCCACATGGGCGGACGGGCTGGCAGGTGTCACGCTTTGATAGCTACTTAGCAGCAAGTAGCTGTCGCTTCCTTCTTGGGCAGCAAAGCACGTTGTGTCCATCCAGTCATCCCGTCCACTTTCCCTCCTGCTTGCCAGGTGTGGGAAGCGAGGGACAGAGTGGGAAGAGGGAATGCCCCTGTGTGGCTGTGCCGCTTGGTAGGCTGAGATGCCAGGGCTGCGACGTGGTGGCATTCCAGTTGCCAGACAACTCCATAGCTGTGAAGGTGACAGGAGGGGTGCGGCTGTTGCTTGGAGATGTGGCCAGTGAGAAGCGCTGCAGGCATGAAGCGGCTGGGATCCTGGGTGCGTCTGTGCCCCCACGCAGGGGTGTAGCAAGGTTGGTGTGGGCCCAGAGACAAGATTTTAAAATGCCCCCCACCGAAGCTCAGCTCATGAAGTAAATAAATCTTAAATGAGGCTGAATAGTGGAAACAAAAAGCATAGTAAAAATCACACACACACACACACACACACACACACACACACACACACACACCCTATGTGCCACAATAGAACATCATCCTAAATTATTTTTTAAAAGGTTTTGTAAATTGTGGACAATGCAAGTCATTGAATGGTACTAGAGAAAGACATGCTCTTCTGGTTACGCCCTTGCCCCTGCCTCTATGACTGTGATTTGAAAATTGGCACTTAACCATGACTATGGCAGCATCCAGGTTCAGACGTAATGCTTCAGTGGCTAAACTGGAGGTCTCAGCAGCAAATCTTTGCGAAAACCAAAGGTTCAAATTGAAGTTTGGCGAGGTAAACTGCAGGTCGCTTTTGGCCTGAAACCACAGTTTCACAAATTCAGACATACTAGAGTTCCAACTGCTGCCCTGTTTAACTCCAGTATCACGTTATGTCTGAACCCAGCCTATCTTTCTCTCTTTCTCTCTTTTTCTTTCCCTATGACTATTTTGACTATGATTCAGAAACACATCAATATTTAAATGTGCATCTCCTGAGGAGAAAAAACAGACTGGCTTCTCTCTATGACAGGGGTCTGCTGTGCTTCTGGGTGTTTAGATCTGCTCAATTAGGTGGAAAATTTGAAATACCCTTGCAGTTTTGTTATGGAGAATTGGAACAAAATAGAGAGAGAGGAAGATTCGAATAATCATCAAGAGAGCAATGCTGGTTTAATACTCAGGTCTAAAATAAAACTGGTAAACAAACAGCAACTGCTCTTGCATGGGGAAAACATTTATGAACGGTAGGGGATCTCCCAGCCCAAATATTGGATTACAAAAATGCCAGTAAACAACAACCAAAACAGGAGCATTGGGGGAGAGCACAAAGAAGTGCCTTCCTGTTTAGACATGCTGGGATAGCCCTGGACATAAACAGAGATGGCTCTGGGGTCATGTCATACCACAGCTGCCAAGCTGGAAAGGTTCCATTGCTGGAAGGAATGAGCAGGGGATTCAGCCCTGCTGACAGGAAATCCTCCTTGCTTACATGGGGATAAGGGGGCATGGATCACACCTGCTGGCCCCACTCCTGACAGGGATAGGCCAGCTGGCCACACCCCCTTGTGGTCACACCTCCAGTGTTTGTCTGTCTGCCAAAGGCAGAGCGGAGCTGCACACACAGAGGCTTTCTCCAGGCCAGCTGGGATCCATCAGGGTGCAGTGTTGCTTGCAGAAAACCTCCGCAGGTATAGCTCTGCCTTTTGCTGACAAACACAACATGTGTGGCCCTCGGGGAGTGTGGCCAGTGGGCTCTTCACTGAGCGTGGAAAGGATTTCTTGTCAATAGGGATCTTGGATGCCTGCCATTGGGGAGAATCTATATTTTATTTATTTATTTTACTACATTGCTATCCTGCTCTTCCTCCAAAAAGGAGGAAGAGCCCAAAGCAGTGCACATGGTTATGTTTATCCTCACAACAACCCTGTGAGGTAGGTTAGGCTGGGAGATAAGTGATTGGCCCAGAGTCACCCAGTGAGTTTCATGGCTGAGTGGGAGTTGAACTCGGGTGTCCCTGGTTCTAGTCCAACACTCTAACCACTACACCCTGCTAATTGAGCAAAGAGGCACCTTTTAAAAGTGGTGAGTCTCTTTATTTAGCAGAGGGAGAGCAACTGGCCCTATCCAACCCCAGCACAGCATTCCTCCAGTGGCTGTTCTGGTTGACATAATACACTTGGACTTCTAAAAAGCTTTTGATAAAGTTCCCCACCAAAGGCTCTTGAGTAAACTTAGCAGTCATGCAATAAAGGGACAGGTTCATGTGTGGATTGGTAACTGGTTGAAGGACAGGAAAAAGAGAGTAGGAATAAATGGACAGTTTTCACAATGGAGGTAGGTAGAAAGTGGAGTCCCCCAGGGATCGGTACCGGGACCAGTGCTTTTTAACTTGTTCATAAGTGATCTAGAAGTTGGGGTAACCAGTGAAGTGGCCAGATTTGCAGATGACACAAAACTATTTAGGGTAGTGAAATCCACAACAGATTATGAGGACCTGCAAAAAGATCTCTCCAAACTGGAGGAGTGGGTGACAAAATGCCAAATGCCAACCTCCTCGTCTCTCCTCATGTTTCTTGCAAGCTTGTGCAAGGTATGTGAGGACGGAGAGGCACCTCTGGTAAAGTTTGCAAGGGCCAGGTTGGTCCCAACGAGCTGCTTCAATGGCGATGGCAGGCAGGCGTTTGCCACCCTGCTGGCAAATGCCCCTAAGATAACTGCCATGCCTTGCCTCATGAAACGGCCGCCTAGTCAGAGGTGGGGAGGAGCCTGCTGCCCCAATGCTGTTCCACCACGCATGACCATTCCACACATATAATTTGTGTGGGCCCCACTTTATGTGGGGCTGCCACTGTGTGTGGTTTGGAAACTTCAGTTAGTTCAAAATGCAGCAGCCAGATTGGTCTCTGGGGCTTCTTGGAGAGACCATATTATGCTGGTTTTAAAGCAGTTGCACTGGCTGCCGAGAGGTTTCCAGGCAAAATACAAAATGCTGGTAATTGGCTAATTGCCTTTAAAGCTTTAAACGGTTTGGTGCCAGGCTACCGGGGAGAGCACCTTCTTCTGCATGATCCCCGCAGCTCATGACGGTCATTGAGAGAGGAGTGTCTCCAGCAGCTGACAGCTCATCTGGCAGCAACTAGGGATAGGGTCCTTCTCTGTATGTTGCTCCTTGGAATGTGCTTCCTAAAGATATTTGAGGCTTAGCATCATTGCCAGCCCTTAAAAGAGCCCTAAAGACACACTTTTGCCTGGCTTTTAGTGGCTCTTAAATCGTTTTAAATTGTTTTAATTTTTAATTGCCTTTGACATTTATCTTGTTTTTATTGTTTTTATTCTTGTGAGCTACCTAGAGCCTCTGGGTCAAGCTGTACAGAAATTTTAATAAAATATAGTAGTAGTAGTAGTAGTAGTAGTAGTAGTAGTAGTAGTAGTAATCCGCTTATTATTACACTGGTATTTTGGGAGTCTGAAGTGCAACAATCATGTTCCTGCTGTTTGCTAAAAGTTTTGGTTGGAAAGCTCTGGAGCTTTTGCAAGTACAAGCTGCACATTTCAGCCTTCTGGCTGAGATAATGAGGACTAGAACCTTTGACTTGAAATGAAAGCTTAGATTTTCAGCATGTTTACTTTTGTCCCAGTAGACCAACTCTCAGTTTTAATGCAGTGGTGATGCAGAATACTCCCCCATCCCTGGGGATAAAGACCACCCCCCATATTGTGGGGAAATAACGTGTGTGTGTTATATGCCACAAGGTTATTCTCTCCCCCCCTCCCCACGCCCTTTAAACACAGAAGCAAAGAAAGCTGAAGTCATTTTGCTCTGTGGGAAATTGAACAGAGCCCGCAGAAGACAGGACGTTGCTGCAAAGTCATTGTTCATTCCGCAGCACGCTCTCTTCTCTGCAGAAATAATCAGCAACTTCTGGAAGCGAGTTTACTGGTTTAATCAGTCCCAATGGTTACGTTTATCTCTTGGGTGCACATTCTCACATGCATACGCACCGAGTTGCTTTTTTAAACAGAGGCTCTTTGGGGCTGGCCTGATAAGAGATGAAAATGAACTGAGACAGAGAACAAAAGACGATAATGGGCACGTCGCCTTTGGAGAGATGTGACTGGTTTCTGAGATAGGCAGGGCCATCGCCGAAAAGGTGACTGAACCTCCCTGTTTCTGAGTACAGAATGTGCCCTGCTCCTTTTCATCATTTTTCACAAGCTCCCCTTCCGCCCTGGATGTTTCCCTCTCTCAATTACATTTGTGGAAGGTGCCACTACCGTCATGCACACACTGGTTATGTCTAGGCAAGATTGTCCTACAGTGCGATACTTGAGGCTGCCCTTGAAGACAGTTCAGAAGCTGCCACTAGTGCGAAGTTCGCTTGCCCATGTCTTGAGGTGAAAAGCACGAGAGAAGATTTTGTTACACAGACACAGCAGGGCGGATAGGGCGTCTTCTGCAGTGGGGTGTGAGGAGAAACATGACAATCCTCACACAGCAGAGGATGCTCTGATGGTAAAGAAGTCCAGCCCAAGAGATTATATGGAGACATTGGGCTGAGTTTAAAAAAACCACAAAGATTTCTTACGAAACTAAAACATCACATACTGAGACATACACAAACAGGCACTAGCCTTCAACAACTGAACAGTTCTAACGGACTCTAACTGACCAAGAGGGACCCATTAACACGACTCATCGTGCCTCTAGTGGCCAGAAGAGGTTACTGTGGTGCTAACAGCAATGCTTTAGAATTCTCACTTCTAGCCCCGTCTGACCCTGATTCCCTGGGGTGAGACAAAGAGTGGGGAAAGCAAATCTGCTACCATATTACCTGAACAGAAGACTCTGAATGTGAGATGACCCCCCTGAAAAAAATAAAGGTTAGATATAGGTTTATATCTGTATTTACTTGAAAAGAAGATGACTCTGAATTTAAGATGCCCCCCAATTTCTAGGATCAAAGAACTTTTTTAACAAAACTATTATTTGAGTCTGATAAATATGGTATTCAGAATGGATCTCTCTCTCTCTCTCTCTCTCTTCTCTCTCTCTGTTATTTTAGAATATAAACGGCCTCCTTTAACACAGAGGAGGCAGGCCATATCACCTACTTGGCCACATTTAGATATCCCTGATGGTGCAGCCTCAGAAAGTACTACAGATCCCAGACGCTTCCACACCATTTCTTGGGACTTCATGGAAAAAGGTTAAAAAGTGTTCTTTTTAAAGTCAAGCCATGGAACTTGCCTGCTTTGTCACAGCAGGGAGAAAAAAGAAATTCATGAGCCTTAGAGACCTTTTCGTTGTTGTTGTTGTTGTTGAAAAGCTGCATAGTAGCAGTAGTAGTCGTAGTCGTAGTAGTACCTTTTCTCTTTCTCACCCTGCCAGTCCTGGTAAGTAGTTTGAGGGGTCTGAAGTTTTCACCTCAAAGTGGTGGGCCCCTTTGGAGGGGGTTGAAGCCGGCTGAGGCAAATAGGGGACTCTTCAGTAGCCCTGAAATGGCTCCTGTAGCACAGTGGCCCTGCTTTGCACAGGCTTAGAAAGTAGGCTACAAATGCTCTGCCTATAAGCAAACCTAACCTCAAGCAGACGCAGAGAAATATGCTACTGGAATGCAAATCCTAAAAGGAACTAACTTTTTTCCTTTTTTTTTTGCACAAAGCAAAGCACCAAGAACAATCTATAGCACTCCGCCTCCCTCTTCCCCATGACACAATCTGATGGAAGAATGAACAGAGCATGAGGCGATTCTCACGATCACCATGGTGCACAGGTGGGCAGGGGTGGGGAAGGCAGGGTGAACCTTGCCTTACCCACAGAAGCCCTGCTCTGTGAAGCGCCAGGAAGCATGGAGCAGGGAGGAGGGATCTGGGGCCAGAATTTGTTGTTCTGGCCTTCGAGCATCCCACAATGCACTGCGTGGCACACACGTTGCATTGGGGATCCCCCCATCAGATGGGCTCTCTGTGCATCCACAGATGCGCATGATCCCTGACAGTTGGGCTAAGAGTGTGAGCACACCCTTAACGTTGGCTAACAACTGGGTTATTTAGGAAGGTTAGGCGGGAGGGAAGCCGAGGGATCCATTAGGATCCTGCCCCTTCTCACAACCAGCCTAACCCAAGCTGGGCTGCCCCAGGCTAGGTTAGGCTGATCGTGAGGGCAGCCTCCATGAGTGGTCCCTGTGTTTTGTATTTCTGTACATAGGAACATAGGAAGCTGCCGTATACTGAGTCAGACCACTGGCCTATCTAGCTCAGTATTGTCTTCACAGACTGGCAGCGGCTTCTCCAAGGTTGCAGGCAGGAGTCTCTCTCCGCCCTCTCTTGGAGATGCTGCCAGGGAGGGAACTTGGAACCTAGATGCTCTTTGCAGAGCGGCTCCATCCCCTGAGGGGAAGATCTGACAGTGCTCACATTTCTAGTGTCCCATTCATATGCAACCAGGATGGACCCTGCTTAGCTAAGGGGACAAGTCATGCTTGGTACCACAAGACCAGCTCTCCTCTCTGTACACCTCTCCCCTTGCCACTCTATGGTTGGAGAGTTCTTCCTGAAGCCTATCATATTCTTGGACATCCGAATATGTGTCTGAGTTCACAGTTAGGTAGTGTGTGTTGCCGATCCCCACTGCCCCTCACTCTCTCTCTTTCCCCCCCCACTTCTGAACCGTGGCTGGTTGTGTGACTCAAAACCGAGGGGATGAAGCAGGGCTGAGTGGTCCCAAAGGCTGAAATGGATTGCTGCTCTCTGGGGCTTTGTTCATGGCTATTGCGACTGGCAGAGGAACTCCAAACAGAAGAAAATTGGTCATGCTCATTGCTGTGTCTGTCAGAGCTTCCCAAGGCCTGGGGGTTCTGGCCTATCAGCTCGCACTATGTGCAGGATTGAGACACGTGAAACCCACAGTGAGTTCCTTTCCTGGAAGAAAAGCGGATATGAATTTGGGAATAAAGTGAAACAAATAAGGCTGTGGGCAACATGGGCCTCATTTTCCTGTGATTTATATGTTAGGGGTGGGGGTGATTCTGATGGTTCTTCGTGTTATTGAAAGAAACAGCTCCAACATCCATCGCTGTCAGAGATTACTCATTGTTACCTATTCTGGAAAGAGTTTATGTTGTGTCCTTCCAGACGGCTGCCTCTTTCCCCTTACGTGGCATTTATTTTATCGGTGCTGCATTTGTGCTTCCTGGAACCCCCTTTTGCTGCCGGAGGGGTTCAGTTTCAATATCCTGAGACCTTTCTTTGCTCCTTCATCCTGGGAATTGTACTGGGTGGTTTCAATTATACCGTTCTGCAATGCTCGGCTTACAGTCCACCACCCAGAGGATTTGCAGTTGTTTCACAGACTTTGTGGGAACTTGAATTGAGAGACCGCTCCACTTTGGAGCTCGGAGTTCCAGTGAGTGGGTTGGAGAAGTCACTGTCACCAGTGTCTCCACTGCCACTGCTGCCACCACCCCCATCCCCACCACCCCAAAATTAAAGATAAAGAGTACCCTTTCTCTCCCCGCCCACCACACTACTATATAGGGAATGCCTTTTACTTGTGATTCTCCTTTACACACCAGTCTGTGAACCAGTTTTTAGAACTGGGGCAGGTCTGGTTCGAACTCATACCACCCAAACTGATCTGGTTCGATTTGAACCACAGTTCAGATCAAGCTGGCTTGCACATCTCTACTGGTGGGTATATCCCAGTGTGGCTTAGGGACAAACAAGGGAAGAGTGAAATATACACAGGGACAGGGCTGGCTCATTGCCTTTGTCCACTTGAGGAGAAGGCAACATGCCACTTCTCTTCTCTTGCTGGCCTCAGCCCCTCACCTGGAGTCAGCGATATCATCCACCTCCTTGCTGATCCCACCCCATATCTCAGTGCCTAGATATCTCCTCACTTTCCCCTGCACCATCACATCTTGTGGGTAGGAACGCAGGAACACAGAAAGCTGCCTTATACTGAGTCAGACTATTGGTCCATCTAGCTCAGTATTGTCTACACTGACTGGCAGTGGCTTTCCCAAGGTTTCAGGCAGGAGTCTCTCTCATGCTGCCAGGGATTGAATTTGGGACCTTCTGCATGCAATGCAGATGCTCTGCCACTGCAATGGTGACACACGTGGGTCTCCCAGCCAGTCACTGGCCATACCAAGACCTGCTTAGCTTCAGCAAGGTGGCTGTATCCCCCAAACCGGGTGCCATCCTCTGGGCGTGCTTTGCCCTCCAGTGTGCCAATGCAGCTGCACCTGATTGTCACTGCAGCTCTTGCTTCAAAACCTAGGATCTGATGGAAGGGCAGGATGAAGCCCCCTTACGAGGCAGGAAAGGAGCCTTGATTCAGGATCTAGCATCTAGAGGGGAACAGGTGCAGGGCCTGCTTGTTGCCCTACCTTGGCCTCCCCTGCCTCCCTCGTGCCTCCCTGCTTCCCTTGCTGGCCCTGCTCCCTGCCTCAGCAGCTCAGATGCCAAATTGGTGCTGAAGAGACAGAGCAGGAGACAAAGCAAGCACCAGTGTTGGAGCAGCAGCTGCAGTGGCCACTGGGGAAAGCCAGTGGGATGCTGAAGCTATCAGCACCCTGGAGAGCAGAGTCTACCAGAAGAGGGGCACAGGGGGGAAAGGGATGGTGTCGTCTGCTGATGGAGGGGTGCCAAGCCTTTTCCTTGCCTCCATCCAAAAAGGCAAGGACAACGTTTCCCTATGTCCTTTCCCCCAGTTGCTGAAAATGTGGTAATGGAAAAGGGTGAGTTCTTCTGGCCAGCAGGTGGCGCTGTGAAGATTGTGCAAGGTCCTTCCTTGGCATGAAGGTAAGATTGTGCTAGGAAGTAGCATGGAAACTTTCAGGAGCATATGTGCAGGGAGTAAGATCACCCTTATGTGAAAGCTTTGAACTCCTTACAATTTGTTGCCCTCTGGAAAGACCCACTATGCTGGGTTTGGAGAGGGTAAAGGTAAAGTGTGCCATCAAGTCAATTTCGACTCCTGGCACCCACAGAGCCCTGTGGTTTTTCTTTGGTAGAATACAGGAGGTCTGTTAGATATACAAGAGTCAGCACTTTAAAAGGTGCCTCTTGGCCCAGCTAGCAGGGATAACATGCTATTCTGTCTTCAGTGTCAGGGGAAAAGGCCATAGTCCCCCTCCCTTAACACTGCTGGGGGGGCAATGGTCTCTCCCCCCTCCCACTAAGTCTTTGAGGGGAAAGGCGGGCGTTCCAAGAGGCACTGAAAGCGGCAGGCTGCTCATCTATCATGCATTGCTTGGCTTGGCCTCTGCAATTCTCATTCTTGTACCGCTTCCCTTTCATTGTCTTTCCTAAAGCAAAGTTGTCTGAAGGATGTCACGTTTGACTCCTCCATCATTTGTCACGCTGCCCCTGCTTTCCGTATTTCTTATCTACAGTAATTTTGTTGCCATTACATTCATCAGAAGCTATTTGGAACTTCCTACCTCATTGTTTCAGATTGCCGTCTCGGACACGTCTTCAGAAAATGTTTGCACACAGTAATATATTGTCAGCATAATGCAGATTTGACCTGCTGTGTTGTTTTGCCTTTTCTGAAAAATCCAACTCTAACTCATGAGGCACACCAACTTTCCTGCACAGAGGTAGAATTATTTGGCAGGTGTTTGCCTAGGTGTCTTTTTTTTTTTTTAAGTGAGATTGCAGAGCTAGGAGGCTACAGATTCAATGGGAGGATTAGGAACATAGGAACATAGGAAGTTGCCATATATTGAGTCAGAACATTAGTCTATCTAGCTCAGTATTGTCTTCACAGACTGGCAGCGACTTCTCCAACGTTGCAGGCAGGAATCTCTCTCAGCCCTATCTTGGAGAAGCCAGGGAGGGAACTTGGAAGCTTCTGCTCTTCCCAGAGCGGCTCCATCCCCTGAGGGGAAGATCTTCCAGTGCTCACACTTCTAGTCTCCCTTTCATATGCAACCAGGATGGACCCTGCTTAGCTAAGGGGACAGGTAATGCTTGCTACCACAAGACCAGCTCTCCTCCTTTAGGAGTCTTTTCCTTTGCAATCCCAAACTGGACTCTAACACTCTAGATGGAACTCTAGGCATCAATCTTCCCAAAGTCTTAGAAGACCATCAGAGCCCTCAGCAAGGTGTTTGGTGCCCAGGTCTGCATAGTGCCACGATCCAGCCCCCATCAGCTGGGGAGGTGGCAAGGACTTGGAGCAGAGGAGGCAACAGGCAAGGACCACAACACAGTCTTGTGGCTTCCCATAATGGCAAGACTGCCTGCAAGAGCAGGACCTGGGCACTTACCAATTGGCCCCGACATGAGGCAGTGCACTAGGGCTATTCAGCAGGCAGTGGCACTTGATTGGCGTTTTGTGATCACCTGATTTCCAGGACTTGAAATAGACTCTGGTCTGCAGTGCTGAAATCCCTATTTGAACTGTGAGCCCTTCCCTTCTCCGGGTTCAGTGAAATATTATTATTATTATTACATTTCTATCCCGCTCTTCCTCCAAGGAGCCCAGAGCGGTGTACTACATACCTGAGTTTCTCTTTCACAACAACCCTGTGAAGTAAGTTAGGCTGAGAGAGAAGGGACTGGCCCAGAGTCACCCAGCTAGTTTTATGGCTGAATGGGGATTTGAACTCGGGTCTCCCCGGTCCTAGCCCAGCACTCTAACCACTACACCACGCTGGCTCTCTTAGCGTGTCGAGCACGGGCAGCACAAGGTATTGCTGTGCTTGAGGCATAACGTACCCCACAACACTGGTCGGGGGCCAGCCCCCTTTGAAAGCTGACCCTCGCCAAGCTTTGAAAGAGGAGCAGGGGGCAGGGAGGAGGGAAGGTTCTGCGCTGCCCCCTTGTGCTTCTTGCAAGCTTTGCAAGGCAGGTGAGGAGAGGCAAAGCTCCTCGCCAAGCTTAGCAAGAGTCAGACTGATCCTGAAGAGCTGCTCCGGTGGGGCCAGCAGGGGGCGTCTTGCTGCCCTGCTCAAGTCCCAAGACTCTGCTGCCTGGGGCAACAGCCTCGCCTCGCCTCATGAAAGGGCTGCCACAGGGAGCAGATGCCATGGGAGAGGGCAGGGCTGCTGCACCTGATAACAGAATGGTCGGGAAGGAACTGTGGCCGATGCAGCTTGTCATTCTAAAGGACTGCTAGGCTAAGAAAAGCTGCCCCAGCTGAGACTCCTTTTTCTACACAACGGCAGGCACAGGAGTCTGCCAGTCTGCCCACTATCAGCGATCTCCACGGGAGACAACCAGCTCCTAGGAGTTGCCAAGAGGGCAGGATCAGTCCTCCTCATGAGCCAGGCAAGGGGCCTCGGCTCCAGGATTTTCCCGCAGTCTCCAGCCCCAAAGTTTGTGCTGAAGAGGACAGAGCAGGAGAGAAAGCGACAATCAGCAGAAGCCAGCGCAATGCCGAAGCTGTTTCCGTGGACAGCAAACAGACAGTGATGCGCTGGAGGGCAGAGTTCACCTGGAAGGTGCGATGGGTAGGGAGGAAGAGGGGTGGTGTCCGAGATGCTTCAGGAGGGGCTGAGGCCAGCGAGGGGATGGGGCGTCACCAGCACTGGCTCTGGGTAAGGGTGGGGCTGGAGAGGCAGAAGGCAGTGAGCAGGATCTGCACATATGTACAGCCACCTGTGCACATGTCCAACATAATGTCTGAGAAGGAAGCTCTTCTATCTATCTATCTATCTATCTATCTATCTATCTATCTATCTATCTATCTATCTATCTATCTATCTATCTAATTTGTCATCTTTATATGCCGCCTGATATGTGTATCTCTAGGCAGTGTATATAATTTAAGATACAACAAAAGTAAAAAAAAGAGAGAGAATAAAAACCAACTGAAACAATTGTACAGAATAAAAGCAATTAAACAGGTTAAAATTAATTTTGATGAAAAGCCTGAGAAAGCAGGTATGTCTTGAGGGTCTTTTCAAAAGCAATCAGAGATGGAGCAGCTCTTATTTTGACAGGGAGCATATTCCAAAGCTCTGGGGCGGCTGCAAGGAAGGCCCGGCCCCAAGTCGCCACCCAGTGGCTGCCACATGTGTGCCGAGGCCAGAAGAGTGCTGTAGGTGGAGCAGCCTTGGCACGAGATGCCAGGTGGGGTGCCACTGCTCTCAGGGGTGCGCAGGTGGGAGCAGTAACCAGGCAATGATTTTTTAAAGGTACAGACCACCCCCCCTTGCCAGGAGTAAAAGATGGTGCTCGGAACATTCAAAACATTCCAGGGTTGGTCAGTTCAGAGTGCAAAATAGGCCCTTCACTTGAAGGGCATTCTGTTTCGAGCTTGAAACACTCAGAATGGCCTGTTTCTAGGTGGAACGTTTCGAGCCAGAAGCGTTCTGCACATCCGTAGGTGTTATATCGTCTTGCATGTTGTCTCAGAGACCTGTCTGGCTGCCGCAAGAGGAGAGCTGGTCTTGTGGTAGCAAGCATGACCTGTCCCCTTAGCTAAGCAGGGTCTGCCCTGGTTGCATCTGAATGGGAGACTTGATGTGTGAGCACTGTAAGATCTTCCCCTCAGGGGATGGAGCCGCTCTGGGAAGAGCAGAAGGTTTCAAGTTCCCTCCCTGGCTTCTCCAAGATAGGACAAGATTTTTTTTAAAAAAAAAATAGGACAAGATTTTTTTATTGAACTAACAAACTACCAAAGCATACAGTACGTTGCCAAAGCACAATTATATACAAAGTGGTTGTTTGTACATGATATATCTACAAAGATTTACACACAAGGATTTGGAAACACACAAGTTATGAAGTATATGCAGGTAGTACTGTAACTCGGGGGTGGGGGATTACAAGGCACATCAGGTAATCGGGGGGGTTACGTCCGACGTCCATTTCCACAATTTGTCCCATTGCTGTTTAGAAGAGATACTCTTGTCTTTTTGCACATAACCATACAAACTTTTCCAGAAGAGATTTACTGTCTCATCTGCGTGAACCTCTTGGTCGTGTCTTCCCTCCCTATTCCTATGCACGAGCATTGCATAAATGACATACAAGTTTACTAACCTGATTATGAGAAGGGGAACGTTCCAA
Source organism: Hemicordylus capensis (assembly GCF_027244095.1). Lineage (NCBI taxonomy): Eukaryota > Metazoa > Chordata > Lepidosauria > Squamata > Cordylidae > Hemicordylus > Hemicordylus capensis. The sequence continues at coordinate 5,162,700 of NC_069661.1, forward strand.
TTCCCTAGTATGGGGGCACCCGTTCCGTCCCGTTTCCTTGAAGGTTTCTTTCTGGGACCTCGCTGAGAGAGATTCCTGCCTGCAATGTTGGAGAAGTCGCTGCCAGTCTGTGAAGACAATACTGAGCTAGATAGACCAATGGTCTGACTCAGTATATGGTAGCTTCCTATGTTCCTATGTTCCTACCAATTGGTAACTTGGTAAAACCCGCCCCCCCCCCCCACATATTGCCCCCACTGAGTGGGCCCACCTGCCTTTTGGGAACTGATTCAGCAAAGGGAAAAGGTTTGGGGGGATTCTGAAATCTGGGCAACTTCCTTGAATTATTCTTAGAATAAGAATACTTTTGATTTACCCAAATCTTTTGGTGCAAAGGTGTGTATTCCTTCTCTTCTCTCCATCCTCCCCTTCTGCTTTCCTTCTCCCTCTCTATCTCTCATTTCTTTTCTCACCTTCCTGCAACCAATGCAGCACACAAAGGCTGGCTTGGGGAGGAAAGGTTGAGGATGGGGCAGGAGGAGGGGGGATAGGGAAGCAACAACAACAACTGGGAAAGATGTTTGTAAACTACATGATGTCAAAATTGTAAATTAAAACAAAAAATAGCCAGCCCCATCAAGGCACCCAAGCTGTAGGTGAGAGACGCTAGCAAGCCATTAGCAAGATGAGACTAGATGGACCCCTGGTCTAACTCGGTACAAGACAGCTCCTTATCTTCAAGGCTGCCTTCAAGGGCAGGGGTTCTCAACCTTGGGACCAGTGTTCCCTCTAATAGGGATTCCCATATGTTGTGAACTACAACTCCCAGAATCCCCATCTGCAATGGCTTTTGCTTGGGGATTCTGGGCATTGTAGTCAACAACATCTGGCAATCCCTGTTAGAGGGAAGACTGATTGGGACCCCAGATGTTGGACTACAACTCCCACCACCCCCAATCTTTGGCCACTGTGGCTCAGGATAATGGGAGCAGTAGTCCAACAACATATGGGGACTCCAAGTGGATAACCCCTGCTATAGATAATCAACCAAGGTCCTCCTTCTCTGTATACAGTATACCCCAGTGTGGTGCCATAGACAGGATGTTAGAACTGGACCGGGGCGATCTGGGTTTGATTGCCCCTCCAGCCATGAAACTCTCTGCATTATCGTGGGCCAATCACTCTCTCAGCTTAGCCTACCTCACAGAGGATAAAATGGGGATGGAAGCACCAAGCCAGCCTGAGCCCATTGGAGGAAGGGGAAGACAAGCAGGGATGCAAGCAGACAGAAGGTTTGAGGAGCAACTCCTCACTTAATTTTTTTTTGGGGGGGAGAAAGACACTTTTTTGGGGGGGGGGCTATATTTTGGGGCTGTTAAGTAAACAAAGGGCCCCCCTCAAGTGTTTAGAGGAGGATCTGCACCCCTGGAGATAAAAGAGTGATGGAAATGTAATTCTATCCTTAACTCAGATAAGATAATAGAGGGTAGCAGGAGGATGTTTTTGTACACTGGAGGAGCTGAAGAGGGCCCCTGCCTAGATCCTGAACACTCATCTCCCTACCCCCACACCCACCCCGCTGGTTCTTGCTGGTTCCGGCACAGCTTCTATGACTGCATATCATGATTTTTTTTTGTTTTTATGTGGTTTAATCCCCTGCGTACGTTGCTTTGAGTGACACTTTCAGCTGGAATGGTAATGCATACGCTTATAAAATGAATATCTGCATTTGTAAGCATGAGATTTGGTATCTGGAGCAGAAGTTGCCCTCTGAAAAATCTTGGCTTTCTGGTTCTTATTATGGCTGCAGAGATGAGCACGAGAAATATGTGGGCAGCATCCAGGGAAAGAAGAGAATATTAATAGATAGCATATTCAAAGGCTCAAAGGACTCCACGGCCCTCAAGTATCTTGGTAATGCTTACAAGGTAGGTTAATAGTATTTCCTCTGTTTTGCAGGCATGTGTGTTTGTGTGCATGCATGGCATCTTGGATTGCTCAAGCATACGGGCATTCTCATGGCCTTGCTGGGGAGGGCGAGTGGGGAGGCAGGCTCCGACCTGCCTCTCCGCACAGGATCGCCCTTTCCTGTCAGCTCTGCCACTCGCTATGACACATGAGCCATGGAGAGCCACAGAGCCAGAGGTCCTCCAGCATCCCACAATGTACCACGCCAGGAGAGTGGTGCAGTGGGAGAGGGGCTTTTAAATAATGTGATTCTCTTTATTTAGCGGGGGGAGAGCAACTGGCCCTATCCACCCCCAGCACAGCATCCCTCCAGTGGCTGTTGCTGGTATCTGCCTTATTTTTCTTTTTTAGATGGTGAGCTCTTTGGAGACAGGGAGCCATCTGATTTATTTCTTATTTCTCTGTGTAAACTGCTTTGGAAACTTTTGTTGAAAAGAGGTATATAAATATTGGTTGCTGTTGCGATCAGGTTCAGCATCCTGTTTCCCACAGTGCCCCCCAGATGCCTCTGAGAAGCCCAAAGGCAAGCGCGGCAGGTATGCTCTCTTTCCTGCTGATGCTCGCCTGCAACTGGTTTTCAGAGGCATCATGCCTCTGAGGCAGGAGGTGGCCTATAACCACCAGAGGAGTAGCCATTGATAGGCCTGAGCTCCATGAATTTGTTGAAACCCCTTTTAAAGCCACCCAAGCTGGGGGCCATCACCACATCCTGTGGCAGATATTTTCATAGATTTAATGATACTCTGTGTGAGAAAGTATTTCCTTTCACCTAAATTTCCTGACCTTCAGATTCATGGGATGGCCCCTGGTTCTAGTGTTGTGAGAAGGGGAGAGAAATTTCTATCTGTCCCCTTTCTCTGCTCCATGCATAATTCGGCTCACAATCTAAAGAGAAACAGAAGAGACATCAGAGGCAACAGCTAGTGGAATGGATGCTGTGCTGTGCTGAATAGGGACAGTTGCTCTCCCCCTGCTAAATATTAGAAACCCACCACTTTAAAAAGTGCCTCTTGTCCCATTTAGCAGAGGTAATTGATTCCCTGTCCTGGGACTCACAATCTAAAAAGAAACACAAGGGAGACAGCAGCAAAAGCCACAGGGAGAGATGCTATCATGGATGAACAGGGACAGTTGCTCTCCCCCTGTGGAATATGAGATCGCCACCTCTTTCAAAGGTGCCTCTTGGCCCCATTAGCAGGGATGATTCCCAAACTGTGGGCCACAAGAGGGCCTGAAGAGGTTCCAAAGAGACTCACCATCTGAAAAGGGACAGAAATAAGACACCAGCAGTAGCTACTGGAGGGATGCTGTGGGGGGCTGAATAGGGACAAGTGTCATCCCCTGCTAATTAAGACCATCAGGGGAGAGCCAGTTGCGGCTGCCACCATCTCGATTGGTGGCGACTCAAAACCGGGCCTTTTCTAGGGTTGCCCCAGGACTTTGGAACACACTTCCTAACAAAATTAGAGCCTCCCCTTCTCTGGACACCTGTTTAATCAGGCTTTTAATCTGATTTTTAAAGTTTGAAGTTTTAGAGTTTTTATCTATATTTTAAATTGGTTTCATTAAGTTAATGATTTTATGATTGTTGTGTTTTAAATTGTAAACCGTCCGGAGGTTTAACTTTGGTGCTTGAGAAGACTTTTAAGGAAAACAAACCAATGGGTCATAGAACTAATCAATCTAGAATTTTCACTCGAGGCACAAATGACCAGGTTCAAACTATCATACTTCGGACACATTATGTGAAGATCCAGTTCCCTTGAGAAGTCCATAATGTTGGGAAGAGTGGAAGGAAAGAGAAGAAGAGGACGACCAGCAACAAGGTGGATGGACTCGATCACGACAGCAATGAATGCACCACTGAGAGACCTTAAAGGCCAAGTGGAAGACAGATCATCCTGGAGATAATCTATCTATGTGGTCACTAAGAGTCAACACTGACTTGACGGCACTTATCAATCAATCAATCAATCAATCAATAGAAATGTGCTAAATAAACAAACAAATGCTTGTAAGAGAGCCACCACTTTCAAAGGTACCTTTTACCCAGTTAGCAGAGGAATATTATGGACTGTATGAAGGGGAACTCCCTTTTGTCTGCCCTGAATCTCTTGCCAATCTATTTCACTGGATTATTCCCAGGCTCTAGCATTATGGGAGAACACGATCTCTCTCCCCACTTCCTTCTCTCCCAAGCCTTGGCCCTAAACATCTGTTCCAAAAGGCCCACCAGAGCTGCAAAATGTTGCATCTGACTGGCTCTTCCAGGAACCAGCAGAGAAGGGAGGGGAGCTGGTGTGGGGAAAATCAGGAACTGGGCACAATAAAGCCAAGTGGGCTTCTCTGGCTGCGAGGGGCCATAGAGCAGCGTGCTTTAAGCTCTTAATTGGGGCTCACAAAATCCAGCAAGACCCTTTTGTGCAATGGGTCTTTTCAAGCAGCATGCAGGCAGCTGCCAGCACTTTTGATAATAGCCCCACTTCCTCCACTCCTGACCTCCCTTTGGCCAAAATACTCCTAAAGGGCCAATTGCCATTTTGTCAGATCACACCTTAGAGGAACAGAACCATTTTGCAAGGCATCCACAAAGGCAGAAAATACTGGAGTCTAAATGTCAAGCAGTCTGAACGTCTAGTCCAAATGGGAACCTGCCATTGGCCTCAGTAAAGTGCTACTTTGTCCCTTGGCATCTTTGTGGTGAGCATCAACTAGGTAGGCAGGCAGGTAGACAGGTAGGTAGATGAAACCATTTTAGAGTTTCAGAGTTTTCCGTTTTAGAGCAGAAACCGCTGATAGGAACCGTGACAGTGAGAACTGTGACAATATGTGATTCCAGGTTTTTTTCTGCCTCTAGATTAGATGTGGTCTCTCACCCCAGCCTGTCACTATCAGAGCACAATAACATCCTGTGGCTAAGAGTTCCATAGATTAATTGTGTGCTGTGTGGGGAAAGTACTTCTTTTTGTCAGTACTAAATTTCGTGGCAGTCAGTTTCATGGGATGATCCCTGATTCTAGTGTTATGAGAAAGGGGGGGGGGATTTCTCCTTGTCCACTCTCTCCACACCATGCATCATTTTATAAACCTGCCATGTGTCTCCCCTTAGTCACCTTTTTGCTAGTAAAAAGCCCCAAAAGTTGTAGTCTTTCTGTGGAAGTTGTTGGGGGTTGTAATTTTTACCCCCAGTTAATTAGCAGAGCATAGAAGAAGCTACCCACTCCAGTTACAGAGTAGAATGCAGAGTTTAGTTGTTGCAGCTATTTAGAGAAGACACATGGAGATTCTTGTAGGATCAAAATGCTAAGTAGCTTTATTGGTGAAGTACACTTTGGATAGGAAAGACCTAATCCTAATCTATTGGCTATATAATGAATAGGTACAGGGGGAGAGAAATGTTTCCATCTGCTCTCTAAAAGGAAAGGAGGGGATTCTGACTCTCACTGGAAATACCTGAATCAGGAGCCATAGAGTAGAGACAGGTAGAACAGCTAGGGAGACCTTTACTCACTATCTCTGCTCCCAATGCCCCTAGTGGTCATTAGGATGGTTGGTGCTAGGGATGTGCACGGAACCACAGAAGCGTGGTCCGGCACTGAGGGGACTGTCACTTTAAGCGGGGGTGGTGGTGGTAGTACTTCCCCCCCCACACCGCTCTTCCCCCTCCGGCGCTGGTGCTTTTAAAAATCTTCTTGGGGCGGCAGAGTTCCTCCCTGCCGCCCCTGCCCCTGTCGTCGTCATTCTAAGCTTGAAATGATGAAGGGCTAGCGGCGCGCATGTGCCCTTCGCAGTGTGCGCGCTCGTTTCCGCTGTGCCTCATAACATATGCAGTGCGCGTGCCAGCAGCATAGACGAGTGCGCGCCGCGAAGGGCGCATGCGCGCCGCTAGCTCTTCATCGTTTCAAGCTTAGAAGGACAACGATGGGGGCAGGGGCTGCAGGGAGGAACTCTGCCGCCCCAAGGAGATTTTTAAAAGCACCAGCGCCGGAGGGGGAAGAGCAGGGGGGGAAGTACTACCACCCCCCCGCTTAAAGTGACAGTCCCCTGCCCTTCCGAACCTCCGGACTGCCGGAATTCCGGACTGGTCCGGAGGGCTTTTCCATTGCGCCAAACCGAACCTTGCACACTACTAGTTGCTACAAAAGGTCAATGCACTGGAACTCCATCTCCAACAGAAGTGAGGTGCTCTAGATCTCTAATCATTTTGTTTGCCCTTTTCTGAACCTTTCCCAGTTCTTTAATACCCTTTTGGAGATGTGGCGACCAGAACGATATGGTTATCAAATCACAACAGAGCTAAGAAAAGGCTAAAGTACATGCAGTCCTGAACCTACCTGAAAACATCTGTTTGTTTTGTAGCAGGACCATGATGCAGACGTCCAACAGAAAAAAGAGCAGAGTTGTACACAGCTTAAACATCTGGTAAAAAACAGAATGCTATCACTGGGCATCCTCTCCTCTAAGAGAAGTTCAAAGCTGATGTGGCTAAGGGGACCCCTTCACCCCCAAGATCTCAGAACTTGAAAAGTTGTGCCATGGGGCAAGAGACTTGAATGGCAGCACAGCTGAGCATCAGAAAGTGAGTGGCAGGAGGAGAAATATGGAGATTCTGTGCACACTTGTTCAGATAAGGCCTACTGAATTGGCTGCAATCCTGCACACTTACTTGGGAATAAGTTCCATTGAACTCAGAAGGCCTGACTTCTAAATAGACATGCATAGGACTGTGGTAGAGAAGCCATGTGCACAATGGGAGATAGCCTCCATCATACTTAAGTTAAAGTGATTTAATGTCTTATGGGGCAATAATGAAATTAAACGTTTGATACATTGAAGACAGGGATGCCTAGCCTTGTCCCTAGCAGGGCTGTGCATATATCTGGATTTGGTGATATTTGATCTGAATAGCCCTGAATACAGAATCAAATACTGAATACAGAATCAAATAGTTAGGGCTCTGAATATCTCCAAATAGTATTTCTAGAGTTGAATGTATTCAGCGATCATTGGTGCCTATTCAGATATTTGGATGCTTTTTTAGTCCGTCTCCCTACTGGCAAACAATGTGGCTGCATTCACATGTAACATGAAATTGGAGGTTGCCGAACCTGCATTTCATTTTTATAATTGTGAATTGCATCACAGACATTCGTCCAACTGCAGCCTGGCAACCTCCATTTTCAGGGCAGGGGAGCCCCTCCCACTTCCTGATCTGCCGAGGCCACATCTGTCGTGGGCATGCTATTGGACTCTGAGGATGAGGAGACAGGCAGTGTGACAGTGGAGGAGGGAGTGCAGCAATCTCAAAGGCAAGAAGTTGCAGAGGCAAGCTGTTGAACAAGAAACAGAGCCTAGTAAGACAGGTCCTGTGGGGGAGGTGCAGCGAGAGGCGTCAGTCGAAGAGACAGGAGGAGATAAGGAGATGCATGCGCAGAACGGCTCAACTAACAAGAAGAGCTGCTGAGTCAGGGACCTATGATTGAAAGCACATGCCTTCAGCCTATTTAAGATGGCTTCGCCTCAGCCGCATTGCTGGTAGCAACGTCATGCTTTGGTGAGCTACCCAGCTGTGTTCCTGCTTGTTTTGACTGTGCTTTGAGTCCGGACTGTTTAGACTCTGTTTGTGGAATTCGACTTGGACGTGGTTTGACTGACTGGATATTGTAATGACTCAGACTGGCTTTGGTTTGGAAATTGCTTATTGCTGGGCTCTGACATTCTCCTTTTGACCCTTTGCCTGCTTCACACTCCGTCTGCTGATATATAGCTGTAGATTAGCCTGACAGGTTTACGACAATATCCCAACGAGTTCCATAGCACTTGCATCGCCAGACTGTGGGCAAGGCACCAAAACTTCTCCAGGGCAGCAGCTATTGGCCACAATCTTCAAGGGGACATGCTTAGCGCGATCATGCCTTTTCAGAATGGCTCGCCCGCCCTCAGTAGGGAAAGGGCATTTAAATCTCTTTAATTAATTTTTAAAAAACATTTTATATCCTGCTCTTCCTCCAAGGAGCCTAGAGCAGTGTACTAAATACTTAGGTTTCTCCTTACAACAATCCTGTGAAGTAGGCTAGGCTGAGAGAGAAGTGACTGGCCCAGAGTCACCCAGCAAGTCTCATTGCCATGAAAGCCCTTCATCTGACAGTGACTGCACTGCCACCCTCATAAGAGCCCCACAACAAAACTAGAACAAGCACAATTTCTGGTGAGGGGTGAATTTGGGGGTACTATTTTTCTGTTGGCTATTAGTCATGATTGCTATGTGGAACCTCCATGTTCAGAGGCAGTATTCTTTTGAATACAGTTGCTGGGGAAGGGAACCATGGTAGGGAAGGGCTGTTACCTTCATGCTTTGCTTGTGAGCATCCCAGTGTGGTAATGGGTAGGGAGGACTAGGCCTCACTTAGAGCAGCTGCTGGGAGAGGGGGCCTTTCATAATAAGGCAGAAAGCCTGGGAAAATCAAAACAGAAGGACCAATCCAGAGCACTGGACAGGGTCTACCAGCAGCAGAAGAGAAAGCTTTTTCTGTCCCAAGAGTGCCCTGAGGAAGCAGCTGGCTGAGAAGCTGCTGGAGAAATGGGAAGGCCACAACCTGGAGGCTGGAGACAGCAGGGAGGCCCCTGCCTGTGAGTAATAAGATAGGGACCAGTTGAGTTAGAGGTGTGAGGGAAGTTATTTTCCTTATTGTATTGCTTGAATCTGAGTTGCCTGGTTAATGAGAAATTTCTCTCTCTCTTACAATCTGCTCTGTGAAAAGGCAATTGTTCTTACTGCATACTCTTTTCTTTTAATGCGAGAATGAAGCCTTCTTGGTGAAGTGTGCTGCTCTTCATTTTGAGTCTGCCTTAGTCACATGCCTTTGGAAGCCTAGGGCTACTCACCTCTTTTAGGGAGGGTTTTGCCCCTTGACACCCCCCCCCCCAATCTTATATGGAGAGTGGGTTTCCCCACATTGAAATAAAGTGGATGGTGGCAGCCCTTACAGCCAAGGATTCACCCCGGGGAAATCCCGCCCCCCCCCCGGCTCCGGGAGGAGCTTTGACACCCAGAAGCATCGGCTTGGCCATATGGGAACCAGGACTGTCCTAGGTGAGCCTTTGAGTGCTTGCGTCCTCCTCTCTCCCCGGCGTCTCCTCAGAGTCAGGGAGATAATGAAGAAAATAGGGAGGGCTGGAGCTGGGGGCCCCTCAGAAGCTAGAGGGCCTGGGTTCTTTGAACTTATCCACTCACTTATGTCTGCACCTCTGGGTTGGATCCAGAGGGGCTCTTCCTATGTTGTTAAAACACAGATCTGAATCCCTCCATCCTTGATAGTGGGTCTAAAAGCAGCTTAGGGAGGTCAATAGCAGTGGCAAAGTGGTAGATGAGGGAAGGGTTACATGCACACACCGGTTCTCTGCACCAAGATGTCCCTCAGAGCCTTCTTACACTGGTTTGCACATAATGTGTAGCTGTGCTCTGAGCAATTGAGTAGAACAGCGCTTGCAGATTTCGCTGTGCATCTCACAGGGGGTTGGCAGGGATATTCAAACAGGAGAAAGTTGAAAATTCAGCAGAAAGAGTTAGAACATGCTTAGAGAGCCCAGGCCCTATGGCACCCTCCCCACTCTGTGGCAGACTATGGCCCTCCATCCAGCTCATCACAAGTCTGGCCTCCACTTGCAGCAGCAGGAGGTGGTAGAATGGACTATACCATTTCAGTCTGTGCCAGTTTTCAGTGCTAAACTTTTACCAATTTTCAATGCTTGCAAATTAAAAACTAACACGTTCATGGATAATGGTTCTGGTTCTCCTGTTATGTTAGTTTTCTGCTTCTCATTCTAGGTGTGTGCAGATGATCTCTCTCTCTCTCTCTCTCTCTCTCTCTCTCTCTCTCTCTCTCTCTCTCTCTCTCTCTCTCTCTCACACACACACACACACACACACACACACACACACACACACACACACACACACACTTACTTTATGCAGGAGGGGGAAGAGAAATGCTGAGGCTGTTCACACAACCAAAAACTAGGTAGAATAAAGATAAATATCCCACTCAGGTTTGGGAGCTGTGTGTGCTCCCATTTTGGTTGTGTGGGAGAAAACAATGGTAGGAGGAGAGGGGAGTGACTGGGAGGCAGAAGCTGGTAGGACACCACCATCCTACCCAGCTTTCATACCAAGCATTTGACCAAGGTAGGAGGAAAAACTGTCCCCCCCAGCTCCTCTCCCCCACACAATCACTTCTCCCTCCTCCTACCTAGTTGTTTGCTCCCACACAACCAAAAATTGGAAGTCTGCACAGTTCCCAAACCTGGGCAGGGCATGTACCCTACCCAGTTTTCGGTTGCATGAACCACCTCATGATCTGTCCACCCTGCCCCTGACACTGGTGTGACATTAGTTCAGTAGAGTGCTGGTAGTGGGGAGTCTATGAGCTTATAGTCAGGGGCAGCCAAAGGTGTTGTGGAACCTGAAGCAAGGCACAAATGCTGCCTTGCTCCACGCCCCTGCTGGGGGACAGCCCGCCTTCAAAGTGGACCCTTGCAAGCACTGGAACCAGTGTGGGGAGGCGAGAAGGTGGCCACCAGCTTCCTCTTCTCTCCTTGTGCCTCTTGCAAGACATGCCTGGAGTGTGAGGAGAGGAGGAGGGCAGCCTTCTCTTTCTCGCCACTCTGATTGCGAAGCTTGCAAGGGTCCAAAGAAGCAGCAGAGGTGAGCATCTGGCCACCCTCTCCACATCCCAACAATCTGCTGCCTGAGGCAAGCCCCTCACCTTGCCTCATGAAAGGACCACCCCAGCTTGAAGTTCCACACACAGACGGCCCCTTGCTAATTTGAAGGCATGTGACATTAGGGGTAGAATTGGGGGGCACAGCTCTGCTCCCCCTTCTTGCATTCATGCATGTGAAGGAGTCATTGAGCCAGTTCAGATGATATGTTTTAAATACATGATTAGTATATTGGCTGTTTTTTATACCCACTTGGAAAACAAATTCAGACAAACAGACCAATGTGGGTAGATTAATGGTCCTATCCTGGGCTCTGTTGTGTTTACAATTTGAACTCAATGGCTAGCGGGAGAAACCACCACTCAGCAATTTGGATGATCAGCTAATCACATGATAGTGACTAAAACACGTTTTAAATCCTACATTATATCTAATATTTAAATCCTGGGTACAGAATGTATGTTTTTCAATTTGGATGATTATTTGTACACGTGTAGAGGAATCTAATCACACACTGAATGTATCATCTGAACTGAATATCCCACCAGCTGCGAGGGTAGACCGTGGCACACCCCCCGATACCAGGGAGGCTTATTTAAGGCCAAATTGCAAGGCCTTGCCTGAGAACCTCTTCCTCCTCCTTTGCTGGAGACATTTTCCATTTTGCAACAGCCTATGCAACAGTGACGTTCTCCCCCACCTCTGATCCCCAGTGTAAGTCAGGCACCATGTGCCAGCTCTGATTAAATTAGAAGTCTTCCGTCTCTCAGCGGGGAGCATTCTGGCCCGTCACGTCCAGAGACACGCAGGCCTTGACAAGATCCGAGTCACTAGCGATGTAATCTCTTCAGTTCTGTTTGGAAAAGCAAGGAGACGGGTCGCCTGGCACAGTAATCTAGCGGCGAAACATTGATTTAAAAGGGGCAAAATTGACAGTAACTCCAGCTGAAGACTGGGACTGATTGCTTGGGCTGTTGTTGTCTTGATTTGGTACCTTCCAAGCAGCCACGGGGAAAATAGCAGAGAAGAGTTATACACAGGAAGAGAAAATGTTTTTGAGAATTGTGGTGCCGAATCATCAAATCACGATGGAGCTGCAGCTACGGCTTTGTCTGATCACTTACTCTACACATGAAATCAGCCTCCACTCCCCAACAGTCAGCTTGTGCTCCCCTGCTCTTCAGGGAAATGGCTTGACTAGCAAGCCAGAGGTTGCCGGTTCGAATCCCCGCTGGTATGTTTCCCAGACTATGGGAAACACCTATATAAGGCAGCCGTGATAGAGGAAGATGCTGAAAGGCACCATCTCATGCTGTGTGAGAGGAGGCAGTTGGAAAGCACTCCTGTTTACAAAGACAACCACAGGGCTCTGTGGTCGCAACAGCACACTTTACCTTTATCTTTACTCTTCTCCTGCCAACGGCTCACAGGCATTATTTATTTATTTATTTAGAAACATTTAATATACCGCCCACTCCAAAGACTCCGGGTGGTGTACAATGACATGTACATGAGGTGACATTAAAAATTACAATATAAAAAATTCATTAAAAATTGCAAACTAAAATAGACAATGGAAAGGAAATAAAGTAAACTACAGGGCAAATGCCTGGCGGAAAAGAAAGGTCTTCAGTAAGGATTTAAAGACCGATAAAGAGGGGCCCTGTTGTTGTTAGGCCCTGAAGCTCTTCTCACGGTCAGTTAACGATCTTCTGGTGGGTCTGCGGGGAGAGAGGGCATAGCCTGCTCTCTCCGCAGAGGAGAAGCCTTCAAGCCCTGACTGCCGGCTCCGTCTCGGAGCTGGTGGAGGTGGTGGGGATCAGGGGCCCCACGTGAGTGTGTGGGGCATTCTGGAGAGACCCCCGAGGCCGGGAGGTTGGCTACAGCCTCCTGGTCAGGGGTCTACTCATGTGTCACTGCGCACCATGGCGGCACATGAGCAAAGAAATGAGGTTAGCGGAGTGCTCACTCCTCATTTAAAGGTAGGGGGAATTAGGCGGGTAAGCCGCCTTGGACCAACGGGCTTGCCTGCATGCCTGGTGGTTCCAATGATCAGTAGAAAGCAGGCTAGGTTCCCTTCGCCCGCTTTCTACTGATCATGGGAATAGCTTCCCTGTGTGAGATGCTCACCAACTTTCCTTTCTGCCTGCTGACCCTTCTCAGCTCCCATCCCTGCCTCCAGTTTTCCCCATCCTGCTCTCTGTTCCCCACTTCTCAGCCTTCTGTCTTTGGGGCTATTCTCATGATCGGGGAAAATCGGGCTAGGCCTCTCCAGTTGTGGAAACCACCGGGCTCGGTTGTGAGCCCGGTGGTTCCTAGGCAGGTAATCCGCCTAAGTGCCCCTGCCCTTAGCCCAGGTTTGCAGAGCGAGCGCTCTGCAAAACCGGGCTCCCTGATCATGAGTAGCCCCTTGGGGCTGTGTGGAGCCTCAGGGGTCTAACTGACTTCAAAGGCTGCTAAAGCGAAGTGGGCTCCAAGCAAAGCAAATCCATTTGCCCCTCAAAACATCACTTTGGCCTTTCCTTCACCTCCACCCCATAAACTACTTATAGCAATAGCAATAGCACTTACATTTATATACCGCTTTATAGCCGGAGCTCTCTAAGCAGTTTACAATGATTTAGCATATTGCCCCCAACATTCTGGGTACTCATTTTACCGACCTCGGAAGGATGGAAGGCTGAGTCAACCTTGAGCCCCTGGTCAGGATCGAACTTGTAACCTTCTGGTTACAGGGCGGCAGTTTTACCACTGCGCCACCAGGGGCTCTTTTCAAGACTAGCAGGGAATAAAAGGTGGTGGTGGGGGGGGGAGAGAAATGATGTAGCGCCTAGAAACCATTGGAACAAAGTGGGGAGTGAATCAGAGTCAATAATATCTTTCTCTGAGGATTATACAATTGTGCCAGTATAGTTAAGTTGGCAAGAGTTTTGTTTTCAATGTCCCACCATTATAAGCCCTGAACTGAACACAATCTTGCAAGAGACATCTCCCCTGCAAATCTGGTGAAGATCCATTAGAAAATGGCTTAGATAGAGCATTTAAATTTTTTAAATCTTTTGAACAGGGGGTTAAAGGCTTAGTGACAGTTTTTCGGACTCAGGAAGTGGTATTTAAGTGTCTTTGTAGACCATTTGCATAGTTTCAGCCTTTTGACCGCATGCCAGAAAAATGCCTTTTCTATATCCTCCTGGGGCCCAATTGATTGTTATTTTACAATTGATCCTCAAAGTTGGTTTAAGAGGCAGAAAAATTCATTTTTAGTGCTTACAGCCTGTGCAACAGCAAGTATGAGGTTAGAGTGCCCACAGCGCTGCTCATAATCAACATAGCGGCTGACTCACGGGTCTGCCCCTCCAGCTCCCCACTGCCGCCACTCCCGCCTGCCCCTCCCGCCTGGCGCTCTGTTCTGGCACACACCCCTCACCCATTTCAGCATGCACCCCAGCCCAGCCCCCGGCCCTGACAGGCCAGTGTGCCCTGCTGGCTGCCACGGCCTCCGCCACCAGGGACCAATGGCCTCTGCGCATATGTGGAGTCCACACATACATGGCGGCCATTGGCGTCCTGGGGGCAGGGCAACCAGCAGGGAGCACCATCTTGCCAGGTCCAGGATGAGGACCAGGCCAGAACGGGTGTCTGTCTGTGTGCCTGTATGTGCGTGCCTGTGTGTATGCCTGTGTGAGCTGCTGTGCCCGTGCTGGTGTGTGCCTGTGTCTGAGTGAGTGACTGGCTACGTCACTTGTGTACAACCTCTACACGATTTTGCTGATAAAACCATCCTGAAGGAAATTGAACCAAGCAGGAGAACTGTGAGATTTATTAGAAATCTCTGGGAAGATAACCTGTAGTTTGGGAAATGGTTGTTAAAGCATTTGTTATTTTTAGTGTTCATTGTTTGGGGGTTTGTTGTTGTTTTTTTAAAGAAAATGGAAAAAATGAAGTACCGTTTTAAAGTGAATGCAAATTGCCTGCTTCTTGTGCCCTTATTCACTGCTGAATAATCATGAGGTGAGATCACACTGTCACTCTTACTGAATCCACTAATTTCATTTACTTGTGTTTTTTCAGGCGAGGTGGCAGGGGAGAGTGACTTTATCTTAGCTGAAGGCTTTACAAAGTTCAACATCAGGAAGTTTTACCTTGTGGTTTGGATAAGCTCTTCCCCATAGTGTCTAATCAGATTTCCCTTTTTAAAAGGATCATCTCGGAGAGACCATATTACTCCTGTATTGAAGGAGCTTCACTGGCTGCTGATATGTTTCCGGGCAAAATACAAGGAGGCTATTCTCACGGTCTGCCAAAATTGGGCTAAGGGAGCCTAGCTCGATTTTGGCAGACCGTGAGAACCACCGGGCTCGCAGCCGAGCCCGGTCTCACGGAAGCAGATCACCCGCTTAACTACCCCTCCCCGAAGCCCAGGTTAGTGGAGCAAGCACTCCGCTAACCTGGGCTTTCTGATCGTGAGTTGCTGCGGCGCGGCTGCACGCCACGGCAACTCATGGGTAGACCCCCGACCAGGAGGCTAAAAAGCAGCCTCCTGGCTCGGGGGTCTCTCCAGCATGCCCTGCGTGCTTGTGCAGGGCATGCTGGAGCTTCTGGGGGCCTCATGCCCCCCGAACTCTCCAGCCCCCGCCGGCTCTGTAACGAAGCCAGCAGTCGTGTGGGCAGCCAGTTTGGCTGCCTGCAGTTGAATGACGGGTCGTCTGTGGGGAGAGCGGGATAAGCCCGCTCTCCTTGCTAACCCCATTTCGGCATTTCCCACTGATCATGGGAACTGCCTCAAGGTGTTGGTTATAACGTCTTCTTGGTTATGAACCCCGCCACCCACTGAGATCATCTGGAGAGGTCCATCTGCAGCTGCCACCGGCTCGTCTGGTGGCCACTCAGGGACGGGCCTTCTCCGCTGCTGCCCCGAGGCTTTGGAATGCGCTCCCTAGTGAAATCAGAGCCTCCCCATCTCTGACAGCTTTTAAAAAGTCTTTAAAGGCACATCTGTTCACCCAGGCTTTTAATTAATATTGTTTTAATGGTTTTAATGCTGTTTTAAAATATTGTTTTAAAAATTTTAAATGGTTGCAATGTTGTAAACTTTTTGTTTTAACTAATATTTTATTTTCTATTTTTATTTTGTTGTAAACTGCCCAGAGACATACGTTTTGGGCAGTATAAAAATATGTTTAAACAAACAAACAAATACATAATCTGGAAATTCAGTAACCCCAAAACCTTTGGTTTAAGATGAGAGTTAAGCTGCTTTATATTTTCACTCATGCTCTAAAAAGAATGGAAATTGCAAGTTAAGGTGCCCACCATATATGGTGCAGAAGTTAAGACTTTGTGCAGTCTGGTATACAATGATCGCTTTAGAAATGAGGCTCCATGCACCTATATTTTGTCCTGATCAGAGATGCACCAGGCAGAAATTCATCAGGGGCATCTCTAGGAAGTGAGTAGGGAAACTGCACCTGTTAAATGTATGCCTGGATGCATCCCTCCCCAGCCCAATGTCCAACTGAAAGACCAAGACAAAATGTGGGTGCATGGAGCCTCATTTCTAAAGCCATCATCATATACCAGACTGAACAAAGTCTTTACAGCTTATATGGCACGGAAGTTAAGATGGACACCTTAATTTGCGATTTCCATTCTTTTTAGAGCACGAGTGAAAATGTAAAGCATCTTAACTCTCATTTTAAACCAAAGGTTTTTGGCTTACTGAATTTTGCATCTCACATCAGCAAGAATATCCTGTTATTACCTCTGAAGAAGAACATTTTAAAGTTCAAAATGCATCAGGCAAGGCAAGAGGTTTCATCACTGAATAAAAAACTGTTCATTACATACACAGCATCCTTGCCATTTTCCCCCGCCCTGCTTGTTTTTTTGTAGTTGCAAGGAGAAAAGACTGGTCTTTCTCTTCACTCCCCTCTGCAACAGAGCAGCAGTTACCTTCCATGGCTTGACTTTAAACATGATACGAAAACTTTTTCCTTTGCAGCCCTGGGAAATGGTGTGGGTGATCCTGGGATCTGGAGCCTTTTCTGAGGCTGCACCAATGGCTGTGGCCTTCAAAAGGCCATATTAAAACTTTGGAAGTTTTGATTGTTTTAATCATGTTGCATTTGTTGTAAACCATCCAGAGACTTGAGTTTAGGGTGATATGCAAATACACTAAATAAATAAATCCCAGGAACCCCTGTGCTATTTCCTGGGACTATTTCTTGTGCTATTTCCTGGGACTGAGAAAAGATTTTTTAAAACCCATCCCTTTTAAAGTCATGCTATGGAAGGTGGCTTATGCTCCCTCTCAGGAGAGAGCAAAGACATGGCCTTTCCTCCTGATGCTTGCCAGTTCTATAAGTAGTGGGAGGGGTGGGGGTTGTTGAAAGTGAAGGACTATGCACTGTCTCTTGTCTCAATGACAGTGGAGGACAGACGAGTGAATCAGAGGGCTAGATGGTCAAGACATTGGTCATCCCTTCTCTACTGCTCTGACACTATCCCCTTGGAATGTAGATTGCTACTCTTAGGGACTAACTTCCTTCCTTCCTGCTTCGCACTTCCTCTCCCCCTTCTCTTCCTATTTCTCCTACCTTGCAACATGCAAGCTCCTCTCCCCTGCACCATGTGTGCAGAGATGCAGAATCCATCTGCATCCAGCTAGCTAGCTAGATTAGAGAATGGAGAATGGAGAGAATGGAGAATGAATGAAT
The DNA here is from genome assembly GCF_027244095.1 of Hemicordylus capensis. Lineage (NCBI taxonomy): Eukaryota > Metazoa > Chordata > Lepidosauria > Squamata > Cordylidae > Hemicordylus > Hemicordylus capensis. The sequence continues at coordinate 5,180,084 of NC_069661.1, forward strand.
TCTATCCAGAATGGAGTTCTCTAATAAATGCCATTTATATTGATTTGAAACTATGAATTGGCTCCAAGTTACTTTACTCTCAGCACACATGCATGCCTAACTAAAGTCCACTGTGTTGTGCCTCTGTGCACTCTGCTATAATGAAAAAGTGTTTCTCCTACCAGAGAGAATTCCCAACAGGGGTGAGGAGGGCTAGCGGGTAAAGTTTTGCTTCAAGCTGCCGGGGGGGTTCAACTCGAAGCAAACTGTTGAGGCCCAATTCCGGGGAAGGCCAAAAGGCCTACCAGCTAGCCTGGTAGGGTAGTGACTCTGGACTCCTATTGTTAATAAGCCAATTAATAAGAGCCAGAAAGGAGATATTACAGCAGTCTTTATTCAGCTGAACAAAAGCGGCCGGGTGTCCATCTCAATGCCAAGAGAGAGATGACACACTTTACAAGCAGTTGCAAACACCTTTATACCTTTTGACGAACAAACAACAAGCCCACCTAGTTTGCCTTCTTGCAAAGCAATGCAATGCTATTGGCTATTTCAAACAAGTTGTTTGACCAGACATTATCATACACACGTGGCACTCTTTTGGAAGTCCCCCACCTCTGTCCCCTCCTTGCGGTTTCAAGCTTAAGCAGTTTGCAAGCGAGCATCTGTTTGGCCAACCACCTGTTTGTGCTTTCAGTACTGAAATGCTTCTTGTTGACAAAAATCCCCTTCTATTTGTGGTTCTAGCCCTGAAAGCTCAGCACACAAAAAGTCCCATTTCCCAATTCAGCCCTCTATCTTTTATTCTCTCACAGCTCCAAGCAACAGTTCACAGAAGCAAAATGGCATTTAATTAGGCTAAGGGTCAATTTAGCTTTTTGCAGCCCCCTGCAAAACCAGCACCCCACTCCCTGCAACAGTGAGACCAAAGAAGATGAGGGACATCTCATCAGGAGAGGAGAGCCGGTCTTGTGGTAGCAAGCATGACTTGTCCCTTTAGCTAAGTAGGGTCTATCCTGGTTGCATATGAATGGGAGACTAGAAGTGTGAGCACTACAAGATATTCCCCTCAGGGGATGGAGCCACTCTAGGAAGAGCATCTAGGTTCCAAGTTCCCTCCCTGGCAGCATCTCCAAGATCAGGCTGAGAGAGATTCCTGCCTGCAACCTTGCAGAAGCCACAGTCAGTCTGTGAAGACAATACTGAGCTAGATGGACCAAGGGTCTGACTCAGTAGGGCAACTTCCTATGTTGCTATCCCTTAGAACCACCATAGTGGTTCCCCAAGCAAAGCGTTCCCACTTCACACAGGCCTACAAGGCACATACATTCTGATTTGTGTAGACTCCAAGCACACAATCCATATCCTAAACAAAATAAGGGCACAGATGGCACATACGAAGCCTACGCATGTGGGGATGGGCATACATAGGGACTGTGCAGGTGGAATCTCAAGTGCATGGGGATCTGTCACAGCAAGAAGGGTGGAGCTATGGGGAACAACCCTGATCTCTGCCCCGCATACAATTATCCGCACAGGGTTGCTGTGATCTCAGAGTGTGGGTCATTGTTCTCCACAAACAGCACAATGAGTGCCACACAACAGTTGTGAAAAGGTGTGGGCAAATGAAGGGTAAGTAAGAGCCCTTGACAAGTGACAGTTGCTTGAAACATCTGTGCATGGTGCAGCAAGGCGCCATCAGTTGCTTTATGACACAGAAGGATAAGTGAGAAGTGCTTGCATTGAATCCACCTCATTCATTAGGATCACAGCAGTCAATCAATGCTTGGATCAACAATCCATCACAAAATAAGAAGTCCCTCTTCCGCTTGGGAATACTCCATGTTCCATGCCTGACAGCTTTTTCCAAGCCTTGACTGCCTTGTTTGCTGGGTGTATCTCCCTGCCCCATCTGGCCTTCTGTCATGCACTCCAGGGGTCCTACCAGGCTCTTCCTCAGGGAAGAGAAAAAGGAGCTGGGCTTCTGCAGGCTTAGTCTTTACCAGTAAGCTGATGGGGGCAGGCCCCTGCTTGAGATGGAGGCAGAATTGTATGTACAGTAGTACACTTCCTATCTGTGCCCTGCATTTGTGGGAGCTTATGCTCGGCTCCACTTTTAAAATGAACCTTTCACACCAAAACGTGTACATGTGTACATATACATCTATGCAGATTCAATTAATGTTTGGTTATGGTTTTGAGGGTATGTTTTTGTACAAGTCACTGCTGGGGTAATACGTATCTGCTCCGAGTGCCCCTGACAAAGGAAGTGAAGAGGGCAGCTACTAGGGAGAGGGCCTTTTCAGTGGTAGCACCCTGTTTAGGGAATAGCCTCCCCAGTGAGGCTCACTTGGCATTGTCATTTTGTTCTTTTAGACACCAGATGAAGACCTTTCTGTTCACTCAGGCTTTTAAAAATTGATTTTAAAATTGATTTTTAAAAAGGTTTTTGAAAGGTTTTGTATTGTATTTTGTTTTTTGTTGTGATTAGTTTGTTGTGTTTTATATATTTTTTATGGGTTTTTTTTTTTTAACATTGTGCTGTGAGCTGCCCAGAGAACGATCTGTTATGGGGCAGCTAACAAATAAAGTGGTTTTATTTATTGCTACTACTATTGTTACTCTTGTTATTATTATTTACTACAAGATGGGCGAATGGTGTAAAGGGGAGGGCTTGATTGTCTGTTTCTTGGTATGCATATACTTCCAGACAGTTCTGCCAGATATTTTTGAATTTGGGGGGCTAAACATCCCCCCAACCCTCAAGCACCAAGACTGCTTCTATCTGCATCACTCCCATCCGGGGTTCTGTCTCTTGAAAACTCTAGAGCAGAGATCTCCACTGTTTTTCAAGTGGGGGCCACTTTGGCAGTTTCCCACTGTGCTGACCTCCACAGAGTCCTCCACTTTCCACAGTGTTGGGAGGGCCCTTTACGAGAGACGGAGTCCCCTCTAAACAGCTCTAGCACAAAAGCACTGGGAAGGGCTACACTTCCCAGCGCCCATTGCATGCCCCTTCAAGATGGCGCAGAGCTCACGAAGGCTCTGTTTCCTTTAAAGATCCCCTTGAGCACCGGGCACAACCCAGAACTGTACGGTGGGAACAGTTGCCTCCACATGGTGCCAGGGGGACTGCGCAGAGTATTCAGCAGCTTTGGCCAAAGCATCACACAGCCCAATAAACAATTAGTCACAATTTTTAACAATTAGTTAAATATTTGTCATATTTGCATTTGTATTCGTAGTTAGGGGGCCGCACTAAGGGCTGATGGGGACTCCCAGTGGCTCCTGGGCCTTACAACGAAGGATACTGCTCCAGATCAAGGGTGCTCAGCCTTGGGTCCTAAGATGTTGTTGGACTACAGCTCCCATCATCCCCAGCCACATGGCCATTGTGGCTAGGGACGATGGTAAACCAACCACATCTTTAGTAATGTGGTAATCCAATCTCTGCTTTAGGTTCTCAACTTTGGACACCATTTTGAAGAGCAGAGCACATGTCAGGAACCATTTAAAAATAAATAAATAAAAATACAGTTTTCCGTGTCCTTGCCGCCCAAATTCAAGGATGTGTGTTCTTTTATTTTGTTTTCCACCAGTCAGATTGCCACGTTCATGGTAAACGTTAAGTTTCTTCTTCCTTTTTTGCTTGGGCTTCATCTTAGGCTGCCACCATATATATGATAAGGTTTTTTACCCTGCTCTTAGTGAATATATCCTCTTAGGGACATAGCCTTGCAAGCACAGGATAGGGATAAATGTTCATTACATATGAAGAAACAAAAGTATGAATTGTAAAATACTGAAGAACAAGTTTATTATCGGTTTAAAATGATAACATAATCTCTGCTAAGCAGGGCACATAAACTTCATTGCAATGTTGTTATTTTGTTCACTTGTGAAGCACAACAACACTGAGTATGCAGACCTTCATGTCGCAAATAATCCTTACATTTGCTAAATGCTCTAGGACAGGTGTATATTGTCTTATTTGGGAAACTTGGTGTTGAACCCCAGACTTTCCAAACCCAGAGTACTGTCCTAGTTCACCACTGGTCTCCTACAGTCTCTGATCAATGATGAATCCCAATGATGATGATGATGATGATGATGAATTCTATTTCTATACCGCCCTTCCAAAAATGGCTCAGGGCAGTTTACACAGAGAAATAATAAATAAATAAGATGGATCCCTGTCCCCAAAGGGCTCACATTCTAAAAAGAAACATAAGATAGACACCAGCAACAATCACTGGAGGTACTGTGCTGGGGGTGGAGAGGGCCAGTTACTCTCCCCCTGCTAAATAAAGAGAAACACCATGGCAAAGGTGCCTCTTTGCCCAGGTAGCAGGGGATTGTCCTACAAAAGATGTCCTACAAAACAGCCTGAGCAACTCCCTCCCTGTTAGAGGTTGTTAATTTTTACCCCAGTGGGCAAAACAGCAGAGCATTAAGGAATGAGCACACCCTCCAGTTACAGCATGGGTAGCAGAGGATGGTTTCCTTGTTGCAGCTATTTAGAGAAAACATTCAAGATCCTTGCAGAACTCAATATTAAGTATTTATTGGTGAAGTACACTTGGACAGGAAAGACCTAAACCTAATCTAAAGGACTACATCATGAATAGGTAAGGAGGGAGAGACATGTTTCCATTTGCTCTCTAGGAGGAAGGGAAAGATCGTGACTCAGCAGAAGAAGTGCGGAAGAGTCAGTCCTGGGGTCATAGAGTACAGACAGGTAAGGAGACCCTCACTCACTACCTCCACTCCCAGTGCCCCTCGTGGTCATTAGGATAGTAGGCACAAAAGGTTGATGCACTGGAACTCCATCTCCAACACTCCCCCAGTCTCCTTCAGGAGCTCCCACACTGAGCTCTTTCTTCTTGCCCTACCAGTCCCTGCCTAACCAACCTGTCCTACCAACAGTCTTTACCCACCATTCATTTTTAAAAGGAAATTTCCGAACATTCCATACCTTGTTTCAATGACAACCTTTCCTCTCCTGCCCTCTAAAGCCCTCTGTTTGTCGACATCTTCTTACCGTCATTCTCCCACAGGGCTTGCTCTGTCATGAAGCTGGGCAAAGCGAGGTGCTTCAGGAGGCAAATTAGGGGCCTGTTCTCAGAGGTGGCACAGCTGCCCAGCCAACAGCCTCCCGTGGATGGCATACAGAGAAGGAAGATGAAATGGCACCATGATGCTTTTCCTCACCCCCTTCCTTCCTTTTCTATTAGGAAAGGGGAGAAAATGAAGGAACTGGGGGTGTGATATGCAAATGGGGTGAAGAGGAAGGGGAAGGGAGGAAGCAAGCATGCTCTGGTCCTCTTCTTCAATAGCACTGGTCATAGGGACATAGGAAGCTGCCATATACTGAATCAGACCATTGGTCTATCTAGCTCAGTATTGTCTTCACAGATTGGCAGTGGCTTCTCCAAGGTTGCAGGCAGGAGTCTCTTTCAGCCCTATTTTGCAATAACTTGGAACCTTCTGCTCTTCCCAGAGCAGCTCCATCCCTTGAGTGGAAAATATCTGACAGTTTTCACACTTCTAGTCTCCCATTCATATGCAACCAGGGCAGACCCTGCTTAGCTAAGGGGACAAGTCATGCTTGCTACCACAAGACTAGCTCTCCTCTCCTGGGCCAGGGCTGTTCTCAGGCATCTCTGAGATGCCACCTCGTCCTGGCTTCCATGTGCCTGGCCGTTGCTCTTTCCCTGCTGGCTCTTTTCTGTAAAGGGAACTGCAAAGTTCAGAAGTGAGGTGACTCAACCTTTTGCAGATTTCCCTGGGTCTTTTTATCTCCTGTTTTCACAAGAGTGCCGGCAAGGTGAGGAACCCGCAGGTGGGAATTTTTTAGAAAGAAAGACAGAAAGAAAGCAAAGGATCAATCTGTCTCTTGTCTGATTCTCCACACATCACCTGCTTCCTGTGATCGAGTTTTGCGCTGCTCACCAGCTGGGACAGATAAGCTAATTTCCTTGGTGGGTGATACATTTGCCCTTTTAGTCTATCAAGTGGTTCTTCGTTCATTAGCAAGATCAAAAGCGCAGCAATGATAGCCTGAAGATGGATGTAGATCACGGCTGAGGGAAGCCAGCACTGACAAGTGGTAACCAAACAAATGGCCCTCCTTATTTTTCTTTAACTACTAACCGCTACGGGAGTGGCCAATCGAATGCTGGGGAAGTGTGTTGAAATGCAGTTGATGGTGGGGTGGGGTGCATGATTAACAATGCATGATTAATTTATGGCAGCGGTTCTCAAGTTTGAGTCCCCAGATGTTGTTGGATGACATCACCCACAGCCTATGCCATGATGGCTGAGGATGATGGGAATTGTAGTCCAACAACATCTGGGGACCGAAGGCTGAGAACCCATGATGGAAGGAATTTGCTGCCACAAGATGTGGTGATGGTGAGGGGTGCCCTTCCCACGAAGCAAGCCGGCTGCATAATGCAGCAGACTGTGGGCACATTCTCAGGGGCTTCATTTACTGTTCGGAAGGAGAAAAAACCTGAAATGAAGAAGGAACTGGAGGTGTGATTTTAACAGGGGGGAAAATAAATGAAAAGGGAAAGGAGGGGTGCTGTTTGGTGCTCTGTTTCAAGCAGCAAAATATTATAGGTTGGATCTGGATGATGACCACTAGCTTGGACGGCTTGAAAAGTAGGGGTGTGCATTTTGGAATTTTCTTGTTTCGATTTGTATCCGAATCGAAACATCCCCGTTTTGTTTTGTACCCAAATTTTCTGAATCTGAATGAGCCCTGTTTTGTTTTGTAGCCAAATTTTCCGAATCTGAATCCGAATCTGAATTGATTTGGATTTTTAAAAAGGGTCCCAGGGTAAAAGGAATGGGTGGTGGTGGTAGTGTCCAATGGGTGGAAGCTACCACCCAAATTTCAAAGGAATTAGGTAAAGGGCTGATTTTCTTTGTGAATTTGATTTAAGTTTACACATCTTTAAGAATTCTCCCATAGGGAATAATGGGGATTCCAGCAAATGTATCGCTTCAAATCAAGGGGAAAGGGATGACCCAGAGCAGAGTGTGGTGGGTGGTAGTGCCCAGTGGGGGCAAGGAAACTTCCAGAATTATTTCAAAGGAATTGGGCAAAGGGCTGATCTTTTGTGATTTGTTGAAGTTTACGTGTCTTTAAGATTTCTCCCATGGGGAATAATGGAGGTTTCAGCAGCCCCATAATTCCACTTGGGGGGCACTGGGGTTGCCCAAAGCAAGGGGTTGTGTAGTGCACATAGGGTGCCAACCACCCCCACACCCACAAGCCTGTGGGGTACTGGGTTTTGTTGTTTCCGAGGTGTTCATTGTAGATTCTCTGGTAGCATATGAGATTTTCAGTGAAAAACAAGAATCCACTCTCATATGCTACCAGAGAATCTACACTCAGAACACTACAGAAACAGCAGAACCCAGCACCCCATAGGTTAGCAACCCTTCCCCTGGCCAATGTGGGGTCAGTAAAGAGGGGCAAGAAGCAAAAGAGCCAATGGGGAACAAGGAGGGAATTGTCAGCAGGTCAGCCCATGATTTAGGTCACCAATCAGAAGGCTGGAAGGCTGGGAAATTCAAAGAGATGTCAAACACAAAATGGAGACTGACTCAGAGATCACCACAAAATGGAGGTCTGAAACAACAAAACGTTTTGTAGCTGAAACAGGGACGTTTTGTTTTGTATACAAAACTTTTGGATCTGGAAATAGGGTGTTTTGTTTTGTCTACAAAACACCCGAAACAGGCTGTTTTGGGTACAAAACATTTTGTATCCGAAACGTTTTGCACATCCCTATTGAAAAGGGGCTTGGACAAAATACGGAGGGCAAGTCTGACACCAGCTATTAGCTATGATGGCTTAAAGGAGCCTCCATTTCCAGAGATGGCTGGTCTCCTGGCTGCTAATGTCACAGCAGCCCTTAAGTGTGCATTGAGAGAAACATAGTGGGCTTTCCTGTCCTGTTGCATCTGTTTTTTCATCTCGGAGGAAATGAAAATCCTCCCACTTAGCTACCCCCAGATAAGCAGCACCTGTGGAATGGCAGCCAGCTTACTTTATCTGGCGTGTAGGATTGCTCTGCTCCATACAGCAGAGAATAACCACCTACAGAGATACTCCCAGCCATAAAACAAAAAACAAAAAGGAAAAAGGAAAGAACAAGTACCGTTTATTAGCATGCAATCATAAAACAATAAAATATCACACTTTGCAAGAATTCCATCAAAAAACCCATAAAACTTCCCCCATTTTCCTTCTAGCTTTAGCTGCTAATTTAGCAAAAATTGCTCCTGCTTGAATCTCTCAGAGTAACAGGATTTCTGTTACTCACTTGAAGTTCTACCTTCTGGACTATAGAAACTGATTTCATGGTTAGTTTCATGGTCAATATATTTTACTCCAGGGGTTCCCAAAGTTGGATCCCCAGATGTCATCGGACTACAACTCCCATCATCTCCAGCCCAAAGGCATTGTGGCTGGGGAAGATGGAAGTTGGAATTGAAAAACATCTGGGCATTTTCCAGATGACACGCTGCAATGTACTCACAACGTAGCCTCTAAGAGCCCCTCCATATTGCCTATGTTTCCACATCAGTGTCACTGCGTTGTCAGCAGGGCGCCGTTCACATTTCCCATGCCTTGATTCAGATTTTAATGATGCATTTTTGCCCTACAACATTCTAAACTTCTCCATGTCGATGTCTTCAGGGGCTGGCATATCCTCCCTAAATGCCTGCCTGGAAGCAGTAATGGGCTGGATGAGGGAGAATCAACTGAAGCTGAATCCAGATAAGACGAAGGTACTTATTGTGCAGGGTCAGAACTCTAGAGATGATTTTGATCTACCTGTTCTAGATGGGGTCACACTTCCCCAAAAAGAACAGATTCGCAGTCTGGGAGTACTTCTGGATTCACACCTCTCCCTGGTTTCTCAGGTGTGCTTTTTATCAGCTCCGGCTGATATGCCAGATGCACCCGTTTCTTGAGATCAGCGACCTCAATACAATGGTGTATCTATTGGTAACCTCCAGAATTGACTTCTGTAATGCGCTCTATGTGGGGCTGCCTTTGTACGTAGTCCGGAAACTTCAGTTGGTTCAGAACGCAGCAGCCAGGTTGGTCTCTGGGTCATCTTGGAGAAACCATGCTACTCCTTTACTGATGGGGCTACATTGGCTGCCAATAGGTTTCCGGGCAAAATTCAAAGTGCTGGTTATAATTTATAAAGCCCTAAACAGCTTAGGCTCTGGGTATCTAAGAGAGTGTCTTCTTCACTATGAACCCCCCGCTCATTGAGGTCATCTGAGGAGGTCCGTCTCCAGTTACTGCCAACTCGTTTGGTGGCTACACAGAGACGGGCCTTCTCGGTCGCTGCCCCGAGATTCTGGAATGCGCTCCATGCTGAGATACGATCCTCCCCATCTCTGGCAATTTTCAAAAAACACCTGAAAACCCATCTTTTCGCCCAAGCTTTCTCAGCTTCCTAAATTTTTTTAGGTTTTAATCTCTGGTTTATTTTTAAATTGTTAAATTGTTTTAAGTTTTCTGTATATGTTTTTAACTGCTTTATGCTATTGTTAACCACCCAGAGATGAAAGTTTGGGGTGGTGTACAAATTAGATAGATAGATAGATGCACTGCAGGGAAGTAGCTGCATTTTTCTGTTGTAGGGAGCCTTTTCCCCGCATTTGATGCATTGTAGTGTTCTGCAGTATGACCAGTTCTTGCTTCCTCTGCCACAGGGAGAGAAACAGGCAGGGAGAAATTTCAGCTTTCCCCTCCTTTCCTCCCCTCAGATCCCACAACTTCCTCCTCCTCTGTTTGCTTCCAGCATAACTTGAGCTTGTCAACACAGAAGGGGAGAGGAGAACAGCTGAGCAGATTTCTGAATCCAACCCTTTCTCGCGCACTTTTTACTGAAGAGGAAGCCCATTGAACTAAATGATTTACTTCTGTGCAATCCCACTTGCTTAAGAGCCTCCCCATCTCTTACAACTTTTAAAAAAGCAGTCAAGACACATTTGTTCACCCAAGCTTTTAATTACATAATGTTTTAATTGTTTGATGATTTTTAATAGTTTTAACTTTTTGAATTTTAAACTGTTGTAATGTTTTAACCGTTTTATTTGTTGATTTTATTGTTTTGTTGTAAACCACCCAGAGACTTGCGTTTGGGGCACTATACAAATATGTTAAATAAATGAATAATAAATTCTACAAGGCAAAGGGCAGGGAGAGAGAACAGTCATTTACTTAAAAGGAAGCCCATTGAACTGAATCATGATTCATTTACTTCTGTGCAATCCCACAGCCATCACTGGAGCCCTCCTCCCCTTCTCTCCTATTTATTTATCGATCTATCTGGAGACCCGCTGCCGCCCTGGGGATCTAAATTTGGGAACCGCTGCTTGAATCCTTATAGTCTCACAGAAGTTGTATTCCAGCAGATAATGGGGCAAGTCCTCTACTACAAGAAGGGGTAGAAATTACTGCGGGATCTACTGGAAGGTAACAATTTTCCTGACTAGTGGGTCAGCAACAAGGGTTTCTGGCTCCTTACTGTTTAACAGGGATGACCAACAGGCTGCAGTCCTATGAACGATGCCTTTGCCTGACTTTTGGACAAGTTCAGTACCTCTGAATTTCAATGTTCCCCAGCTGTACAATGTAATAATATGCTAATCACTTATTTTCAGTGCTGGTGTTTCTCACCTGCAAAAGATGGTTGCAAATTCGTTGCTAGCTTAGAGTTTTGTGTTAGAATTTATGAAGTTTTGTAAGACGTCGCTTTTTCTTTAGAATGGATTAGAGCTGGTCTTGTGTGAGCAAGCATGAATTGTCCCCTTTGCTAAGCAGGACCCATTCTGGTTTTCATTTGAATGGGAGACTACATGTGAGCACTGTAAGATATTCCCCTTGGGGATGGAGCCGCTCTGGGGAGAGCAGAAGGTTCCAAGTTCCCTCCATGGCAGCATCTCCAAGATTGGGCTGACAGAGACTTCCTGCCTGCAGCCATGCAGAAGCCGCTGCCAGACATTACTGAGCTAGATAGACCAAGGGTCTGACTCAGTATATGGCAGCTACCTATGTTCCTCATAGAATGGAATAGAATTTGATTTATTAGTCAAATGACCATGTCAAATAACCACAGATTTAAAAACAGAGCAAACATAAAACAGTGAGCCGGGTCTCACAATCAGTGAGTTTGCGAAGTTGAGCGAGGAGAGCGGACTAAGCCTGCTCTCCCCACACATGAGCAGGGCGGAAGCCCTGGGTGGCCGGATCGGCTGCTCACATGATTGCCGGCTCTGTGACGGAGCCGGCGGGGACTGGGGGGACTGCGGCTACTTGAGCGGGTTACCTCACGATTGCAGAAAATCAGGCTAGCAGAGGCTAGCCCGATTTTCTGCAATTGTGTGAATAGCCTCAGTAAGTTAAACCAAAAAAAATAACCAAATCAAACCACCACAGGTCTAAAAATAGGGCAGAAATATAACAGATTTAAACCTATTTGGGTCATATCAAGACACCACAGGGGTAAAAGGAAGGCAGCGGCAAGACATCCGAGTTAGACCTAAAAATGATGATATCAAAAGACCATGGGTTTAAAAGAAGCGAGGCAATAAGACATGAATATTTAAGACAATATTAAGAATATTCAGCACTAAAAACAACCATGGGTTTAACACAAACAAGATGATGAGACAAGAATATTTAAATCAAAAGTATCTAAAACTAGGAACAATTAGTTCTTAGTGTTAAAAAGTAACATTTATCCTCCCCAAAGACAAGACAAGACCTCACATTTTGGAGCTGCATAACAGTGCAGCCCAAGTGGTGTTCTCTTGGCTAGATTTGTACTTGTATATGTAGGTTAGTGTATGGCTTTTGGGGTAATTGGCTCCCTGCTGCACAGCCACTATTTTAGCACCTGGTCCCAGTTGGTGTCCACCTAATGGCACAGTGGGGAAGCAACCTACCTAGAGATCAGGAGTCTGTTGGTTCGAATCCCTGCTGGTATGTTTCCTAGACTATGGGAAACTCCTATATCAGGCAGCAGCGATATAGGAAAGTGCTGAAGGGCATCGTCTCACACTGCGTGGGAGGAGGCCATGGTAAACCCTTTCTGTACTCTGCCAAAGACAACAACAGGGCTCTGTGGGCACCAGGAGTTGACACCGACTCGAAGGTAACAACCATCAACCCTGTTGGCGAGTTTTGTAGTTGTAGTAAAAAAACAAAAAAGTTCCCACAAGCTTAAGGTCTACTGACCCTTGTTCTACTAAACCCAAAGACTGAGCCAAAGTGTGATCTCTCTCTTCGTGCCCTTCTTTGTTCTTATAGAACCACTGGCTAGACTCTTTGAAACCCCAAATGGGTTTTTAATAGGGAGTTTGAAAACATCTATAATTTTTTTCACTCCAAAAGCAAAATTGCGCTTTCCCAGTGGCAGAAAAGTGTCCTGAGCAATCAGCACACATGAAGCTGCTATTGCTGGATCTGTAGACCTAGGTGTGCAGGCCATGTGCAGAACTGCATCGTTCTAGGTAGAAAGAGATCTGTGGTTCTGAATGGGCATCCTGGTGTGCAGCCACAGCAATTGTGGGACACAATGGGATGCATATGGGATGTGCAACAGAGATTCGGATCTGCATTGCAAAAATCACACCGTTGCTCTTCTGGATCAGAATCCCAAACATGGGATGCCAAAGTGCAGGGAGGCAGAAAATAGCTGTGGAAATAAAGGGCTACGTTTCCATATTCCTAAGCCAACTCAGCAGGAGGTGCCTAAAGCAAATTTTATAAAGGCTGTAGAAAAAGAAAAAAGGCTTCCATCTACTGATTAGCCTTAAAGCATGGGGATACAGATATCTCAGTATCGTTGCTTTTTGCATAAATTCTGAAATATTATTTAAATGAATGCAAATATTAAAATATTGTGAATCCTGCTGTGGCATTGATTCAGGACAGTGATAAAAGAAGGTAGTACTTCTTGGCATGGCGCATAATTAACTCGTGGAGTTCATTACCGGTTGTCCTGATGGCCGCTTGCTTGGATGGCTTTAAAAGAGGATTAGAGACATTCCTGGAGGAGAGAGTCTTATCAATGGCTGCTGCCCATGAATGCTAAATAGATCTTCCATGGCCATGGCAGCATGCCTCTCTGTTGAGAACAAAAGGGAAGGGTGTGTGTGCCCTGGCTTGGTTGTCTGAAGGGCCTTGAGAGGTCCCAAGGAACAAGTTGACTCGGGAGGACCAGTCAGAGGCAGACTGAGCCCTAAAGTACCTCTGAGCCCAGATGTCCCTTGCTGAGCCATCTGCCAGGAGAGGGGAAGCCTTAAAGGGGCAACCTTCTGAGGCCAGGCACTGCCACCTCTGCTCTGCCTGTTCCTGCTGAGCTTGTGGTCAGTCCTGGCATCCAGATATTGGTGTGTGTGTGTGTGTGTGTGTGATGGTGTGGGAGTGGCAAGCTCTAGAGTGGGCTTGGGAGGATGCTATCCCAGGGAGCGCAGGTCCCAAGGGAGCTTCTTTGGGGGACTCCAGTCCTTTTGGGTCCTGGTCTACTGTTTCGATCTTGCCTCCTTAGTGTCAGAGTGGTTGCTGTGACAGTCTGGGCCATGATGGGGATGGATGGAAGCAGGGGCGTATCTAGGGTGCAGCAGGCAGGGCACGTGCCCCTGGTGCTACTTGAAGGGGGGCACCATTTTTAAAACATTATTTTTTTAAAAAATGGCCACCAAAACCAAAATGGCCATCGTGCATGTTCAAATGATCTCTGTGAGGCCCTAGGCCATGCCAGACCTCACAGAGGTCATTTGAGCATGCGCGGTGGCTATTTTGTTTTCAGCGGCCATTTTTAAAAATCTTTTTTTTTAATGGCCACTGCACATGCTCAAATGGTCCCTGAGAGGCCCTAGAGGCCAGTGGGGGAGGGGAACCTTTGCAGACCCCCCCCCACGGCCTTTAGGAAGCCCCCCAAAGGGGCTACAGGTAAATTATTTTTTTTAAAAATTAATATAATATAAATCACTGTACACATATTCAGATTGGCACTATGTATAGAGAATCAGGGCTTGTGACTTCTGAGCGGAAGCTTATGAGCTAGGATTGTATTCATTTGCTCTTACTTTGCTTCTTGTGATAAGCGAGTTAAATGTGATGTCTTAATAATATGGCTATCAATGGTCAATTTGTCTTTGAATCAGTGTGAAATCCTTAATATTAAGGCCCACTAGGAGTTTCTTGATCTCTTTCTCTCATTTTAACTGTCTTTCTGAAAGACTAGAATATATTCCAAGCAGTGACACAGATTACTCTGCATATCCTTTAATTATTTTCAGAGTATCTGGGAAAAGCCAAATTCTCCACTGATTTTTAAAACTCAGCCAGGCTGCCCCCCACCCCAAAGGACCCCTCTCTGCCTGAAAGCCAAAGGCAGTGCTGGGCCCAGCAAGGCAAATGCAAGCAGACACGCATGGACTTCCCAGGGTCAAGCGAAGCCTCTACCCTTTGCTCAGCATCTCCTGCAGCATCGGAGTCAAGCCTGGTGGTTGCCTCTGAGCTCCGGGCCCTGCAGGAAGCTGGCTTCTCCTAGTGCCTGGCTTGGGCGGCGAGCAGACCCTCCAATTCAACACGCTGTTCTGCAGGTGCCACATCCCATTAGTCTCTGCAGCCCCTGTGAGTCCCCATAACTGCCCTGGCACATTTGTCACACCGAGTGGGCTGCTGCCTGCAGGGGCTGGAGGGAAGTGCGTGCCAGGAGCCAGTGAGCGGGAAGCGGAGTGTGAACGGCAGGCGTAACCTGGGCAGGAGAACATATATTTCCAGGCTGCCTTTCAAGGGTGAGGATTAAGCACTGTCAGAAAAGATTTCACTCTTGTCTGCCGCCTTCACCTTTCAAAGGCTCTGCTGCGTTCATGGTGCCTAATTGCTCAAACAGAGAGGTGCTGATGCGCACGCCTGCATGGAAATGTTCCTTTCCAACTGGAAGCCCTTCCTGCTTATTTATTTCTGCTTCTTTTATGTGTTTTTCATATTTATTCGTTGCTCTTCAGCTGAAGCTCTCGGAGTGGCGTTCAGTTCAATATATGATAAGAGTACATGGCGCAGAGGGAAAAGCAACCTGCAGGAGGCTGTTGGTTCGAATCCCCACTGGCATGTTTCCCATAATATGGGAAACTCCAATATCGGGCAGCAGTGATATAGGAAGGTGCTGAAAGGCATCATCTCATACTGCATGGGAGAAGGCAATGGTAAACCACTCCTGTATCCTACCAAGAAAACCACAGGGCTCTGTGGTTGCCAGGAGTCGACACCGGATCAATGGCACAACCAACCAATCAACCAACCAAGCAATAGAACATATCAAATACTAAAGAAACTAGAGCAGCAGATGAAAGGGAATACCAGCAAGAAACCAAATAAGGGGCTTCCCCTGGCATGGAAGAGAATACACGCACAGCACCAGGCAAACCTCTTTGGGAATGGAATGTTAGGCGTGGCCCCACAGCCCAAAATGCCCTGTCTCCGGTCATCAGTCAACTCACGTCAAGTGGCAATTAGAGACAGAACAAAGTTGCAGAAGATGATCCTAAAATCGGAGTGAAAAATACATTATTCCTTTGCCCACTCACAAACTTTGTCCCACACCCTGCAAAATGGGTGTTTGGACGAAGTTAAAAAAAACTACTGGCTAGAAATTCATTGAAAAAATATATTTGGTGAATTCTGGGGTGCTGGAGCCATTTTGGGGCAGGGCGCTTCTCGACAAATTGGGCAACCACAACATTCTAGAAAAGGGTTGGCGTTCAGGGGGCTCACCAGGGCTTACCAGTGGAGTTTTCTCTATTTTTTTATTTTTACGGAAAATGTTGTGCCTTTCTTGAGGGCAGCAACTGGCTCTGCACTCCCCGCCCCTCCCCCCTCGCCGAATGCACCAGGGAACAATGACACAATGTTGTGAAGAAAAGCTCCCCCCTTTTCCCCCAGCCTGCAAAAGGGGTGGCAAAAATGTGTGTGTGTGGTTCAAATCAGCATTTCTTAAAGTATTCTCCTCCATTTCATGCACTGAGCCGACAAATCTTTCCAGGACTTTGTAAACTACATCTTCTATCTCCCAAGACAATCTTAATTGAACAAAAATGCCATGCAATTCTTTATATTTGTTCATTAAATTAAACCACACTTCCTACCCTTTAAAAAAATCTTTTGAAGAAAGAAGAAACATAATAATGAATCAGTAAAAAGTCCTAGCTTCAAGGCTTGCTCCTAAGTCTGAACAGCTGCCTAAGTCTGAACTGCTCCCCAGGTCATCTGGCCCCTTTTTGGCTCATTGGCTGCAGTTTCCCCTCCTGCCATCGTAAAGGGGGCGCTGTGGAGCAGAACAATGCTGGACAGTTATTCCATCTTCCCCTATAAGCTATCCTGGTGGAGACTGGCTGCCTGAGGCCCCCGTAACAGTTGGAGGCCCTTGGTGTCAAACACAGGTCGTGTACTGTGTTTTACAATACTAACAACACAGTTGATATTAAATTCTCCAAAGGTGCCTTGTTGGGAAAAAAAAACTTCATATAAATGTTGTTTGTGGCCTGGGGTGTACAACATAAGGCCCCGGGGACCACATGCAATGAAGCAAGACACTTTGTGTAGCCTGCCAGGATGCCCTAGAGCAGAAGTAGGTACATGTGGTCTTCCAGCTGTTGCTGAACTACAACTCCCATCATTCCCAGCCAACTGGCTAGGAATGATGGGAACTGTAGTTCAGCAACAGCTGGAGGACCAGGTTTGCCCACCCCTGCCCTAGAGTCAAGCTGCTCCTGTTGTTCTTGGCAGGTCAGCCAGTTGGTCTGCTTGCGTGAGTCCTCTGTGCAGAGACTCTGTCTTGGCCCATGTTGTGCTGCTGCATGTTTCCCTGTCTGTGTCTGCCTTGGTGAGGTAAGAGGTGACCAGGGCTAGCGGCAGAAGGCATAGCTGCTGGCCAGTGGCTGGGTGGATGTGCGGGAGAGATGGCCTGAAGGGCCCTCTGCAGAGCTCTGCACATCTGTAAGGGAAATACTGGTCTGGCAAGGAAAGGATGGGCTTCTCCCTTTCTCCTGGGAGGGTTCCTCCCTTCACTTTCCACCACTGAGCTCCCCAAAAGAAGCAGAACCACCACCACCCCACTTTCCGGGCCACCATTCAAACAAGGACAGGACTCTGCACAGAGGAAGAGCTGAGCTGAGGTAGATGGGCGTGTGCCCTTGGAACAGCAAAAGATGGCGGGGGACACAAAGAGGAAAGGAGCGTGGTTGAGGGTTGAGCGATGATTTTTGCAGGGCGTTGTGTGCTTGGCTGTGGTTCTGAATAATCATCTCTAACATAGCCTCCTCAAAGTTAAAGAGCAGTTTGACAGTCATGGTCACGGTCAGTTTTATTCAGTCTGCAGTGTTTTGAATCTCAGAGGTGTGTGTCTTGTCCTGTGCTTCTTCACATGGTCATTATGTTGGAAGTTGAAGACTTTGCGCTGTCTCTTGCCTCAGACAGTGGAGGACAGACTAGTAAGTCAGAGGGCTAGAGGGGCAAGACATTTGTCATCACTTCTCCACTGCTCTGATGCTATCCCTTTGATGTGTAGATTGCTAATCTCAGGGACTTCCTTCCTCCTTCTCTTTCTTGCTACCTGCCCGCCTATCTTGCAACATGGCAAGTTCCTCTCCCTGCACCAAATGTGCAGAGAGGATGCAGAATCCATCTGCATCTAGTTAGATAGATAGATTAGAGATCCTAAATCCTCACTTTCCTATCTAGAATGGAGTTCCTTAATAAATGCCTTTTATATTGATTTGAAACTAGCAATTGGCTCCAAGTTACTTTACTCTCAGCACATACGCATGCCTAACTAATCTACCGCTGTGTTGTGCCTCTGTGCACTCTGCTATATTGAGAAAGGGATTCTCTCACCACAGAGAATTTCCAACACATTAGACCATTTATTGTGGCCCTTTAGTTCCAGTCAAGATTCATCCTGGCCCTCATGAACATTTGAGTTGTGCACCCGTTAACGCTGATGTCTAAAAGCACAAAGAGTTCTCTTATATCAGGATGTTCCACAGCATAGGTGCCACCACTGGGAAGTCCCCGTATAAATTGTACAACCTTCTGGAACAGATTTAAGCAAGTAGAAAGGGATTTTGGAGGGAGGGGAGAGATGCAGCCTTAAGTGTAGGGATGAGGAAGGGTGCTTGTGGGCCTGCAGCCCTCCTTCTGTCACTGGTGGGCTGCGATCAGTTGTCTTAGCTCCTGAGAAACCTGCTTGGTTTGCCTTGAAGGTTTTCAGATATTTCTCCTTGGGAGGAACCCTGCAATTTGTTTCAGATTTCACTTTTGCAGAATTTTGGTGGCAACCCTAACAGAACGTTGACTCATGGGATCTTTACTAATATTAGTATTGGCCATTCTTCATATGTGCTTCCCCCCACACCCCTGGATGCACGGATAGATTTTACTT
Source organism: Hemicordylus capensis (assembly GCF_027244095.1). Lineage (NCBI taxonomy): Eukaryota > Metazoa > Chordata > Lepidosauria > Squamata > Cordylidae > Hemicordylus > Hemicordylus capensis. Next base: position 5,198,557 of record NC_069661.1, read on the forward strand.
GGTCTGTGTCTGCAGCAACATCAATCCTTCAGCATCTGTGCGATGTGAAAAATGCATAGTGCAAGTTCAGCAAAAGTCACAGGCAATTTCACCATTCCTCTAATGGTGGCCATGAGGTCTACAATGTAAGCACTTATATACTGGAAGAAGATCTTTGACAGTTATTTCTGAAAAGCTCTCTGTGATGCAGTGAATGAGGTGGCTTGAGGAGCTGAGTGTTTCTTACTATTAGTTTGTGTCAAACGTAAAGGAATTGGCCCCAATGGATGGGATACTGCAGTGCAATCTTTATACCTATAGCTTCTGCTGTGTTTATTTGATTTGTCCACCACAGAATATCTTCCTTCTCTTTGCTTTTCCTTGGTGGTTCCTGTAACCTTCAACTTACCACGTTTGCAGGGGTTCCTATATAAAGAAAGGCTTCCGCATCTCCAGTCCCCAGATGCTGTTGGATTACAACTACAAGACACAAAAGAATCCAAAAGTATATTTCTAATGTATGAAAATATATTTTAAAAATACAATACCTATAACATACTCTTCATATAATAAAATAATATAAGGAATTCTTAATTCAAGAATAAAACTAGAACTACCACAAAGTATTTGATGAATTCATCAAGACAGCCTTTATTTTGGCATTAGGACTTCTTCACTTCCTGAACTTACAATGGGAGTGTACCATTGGATTTTCTCTGGAACAGATTGATAACAGGATATCTAAATATATCCTAGGCATGGACTAGTTACTGGTGGAACTGTGCAGTATACAGATTCCTAATTTTTTTTACTTTGTGGTGATACTAGTTTTATTCTTGAATTAATAATTCCTTATATTTTTAATTATATTAAGAGTAGATTAAAGTGTGCTGTTGAGTTGGTGTCAACTCCTGGCGACCACAGAGCCCTGTGATTTTTCTGTGGTAGAATACAGGAGGGGTTTACTATTGCCATCTCCCGCACAGTATGAAATGATGCCTTTCAGCATTGTCCTATATCGCTGCTACCCTATATAGGTGTTTCTCATAGTCTGGGAAACATACCAGCAGGGATTCGAACCGGTAACCTCATGCTTGCAAGGCAAGTCATTTCCCGCTGTGCCATTAGGTGCCTTAAGAGTATATCTTATAGATATTGTATTTTTAAAAATAATACATTTCCATACAACAGAAATATACACGGGTTCTTTTGTGACTTGTTTTGGTATATGTGAACCCAGTCATGGGTCTTTTTCTGGCTTTTGTTGTATTATAACTCTCACCACCCCAGCCACCCAAAGATAAACACTTCCAGACTTTCACACCATGCTTTTGAATTGCACTGTGGAAAGATGCTGGTTTCTGGATGGGGCAATCTATTGCTAACAAAACTCATCTTGTATTTCCTTTTCAACTTGCCATATTATGTTACAGATCCCATTCCAGTTGCTGAATGCTGGTCTGTGACCGTAATAAAGATTGATTTGATTTGATTCCAGTTGCTGAGGTGCTGTGGAAGAGGTGCTCCAGAATGTATGTGGTATATAAGCTGATGTTATCAACTGACATTGGGAGAAAAGGGATTGATGCATCTATCACACTGGACACGTTGTATGTCTGCAAAATAATCCTCTTCTCTGACATTATTATTTCCATTATTATTTCACATGGTCTCTTTCACTTCTCTGGTCCTAATGTACATGATTGCACACCAACCATATGCACTGGTGATTGCTTTTCATTGTGTTTGTAGAGATCTCTTAAGGATCTAATTTTTCCTCATGGCATTTCCCTTTGGCGTGCCTGATCCTCTTCTACAGCCTCAGATCTTGACCCTGCCTCGTAACAATTCCACATGATCTGCCTCTAGCCCTCCTGACTCTCTCCTGTTGCCTTGGCATCCAAGCCCTTCCTCCTCTGGACTATGCACCTACTCCAGGCTCACTTGGACGGATAGCCAGCTCCTCTGGGACCCAACCGGCTGGACCCTGAGTCTTGTCAAGATCTGCCAGACCCGGAGTTGAGTGGAGCACTGGGGCACCCACCCACAAGAAGGCCAATCTGGCGGGAGAGCAGTTGTAAGTCAAGGTGTGGGCCAAAACGTTTGTGCCGAGAGGGTTTGGAATGAAATGGCTGGGAAGCAGTCAGAAGTGCAGGCAAACAGATAAGGTGGTTTCCTGTTTTACAGAGGTGTGCAAGGATGGGCAGAGATATCTGAAGGAGGCTGCAGAGTCACAGAAGTAAGGCTACTTGAGTTGTGGACCCAGCCATGGAAGACCCAGACCTGAACTAGAAGTATGTATGGCCAGATCAAGCAAAACCCAAGGACTTCCTGGTATGTGTGGAGATATCTGGACCTGAGCTGTGCAGGTGGGTGGGGTGGGGTGGGGTGGGGGAAGAGAAGGAATCCCCCCTACAGCCTTGAGTGACTCTTCTCTTGAGTCCCAGTGCTAAGTCCAAGCAGCATCTGATTCAAAACTCAGCTGCTCCCGAGAGGAGTACACTGTCGGCGAAGATATAGTGATGAAAAGAGAGCCCCTCTAAATGCTCATGGGACTGACAGAGAAAGCTGCTCTGATAAGCCCTCAAATACTGATAGAGCACGGCAGGGAAATGTACAGACACCAGAGAAATTACAAATAATATTCAAAATAGAAATGAAGAAAATGGCCACAGTAATGGTGGGGTTGGCTGCTTTGTCACTCACCAAGGACCTGGTCAGTGAATGCTCTGACAATCAGAACAACAGTGGAGGTGCTGCCTGGGGAAAGGCTCCCGTGCAGTTTTATAGGCAGAGGGCAGGGTGCATCTTATGGTTGAGTCAAAGTGCCCCCCTGCATTTGCGTGCCATATCTGCAGAAGGGAAGTTTGGGGATTTGTGGGGTCAGGGCAATCTGGAGATTTGGGGGGATTTGGGGGGTAAGGGCAGGGGTTTTTTTGAGAGGGAGAAGCTTACTGGTGGCAAAGGCCACCATTTTGTTTCCCAGATGCTACATGATGATGTAGTGTTGTTCTGAGGAGGCTTTTGGGGGAAAATGGCAGACCAGCTAGCAACTGCCAGGAGGAACCTCACTGCTTGGAAGTGAACTCGAAAAAGTTGAGCTGAGGGGGTCTCGTTTGGGTCCCCTTTTGCTTCCTACAGACCCATATTTCAAGGAAAAATTGGTGCTTGGGAAACAAATGATGTCACCCTGATGTGGCCTTCTCCATTTCCTCTCGGTCTAAAAAAGAAAATGTGATCTAGGAAAAAGCCAGCTTGAATTTTACTGTTTCTTTAATTATAATTTCAAGAAGTAGAAAGCTTCTGTGGGTTTTATGAATATGAAGAGCCCACAACTGTCGTCCCCTGCTGCTTTAATAATTTTATTAGCTGCCGCTGTGCAAGGAAGACAATGGGAGTCTAAGCTATCGTTCTGAATTACTGTGTGCATAAAGAGCAGTTTCTAGGGCTGAGCCAAAACTGCTTACCTCGTTTCATGTTCATTTTTTAGGATGTTGAAAAGCATCGTCCATTTTTAGCTCTTTTTGGCACTCCTCATAAATGCATTTCCATTGTTTTTAAAGTAGATTTCTCAGCACCCTCTTTCTTGGTCTTCTTTCTGTGGTTTCATTGCTGTTTGGTGGCTTTTTAGCCTATTTTCCAGTAGGCTTATGAGATCACCCAGCATTCTGTGTGTGTGTCCATGTCTGTGTGTCTGGATGTCCCTCCCCATCAACTTTGCAACGCCTGGACCAATATGAACCAAACCGGGTACAGTTGTAGGGTCACATAGGGACACCTCAATGGTGTTGTTTGTGAAGATGTCACCCCCCCCCCACCAATCCAAGATGACGGATGTGTAAACTTTTGAGGTGCAAGTGGGCTTACTTGTGAACAGCCTAACTGATTTGCTACAGCTGTAGGGACAAATAGGAATGCCAAAATGGCATGGTGTGTGGTGGTGTCATCCACTCCGATTTAAGATGGCACCTGAGGTGCATGCGGGCTAATTTGTTAACTGTCTAACCAATTTAAACCAAATTAGGTACAATTGCAATGAGACACACAGGGACACCTCAACGGCATAGTTTGTGATGATGTCAACCACACTGATTCAAGATGGTGGACGCATAAACTTTGGAGGCGCAAGTGGGCTAACTTGTGAACCGCTCAACCAATTTGAACCAAATTTGCTACAGCTGTAGGGACACATAGGGCTGCCCTAATGGCGTGGTGTGTGATGATGTCAACCACTCCAATTCAAGATGGTGGACATGTGAACATTTGAGATGCAAGTGGGCTAACTTGTGGACTGTAACTGATTTGAAACAAATTAGGTACAGCTGTAGTGAGTGACATACAGGGACACTTCTGTAGTGTAGTCTGTGATGATGTCATCCACCCTGATTCAAGATGGCAGAACCATAAACCTTTGAGGTGCAAGTGAGTTAATTTGTGAACCACTTAACTGATTTGAACCAAATTTGCTACAGCTGTAGGGACACATAGGGACACCTCAGCGGCTAAGATTGTGATGATGTCATCCACATCAATTCAAGATGTCAGACACGAAAACATTTGAGGTGCAAGTGCACTAACTTGTGGACAGTCTAACTGATTTGAACCAAATTTGCTACAACTGAATGGACACATAGGGATGCTCCAATGGTGTAGTTTGTCATGATGTCACCCACTCTGATCCAAGATGGCGGGTGCATAAACCTTTGAGGTGCGAGTGTACTAACTTGAGGACTGTCTAACCAATTTGAACCAAATCTGGAACAGCTGTAGTGAGTGACACACAGGGACACCTCAATGGTGCAGTTTATAATGATGACAACCACCCTGATCCAAGATGGTGGACACATTAACACTTCAGGCGCAAGAGACCGAACTTGTGGACCTCGATTTGCACCAAATTTAGTCCAGATGAAGAGACAGTGAAAGGAAAGTAGGCTGATTAATTCTTACTAGAACAACTTGTTTTGCTCTCCAGGGTGCTGCTGCTTTTCATCAGGATTTTCCCTTCTTCTTTGCCCTCACTGCCCTTGCCTTCATTTGTCCTCACTACCACTTAATCTTATTGGCTGTGGCAACCCTTGAGATTTAGGAAAACATAGGAAACTGTCATATACTGAGTCAGACCATTGGTCCATCTAGCTCAGTATTGTCTTCACAGACTGGCAGCGGCTTCTCCAAGGTTGCAGGCAGGTATCTCTCTCAGCCCTATCTTGGAGAAGCCAGGGAGGGAACTTGAAACCTTCTGCTCTTCCCAGAGCGGCTTCATCCCCTGAGGGGAATATCTTGCAGTGCTCACACATCAAGTCTCCCATTCAGATGCAACCAGGGCAGACCCTGCTTAGCTATGGGGACAAGTCATGCTTGCTACCACAAGACCAGCTCTCCTCTCCTGAAAAGAGTGATGTTTGCTGGTGATGTTACAGATATTTGTAAATAGAATTATGTGAATTTCATAGTCAGTCGGATTTGACAGCAGTGAGGACATGTGAGGCCAAAGACAATGAGGGCAAAGAAGGAGGAAAATGGTGCTGAGGGTGGGAGGAAGAGCACCAAAGAGCACTGGAACAGCACAAATGTTTGACGAGGTGAACACTTTCATGTCCAACTGCTTTGTTTGTGCTATATGCAAAGTGAATATTGATATTTTGTGATAATTAGTAGGGCTATGTAATCGCATGGGTCCCATAGGAATATTGGGCCAATATGCTCTCTGTCAGCCAATGCATTATTATCTTCAAGCCACTTTCCCTGTGACTTAGAGAGAAAGTCCCCCATAAGCTGGCTCCGGGCTGTTTTTTAAGGACTGAACCTCTGAAATTGGGTGATGGGGGGCAATGTAACCCCCTAATGAGCACTCAGAGGCCCAGGGGTGCTTCCTGGTAGGTTACCTTCTGCCCTACCCCTGTATTGGGGGGTGGGGGCGACGGGTGCAGAGCTTAAAAATCAGGTAACCAGCCAGCTTGGAGAGATAGCTGTCCACTTGCACATGTGTGCTCTGGCACAACTATGTTAAACAGAGTTCCATGAGCACTCAGCAGTTCCTATGGTGCTCATGATGTCCACAGGATGCAGTGCAATGGCAAACAAAATATTTAAAGCCCTGAATGGCTTAGGTCTAGCCTAGCTGAGAGAATGCCTTTCTCTACAAGATCCCCACCACTCATTAAATCATCAGAGGGGTCTGTTTTCGGGTGCCACCAGTTCATCTGATGGAGACCCGGGGATCAGGCCTCCTTGGTTGTCACCCCTAAGTTGTGGGACATGAGCCTCATGGATATGAGAGGACTTCCCTGGAGGACTTCAGGAGAGCCTTAAAGACCCATCTTTTTAGCCTGGCTTTTAATGATAGCTAGTTTTTATTTTAGTCCGGTTTAAACATTTTCTGATTTTAACGGTGTTTTTTGTGTTCATGTAAACTGCCCTGAGCCACTTTAGGGAGGGCGGTATATAAATTCATTCATTCAATCAATCAATCAATCAATCAATTTGGGAGAAAGCTGAACTGGGTAGGGCTGCTTTGTTGTGCTTGTTGACACCTGGAAGCTTCAGTGGGCTCATTCTTCCCCTCCCCACTGCAGGTAATACTACTTTAGGGAGGAGCCTTGCCAAAGCGCTCTTGGCCTTTGGGTCTTAGCATGAGGCTCAGAAACTGAAGACAAGTGGGATCACTGAGAAACACCTGGGAGTTATTCACACATGTCTTCATGCTGTGGGGTAAATCTTGTGCGAAGCCACTTTGAATTACACTCGCAGCATGAGGGAAGCAGCCCCTCTTCTCTGGTTTTGTTTTTGTGCAGGTTAACATTGCATGCCTCTGTGTTTTCCTTCTAGCCAATGGGGGGAGGAGATTTCTAAAGACCTATATCTGTATTCCTAAAGACTGTATCCCTCTTATCATGCTAATGATTCTGTTGGAAGTGAAGGACTCTGCGCTGTCTCATGTCTCAATGACAGAGGGGGACAGACTAGTGATTCAGAGGGCTAGAGGGGTCAAGCCATTGGTCTTCCCTTCTCTACTGCTCTGACACTATCCCTTTGATATGTAGATTGCTAATCTCAGGGACTTCCTTCCTTCCTTCCTTCCTCTCACTTCCTCTTCCCTTCTCTTCCTGTTCCTTCTACCTTGCAACATGCAAGCTCCTCTCTCCCTGCACCATGTGTGCAGAGATGCAGAATCCATCTGCATCCAGCTAGATAGATAGATTAGAGAGCCTGTCTCCTCACTTTCCTATCTAGAATGGAGTTCACCAATAAAGACTCCTTATATTGATTTGAAACTATGAACTGGCTCAGAGTTTCTTTTACTCTCAGCAGACAAGCATGCCTAGTCAGACTCCACTGTGTTGTGCCTCTGTGCACTCTGCTGTAATAGAAGCGTGTCTCTTACCAGACAGAATTCCCAATAGATTCTACGTCAGTGCCTCTCCCTATTTGCTCTGGCATTTTCAGAAAAACTCGCTTAAAACCAGCATTTTAAAAACCTGGAAATACATCAAGATAAGATAGAATTCGGAAGACAAAGCCCCATTTGTGTGTGGAGTGCTTTCAAGGATCTCAAATGGACTTTGGGATACGTTTGGCTGGTGTGTGACACTCTCTTTTGGAGGAGATTTAGGGTAACAGCCCTGTCTGCAAAGCCTCCTGGGGTGTCTGCAAGGGGGATGGCACCAACAACATGCCTCCCCAGGCAGCACTGTTCACTAAGCAACACATCCTGGTGTGTGCAGGAACCCACTTCCCAGTGGTTGGGGGTGGGGTGGGTTGAAGAGGACTTTGCTTTTGGTACAGTCCTTGTACTATTAATTGAACTCTTCTTTGTAAAAACTCTGCCCGCCTGTGATGTTTAGAATGTGCCTTGGAGCAGGAAGCTGGTCTGGGGACAGGTATTTCTTAGGTAGCGGGCAAAGGGAGATATGGTGGTGGGAGTTGGGCAGGCCATTACAGGGAGAAATGGTCTAGGCAACTGAACGCTATTCCTTTTCCCAGCTCTTCTCCCAATCTGACAGCTCCAGGGAGTTCTGGGAACACTCCTTCAAAGATTAGGGTTCTGCTGTTGAAAGCCTGGTCAGTAAATTCAAAAACATCTCTCATCCATAATTTAATTGTGGATGATCATGCTGGCCTGGTATGTGTGACTGAGCCCTCGTTGGGTGAGCTTGGTGGTCTGCTCCCAAAGGTTTCTGCCTGCCCAACAAAGTCATCAGGGGGACCTTTGCAATGTGTGCCGACATTGACAGAGGCTAAATTATTATGCACGTGGGACAGGGCCTTCTCTGTTGTTGCCCCCAGGCATTGGAATGCTCTCCCTGTGAATGTCTGCTCCTTGACATCTGTGGCTGTTTAAAAAAAAAAAAACAGCTAAAGACATGTTGATTTGTTCAGGCTTTTACCCCTTAGAGGCTGCTAAGTTTCTCAGGTTTCTTGCTTCTGTTCATCTTTTTTAATTGTTTTTTGGTCTGTTATGGTTTTTAATGTTTAATTGATTTTACGGTTTTCAAATTTTATTGTATGTAAACTTTTTTAATCCACTTGAGATGCATTATGAATGGCGGTATAAAAATTGAACAATAAATAAATAAATTTAAAATGCATAAACACTACTTTAACAGGAATAGAACAGAGATAGTTCCACTAACCCCATTTTTTTTGGTCGTGAGTTGCCTCAGCGACTCGCAAGGAGACCGCCAACTGGGAGGCTACAACAAACCTCCCAGCCTTGGGGGTCTCCCCAGAATGCCCTGCACACTCACACGGGACTTCCAGGGGCTGGGCACTCATGTGCGGGGAGAACAGGCTTGACCCACTCTCCCCACCAAACCCCCTCCTGGCTCGACACATTGATCGTGTGTAGAGCCTCAATCAATCCACAAAAGTGGTGGGTGTGGGCCCAGGCAAAAATTGGCTTTTGGAATTGTGGGAAATTCTGATAAGAAACTAGAATGTGATTTTAAGCCAAACAAAGGCCCATTCTGTCACATTCCTGCCCCCCGCCCAACCTGTTCCAATGGGGAAAGTGTTCTGCCGCTGGACAATGCTGAAAATGGGACAACACACAACATCCAAAAGGTCAGCATGGCTTAAACATCACCAGTGAATTTTGGGGGATACTAGACTCTCAACTCATCATGTAACCTACATAGCCTATGGTGCATTCTAGGAATAGCACAACAAAGTACAAAACAAACACAGAATCATATCCCCAAACACTTCCCATAAAATGAGCATGCAAAACGCATAGCAAAGCATTTTCAGCAATCCAGCACGACAGCTATAAGCATTTCTCTTATCCTTGCAAGGCTGTGTGTATCTAGCTCCAGGCACCTCAGAAGCAAGATACCTCTCAATACCAGTTGCAGGGGAGCAACAGCAAGAGAGAGGGAACGCCCTCAGCTCTTGCCTGTAGGCTTCTTAGAGGCATCTTGTGGGCCACTGTGTGAAACAGGATGCTGGACTGGATGGACACTGGACCCTACACATAGGAAACATAGGACCTTTTTCCAGCCACACAAACATAAGACTGCTCAGTTTCTCTCACCTCTTTGCAATTAGGAAGCAAATGAAAATCTCCCATTCTCTCCCCCACCACAACCCTACCAAAGAATACAGTACTCAGGATGGAACAGCCCCCATCCCCCAAATACCTAACAAACAGGGTAGTTGCTGGCTGGGAATCAGGCTTTGATCCCCAGCCACCTAAGAGCCCAAAGTGTTTGCAAAACATTTTTAAGGAGATGAAATAATTATTTACCTCTTGCCCTCCTAACTGCGCTTTGCTGATTGCTGTACTGTAGACCAGAGAAAGACAATGTGTAGGCAAATCTCAATTAATCGTCATGTCTGCAAATCCTGCCACCTTCCAAGGAGGTGGGGGTGGAGTTTTCATCCCAATGTGGGTGTTCACTGATCAATGAAAGACATTAGCCTGGTCATTTCAAACTGGTCAAGCCAGTAACAAGCTTTTCTCCTTGTTATACTACGGGGCTATTCTCACGACCAACAAAAATCGGGCTAGCAGAGGCTGATTTTTGTTGGTCGTCAGAACCACTGGGCTCGCAGCCGAGCCCGGTGGTTCTGGAGCGGCTAACCCACTCGAGAACCTCTGGCAAAAAGCAGGTTTGTAGAGCGAGCGCTCCTGCAAACCTGATTTTTGCGACCGTGAGTAGCCGTGGCGCGCCTTCATGCCACGCCTACTCACGAGTAGATCCCTGGCCGGGAGGCTTAAAAGCAGCCTCTTGGCTCAGGGGTCTCTCCAGTATGACCTGCATGCTCGCACAGGGCATACTGGGGCTTGCGGGGGCCGTGTGGACCCCGCTCCCCCCACCCCCTGCCGGCTCCGTCTCGGGGCCGGCCATCGTGTGGGCAGCCGACCCAGCCTCCCAGGGCTCCCTGCCCGCTCGTGAGCGGGGAGAGTGGGGCTTAGCCTGCTCTTCCCGCTCACCGGACAAAACTGGGTCTCACTGATTGTGAGACCTGGTCCTACTTCTAATTAGAGAACCCTAGAGTGAAAGGGCATGCCTCCTAACAACTTGCTTGCTGAGTTGCTACAAAGACAACACAGAACTGACTGGGTTGTTCAACTGACTGATGAACTTGAGCATACGAGTTTGCTGTTGCTAATGGGCTGCTTGCTTGCAATAAAAAAAGCAGCTCCTGAAGCAAAAACAAAACAAACAAAACCAAAGCAATAATTGGCTGGTGTATTTTGGTTTAGGCAATGTATTTTAAAAATACAAAATACCTGGCAAATGTATTTTAGATACAAAATACAAAAGTATTGAAAATATGTATTTTAAAATACATGTATTTTAGATACTGCCCAATTCTGGACAGTGTGTTTAGCAATCAAAATGTCTTCTGGAGATATACTATCCCTATAAGTTCCATTTAAAAATCATATGTCAGGTCTTGCCTCCCCCATGAATTTGTGTAACCCTCTTTCAAAGCTAACTAAGCTAGTGGTCATCACCACATCTTGTGGCAGATAAATCCATACAGGGTGTGGCTTAAATGTGCACAGATCTGTGATAACACATTACTCCAGAGGTTCTCAAACTTGGGTCTCCAGATGTTGTTGGACTACAACTCTCATCATCCACAACCATAAATGGCTGACAGCCATGGCTGGGGATGATGGGAACTATAATCCAGCAATACCTTGGGTCCCAAAGTTGGGAACTCCTGGTGTAGAAAATGGAAGTGATGGCTAAGGCTCAGCTCTGAGTACTATAGGAACAGTATATATATCATACGATACCCTGAATAAATTCTAACAAGGACAGGATATTAGGAAGCGATAATTTCCCCTTATATGGCTATGATTCAGCTACAAGAAAAGCTGACAACGTCACATTTTAAAAAACCTGCAAATGCTGTTTTTTCAGCAGAAATACTGGAAAATATTTTTTACTGGTTTAAGGGAAGAGTCTGGAGAAGTGGATACATTTTTTTTTAAAGGTGGAGGGGAAGATAGGTTTAGGTTTAGGTGTGATGGAAGATGCCATTTGTAGGTCTTGGGAGAGAATGGAAGAGAGTCTTCTGCAGGTTTTATTAAGTTAGACTGTGTTTGCTGCTGCAGAAAGATTCCCAGCTGCAGCAAAGCATGCTGGGATGAAGCAGTAATGGCCACTCAAAAGCCTGTAGTTATTTGGATCTGTCTCGGGCACTAATTGGAACTCACTCGTGAGTCTCTAGTTCTAAGTCAGAGGGCAGGAGCAAAGAAAAATGTGTCCATTCGTATACCAGCAACCTAGACAGAACCAATTCTTATATTAGCAACCTAGAGGTTAACTTTAGCTGATGCCATCTTTATTTATTTATTGGATTTATACCCTGCCTTCCAACCAAATGGTCCTCAAGGTGGCTTACAATAGATGGCAGCAATAATAATTTTGAAACCAGCACAGAGAACAAAAACAAAAACACACATGTGCGGAGAGTAGCAGCCCTTGGCCCTCTAGCTGATGGCAGAGCCTTGTGGGTCCTTCATTACATAAGAACAGCCCTGCTGGATCAGGCCCAACAAGGCCCATTTAGTCCAGCATCCTGTTTCCACACAGTGGCCCACCAGATGCCTCTGAGAAGCCCACAGGCAGGAGTTAAGGGCAGGCCCTCCCTCCTGTTGTTACTCCCCTGCAACTGGTACTCAGAGGCGTCTTGCCTTTGAGGCTGGAGGTGGCCTATAGCCACCAGACTAGTAGCCATTGATAGACCTCTCCTCCATGAAGTTATCCAAACCCCTCTTCAAGCCATCCAGGTTGTTGGCTATCGCCACACCTTGTGGCAGAGAATTCCACAAGTTGATTGTACGTTGTGTGAAAAAGTACTTCCATTTGTTGGTCCTAAATTTCCTGGCAATCAGTTTCATGGAATGACCCCTGGTTCTAGTGTTATGTGAGAGGGAGAAAAAATTTCTCTCTCTCCACTTTCTCCACTCCATGCATGATTTTATAGACCCCTATCATGTCTCCCCGCAGTCGTCTTCCTTTTGCTTCTGCCACCCGTGGATAACTGCAGAGTCCCTGCTGGGGGGTGAGGGGTGGGACGGGGGAGAGAATCCCTGCAGCAGCTCCTTTTCTGGCCATGTTGACCCCTAGCCCATGCAGCTTCCTAGTGGCCCTAGCTCACTGACTGCTGTTATAAAATGTACACAAGCCATATTGGACAGTATTGCCTAGTGCAGGGGTGGGCAATCTTTGCCCTCTGACCTAGTAACTGGAGTGCACATTATTTTCTTCTTCAGACATACTTTCATCATTGCCAATGGTTGAAGTTCTGAACAGCAGACGCTTGGCTGTTTTCTTCCTCCAGCTCCAGGATTTCTCTTCTGGATGACCATATATGGTATTCTCTAGTAGACAAAAACACATGGATTTAAAAGCTTGTACTGTACTGTGCAAATTTTATGTTGGTCCTAATAAAGCTATTGTTTTTCTGTTTCTGCGTATAATTGTTCTAATGGAGCACATAGCATCTTGTGTTTTGATTAAAATCATTATTAGTCTGCTTATTGACTCACCCAGCAACATTACATGAAAGCGTTTTCAATGGAATTAAATTATTACTTTCCTTTGCGTGTGATTGTCAATTTTTGCCTGATCTGTTGTTGATTGAGTTTTGTTTAATCAACAAGTTCCTTTCTTCAGATAAATTGCAAAGATTTTGAGGGCATTCGCACAATCAAAGAGACTGTTCTCACATGCAGCCTAACCCAGAGTAGGGATGCCCAGCCTGGGTTAGGCTGCATGTGAGAACCTCTGGGATCGAACCTGATCCCAGCATAGTGACGCCACCTAGCCCAGCTTTCCAACCCGGCTTTTAGCCGGGATTAAAGGCTCAAGCAAGCCTTTTACATGGGCTCTGGGATTGTATGTGTCCCGGGGCTACGTTCAGCCCCAGCAAACACAGAGATGGGCGCCTAGAGCACCTGTCTCCTGGGGGAATCCCCCAATACACCATACATGTCGTGTGGTGCATTGTGGGATAGCCGGAGGCCAGGATGATGCGTCCCAGCCTCCAGAGCTCCACACCGCACCATGCAGATGGATCGTTTGGGAGCATGGTCCAAGCTCCCAGCAAAATTCAAGCACTCAACAGGGGGTGGGGGAGTGAGTTGAATCAGCCTTCCCCCTGTGCCCCTCCCTCCCCCCAACTGGTCATGTGAATGGCCCCCAAAACTGTGTTCTATCCAGGTTTGGGAGCTGTGTATGCTCCCAGTTTTCGATTGCGTGGAAGCAAGGTAAGAGAAAATCCTGGGTAGAAGTGATTGTGTGGAAGCAAGGTTTTCTTCCTACCTTGCTTCCACACAACTGAAAATTGGGAGTGCACACACCTCCCAAACCTGAGTAGAATACAGTTTTTGATTGTATGAATGACTTCTGTGTCTCTGAGCAATTCTGTCTCCTCACAAGGACTGTGGTTTGGTGAGGTAGAGAGACTTTTGGGGAGGAGAGTTGGTCTGTGGTAGCAACAAGCAGGAATTGTCACCTTTACCAAGCAGGGTCTCCTCTGTTTTGCCTTTGTATGGGAGACACCTGTGAGTGCTGTGAGATATCTCTCTTAGGGGATGGGGCTGCTCTGGGAAGAGATCCTGCATGCTTGCATGCAGAAGGTCCCAAGTTCCCTCCCTGACAGCATCTCCAAGATAGGGCTGAGAGAGACTCCTGCCTGCAACCTTGGAGAAGCCGCTGCCAGTCTGTGCAGACAATACTGAGCTAGATGGACCAAGGGTCTGACTCCGTAGAAGGCAGCTTCCTATGTTCCTATGACTCTGGGGGATATGATGATGATGATAACAAAGGTGTTTTCTTTGGGCTCTACATTCAAATTTCTTCAAATCCTGCCCCTAAAGATGCTTTGTGATAATGGGGCCAGCCTGCACCGTTATTATTCTCGGCAATCTCAATTTCCTCTCCCAAAGAGCTCATGCAAGGCCAGGGTCAGCTCGACGCTGCTCCTTTTTCTATTTGAGAGGAAAATTCTAATATCCTTAATTTCCCTTAGGGAAAATTGCAAATTGGCAATCTGCTTCATTATTATCCAGATTTCCTCCTTTGCTCTAATTATTCCTCTTTTATCCTTCAGAAAAATATGACGAATTTAATAAAAATGCATGTTCCTTCTTCAGTCTTATGAAACTCTTTCCAAACCCTGGTCTCATTTAGCCCATGTTCATGAACTGCTCCTGCTGTATAAAGGAAGAGGAGAGAGGGAAGAGAGCTGCTCTTGTGGTAGCAAGCATGACTTGTCCCCTTAAGACGTAAGGGAGACTAGGCGTGTGAGCACTACAAGAGATTCCCCTCAGGGGATGGAGCCGCTCTGGGAAGAGCATCTAGGCTCCAAGTTCCCTCCCTGGCAGTATCTCCAAGAGAGGGCTGAGAGAGACTCCTGCCTGCAACCTTGGAGAAGCCGCTGCCAGTCTGGGTAGACAATACTGAGCAAGATGGACCAAGGGTCTGACTCAGTATATGGCAGTTTCCTATGTTCCTATGTTCCTAAGCTTTCTTTCTCTGGTTTCTGCATTAGATTCCCTTAGATGCAGGGATTAGGGATGTGCATGGAACCAGCTGGCCCAGTTCGATTCGAGTCTGGAACGGACCCACACCTGACTGGACCAGTTTGGTCCAGCACTGCTTCGAACACCCCCCTCCAGGTTTGGTTCAGCCCGGCAAGGGGTGGGTGGGTCATGATTTATCTATCTATCTATCTATCTATCTATCTATCTATCTATCTATCTATCTATCTTAAAAAACCTTTAGTCCCTACAGGGGGCTTCTTCTAGGCTGCGGGGGGGGGGGTCTGCGAAGGTTCCCCTTCCCCCTGCCGGCCTTAGTCAGCACTGCAGCGGGCTTCTTTTTTCAGCCCGTTTGGGCCTCTGTATGTTGGTGCGGCAGCCATTTTGTCCGCCACGGCGTATGCGCAAATGGCCTCTGCAAGGCCTGGCATGGTCCAGGGCCTTGCAGAGGCCATTTGTGCATGCATGGCAGCCATTTTTTTTAAAAGGCGGCCGCATGGGCCGTGGCGGTGATGACCGAGGCCAGCAGGGGGAGGGGGAACCTTTGTGGACTCCCCCGTGGCCTAGAGAAAGCCCCCCCAAGGGGCTAAAGGTTAACAAAAATTAAAAAACAAATTTGCAAATGCCCCCAAACCATTGGGGTGTGTGTGTTTCGGTCCAGGGTCAGACTGAACGGGGGCGGGGGTTTGGTTCAGCCGCGGAACTGTCGAACCAAATTGGTTTGACGTTGAACCGAACCCTCTTCAAACTGTTCACACATCCCTACCAGGGATGGGATGCATGTGTGTGTGTGTGTGCGCGCACACACATGCACACATGGATGCACACACAGGGGATGTTGGAAGTGCAGGAGGAAAAGAATCACCATCCATGTGGGGTCATTTCAAATCTGAAAATCTTCATTGATGCTCTAATTGGGTTGCAATTTTAGACCTCGTCAGATGCCAACATTCCATTGGTATTTGGGAGTCTGAGTAATAGGGGTTTGCACAAAACCAGTTGGTCAGGTTTGGTTCAAGTCTGAACTGAACTCAGGCCAGTTTGGTTTTGTACCCCCTTGAACTCCCCATTTTGGTTCATTTCGGGGGGGGGGGGTTGAGGTAATAAACAAAACCCTGCAACTTACCCCCTTCGGAGGGTGCTGCCGCAGCCACAGGCCATCTCTGGGGATTCCTGCTCCCCCGCTGGCCTCCATTATTACCAGAAATCGCTTGATTGGCTGGTCTTCTGCCTGTTCTGGGCCTGCCCTCTGTTGCAGTGGCCATTTTGGAGGCTCTGCATATGCCCAATTGGCCTCTGCATGGCTGAGTCAATGGACCTTCAAAATGGCCACCGCGAGCCATGAGAGAGCTGGAAAGGCCAGAAAATGGGCTGAACCAGCCCCTTAAAGACTGGGTGGAGGCTGGCAGAGGGAGGTGAAAGCTTCAGAGAACCTCCTGTGACTGTGGCAGCATGCCCCAGAAGCAGTGAAGTTACCCTGGGCCCAGTAGTGAGTTTATTATTAAAAAATCTTTTGAACCAGGGGTGTGGTGAGGTTCCCGGCGGCCGGGGGATAAAGTTAAGCAGAGGCCTCTATCGTGTTTGCAAAGCAATCATGTGCCCCAGAGCATCAAGCCATGGGGCTGGGCAACCTTACTCACCAAGCCTTCCCCTCTCCATCTCTTGAACTCACCGTTTGGTTAGTCTTTCGGGAGGGTAGCTGCAGCAGGGCCAGCTTAACGGTGCAGATCGGGGCAAGGTATGGAGATTCCATCCTCTGTCCGGGGGCGGCAGTGGATCGGGGCCGGGGAGCCCTTCCTCTGGCGGCTCCTGCATGGTGACCAGGCCAGGGGGCAGAGCAGAGGCAAGGGGCTGGGAGGTGGAAGCACAGGGGGAAGCCGGGGGAAGCATGGGGGAAGGTGCTGCATGTCCCAGCAGCACCTGGTGGCAGCCTTGTGGGCCCCCTGACCCTTCGGGCCTGGGGACATTTGTCCCCCCCTTGTCCAATGTATGCAACACCCATGTTTCAAACCCCAGACCAGCTCTGAGCCGGCCCAGAGGGTTCATCTCAAGATCGAATCCTCAAGCCGAACCGGTTTGATGGCAAACTAGCTCGATCTCAAGCCAGTTTGCACATCCCTACACCACATCAGCAAAACGGCCGTGATTGGTCACGATCTTGAACAGGGCATGCTGAGTGGGATTGTGCCTTTTTGGAGTGCTCTGCCCAAACCCTCCATAGGGGAAGGGCATTTAAACAACCTGCCATGTCTGCGCTTCTTCTGCCAGCAAGGGCACTACTGCCCCCCGCAAGGTGCCCCACACCCTGAAAGCACCACACAAGCACAAATTCTTGGGTAGTTTTATGGCCTGCAGGGGTGGAATTCCGCTTTCATTATGGGAAGGGAGGGGCAGATCTGCACTTGCTAGTATGGGATATAGAGATGTGCAAACTGGTTTGAGTTTGAACTGGGCAGGTTTGAAGGCCCTCAAGCCGAACCAGCCCCCCGAACAATGGTGCCAGTCCAGGTTTGAGGCGAGCAACCCCCAATTCAAAGCCCCAACACATGAGCTGATAAGTAAAGGAAAAGGTTTGGCCAGTAGTAATTGCAGGGGGTGGGGGCGGGTGGTGATTAAAAATGCTCTTATTTACCTCTAAATCAGACCAATGGCAA
Organism: Hemicordylus capensis; assembly: GCF_027244095.1. Lineage (NCBI taxonomy): Eukaryota > Metazoa > Chordata > Lepidosauria > Squamata > Cordylidae > Hemicordylus > Hemicordylus capensis. The sequence continues at coordinate 5,216,200 of NC_069661.1, forward strand.
CTGTAGTGGCGATCGTGGCTTGGGATGGCAGGGGATGGTGGTGAACAGTGGTCATGGCAGTGGCGGGAGCTCTCCTCCAGGCCCACCACCAGCCTCCCAAATAATTGGCCCGGCCATGCCTGTGGCCAGCTTCAGGCCTCTTTGCAGGGGTGACAACCATTACAGTGAGGTCTGTGCCTACTCAGAGGCCATTTGCTTCACCACGCAAGGATTCCCCTTTACAAGTATGCCCCTTGAGCCCTCAACCCAGCTTGTGAGCTGGCTTGATGGTCAGACCAGACCAGGGCCAGCTTGATTGAGCCTGAGCCCAAGCCTCCTGGTTCAGTTCGAGTTCAACTTGAATTCGAACCGAACCAGGAAAACCGGTTCCGTGCACATCCCTAATGTAGATGGGGGAGGGCAAAGGATGCTGAGGGTTCTGTCTCACCACAAGCAGGGAAGGTGCCGTGAGGAATGGCCCCAGCAAAGTAGTCCATGTGGAACCAAAGAATATTCGCTGTCTGGCAGCTTGCTCTCAAGCGGGCTAGCCCTCTCATGAAAGGGCCAGTCCACAGGGGAAAGGCTGCCTAATGTAAGGGCTTTGTCTAACCCATGGACTGTGAGCTCACAAGCTGAGCCAGCTCACCCAACCACCAATGCACCCGGGGCCCCTGTTTTTGGGTGCCCCCAACTCTCTATGGTAAAAAATAGAACAGATTCTCCACTACCTCCCTCTCCCTGAATCCCTCTGAAGTCTTGCATGCACCCCAGAGGATGTTTTGACACCCTATGTGTCATAGCCTGGCCGTGGGTGCCTCAGTGGAGTGGGCCAACGGTTCACACATTTACACAAATTCAGAACTCCCGGGTCTGCTCCGTTTTTGTGCCGTATGCAGATATGTGGGCACGGGGAATCACGGGAGAGGGCACTTTCCTCTTCTCCCCCAACCCCAGGGCAGCGGGGTCAACTGCCAGGGCTGCAGGTGAGGGTGCACCTGTGCACATGTGCAGGGGGCATCTTTCCACGGCAGGCAGAGGGTATGTTTCCATGGCAGATTAGCCACTGTCCCTGGGGTCAGGAAAGCAGTCTCAGGGACACCCCTGCCCACTGCTTCCCAACACACTGCAACACAGCTCTACTTAGAGCACCTACTCTCTCGTGTGTAGGTGCAGTTTGCATTGGGTTTGGTACCCATCCTTATTGCAGAGGAAGAAAACAGGCCTTGCTCACGAGTAAGCCTGGGTTGTAAACACCCCACCACCCAAGGGGAAGTGGCTCGGCCCGTTTCGGTGTAAAAAATAAAACATATCCCCCGAAACCTCCCCATCCTCATCCTCATTCCCTGTGGAGACTTTTGTGCAACCAAAGGCCATCTAGATGCTCCATGTGTCATTCCCCTGATGCATGTGCAAAGAGGAGACATTGGGGCAGACCTTTAAACCCAATCATCATCTTGGATCTGTCACACTGTATGCAGATCTACGGGCATGGGGAATCGCAGGAGAGGCAAGCACCTGCTCTCCGGCCACCCTGGGACAGAAGGGTGGCTGTTCCAGGGTACTGGCAAGGGTACACATGTACCCTACATGTCCGGCATAGCACCATATACTGATCTCCTAGTGTGAGGATTCCCAGGAGAGGAAAGCCTCCGTTTCCAGCTGGCCCAGGACACGGGGCTCGCCCTTCAGGGCACAAGGTTTGACAGCAGCTTGGTTGGCAGTTGCCAAGACTGGGACAGCACTCACCCAAGTACCTGCCCCCACAGCTTTCCAGCATAGAGAATCTTCCCTCACTCCCCTTAGTCTTGTGAGACAGCGGTCCATGGGGTAACAGGCGAGGTCTCCAGCATGGTGAGGGCCATTTCCCATATAACAAGGATGCCATCCCGTGCATTTGCACTTAGTCCTCACAGACAGTTCTTCTCCTGAGCAAGACTAGAGAGCAAATCTCCCCACTCAGGGAAGGGGCTGCCCTCCCTTCCCCACTAGGGATGTGCATAAAACCGGTTCTCCCGGTTCGGTTCGGATCCGAACCGGGTCCGAACCGGACCAGGGTGGTTCGGTTTTGGTTTTGCCGAACCACCCCCCGGTTCGGTTTGGATCCGAACCGGTTCGGATCTCAAAAAATAGCTGGTTTGAAAGGGGACCTTGTGTTCTACCTGCCACCCAAATTTCAAGTCGATTGGACCTTCATCTGATTTTTGGCGATTTTTTAAAGTTTTAGTGACTTTGGGGGAGTTCGGGGGCATAGCATGGGATCTGGGCAAAAGGAGTGGGGTGGGGTGGTAGTGCCTAATGGGTGCAGGCTACCACCCCAATTTCAGGGGGATTGGGCAAAGGGCTGATTTTTGGTAAATTTCTGAAAATTTCATGTCTTTGGGGCAGATTGGGGCATATTGGGGCAGAAAGTGGGGGCTGGGGCAGAATAGTGGGGTGTGGTGGTAGTGCCTAATGGGTGGAGGCTACCACCCCAATTTCAGGGGGTTTGGACAAAGGGGTGATTTTTTGAGAATTTTTGAAGTTTTAGTGACTTTGGGGCAGTTTGGGGGCAGAAAGTGGATCTGCCCCAAAATAGTGGGGTGGGGTGGTAGTGCCTAATGGGTGGAGGCTACCACCCCAATTTCAGGGGGATTGGGCAGAGGGCTGATTTTTTGAGAATTTTTGAAGTTTGGGTGTCTTTGGGGCAGATTGGGGGCAGAAAGTGGATCTGCCCCAAAGGAGTGGGGTGGGCTGGTAGATAGTGCCTAATGGGTGGAGGCTACCACCCATCCCCAATTTAAGAGTGATTGGGCAGAGGGGTGAATTATGGTGAATAGAAAAGGTGTGAATTCTCATTCTATCATAGCAAATGAGCTATTTTTCAATTAAACAACTCTCATGACCCCACTTTCACTTTTTCACACTTTCCTTTACTATGAATAATATGAGGAAGTAATCAATTTAGCACACTTCACCTTATGAAGACAAACCTCATACAAATAAATTCACCATAATTCACCCCTCTGCCCAATCACTCTTAAATTGGGGATGGGTGGTAGCCTCCACCCATTAGGCACTATCTACCAGCCCACCCCACTCCTTTGGGGCAGATCCACTTTCTGCCCCCAATCTGCCCCAAAGACACCCAAACTTCAAAAATTCTCAAAAAATCAGCCCTCTGCCCAATCCCTCTGAAATTGGGGTGGTAGCCTCCACCCATTAGGCACTACCACCCCACCCCACTATTTTGGGGCAGATCCACTTTCTGCCCCCAAACTGCCCCAAAGTCACTAAAACTTCAAAAATTCTCAAAAAATCAGCCCTTTGTCCAAACCCCCTGAAATTGGGGTGGTAGCCTCCACCCATTAGGCACTACCATCACACCCCACTATTCTGCCCCAGGCCCCACTTTCTGCCCCAATATGCCCCAATATGCCCCAAAGATATGAAATTTTCAGAAATTTACCAAAAATCAGCCCTTTGCCCAATCCCCCTGAAATTGGGGTGGTAGCCTGCACCCATTAGGCACTACCACCCCACCCCACTCCTTTTGCCCAGATCCCATGCTATGCCCCCGAACTGCCCCAAAGTCACTAAAACTTTAAAAATTCACCAAAAATCAGCCCTTTGCCCAATCCCCCTGAAATTGGGGTGGTAGACTCTACCCATTGGGCACTACCACCCTACCCCAAAATTTTGCCCCTGGGCCCCTTTTTACCCCCCGAATCGATTCGGATTCGGATTCGGATTAAATCCGAATCCGAACCAAATCAAGGGTGATTCGGGTGACCCAGATTCGGGCACAAAACAGAACAGGGGTGATTCGGTTCGGGTCCGAGCCAAATCACCCGAAATCCCAAATTGCACACCCCTACTAAGCACACACACAGAGAAGAAGCAGGAGGCGGAGTGTGGATTCTATGACAGCATATTAGAGTGGATTGATGGTGTCTCATTGAAAATCTCATTTGCTATCATAGAATCCACACTCAATACCTCAGAAACAAGAGAACCCTGTACCCATGGGGGTGCCCCTACCAGAGATCCCTGTACCCCATGGGTTAGAAACCCATGGGGGTGGTTGGCACCCTATGTGCACTACACCACCACTTGCTCTGGGCCACCCCAGCACCCCCATGTGCACTTATAGGGCTGCTGAAAGCTCCATTATAACTTATTATGAGGAAAAACCTTAAAGACGCGTAAACTTCAAAAATCACTTAAAAATCACCTCTTTGCCCAATTCCTTTCAAATAATTCTGATAGCTTCCTTGCCCACCCTAGGAACTACCACCCACCACACTGCACTCTACGACACCCCTTTCCCCCCGACGTGAAGCTATACATTTGCTGCAATCCTAATTATTCTCTATGAGGAATTCAAAAACACTTAACAATTCACCAATAATCAGAGGAGTGTCCAATTGCCTTGAGATTTTTTGGGTGGTAGGCACCCATGCCTGTCTACCACCCACCCTGCTTTTGTGCTCCTAGGTCCTCCACAACAGGGGATATGGACTGGTTCGGGTCCCATTATACTCAATGAGAAAAATAATTAAAAATATTTCAAATATTCATAAAAAATCATAGGGGTGTCTGATTGCTTCAGGGTTTGCATGGTTGTTGGCACCTATGAGTGCTCCACAATAAGAAATAATGGCCTGGTTCGGGTCCCATTATATCCTATGAGAGAAAAATAAAAATATTTTTCAAAAATTCATAAAAAATCGTACGAGTGTCCGATTGCTTTGGGGTTTGGGTGACAGGTACCCCTGGGTGCCAGCTACCATCTGACCAATTTTCAGCTTTCCGAACCGATCCGAACCGATCCGAACCGGTTCTAAACGAACCACCCCCAGTTCGGTTCGGATTCGAACCGAACCAGGGGTGGTTCGGTTCGATCCGAACCTCCGAACCGGAACCGGTTCGGACCCGAACCGGTTCGGATCCGAACCGGTTCGCACATCCCTATTCCCCACCCTTCCTGTGAAAACACGGAACTTTGATGCTCCAGGTTTCCTGCTTGGGTCTGCCTTTTATATCCTACTCCAGTCTCTCCTCTCGCACCAGCCATTTGTTCTCCTCCCGGAACTGTGATGGGGTGCCCAGCTTATGCTGCCACTTGAAGTGTTTGTGCTGGTGAACATACATGACTGTTCTCGGGGAGCAAAGCAGTGAGTACCCATCCTGTCATCCTGTGCCCTCACCCCACTGCTTGCCAGGTCCAGGGAACAAGGGACAGAGTGGGAATTGGGGATGCCCCCAAGCAACTGTGCAGCTTGACTGGCTGACAAGTCCATGCTGGGACGTGGTGGCCCCCCTGTAGCCTGGCAACTCCATAGCTGCATCACTTGCAGGAGGGCAGGGTTGGTCTTCTGAGAGATTGTCCGTGAGAAGCGCCAAAAGCAGGGAGCAGCCACATCTTCAGGTGGGTCTGTGTTGCCGCCTCTATGGTTGCTGTTTGAAAATTGGTGTGAAACCGTGGTTATTGCAGCACCACGCATCAGATGTAATGCTTCGGCAGTTAAACCTCAGGTCTCAGCAGCAAACCTTAGAGATAACCAAAGGTTCAGACTGGAGTTTGACGAGGCAAACTGGAGGTCGCTTTTGGCCTGTAACTGCAGTTTTGCACATACAGGTGGAATGGAGTTACAACCTCAGTCACATTCAACTCTGGTTAGCCATCACATCTGAATGCAGCCTCAGAGTGTAACTTCTGAAGCGCAACTTGAAAGCTGTGCCTCAGTTTCTGCCTAACTCCAGCTGGAAAACTCTGTTTCCTCTTTGTTTCTCCCTGTTCAAAGTACCGGTTGCTTATTGCTTTCTCTCTGCCCCCTCATCTCAGTGGTGAGGTGTCAGTTTCTCCAAATTCTGCTGGATATTGCATTCCAAATGTTGAAGAACAATCCCCAACTATCAAGAGATCATCTTCGGTTGCTAATGAAAAATAAACGGTTCATCTTGGCCTTACTAACCATCAGTCTAATATAGGCATGGCGATCCAGATGCCATAACAATATCTTTCTCCTCAACTATCTCATAAACCTCAGACAATAGTTCCTTATTTGTCTTCATTCCTCACAGCAACTGCTGTGTAATATATTCCCTGGATCTACTTCTTCCTGCAAATCAATTCAATTCTGTGGTAGATCTGAAGCTGCTGTCAGTACACCTGTCTCAGCAACAGCATAATTTCTCATTAATACTGGACTGCATTTCCCCAATAGACCCTTTAAATTTCTCTTATCTCTGTAAAGCCTTTCTGCATTGGTTTCGTTGTTAGCATGTATTGGATCCTGCTGCCACCATCCAGGCCTTAAAGATGAGCCACCTGCTACTGCCACAAGCCTCCGACCCCCCGCAACCCGGCTGACAGTCTCTCTTCTTTGTAAGCATAAGTTCTGAAAGATGGGACTCCCTTCCTGCTGGCAGGTCTGGCTCCCTCTTTCACTCCCCCAAAGATCCCCAACTGAACATTCTTCCTTGAGAACCTAGGACTCCACTTGATGTGAACGGCACAGGGGGAGTTAATTATCAACACCTCTCCCAAATGGACCATTTTTTCGTAGGAACATATCGTATTTACCCAAATACAAGATGACTGAATTTAAGACCAGCCCCTTAAAAAATAGAGGTGAAATACAGGTTATACTTATATTTACCCAAAGGGAAGAGGACTCTTAATTTAAGATGACCCTCTGATTTCTAACCTCAAAGAGAAAAAACCAGTCTTGGCTTCAGGTAAATACAGTGTTGTAGGAGGCTGCTTTCTACCGAGTTGAGCCATTGGTCCACTTGGCTTGGTATTGTCTGCACTGACTGGCAGTGGCTCTCCAAAGCTGTAGGCGAGAGTCTTTTTCAGCCCTACCTGGAGAAGCTGCCAGGGAGTCAACTGGGGACCTTCTGCATGCAAAGCAGAAGCTCTGAGACGGAACGACAGCGATGTCCCTCCATTTTGGTGCCATCACCAGCTGGTACCCACTATAGTTCAGCCGCAATATGCGGGTGTCACGGCCTGGGCTCCTGAGCGCCTTACCCCCTGCCGCGAGGCCTCAGTTTTCAGAGGGGTGGGGGTTCACCATCACCAGATTCTCCCCTTCCTCCAGGCTTTGTGGGGTCACTGTGGCTGCCTCTCTCTCTCTGCCGAGGACTACATCACTCTCCCTGCTCACCTCTCATCACTGGCAGCCTGTGTCTTAAACAGCTGGTGGCAGGCTGAGCAGCCCCCGTCCCCTCCTTTCCGGCCCCGCTCCTCTATTAACCCTTTCCCCTTCCCTTCATAAGCAGCTGCCTCCACTCCCCTGATGCTCTCCTCCCTCACATGCTCCTGCCCTTCCTCTGACATCATCAAGAGGCACCCTGTCTGTGGCCGCTGCCCGGCGGGAACCTCCCGAGCTCTGGGCTTCCTGGCCAGCCGTCTGCCGGTGTGGGCTCTTCCCCTGCTGCCTTGTCTCACTGCGGCTACCATTGCTCCCGCCGCGGCTCAGATGGACCCCGTGAGGCCGGCAGGTCCTTCCACGAAGCAGGTGACCTGGGCATTTAAATGACTACATCTGTTTGCTGATCATTGCACTCACAAAATTAATTCACCTTGGAGACTGCAGGTTCAAACATTAATTTCCTTCCCTTCTTTGGCAGAAGCGTTTGGGAGCCCTGGATTAACTTAATGGAGCTTATGGATTGAAGTCATTGAGTGGGGTGGGGGTGGGTTAGAGGGGAAAAGGAAAGGCAGCAAACTGTAGGCAAATGGATTTTTTTGCGAGCCACGCACGTGCTCGACAGATTGGGTAGATCTCAGTAGACAGTGAGGCAAAAAGGCAATTTTCCTTGGGACAGGGGAATCCACTCGTGAGCGTCAGCTTTGAAAAGGACCTCACAGTGCGGAGCAATCGAGTTGCCTCCCGCTCTGGCAGTCTGAGCACAGGGCAAATTAACTTTGCAGTCAATAAAATGGATGTGGGTGAACAAGTTGAAATTAAATCCAGGCAAAACAGAGGCTCGCCTGGGCAGAACTGCTGATTCGGCAACGATACATCAGCTTGTTCTGGATGGGGCTGCACGCCTTTTGAAAGGGCAGATTCTCAGCTTGGGCGTGCTCCTGGATCCAGAATGGCACCTGGTTATCCAGGTGTCTGCTGTAGTCCAGGGGACTTTGGCCCAGTTTCACCTCTTCTTGTTGAAGGGAGTAGTGATGTGCAAATCAATTCAAATTTGAATTGATTCGAATGAAATCTGGGTGATTTGAGTGATTCTAAATCTAATCAAATCACACCTTTAAAGGGCAATTAGATTCAAATTGAAATTGAATTTTTGAAATTCTATTCTATTCTATTTGAGGGCCATTTGGCACCTTTTAAAAACTTTTCGGACCCCCAGATTGGTTTAAAAAAAGTCACAAAACAGGCTTAAATCAATTCAAATTTGATTGGAATTCAAAATGAATTTTTGAATTTGAGTTGAATTAAAAATAATTTTTTGAAATTTGGTTCAAATTTGGTTTGAATTCAAATCAAATAAAAATAATTGATTCCTAGAAGGGAGTCAGTGATCAGTCTCACTGGGTATGGCCAGCCTAGGGCTTGAGGACTCAAAATCAACTGCATAGGAACATAGGAAAACGCCTCATACTGAGACAATTGGTCCATCTAGCTCAGTATTTTCTACACTGACAGGTTGCAGGTATCCAAGGTTTCAGGGGATGCCAGAGATTGAATAAGGGACCTTCTCTATGCAAGCAGATGCTCTGCCACTGATCTAGGCCCCATCCTGTAAAGGAAATATCTTACAGTATAGCTTACATATTGTAAGATACAATATCTTACCATATCTAAAAAAGAACATAAGAACAGCCCTGCTGGATCAGGCCCAAGGCCCATCTAGTCCAGCATCCTGTTTTGCACACTGGCCCACGAGATGCTGCTGGAAGCCACAGGCAGGGGTTGAGGGTGTACCCTCTCTCCTGCCATTATTCCCCTGCAACTGGTACTTAGAGGCATCCTGTCATTGAGGCTGAAGGTGGCCCACAGCCCTCCGACTGGTAGACATTGATAGACCTCTCCTCCATGAAGTTATCCAAACCCCACTTAAAGCCATCCTGGTTGTTTGCTGTCACCACATCCTGTGGCAGAGAGTTCCACAAGTGGATTATGCATTGTGTGAAAAAGTACTTCTGTTTTTTGGTCCTAGACCTCCTGGCAATCAATTTCATGGAGTGACCTCTTGTTCTAGTGTTGTGTGAGAGGGAAAAGAATTTCTCTCTCTCCACTTTCTCCACACCATGCATGATTTTATAGACCTCTATAATGTCTCCCCGCAGTCGTCTGTTTTCTAAACTAAATAGCCCCAGGTGTTGTAGTCTTGCCTCATAAGAAAGGTGCTCTAGGCCCCTGATCATCTTGGTTGCCCTCTTTTGTACCTTCTCCAGTTCTGCAATATCCTTCTTAAGATGTGGTGACCAGAATTGTACGCAGTACTCCAAGTGTGGTCGCACCATAGTTTTGTATAAGGGCATTATAATGTTAGCCGTTTTATTTTCAATCCCCTTCCTAATGATCCCTAGCATGGAATTTGCCTTTTTCACAGCTGCCGCACATTGAGTCGACACTTTCGATGAGCTGTCCACCACGACTCCAAGATCCCTCTCCTGGTCCATCACCGACAGCTCGGATCCCATCAGCATATACTTGAAGTTGAGGTTTTTCGTCCCAATGTGCATCACTTTACACTTGCTAACATTGAACTGCATTTGCCATTTTGTCGCCCACTCCCCCAGTCTGGAGAGATCCTTTTGAAGCTGCTCACAATCCATTTTGGATTTCACTACCCGGAAGAGTTTGATATCATCTGCAAATTTGGCCACCTCACTGTTTACCCCTGCTTCTAGATCATTTATGAAGTGTAATTTATGAAGTGTAAAGTGTAAGAAAGTGTAGAACTGGAAAAGGTGCAGAAGAGGGGAACCAAGATGATCAGGGGCTTATAGCACCTTGTTTATGAGGAAAGGCTACAACACCTGGGGCTTTTTAGTTTAGAAAAAAGATGACTGCAGGGAGACAAGATAGAGATCTATAAAATCATGCATGGTGTGGAGAAAGTGGATAGAGAGAAATTCTTCTCCCTCTCCCATAGCCCTAGAACCAGGGGTCATCCCATGAAATGGATTGCCAGGAAATTTAGGACCAGCAAACGGAAGTATTTTTTCACACAACGCACAATCCACTTGCGGAATTCTCTGCCACAAGATATGGTGGCAACCAACAACCTGGATGGCTTGAAGAGGGGTTTGAATAACTTCATGGAGGAGAGGTCTATCAGTGGCTACTAGTCGGAGGGCTATAAGAACATAAGAACAGGCAGGAGTTGAGGGCATGCCCTCTCTCCTGCTGTTACTCCCCTGCAACTGGTACTCAGAAGCATCCTGCCTTTGAGGCTGGAGGTAGCCTATAGCCCTCCGGTTTGGGAAAGGGGTCCTCAGGGTGAGTGCAGGAGCGTTTCTGGATGCAAGAGGGAGGCGTTGGAGTGGTGGCAGGTGGCAACATGAAGAAAGCTGCAGCTGCCAACGTTACCTTCCAGACAGTCTAGAAATGCCTTGTGCTGCCAGCTTCCAGACATATGCAGAGCATCTTGGGAACCCCTGCCAGAGCCTCAATGAACATCCTCTTTTCTCTGCCTGGGGGGACGTCTGTTTCCAGGCCCCCAATTCCAGGCGGCCTCATTTGCACACTCTGCAGATGGGTTGCAAATTGTGCAGATCAGCCATGTTCTGTGTCTGTTTTCTGCCCATTGCTTTTGTCTAATCCTGGGAAGGACCACAAAGCTGGAGAAATAGAGGAGGCCAGATCTTCTTAGCTGATCTTTTGCTCCTTTCTGGAGAGAGCCATCTCTCCTTTTTGCCTGCCACCTGCTGGGGAGAAGAAATAGGGAAAGTTGCTGTATCCCAAGGAGAGTGCCCATGTCCTTGCTTGCAATGACCCTTTGCTGTGGGGAGATGACACCTCCAAGAAGGAGGGAGGAATCTGCAGGGTGTGTGTGTGTGTGTGTGTGTGTGTGTGTGTGGGCAGTTGGCAGCAGGCACCCCAACACCAGCAAGCCCCAACTGAAGCAGACAAAGCCTGGTTTGCTGGAAATGAGTCCACATAACTCGCCCATGAGGTCTCGGATGCCTCAAAAGAGGCAGTCACCTCAGAACAGATGCACAACTTTCTATGCTTCCTTTTAGAGGGAGTGGGAGGACACGCTTTGCGCTCTGGCCGAGGGCCTGAGATGGGGTGGGCAAGCCTGGCCCTCCATCACTCCCAGCCACAAACAAGGGTCTGCCCTGGTTTGCATTTGAATGGGAGACCACATGGGTGAGCACTGCAAGAGAGTCCCCCGAGGGGATGGGGCCGTAGCCCAGTGGAAGACCACCTGCCTGCTTGCATGCAGAAAGCTCCAAGTTCCCTCCCTGGTGGCATCTCCAAGATAGGGCCGAGATAAATTTCAATGTGTTTTAATCTATGATTTTAAGCTTTTAAAATGAATTTTAAATGTGTTATATTTTATGTTTTAATTCTGTACACCGCCTCGAGATTTTTATACTAGGTGGTATATACAGTCAATAAGTAAATAAGTAAGCAAGCAAGCAAGCAAGCAAGCAAGCAAGGAGGACAAAGAGTGCTGCTTCACCCCCTCCCACCCAACACTGGAGCCCAGGGAAAGTTGCATAGTCATGAGAAGGAGGAGCTGAGGACGGGGCTTGCCTCCGGCTTCCGTGGGGCTGAGGACGGGGCTTGCCTCAGGCATGGCTGTTGGGAGGGGCAAACTCTGGGCTCCTGCTACCTGGATTCCACCTTGCCATCCACTGCCACACCTTCCTTGTCTCCCTGGGGCATGGCATTCAATTTCCTTTCTGAGCCCAGCTGGGCAGCACCTCGTCTTCTTGCCCAGCTGGGCTAGGAAAGCCCCTGGTGCTGCTGCCCGGCTTGTTGGCATCGTCCACAACTGATCACATGTCACCACTGCTTCTTCGGCAGCATGGCCTGAGAAGGCTGAGCACCCTGTCTGCCACTTGCAGATGCTGGGGGGGAGGGCATCATTTTGCACTTTGCCTTAGGTAGCACAATACCTTGGACTGCCCCCAGGTAGGGCAATACTACCCTCTTAGTCTGACATCTGCTACCTTTCCAGTGTCCCCTTCTGCTAGGGAGGGGCCATCTCAAATGGGGCATGCAATTCCTCTTTTGTTCAGTCTATGCTGACTTCTTTTTTTGGTTCTGCGTTCAATTCAAGGAACTGAACATGATCTTTACAGCTTGGGATGGTTTCGCCCCATGAAACCACCTGCAACCCACTTGATTTGACCTGCCCACTGAGATCTTTGGAGGAGGCTCAGCTCCATGTGCCACCCTTTGGTTGGTGGGCACACAGGATGGGCCCTTCTCCGTGGCTCTGGAACTCCCTCTTCTAGGCGGTTAAGGCTGCAACATCCTTCCTTTGGCCATGCCTTTGGGATGAACTGAGGCAGGAGGTTTTGTTGTGATGAATTTTTGTGGTGTTTATTTCATTATGCTTTCTAGCTCATTCATGCTCTCTGGCCACACACCAAACAGGGAGGGACCTTGTGTGATTTTCACAGCACCACCTGCTGGCCAGCTCTCATATTATACAAACAACACGTCCCTTTCCCCAGACACCACAAAAGTAGTGGGTGGGTTCTTCTCAGAATGCAAGAGCCAACCAGCAGATGGCACTGTAAAAACCACGCAAGGGCTCTATTTGACATGCGGCCAGAGAATAAGATCTCTCTAGGAAGGAGCACCATCCCTTTGCCATCTGTAGAAACCCTTACAGAGGATTCAGTGAAGTGGGGAAGTGAGTGATTCGAAAGCAGTTCAGAGCCGACTCATGCAAGGGCCAGTGAATTTCAGCATAGATCATTTTTAAAAGACAGGATCATGGCAATGGCACAGGCATTTGTCTCTCCTGCTGCCATAAAATGTCTCAAATGCTATGTGGGAGCTTATTGAATCTGTATTTCTCTGTTCTTCCTTTGCTCTCCACTTTTTCTAGGATAGGCCCATCCTTCTTACATTAAGACTTAATAAACAGTTATCAGAACAGCGTAAACTGGGAAGAAAAGCCTCTTGCAGCGCTGTGTTGGAAAAGGAACCACAAGCTGGGGGGCGGAGGAAGCTTTTTGCATTTGCATGTCTGATAGCTCGCTTTGCCATTTGCAGCTCACACAAAGCTGTCTGAAGCCTAGCGGAACGAGAAAGAAAGGACTGTGGTTTGGAGATGGACAGTGGGGGTGCTGAGAGCCAGGAGAAGCCCAGCGCTCTGAACCTCCTTTGTGTTTGTTCAGCTCCAGCTTAGGTTTTGACAACAGTTTAATGCCCTCTGTGATCAGTGAAGCACAGGCTGTAAGGTCAGAAAGCCTTCCCGCAATTGTCAGGCCTGGCCCTTGTCAAAATCCAGTCCCTTTCTCTCAGTTACTGTTATAGAGATCCTGGTTAATTGGAGCTGGATAAACACTTGCAGGGTGGAAAGCAAGTTACTAGCCCTTATGACTGTTCAAATGTGCTTCAAAGTATGGAGGCAAAATAATAACACCACCACAACTCCACAAAGGATGTTAGGGAGGGCAGAGGGAGGGGCAAGCAATCCCGGTGGTTCCTTGGGGTTAAAAAGTTCTCTAAGGATAGGGGACCCACATCTGTTTTCTATTGGATTAGGTGTGGCATGAGTGAATACACACCTGCAGATCTATGCAGGCAGATTTACTGTCTGAAATGAATGGGGGAAATGATGCATGTATGCATATCAAAGTTATGATGAGTGTTGCATATGCAATAAAAAACAAGGGTTTTGTTGCATTTGTTGTTTTTGTTGCATTTGTTGCAACCGTGTGCTACTTTATCAATGGGAGAGGCATTCTCACTGCTTCTGAGTCCCTTTAAACTGAGTCGTCCCTGGCACTGCTTCTAAAGGTGAGGCTACTCCATGGCTACTAAACTCTACCTGATGCAGGTAGCACTGCTCTCAGGTGGGTTGGGAGAAGCTGCCACTGGGAAGCAGAGGCAGCTCCTCTTCCTTTTGGTGCCCGCTCCGACTCAGGACAAGTCACTACTGACAGGGGTGTGTGAGGGAAACGTTTTCATTGCCTGCCTCACATCAGGAGCCTGTCTCTGTGTCCATCTGCCCTATTTTGCCAGAGTCACACCATAACTTCATACAAAGTAAAGTAAAGTGAAGTAAACACTTTGGTTTCACTGAGTTTGGGCTCAGACTGACAGCAAATGAAACGCTTGTATAAACAGCCCATGCCATCATCAGGAGAAGTAATGAACAGCCCTTCGCCTCTTCCCTCACTCGCTGTACCAAAAAGGGCCATTAAGACGCCTACATCTCCATGGCACATCTGGGGACATCCGCTGGCCGCCGATAGGATCAAAATTAAATAAAAGAGGCTCATATAACCTCTTCCCATTTAGAAGCATGTAACTCACAGTATCACAAAGCGATAACTACATTTGCCATGTCCTGCCTGGACTGACAGATCTCCCTCTCTTGCTGCAGACAGATGTATAAATAAACAGAGCTGATAATCAGCAACAAGACACGGGGAGTTGGTAATAATCCTCCGCAGATTCCGCCAGGGATGGCGTCTTATCAGCACAGACACCGTGCTTATGAATTTAGCACCATCAGATAGTGCGACATGTGATGACTGACTGCACTTTCAGCCTGGCCTTGGAATCAATTTCCAGAAGTGTTCACCTCTGGAAAGACTGTTCCTTGCAGTCCATCAAGACCCGGCAATGCCGGATTACGGAGCATGGAAGGACCTTGGCTGCTTTGGATTCTGAGTCCCCATCCTTGGCACTGACCGGAAATCCTTTGGAGAAATCGATTCCATAATTCCATGCATCCTCATCCAAGAAACAGTGTGGGGGTTTTTTTGGCTGGGAAAATAGTGCATATTAATATAAGGCTTGTAAGCCCCAGAAATCAATGCACGGGCATATAGATTTGCGTGAAGTCACACTGAGGCGAGGGGGTGGGTGGGTCATATTTTGCAGACTGAAACAGGAGGCTGGTTCACATCAGTGTTAACTGAGTAGGCCAAGTGTCCTAACCGGCTTCAGGAGCCGTGCACTGCACACTCCAGATTTCCAGGCATGTGAGTCCAAAGCCAAGTGGGAGCGGAAGGTGAGCAGCCTGATCACTTGCTACCTGTCAGCTGCCCAAGATGAGCACACCCTGCCCAGGTTCCTTCCCCAGCTGCTGAGTGAGATAGGAGGGGAAACTATGGTCCATCTTTCCCTGTCCCAGTGAGGCAAGGTTGGCAGGTTTGGCTTTTTAAAAGCCAAACTTTGGGTTATGGCCCATTTGACCCATGAGTATACCCCTTAGGTTCTGGCAACCTAGGCATCATTTTGCGGGCTCCCCTGGGTGGGGCTGGAGGGCCTCACTATGTCCTGGCCTCTCCCTGGAGGTCCTCCCAGGTGTCTCACTCACTTGCCAGCACGCATCATTGGCCAGCCCCATTTCAAAGGGGCAGAGGAGCCATCGCTTCTTTCCCGCCAGGCTCTGCCCCTTCCTGCCACCCAAGCCTTTATGCTTTCCCCAGACAGGCTGACATCCCCCCCCCCGCCCCACTTGCCCTGTCCCTCTGTGAGCCTCGCCTGCTCCCTCCGCCCGCCACTTCCCCCATCGCTCCTCCCCAAGCCTGGCTGGCGAGGACCGGGCTGTGTGGTGCTGAGGCCACTCTGTCCGCTGTGGCTCTCCCCACCCCCCTTGCCTGCCGTGGCGCCTCCCATGGCTCCTGTCTCTTCAGCCGAACCTCCTGCCGGCCTCACCTTGCCAGGACCATTGGGCTTCTCCAGCCTGCTTTGGAAGGGAGTCAGCAATTTGCCCTCTCCCCTCTCAGGGACTGGGGGGCCATTCCCCACAACCGCCATCCCCAGCAGATGTTTAGCAGTTCACAATCACGTCCCCCTCCTCCCCCTTTGCTTTTTACTTGTACACGATCGAAAATCAGGAGCACACACAGCTCCCAAAGGATGCTTACCCTACTCAGATAATGGCTGTGTGAACAAGCCCACTGTATCTTAGGAACATAGGAAGCTGCCATATACTGAGTCAGACCATTGGTCTATCTAGCTCAGTATTGTCTTCACAGACTGGCAGTGGCTTCTCCAAGGTTGCAGGCAGGAGTCTCTCTCAGCCCTGTCTTGGAGATGCTGCCAGGGAGGGAACTTGGAACCTTCTGCTCTTCCCAGAGCGGCTCCATCCCCCTGAGGGGAATATCTTCCAGTGCTCACACTTCTAGGCTTCCTTTTCATATGCAACCAGGGTGGACCCTGCTTAGCTAAGGGGACAAGTCATGCTTGCTACCACCAGACCAGCTCTGCTCAACAAGTTCTTAACATGTTCACAGTGCAACTTGAGATTTCTGCCAAGAGGCTTGGGCCTCTGGTCCCATTAGTCAGGCCACGCTTATCAGGGGCATTTACACTTGAGTGATTATCAAGCTCCCTGCCTTTCAACCTGTTCTTCTCTAATGCACAATCGAAAATCAGGAATGTACTTGCCTCCTGAATTAGAGTAGAAGGCTCCTCTTGCTCTAATATCGATCGTGTGAACTGCCCTATGATCGACTGGTGAGGGGATTTGAACCTGGCTCTCTCTGGTCCAATGCTAGCGCTCTTGCCACCAGATCGCACTGTCTCTCTTGCCTCTATCACACCACAAGGGGTACAGATTCAGAGGCAGTCCATGACTCAAAGCAAGCTAGTCAATGGCCCTGCTGGGTCCATGTCCTGCATCTCTTTTGTAAAGGCCTAATCCTTCACCATCTCCCCTCCATCCTCTCCCTTTTCTGGCCTGCTAATCAAGAGGAGTTAAATGTCCACTCCCATCAGCGCTGGAGGTCATCTCCGGAAGCATTATCTGATGCCCTGAGAGAAGGGCTCCTGGCTCACAGCCTGCCTGCAATTCCCCGTCCCCTCCAATTACCGATAAGGGTGAGCCGCATTCGCTGCATCCCCCCCAGCATAATGATGCTGCCATTGTTTTTTTAAAAGAGGCTCCCCCCCCCCGCCCTCGATTCTTTTCTCAAGTTGACCTTCAAAGGCAGATTGAATAGCAATGCAAAAAGGCTTGTTAAAAAGCGGGGAGGCGAATCCCGCACTCATTCTGCATTTACACACCCAGTCTTTGCAAGAAAGACAGGTGCTGAGTGCAGGCTGGCCTGAAAGTGGTGCTCCCTGATCCCAGTTCCTAGAGGTCTCAGGATGGGCTGAGGTGCCTCATAAAAATGAGGATTTGCACATGCTTAGAAGCGTTCTTCTTCCCCTTATACGACAGATACAAACAGGCCAGGTCAGTGCAGGTAGGGGTGCCATGTCCCCTGGAATGTAGGGTAGCCCCCGGATTTTGGCTCCTCCACCCAGCTGCTAAATTCCACCCGGATTTACATGGATTTCAAATGCGGTGCCCGGATTGTGTGGATTTTACTTTGGATCAGATCACGTGGGAGGGCAGAGAAGGAAGAGAAAGTGTACAAATCTGACAAATAAATTAAAAAAAATGCAAATTAGCTGCCACATAATTTGCATAATGTGCAAATTAGGCCACTCATATTTGGGAAGCTTGCATATGGCAACCCTAAGTGCAGAGAGTGTGAGAGCCCAGCTCCAACATCCTTGCTTGAAGCAGACCCTGCATCCCGCGGATGGAAAATCTCGGCTGAAACGGTGCTTTACCATTTGGGCTGTGCCTTCCCCCCTCCCTGCCTGAGGAATTGAGCAGCTTGCAAGCTCTAAAGTTGGAGAGGGGAGTGACTTTAATGCGAAACGGCTCCAAAGTAGATGCCCAGATTTTTAGGAGGATTCAGCAGCTGGATCAGGTGCTCCTGAGAGCAAGCGAGAAAAGTATTTGCAGCAAATGAGGACGTGATGGCAGCCACTGTCTTCACCTCTGCCTGCTGTGAGGGCAACCAGGGGCTCCGGCAAATTCCACGGCTTCTGGCAAGGGCTGCTGACCATCAGGAAGCAGGGAGCACAGCTACAGTCCTGAGGGTTCAAGTGCATTTTAAAATATTTCTGAGCCGCTCTTGGCATGCAGTTTTACAGCCATTTTGCAAGTTGGAGCAAAACTAATGCTAAAGGAATATGACCTGCACAAAACCTAAAACCTAACGCTACAGCAGTGGCATCCAAATAGTCCAGCCAGGACACCCAGAATGAAATATGGAGTCATTTCTCAATTCTCAAAGGCTTTGTGGGGGGAACGTTGAACTGAAATCCCACCACCCGCAAACACACACATCACATGCACGAGAGGCAAAATTTGTGGGAGGGGGCATCTGGGCAGTTTTCAGGGGGCATGAGCCTGGGGCTGCAAGACTCAGCAGGTGTAGCTGCTAGCAGCTTCCATCCCACCCATCCCCCGAATCCCTCCCTTGTGAGCAATGCTGTGCCAACAGGTAGTGATACTCAGAGAGAACTTATGGGGGAGGGGGCGGGGATTATAGTTCTCAGTTGGAAGCTACCAGGAGACGCATCAGATGGAAATAGGGAGACAGTGGCAATCACAAGGGTTGGTGGGGGTAATGAGACGAGGTGGGAAGGCTGGATCACCATATTTACCCAAATAGAAGGCAAATCTGAATTGAAGATGATGTCTTAAAAGAGATTAAATGCTGGTTTTACCTGTATTTAACCAAAAGATAGAGGACTCTGAATTTAAGACACCCTGCCCCCCAGGAGGAGGGTGCTGGAGCAGGTACTCCTAGGGCACAGTCAAAAACCCTATCAGCATCACCACTGCTTCCCAGTCCAGCCGTGTAGTGTCCCTGGCAGGGCCAAGGCAGCTGGCAGTTCCGCCTCAGTGTTCCACCGAGGGGTGTTTGGCCAAGGGTACGGGGGGAGCCCATGAAGCCCTGCAGCAGTGCTGAGCACTGTGTGCTGCAGTAGCTGCAGGAGCCAGTGGCAGGCCAAGAGATGGAACTGATCCAGTTTTGGGCAACACATTGTCGTGTCTGGCTGGACTTGGCGGTGGTAGCCAGACGGTTCCTCTCGTACCCACCAATTAGTGTCCAGAGCAAAAGGGTGCTCTCAATGGCCTGGGAAGTGGTGACACCCCACCATGCACACATGGATGCCCATCACATGCACATGGTGGAGTGTCTGGTCTTCCTGAAGGCCAACCTCCCCCTGCTGGGCTAGCCAGAGCTGTCCCCAACCACTGTGACACCACTGGCAGCTCGACCCATCCTGGCCAACCCCCAAACCAGATGTGTCACAGTTTGCCCATTAGTGTTGCTGACAGACACAAACATGCAGGTATGCCACCGCCATGGCCAATGATAAGATGATGGACTGGTGCCCCTTGGTCCATGTGTCAGGCTGTCAGCTGGGGCCCAGCTCCAATCTGAGGCCATGGTGTTATCCAGACACAGGCAGGCAGGGAGGGATGTACGAAGAAAGAAGAGTTTTTATGGTAAGAGTCTAGAAGCTTTGTATATTGTCCCATGATTTTGGGGTTTTCTTTTCTCAGCACTTCCTATTGCTGCTGTAACTATCTGGTTTTGCTGGATCTCAGATTGACAAAGGCAGAACTTGGATGCTTGCCTTCCTTGAGTTGTGGTTTGTTTTGTTTGTGAGATAGTGTTGTGGTGAAAAATGGACAGTGGCAGCTCATCTCTCTCTCTCTCTCTCTCTCTCTCTCTCTCTCTCTCTCTCTCTCTCTCTCTCATGTTCCTGGGTGATTGCTGTGATGAGCTCCATGTCTTGCTGTCGTAAATCTGTTAGCTCGGCTAACCCAACAGGATTTACAACCCCCTTCAGCACTCCCCCTGTGAGATAACAGAAACCAGAAGTGAAACTGCAAGAAGGAAAATAAAAGAAAAGGCTCACAAAGAAAATAGTAAATGAATCAAGTCCCCTGAACTGAACTAGGTATCCCCCTCTAACAATAACTGAGTAATAAGTGAAAAGAAACACAAAGCAAGGAATGAAACGAGCGAAGGACACGAGAACAAGGAATTAACGGAACAAAGCTGGAAAGCATAAACAAGGCAAACTGGAACTTGGAAAAGCCTGGAATTTAAATAGCACACTGTCTGCCACCAGTGAAAGTTGCAAACAGCATCTGAGCAAGTGAGAGACTGCTAAATATATATGGCTCAAGAGAACCAGCAGCCAATCAGCTTCCCTGAGTCAGCACTTCGGCTTCCTCTCTTGTGATCTCCTGCACCTGCGTGACTCCCACTGAGCTTGCCTCTTGAGACTCCTTCTCAAGACAGGTGAAATCCCAGGCTCATCCCCATCAGAAATCATGTCTGGCAGCTGTTGTGAATCCTCAGCTCCAGAGTCTGGTCTCCCTGCCAAATCCTGTTGCTGTGTCTCTGAGCCCTCACTAGCAGGTGAATCTTCCTGCTCTGACTCTTCTGAGTCTGAGCCATGACACCTGCCTTGAGAGTAACTTGTGGTTTGCTCTCTGCTCTGCAAACTGCATTCTGCATTGCAAGGCATACTAAGTCAAAATGTGGCTGAAGACATTGTTCTAGTTGAGATTATGGCTATGCTTGCTGTTAAGGGTGCTGCTGTGGCAGCTGTTGCAATGCTAGGAAGTATCATAAGGAGTCATAATAGTGTGTGAGAGAGCAACTTGTACCAATGATGTTACTGCAGCTCAGGCACTGTGACTGGCAGTGGATTTTGGGTCAGTGATTTTTTTTTTGGCCATTTTTGGATACTGTTGTTTTCTGTGTTGGGAGGGGCTGTGTGCTTCTGTTCTGCAGTGTTTTTCAAGGCAGTGTTGCAAAATGTGTGCACTCTGCTTGATTTGGCCACAGGGAACAATAGGATACTCAAATCACCCCATTGTTCCCTATGGGTAGGTCCTAGGAACACCAAAGTGGGTTGGGTAGTATGGTGTGATGTGATGGGTGCTACCTACCACCCAACCCACAAAAGAAATGGGCAAGTGTTTTGTTTTTTTTAAACAAATTTTAAAACTGGACTGGAGGTGGGATTCATGTGCTGGGGAGCTTCTTCATATAGAATTATTCCGTGTACATAGAAAAGTAGCAGCTGCCACTGACATTGGCCAGGGAGGAGGGCAAGTCTACCTCCCCTCTCCTGCGAGAGGCGCCTCTTCAGATAGTCTTCACAGATAGTACACCACACTGGAACTAAGCTCAAGTATGAGAAGATGAAATGACCACCCTGTTCCCCCCACTTTCTTCTTGCTTCCCCTTCCTCCCATTTCCTTGGTTGTCTTGCTTGTGTTGATTTTAAATTGGGAGCTCACTGGGGCAGGGGTCCAATTGCTCATTACTTGTTAAATGCCATGCATGCAAGTGATGATACGTGCAGAAATAACGAATACATCACCACCTTCTCCTCCACCTCCTCCACCCATCAGTGGATCACCCTAAAGAGCCAGGGGGGTGTCAAATGAGATGCAGCTGCCTCTGGCTCCTGGCAGCCCAAATGTTCCTGTTTCTCCCATCCCGCCCTGCACCGGCAAGAATGGCCATGCAAGGCCAGCCTGCAGGCAGAGTGGATCTTGTTAACATGGGGCGGGATGGGATGGGGGAAACAGGCACAATCAGGCTGCCAGGAATTAAAAGCTGCCATCGCAAAGAGGCAGTTGTGCCTCATTTTGGTGCCCCTTGGCTTGTTAGGTGGTGCCCTCTTGCCACTGCCGCTACCACCATCACCACCACCACCCCTAGCCAACTCTCCGGTTTGCTGATTTTCTTAGGAATGCTTTTTTCGCATTCTGTGAGCCCTCCCCAGCAGTCTGAAATTGTCTGGGTCAGACTCAGGTTTTGTGCCTCCACTGCTGTTGCAGAAACTAGGCCAACAGGAAAGAGGAGAGTCAAAGGTCTTCTTCACCCAGGTGGTTGGGGATAAAAGCCTTGGTGGGAACATCACAGCCTCCTGCTCTCCTTCCATTCGCTCATGTTGGTGCAGGAGGAACAAGCAGAGAGGATGACAGGGAACAACGCAGGCTTGGATAGCAGCACGATCAAGTGCTCTAATGTCTTTTCTTCCCGGTGACCTCGATTTCCATAAAACAGCACTTCTGCCACGCAGCCAGAATGCCAATTGGCCTGTGAAGGAGCTGGCGGATTGGGGGAGTGTTTTGCTTGGAATCCTTTCTTAATTAGTTCTGTAATTCTGCTGCCCGCCTGTCCAAAACCACTTTTTCAGTTCAGGAGGGGGAGAAGAGCGGATGCGATTCCCGGGTTCTTCTGCACTCCCTTGGTCCCTCCCCCTCCCCCACTGCTTTCCCACTAGGTGTGCTTTTTTGAATGACCTACTCAAAATGCATCCATAAAAGAAGAATATAAGGGCTTATTTAAAAGTCCCCATGCATTCATCGAAGACTTTCTGTATTTCTAAAAGACCAGTAATAGGCATCCTTTCCTTTTGTGGATGTCAAGGGAGCCTTATCTGGCCTTGTTCACAAAGACCGAAAACCAGCAGCCCTTAATGATAGGCAGCAAGAAACTTGGTGTCTAATGTGGGGGGAAGGGATGGAAAACCATCCATTGCTTGCGGCATTTAATTAAATATGCAAATTTATGAACAGCTCAGAATTGTCAGACAAAAAAGCAGCAGGGTTGTGAATTCTGATTTTTAAATCCTTCCTGTGTTAATCCCCTTGAATTTGGGTCTTATCATCATTGAAAAATAAAACTAGGCAGGGCAAAATGGCCAGACATTCCCCAACATCAGCTGCAAGACAAACAGGCCCACATATCCATTCCACTGCCCCATTCAACAGTTCAGGGCACAGTATGCCTCAAAGCAGAAAATGTCCATTGCATCTGAAGAGTACCCTAAGGGCTGATTCAGATTTGCTTCTGGATTCCCAGGTGGTGGCTAATTCTCTGAGTGCTTTTTTGGTCACCTTTGGATTGTATGCCAGCTGTGTCCCTTTTTGAATAAAAAAGACCCTGCCATATTGCATGCTCTGGTAATTACTCAACTTGGCTACAGCACTGTGTTAAATGTAGGGCTACCCTTGAAGACTGTTCAGAAATGTCAGCTGGTCCGCAATGAAGCAGCATGGCTTCTGTCACAGGAAACATATTACACAAGTACTGTGAGAGTTCTACTGTCTTCCAATTAGTTCCCAGGCTATAGTGCTGGCTTTAACTGATGAAGCCTTAAATGTTCTAGCCTCAAGGGAATGCCCTCTCCCATCCAAGAGGTTCAGAAACTCTCAGATGGGTGACTTCTGATACTGTCAGAGACAAGGTTATCAGTTATCAGAAACAGAGCCTTCTCCATGGGGGCCCCCCAATCGGAAATTCCCTGCTGTGGGGAACCTGCCAGCACCCTACCGCTGGCTCCAGAAGACATTTCTCTTTCCCCTTTGAGTATTGTTATGCTACTTTCTAAAATAGATGTCTCCTGTATATTGCTAAGTTAGCTGTTCTCATTGCTCTTTCAGTTTGTTCTTATGTATACTGTAGTTTTATAATTTTTAATTATAAAAATTATGCTGCTGTGAGGACTGTTGGATAAAAAACAAGATGCAGACAGGGAGGGGAAGAAAGGGAGGGAGGGAGGGTGGGAGGGTGGGCGGGCCAAGGCCCTAGAGCCTTCTGGGAAGCCCCAGGTCCTTTTGAATGTTTGTAGGCAATTTCAACAGCATACCTGAAATTAGTCTGAAAATGCCCAATCATCACCATTGCCACCCTCAATGCAACAAAAAGATCTCATTTCATTGTCGTTGGCTAGCAACTTTAAGGATACTCTTTGACAAACTGGCATTAATGTTTGTACATTTTAATCTTATTACTCTTGTTTTATTTTTAAGCTGCCCAGAATACCCTTGATGGGATAAAAAAAAGTAAGATATATTAAATAAATATGAACAAAATGTTAGCACTAGGGATGCTGTGGTAATCCAGCAGGTTTATTTTCTGAAGGAAATCTTGTCGTTCTGGTAAAGTGGACAATTATTGCAAATGTACCTTCTGTCCAATTCTATCCAAGTTACTGTTTGCTGGGTGGGGGGTCCTATTAGGGGCTGGATGCACAAACTCCTGCACATAAGAACATGAGAACAGCCCTTCTGGATCAGGCCCAAGAAGGCCCGTCCAGTCCAGCATCCTGGTTCCCACAGTGGCCCACCAGGTGCCTCTGGGGAGCCCACAGGCAAGAGGTATGTGCATGCCCTCTCTCCTGCTGTTGCTCCCCTGCAACTGGTACTCAGAAGTCCACTCGGGATCAGCGTCTGTTGTCATCACAGATGTCAAATTGCTCCTTTCACTTGAGCAATGCTGATCCTGCTGCCTAGCCCTTCTCATGAGTAAACCTAGAGGTCACAAAGGCACCACCAAGGGGAAGGGGCTGGGCCCCCGTTCTCCAACCATTTTGTGCAAAAAAATTAAATAACTTGGATGTTCAAGAATTCCTGGTTGGGGCTGCCTTTTAAACCCAACCCCAGGTACCTCCCCCCACACACACCATATGTCTCTGTCCCAGTGCTCTAATGGGGTGCCCTGTTTATGTTTGCACCTGGAGTGTTTGTTTTTTGTGAACATACATCATTGTTGCTTTATTCTCAGGGAGGAAAGCACTTTGTGCCCATCCTGTTATCCCACCCCTTTTCCCTCCTGCTTGCCAAGAGGGGGGGGGGAGCAGGGGGACAGAGTGGGAAGAGGGAATGCCCCTGTGTGACTTTGCCGCTTGACAGGCTGACCAGCTTGGGATGGGACATGGTGGTGTCCCTGTTGCCCGACAACTGCATTTGCTGCATTGGAGACAGGAGGTCTCTGAACTGGTGCTCAGAGAGGTGGCCAGCGAGAAGCACCACAGACATTGAGTGGGCGCTATGCTAGGCAAGTCTGCACCACTCTCTATGATTGTGGTTTCAAAAACTGCATGGAACCAGAGTTATGGCACAGTCCAAATTTGGACTTAACACCTGGAAGACCAAACCTCTGGTCTTGGCAGCGAATCTTACTGCAAACTGAAGGTTCAACCTGGAGTTTGATGAGGCAAACTACAGGTTGCTTTTGTCATGAAACCGCAGTTGCACACATTAGGATGTAATGGAGTTCCAACCCCTGCCCTGTGTAACTCCGATTTTGCGTTGCATCCGAATTTGGCCTATCAGTCCATTCCTCTCAGTATTATCTACACCAGGGGTCAGCAACCTTTAAGAAGCAGTGTGCCAAGTCTTCAGGGGTGGCGCAAGGAGGGATGCCACTCGAAGTTAGCAAGGCATCCCAGTCTCATGAGCCCTGCATTGCCCCCTGTGTTAGCTGGACTGGGATGCTTTACAACCTCACCACTGGTCTTGCCATCAGCCACTATAAAGGATCACTGACCGGTCTATCCTTCAGCAAACATTTGTGCTTTGTCTTCTCCATTTTGGGAGCAGAGAAAGCACAGAAGTTAGTTAGGAACATTAATGCACAGGAAGCTGCTTTATACTGAATCAGACCATTGGACCATCACAGTATTATCTACACTGAGCGGCAGCAGCTCTTCAAGGCAGGGGTCTTTCCTGAACATTTCCCAGCCCTACTTGGTGATGCTGCCAGGGACTTAACTTGGGACCTTCTGGATGCAAATCAGATGCTCTTCCACTGAGTTACAGCCCCATCCCCTAAGGGGAGTATCTTACAGCAGTCAACGCTCACATGTAGTCACCCATCCAAATGCAAGCCAGTGTTTACCCTGCTTAGCAAAGGGGGCAATTCATGCTCACTATTGCAAGGCCAGCAATCCTCCCTGAGGAGCTGCTAGAGGGGAGAGAGACAGACCAGTTGGTGATGCTTAATGCTGGCTGGAGAATAGTGTTGACTACCTGCAGGAAGGGGGCGATCAGTGAAGCCTGGCAATAAGTCCAGCAGCTGGAGACATGGCCAGTGACATGTTGATTTCTTCAGAGTGTGTGCATTCGAGAGGGAGAGGGAGAGGGAGAGCGCTAGATGGCATGGCCAGAGAGACCTCTGCCACCAATTCTAAATGGCTGCTGCCTGGTGCACCAGCCAGACACAGACAGTGGGCAATGTGGCAGTGGATCTCATCTCATCTCGTCTATTTGTTTGTTTGTTTGTTTGTTTCACCTCTGTAAATTGTCCTATTATTTACTGGGACAATTATTTAATGTGACAATTATTTATTGTCCCATTGCAGGATCTTCCTAGAATCATTTTGCATGCCACTTTTGGCACATATGCCATCAGCTGCCAACCTCTGGTCAACACTGACTGGCAGTGGCTCTCCATTGTTTCAGGAGAGAGTCCTTCCCTGACCTTCCTGGTGAGGCTACCAGGGATTGAACTTGGGACCATCTGCATACAAGGCAGATGCTCTACCACTGAGCTATGGCCTTGTCCCATTGAAGGCAGTATCCACAACGGGATGCACAACTGGATGCACTTTCAAATGTGCTGTGTATTAAAATGAACTGATGCATTTGGATGAGCATCTGAATGCACACCCACTGAAAGCAAAGGACAGCATTCACTTTGGGATGCACATTCAGCTGAATGCAGATCTGATTGACAGCATGGCTCCTAAAAGCAAGCTCTCCATGGCACTCCACAGCATTTTGGCACAAATATCTGGGACCATGGGGCAGGAAAGGAGAGAAGAACGCTATGGGAATCAAGGGACAGGTTTTGCACATCCTTATTTGCGGCATCTCTTCTAAATTTTCTGCTAGGCAAATAGCAAACGCATGCTTGTCATTACAGAGACCCGACTTCTAAAGTCCTTTATGCAGGATGGGACTCCACAAACAACCCTAACCAAACATTTACAGAGGCAAAAAACAAAAAACCCAACCACGTAGAATGGGGAACTATATTTACAAGTCGTTTTCCTAATGACGCTGGGAAAAGAAAACACAGATTAATTTGGCTCTCAGGCGGTGGATGGCACTGCAGGGAGCCTGGCGTAATAACACACAGAGATCATAAAATGAAGGGAGGGGGAAAAGCCACCCGTGACTGCATTAAAGGCTCATAAAGGATTTGGACCTTGCTGCCATCATACCGCATACAGAATTTTACATAATACACATATGGAACAAGATGGCTGGATGCTGCTGAGCTCCTCTAGCCACTGTTAAACATTCAAGTAGCACAACCAACACCATCAAGGCTGAAGCTGCACAATGGCTTTTTGAAACTTTTATGGAGTTCATCTACCCCGTCAAAAATATGTGTTTTGGGATGAAAAGCAGCAGAATCCTTCCAATTTCCCATAATTCTGGCCAATCAAAACCAGAATTTAGTGCATTTCCACATGACTGTGTTCAGTCTTTATAGGAGAGGGGAGGGAGCCCTACCGTTCTCTCCCACCGTTTTCTCAGGGCTTTCTCTCCAATGCAGAAGCAGGCAAAAGCAGACAGTGGTCTGCTCGGGAGCAATTTCGGGTGGGTCTGCTGGTATCTACAAAGAATGCTGGACCAGGGGCAGGGTAGTCAGATGCAGCAAGGCATTTCATTTCTTAGGTTCTTAAGCAAGAATGCAGATTCAAGTTACTTCGCAGTTAAGGCATAACTTGGGGGATCTCAAACTTGGGTCCTCAGATGTTGCTCAACTCCCATAATCCCCCGCATGTAACGTAGCATGTAACGTACATGGATGAGTCAAGGAGGGATTCTAGGAAGGAAGGAAGGAAGGAAGACATCAGATAAAAGTTAGCTCCCACCTCTACCCACAATAATGTTGGCCCTAGGGTTGTCACCCCTTGCAATTGGCCTGGAGTCTCCAGGAATCAATATGAGGCTGTAGCAAACTTCAGTAGGGTTCCCTCAGAAAGAGTGTTTGTTGGTTTCTTGGCTGTGGTTCCAATGCCTCGCCTCCCCTTTTTATTCCTCAGACCTGACCCTTTTGCAGGCTGAAACCCCCTTGATGCATGGCATTGCCCCATCTGGCCCAGTCATGGTTGCTTCCAATGAGGGATGCTATAGTGGTCCTAACCGCTAGGCCTGTGCATACATGCAAAACCCAATCTCATCCCAAAAATGTTGGTCCAAGGTCCTCTGGACTGGACCCCTATGAAATTCGGTGTTGAAGTTGGGTTTGGGGTTGGAGTTGGGATTGGGGTCAGTGTCAGGAACGGGCTTGTGGATAGACAAATCTTTAAAAAAATCCCACTTTTTAAAAGTAACCGCGGATACACACTGTGGACACGGAAGAAAACTAACAAAACCAGGGAGTTGCAGGGGAACTGAGGTAACATCAGATAGTCTAAAGGGAGGTTACCTCACATCAGAGAATCACAAGAGAAACTGGGAAATGGCTGGTGGCTGCCAATGTGTGTGGGAAATGGGCTAAAAGACATGAAAAAAATTTAAGATGTGATGTGGATGGGCGGGCAGGCAGGCAGATAGAGGGAAGAAGATGGGTCCCCCCAGCCATGATTGCTAAAAAAACCCCCCAAAAACCCAAACCACCTCTTACCACTATTTGGAACTCTGGAAAGCTCCAGATTTTTGCTAAGGGAGTAAGAGAAGTCTGATCCAAAATGGGGTTTGGACTCTCTCCAAACTCCTCCAAATTTGGTAAAATCGGACATAGTCCGATTTTAGCCATCTGATTGTGCACAGGCCTACTAGCCAGCTCA
Organism: Hemicordylus capensis; assembly: GCF_027244095.1. Lineage (NCBI taxonomy): Eukaryota > Metazoa > Chordata > Lepidosauria > Squamata > Cordylidae > Hemicordylus > Hemicordylus capensis. The sequence continues at coordinate 5,244,756 of NC_069661.1, forward strand.
GCCCAGCCCAGCCCAGCCCAGCCCCTCACACCAGGCAAACCCAAACCCATGAGGCAAGGCATCCAGAGCTGTACCTAGCTTTGCCTTGCCTGTTCTGCTCTCAACCAATCCCCTTCCTACTGATACTGCAGGCCCATTCAAGCTCAGCTATGGTGGATGAGTAATTTCATTCTCTCATCATTACCAGGGATTGATTCCACAACATCTGTTGCAGCATATGCCATTCCTTACGATGCGCCACCCTTGCAGATGAGGGGATGTGACTTGAACGGCAGGGAGACGAGGCCTTTTAGCAGGCAACCAACTCCAGGGGGCCACATCTGTTTCCTCCCAGGAGGCTGCCCACGAAGACCTGGCTTTTACATGGCTAGGAGAGAGAAGTGAGCCCCAAGGTGAACCGTGGCACATTTGGGCAGGGAACAGGATGCCTGAAATCAAGAGCAATCAATGGAGCCCAGCCGCAGCATGGCACATGGCCCTGATTGCGCTGGGGAAGATGGCTGTCAGCTGCCGTAATTAGGAGCAAGATGACATTAAAGGAAACATGAAGAAAGAGTAAATACTCATTACTTTATCCATTTTATCTCTTGCTTTGAATGTAAGCAATCAAAGGCTCTCGCCTGCAAGCAAGTTTTCAGGTCGCCTGTTCTCTGGCACTCACCATATTCTTTCTCTCTGCACTGCAGAGGGCAATCAACTTCGCAACTGCGAGCGGGCAGAGCCAGCCGATTTACACAGATGCTACTTCAATGGCTGGCCAAACAGCTGTGGGGCTCCTAAGCAACCAGGGTGGCTAACGGGATCTAATTCAAACAGAGTGAACAGAAATCCTTTGAATCGGTTCTGGATGGCCCCATTAGATAGAGGCAAGAGAAGCATTTGGCAGCCAGGGGCTCCATCTGGCCTCCAAGGGCTCACTATTTGCACCTCCAACCAGAATGAGCTGAGATAAAGGCAAAGGGATCTGTATAAGACAATCCTTGTCTTCTTGGTTCCATGTAATATTCTAATTTTCTGGGATTGTGGATTTGGGGTTTTCATGAGCTGTACACCATGATCATCACAATTATAACAAATTAAGGCTTGACTTATCTCGCTTTGCATGTAATGCGTCTGTCTCATATATCAGTTTCACCTTTTAATTTGCATTACTGAAATTAATGGACTTTTGCACGATATTCTAATTTTCCGAGTTTCACCTGTAGAGGTTTCTCAGAGAACAGAGAGAAAACTGTTGATGCCCTTGAAGAAGGAATAGTTTTGGAGTGGCTGAGTTTGCCAGTAGACTCATGGTTTGTGCAGGAACAGTTACACGATCCCTACTTCTCTGGGAGTCTGGGGCTTGCCTTGATTTGATGTTGTTTCTTGTGGCTGAGTCTTCCTTTAATTTCTGCTCAGCCTGGTGCAGCCCTGCCAGATGAGGCTTTCCACAGGTCATATGTCAGCAGAGAGGAGGGTGTGTGGCAGCCACCAAGAAGATTACATTCGTGTGGTTTACAGATTACCCACTTCTTTCCAAGCAATTGAACCATCCCCAGATAGACAATCAGATGGTCAAATGTAATGTATGGCCTGGGTGATACCTGCAAGATCTTATGATACAGTTTCCTTGGTAGGCATTCATGGGCTTATTTATCTAGCTCAGGAGTTCTTAGACTTGAGTTCCCAGATGTTGTTGGCCTACAACTCCCATAATGGCCTTTGGCCACTGTGGCTGGGGATGATGGGAGTTGCACTCCAATGACATCGAGGGGCACATGTTTCCTTCTGGAGAAGGTAAGGTGGAGAGAGAGTGACTGGTCCAAAGCTGACCAGTGAGCTTCATGGCAGAGAGGTGAGTCATTGGACTCAGGGTCCCAAAAGGTTCAAGCTCTGGATCATCTCAGGCAAGAGGGCTGGGAGAGGCTTCTTCTTGAGACACAATAGAGCACACTGGGTTAGGTGGACCAATGGTCTGACTTTAGGAGAAGACAGCTTCACATTGTCCTTATTCATTTAAACATAAGTCTCCTCAGTCCACATTGAACACTGTCCACTCCACTAGACTGGATTAGGCTATTAGCCCAATGAAGCACCATGGAACTAACTGCGAGGTTCTCAACCAGGGGTCCCCAGATAGGAACATAGGAAGCTGCCTTCTACTGAGTTAAACCCTTGGTCCATCTAGCTCAGTGTTGTCTATGCAGACTGGCAGAGGCTTCTCCAAGGTTGCAGGCAGGAGTCTCTCTCAGCCCTCTCTTGGAGATGCCAGGGAGATAATCTGGGACCTTCTGCATGCAAGTAGGCAGATACTCTTTCCAGAGCGGCCCCATCCCCTAAGGGGAATATCTTCCAGGGCTCACCTGGAGTCTCCCATTCAAATGCAAACCAGGGCAGACCCTGCTTAGCAAAGGGGACAAGTCATGCTTGATGCCACAAGACCAGCAATCCTCCCTCCCAGATGTTGTTGGACTACAGCTCCTGCCAAACAGCATTGTGGCTAGAGGTGATGGGACATGTAGGCCAAGAACATCTGGTATCTCACGGTTGAGAGAATCCCTGGCCTAACTGGATTCAAGTTGCTTTCATTCCATTGTCTTTTGTGAGTGTCAAAAAGCTCACAATTTTTGCGGTGGAGGCTGTCAGTCTTTCGCGGTTTTCTCAGCCATCACCGGTGGGGCTTGAACAGCCAGGCATAAGTGCTGCGCAACTTGCATCCAGTCCCTGACAAGGTATTTATCTGGCCTCTGTTACCATAGCAACCAAACACCGAATCATAAATACTCACACAGTCCTTCTGTCAGGTGTTGGCCCAGTTTTGCAAAGGGGGAAAAAAACCACAACCCCTCAAAACATTAAGAAAAGGACAATCACGTTGATCTGAAAACAAGCTCAAGCAAAATGGGAGAAAATCTATTCTGATTTGGCTTCGTCAAGTGCGATTGCAGCAAACTAAGGGCATGATCCTGCTGCAAGGTCTCCTGCCTCAGTTCCATTGAAATGAATGGGGAGGGGCCGTTGCAGAGTGGGAGCAGGCACACAGACGCGCTGCATTCGGAAGGTCATCAGATCACAGGAAGGCTCCTGGTGGATCAGACCAAGAATCCTCTGTCCAGCATCTTGTTTTCACAGAGGCCAACGAGATGTGTCTGGGAAACCCAAAAGTAGGAGATGAAAGCAAAGAGCTCTTGCTTCCCAGCAACTCGTGTTCAGAGGCACAGTGCGTCTGAACCTGGAACTATAAGTTCAGTTCCTGGTAGCTCCAGAGAGGGCTGGGAAAGACGAGACCCAGGAGAGCACCTGCAGCCAATCGGGGCAGACAACACTGACCTAGATGGGCCAGAAGCATGACTCAGTAGACGGCAGCTTCCCATGCTCTGCATACTAGGACCAGAGCCGTGCAAGAGCACATGACACCAAAGCCACAAATGTACAGCATGTCGAGTGGCCTTTGGCTACTATAAGGGCATTGGCTGATATACTGCGCAAGATAGCGCATGTGGCTTGAGCACTGCCCAATCTCATACACATATGTGTACACCTCCAGTGGGATTGCACCACCATGCTCCATGGTAGGGACTCCATGCACACAGTTGCATGACACCATTCCCCTTTGGAACAACGGGTGTCGCCGTGTTGCATATCTGCGTGCACAGAGGCCTCACTGTAGCGTGCACGGTGTGCTTCAAAGCCTGCTGTAGATGGGTGGGGCTTAGTGCCCATGGACAACATCCAGAAAATTGTCAGTGGGGACTAGAGTAGAGCTCCCTCCCACTTATCTCCATTGTCCTTGGTTTCAAATCTGCATCACAAAAAGTCTTCTTGCACTCCACTCTGAAATACCTGCAGAATCCAACTTTGGGCAGTGCAAGGGCAAGACGTATGAGCCAGAAATTAGCCCGCCATTTCTCTGGAAGCGAAGACCTGTAGCGTAAATGACCCTCCGAATAATATAACGATGTCCCCTTGGCTTGTCTCTGTTCTTTTGTTGGCTTCCCCCATAGGACATTAAAAAAGATACCCTTCCATACATTGCTCCCAGTCATAACCCATTTTCCCCACCTCCCACAAACTCATAATCCTCCCTTTGTGGCCAGAGGAGAAACGCTAATCTTACCAAATTGTATGTCTGCTCTTTATCACCGCCGCAGGCTGAAAATCAACGCTTGTTTGACATAAATGGCTTAAATCGGCCCATTAGAACTTTGCATTGCCATGGCCAGCTGTAAAGTTAGTTTTGGCAGGAATCGCTCCCGACGTATTATCAGCTGATTTAAATACTAATGGTCCGGTAACCACCACATTTGAGCAGAATAATGTCTGTCATAACAGAAGCTATAAAAATATAGCGGCTTCCCAGATAGACCTGGAAATAGTTTCAAAGTCTCACTCCCACCTATATAATAAGGGTCTTTAATTCTGCTCCTTCAACAATGCTAGTTCCATTCAAGTGATGGACATTGGGAGGACTCAGCTAGTAGGGGTTCCCCCCATCAAAAAGAAAGACCACCAGAAAACAGTTGTGGGCACACGCTAAGCCTCAAAGTTGGGGCTTTTCTTTTCTGATCTGCCAAAACACACGCACCTGGGCACCAGCTGTGAATCCATCTGTAATCAGTGCTTTTGCGGACTCTGTTATTCTAGTACTCAAACACCCCATAATCATTGATTGAGTGTTACAGTGGCTCACCTGTACTGCATTAAGAGGCAAACTGTATTGTTCCAAGCTCTTTTGCAGTCTGGAAATTGAGGGTAGCTTTAGATGTTCCTTTAAAAAAAATAGAATGAAGCCCAGAGTCTGGCAGTATTTTTTGTCATCCTCTTATACAGGAAGGGCAATTCTCCCCTTTTGGATACTCAAGGAGAAGGGGCTGGCCATTTGGCCATTTATCCCAGCTCAAATCCTTTGCCCTTGACTTCATCCCTAGCCCCTGATTTGCCTGTTTCAGGAATCAGGACCATGGGAGGTCCTTCTGAGCTGTAAAAGAGCCCTGTCAGATAAAAGTGAAGGTCCTTCTAGCCAAGTGTCTTCTTTCTATTCCTGTAGTGGTCAGATAGATGCCTCCAAAGAGGCCACAAGCAGGAGATGAGGGCAATCTGGGCTGGCAGCAACATGTGGGATGTCAAAGCCTGTATGCTGGGAGCAGGCAGAATGCGGATCGGGATCTTCTGGTAGAACTCCGGGTGATCTGCAGTTGACCAGCAAGGTTTTTTGATTTCCAGTTGTAGTGTCAGGTCCCAGGAGTCAATACCCCAAAGGGGAGTCAAGGCAGACTATTCAGAGAGTGAATCAAAAGAGGAAGCCCCCACCCCACTGAAACCCCTTGCATCAAATGAACTAGAGGGGCTGGTCTCAGGACCCTTTCCATGGCCTGAGGAGATACCTCTCTTCTCTTTCTTTGACTTGGAGGAATCCCCTGAAGACCCAACAGGTGAGGAGGAGCCCATCATTTTACTGGCAGAGTCAGTATCTGCAAAAATGGGCAAAGCTTGTTTAAGCCACAGAAGGTTCCTCAGAAAAGAGGGTGAGGCCAACCACCCTAATTACTACGACGACGACGATGACAACGATGACAAATATTTATATACTGCTCTTCAACAAAATTCTCAAAGTGGTTTACATAGAAAAATAAATAATACATAAATAAGATGGTCCTCTGTCCCCAGAGGGCTCACAATCTAAAAAGAAACACACGGTAGACCCCAGCAACTGCTACTGGAGGGAAGCTGTGCTGGTGTTGGATAGGGCCAGTTGCTCTCCCCCTGCTAAATATAATTAGCCAGCAACCTACATAACTCTTCAGTAGCTTCCAGTTCTTTGCAGGAACTATGTCTTTGGTGTTCAGTTCAGCCTCTCCTGCTCAGAGCTTTCCAAGGTCCTGATCTCCTTTGCCTGATGCTTGCTCTTCCTTAGAGTAATCTGAGCCTGAATCCCTTCTGAGACCCTTGCCTCCACTCAGAATCCTGCTTCAGCTGAAACTCCAGCTCAGTCCGTGATTCTGCTTGGAAGAACATAAAAAGAAAACAAACAAACAGAAGGTCCCCTCCCCCTGCTAAATTAGGGTGCTGAAAAAGAAAGCTTTGGGGGAAATCTCAGTATTTGCCAGCTGTAAAAAGGGACCTTATTCTTAAGAGTGCTGAAACAATAATAATAAAAAAAATCCCCAACTCTGCCCTCTTCCGCTAATCATTTATCTCCCAGCCTCCCCTTTCTTCACTTGTAAAGGTAAAGTGTGCTGAGTTGATTTTGACTCCTGGAGCCCACAGAGTCCTGTGGTTGTCTTTGGTAGAATACAGGAGAGGTTTACCATGGCCTCCTCACACACAGGATGAGATGGTGCATTTCAGCATATTCCTATATCGCTGCTGCCTGATATAGTACCAGTGGGGATTTGAACCGGCAACTTTCTGCTTGTTAGTCAAGCATTTCCCTGCTGTGCCACTTAAGGTGCGTACTCACCTGTACAATAGGAATATTAAATGGTTGCCTTTGACTTCGTGAAGCTGTGCTGGCCACTTTTAGAATTTTGTGACCAAATCCATGTCAATTTGTGCTTGCATATGCAGATCATTTCAGTGCATAGCTCCTGGTATACCATGGGCCATTGGCTCCACCCCCAATTCACAATTTTACATCTGGCTTGATGCAGTTCTAATAAAAAACAAATGTAGATACCATAAGGCTGAAGTCTGCTCACACCTTCTGTATGCCACCAATTGGATTAGATGAAGAAGGAAATTACTGGTGTTGGCACTAAAATTACAAAAAAGTGAAATTCAAAATGTGTTTCTGGGTCCTCTCACAGAGAAACAAAATTTGAGAATTTCTGAGGGAGATAAATGAGTTTCTATAAGACAAAGACACTTTCTTAGGGAGTTTCTATATACCCCAAGAAAGTACCTGGAGGCTAGTCAGATCAAGAAGGAAGCCTCAAAACCACAGGAGGTCAGAACAATTTGGGTGGTAGACCTCCTTATACAGGAGTCTAGTCCAGTTGGCTTAGTGGTCTGAGTACTGAGAGCAGGGAATCTAAACTGCAGGTTCTCAGCTGGTGTTGAGAACGGCTCTTTGCTGAAGCAACACTCTCTGGTGTTGTGGTGGATGCCTTGCACACAGCCCTGTTGCAGCTGCACACAGCCCTCTCCAAGTCTTGATGAGGAGAGCTGGCCTTGTGGTAGCAAGCATGACTTGTCCCCTAAGCTAAGCAGGGTCTGCCCTGGTCGCATATGAAAGGGAGACTTGATGTGTGAGCACTGCAAGATCTTCCCCTCAGGGGATGGAGCTGCACTGTGAAGAGCTTCTAGGCTCCAAGTTCCCTCCCTGGCAGCAACTCCAACGAGAGAGGGCTGGGAGAGAGACTCCTGCCTGCAACCTTGGAGAAGCTGCTGCCAGTCTGTGTAGATAATACTGAGCTAGATGGACCTATGGTCTGACTCAATATATGGCAGCTTCCTATGTTCCTATCCTACTAGCCTTGGTCCTCTTCCCCTTACAGCCTCTGGCCTGATCTAGTCCCTTGCTCGACTAACCTCAGCCTCCTGGAACCCAGCAAACCTGGGACTGCAAGTGGGATCCTCCTCTGAGGTCTCATTCAGTTCTGGTGTCAGGCAGAGCCTGGTTCTTCTAGGTTCACATTCTCCCCAATGGCACCTGTAGCACCGAGCCTGCCTTCCCAGCAATTCCCGTGTAGCCACTTATCTAACCCAACTGCAGTATTATTAACTTCCGACGTCCATTCGCAATGGCCCCATTCCCTCTTTTTTCCCTGTTGGTGCTGCAGCTAAGCAGTTAGAGAGTGACAGGAGGGAGCTGTAAACATTTGTTGTGTTTTTAGCTGTTAAACCACATTTTCATGGCATTTTAATGCATAGTTTTATGGTACACCCGTACACTACTGCTCGGGGTAGCTCACGACATTAATAAAATAGATACAATGTAAAAAAGATTAATAAAGTTAAACAAGTTACAAGACCAGGCTAAACCCACATTTGAAATTACAAATGTTTTAAAAGTTTCAAATATAAGTTATTAATAAAAAGCTAAAAACTAAGAACGATAAACTATGAACTATGTTATATTTCAATATGTCTGATTTTTAGATTATTTTGTTACCTTTGTTATGCTGGACTAAGTGGGCCTTGGACGGATCCAGCAGGGAAGGTGGCAGAGAGCTGGTTTTGTGGTAGCAAGCATGAATTGTCCCCTTTGCTAAGCAGGGTCTGCATTTGAGTGGGAGACGACATGTGAGCACTGTCAGAAAGGGGCTGCTCTGGGAAGAGCAGCTGAGCTTCCAAGTTCCCTGCCTGGCATCTCCAAAATAGACTCCTGCCTGCAACTTTGGAAAAGCCGCTCCCAGTCTGAGCTAGATGGACCAATGGTCTGACTTGGTATAAGGCAGCTTCCTATGTTCCTATGTTCCTGTTGCACACTCACTTAATGAACAAAAATCACTTGAGAATGACTGTCTTACTGATTTCAACAAGCTTTGGTTTAGTGATTGACATCCTGCACAAGAATACATCAGCCTAGTAACACTGCATTTGTGCCACTTGTGGTGCACAAGAGAGTGCCGATTGGAATGATGGGCTTACTCTTGTGTAATGGAATTTGTGCAACTTGAGTGAATGTATGCAAATACAACATTGCTAGGCTGCTGTTCTCTTGCATAGTATGTCGACCACTATTTTCATAATGGTGACTGGTTTCAGACATCACAGGGTATCATGGTTTATTTAATCTAATTGTGGTTTGTTTGTATAGCTGAACTCATGCCAGTCAAGAGATAATGTTTTATTTCAGGTTGTCAACCTATGACCTGAACCCAAGGAAGCTATTCCCATGATATGTAGAAAGTGGACTAAGGGAGCCTAGTAGGGATGTGCACGGAACCGCGGAGCTGCGGTCCGGCACTGGGGTGGGGGGCTCTTTAAGGGTTGGGGGAGAGTGTACTTACCCCTCCCGCCGCATTTCTCCTGCATGAGTTTTGGAAAGCTTTTGGGGCGGCAGGATACCTCCCTGCCGCCCGTTCCCCCAGTCGTCGGCAAAAGGCTTCAGAAAGCCTTTTGCGCATGCGTACGCTGCGCATGCATGTCATGTCTCCACAATGCGCACGCACATGACATGGAGACGTGACGTGCGTGCGCAACATGCGCATGCACAAAAGGCTTTCTGAAGCCTTTTGCCGACGACTGGGGGAAGGGGCGGCAGGGAAGTATCCTGCTGCCGCAAAAGCTTTCCAAAATTCACGCACCAGCAGGGGAAACACAGTGGGAAGGGTAAGTACACCCTCCCCTGCCCTTAAAGAGCCCCCCACCCCAGTGCCGGACCGTCAGACCGCCCTCATGTCCGGACCGGTCTGGAGGCCTTCAGAATGGCCTCCAGACCAGTCCGTGCACATCACTAGAGCCTAGCCCACATTCTACTGATTGTGGGAACCACCAGGTTCATGGGCGAGCCCAGTGGTTCCAAGGCAGCTAGCCTGCCAAATCCCCCTTCTCCTTAAATGAGATTAATGGGCGGCCCCTGATCCACGCAGCCCCCACCGGTTCCGTGATGGAGCCGGCAGTCATGTGGGTGGCCAATTCGGCCACCCAGGGCTGCACGACTGTGGGGAGAACGGGCTAAGCCTGCTCTCCACGCAGAACTCTCCCAGGCTTTACACACGGATCATGTGTAGAGCCGCGAGGGCTGAAGTTGATTTGTCCCAAACATGTTCTTGCCTGATGTACGACCTTGCAATTGTGATTTAATTATGGTTTGTTTTCAGTAGCTCCGTCCTTGCAGAGCCCTCGCATTCTCTAGAGGCAAGTCTAGAACAGGGGAGGTAAGGAGGTAGGAAATGAACAATGATACGGCAAAACAAACCAAAAATTGGTGATAATCCATAGCACTAATCCAGGTTTGACCATGGCTCTACGTGATGTCTGAACCCACCTCATGCCTTGAACAGAGATTTGAGGACCAGCTTTTAGTGCTTCTGTATCAGAGTCCAAATACACACTTGGAGAAAAATGTGTATTCCTTTCTATGTTTTAGCCTTTCGGACCACTTTTATCTCTAGCTAGTGTAATCATCACCCTACACAGAGTGATTATTGTTACAATTCATTGAGCTACGGGACCATCCCCTAAGGGAAATATCTTACAGTGCTCACACATGCCGTCTCCCATTCAAATGCAAATCAGGGCAGACCCTGCTTAGCAAAGGGGACAATTCATGCTTGCTACCACAAGACCAGCTCTCTGCCCCCCTGACACACACACACAGATATAAATGGTATTTTCAATGTAGCCTTAAAACTCAAAGTGTAGACTCAACCAAGATGTGATGGCAAAGGTGTTATTATGTAGCTACACTATTGGGAAGCTGGAATTAGCTGCCACTCCTAACTCCGACCAGTAGAGACTCAGCAGCAAAGTTGGGTTTGCAGCCATGAAGTTGCAATATGTGAAACCGCCCATCTTCAGAGAGATTTGTGCCGGTGAGTGAGGCTCATAGAGGATCACATCCACATCTTATGTTTGGGGAGGGGCCATAATAACTCAGTGGTAGTGGATTTGATTTGCATGCAGAAGACCCCAGGTTTGATCTCCGACATCCTCCGTTAAACGGATTGGACAGGACGTGATGGAAATTACCTTGGTCTCCCAGAGAGTGGCTGACAGTCCGGACTGGGGGACAAGACTGAACTCAATAGACCAATGGTCTGACTCAATATAAGGCAGTTTGGTGTGTCATTAGGAGATTTTCTGCCTGATTGGCTTTGGGATTTACAGTCCTGGGGCTTTGGAGTGGGGAAAGATCTTCAGGAACAGAGGAAGCGTTAAGAAGTTTATACAGTACCGCAGCGAAATGTTCGGTGCTTCATAAACGGCCCATTACCGAGGGCCATAAATAATTAATTAATGGCTGCACATCAGGAAAGGATCTTTGGCTAAGATTTAATATATTTTTTATTTCACTTTCATAAAGACTCGAGGGTTCTTTTTTATTATTTTTCCTTCTCGGGGCTATGAAACGCCAGTTACGAGCGGAGGGATGAAAATGAAGATTCACTCTCGGGTAACATTGGAGCATCGACGCAGTAAATGAATTTGAAATGAAGTGTAGCAATAAAATGAATAATTCAAAAAACACACCTAAAGTCCTGTGTTGTTTGATCAATTAGTGCCACTGGATTAAAGCGATAATTTGCATGAAGGAGGGAGCAGGTGAGGATTCGGAAACGGAAACCGGTGGAGAGACGGCAATAATGGGTACAAAGAGGAAGTGCAAGGACGAAAAAAGGGAAAGGGGGGGAAAGATGCTGGCGGAAAAGCCAAGAAACGAGAAATGCAAGTTCTGGGATCCGTGCTGGCTCTCTGACAGGATTTGAACTCTGTGTGCTGGTACATTGGCTTCGCCTAGTGCGCCAGCTGCGTCCCTTTCTCGAGAAGGCCGTTTAGGCCACAGTTACCCATGCCTTAGTCACATCATTAGCTGGACTAATTACTGTAACATGCTCTATGTGGGGCTGCCCTTGAAGAATATCCGGAAACTACAGCTAGTGCAAAACGCGGCAGCTGGGGTTTTATCTGGAGCTGCCCGGTGGAAGCACATCACACCCATTCTGAAAGAGTTGCACTGGCTGCCAGGTTGTTTCTGGGTCCAATTCAAGGTGATGGTTTTGACCTTTAAAGCCCTTAATGGTTTGGCCCGGGATACCTGAAGGACCGCCTGCTCCCAAGGGTTGCTGCCTGCTTGACGAGGTCATCTGAGGGGGCTCTGCTCCGGGTGCCAACTATGAGGGAGGCTAGGTTGTCATGCACTCGGGATAGGGCCTTCTCTGTTGCTGCCCCCAGACTCCGGAATGCTCTCCCGGTGGCTATTCATTCTGTTAGGAATTCTCTCTGGTAGGAGAAACCCTTATTCATTACAGCAGAGTGCACAGAGGCACAACACAGCGGAATTTAGTTAGGCATGCATGTATGCTGAGAGTAAAGTAACTTGGAGCCAGTTCATAGTTCCAAATCAATATAAGTGGTATTTATTAGAGAACTCCATTCTAGATAGGAAAGTGGAGAGATCGGATCTCTAATCTATCTATCTAGCTGGATGCAGATGGATTCTGCATCTCTGCACACATGGTGCAGAGGAGAGGAACATGCATGTTGCAAGGTAGAAGGTAGGGAAGAAGAAGGAAGAAGTGGCAGGAGGGAAGGAAGGAAGTCCCCGAGATTAGCAATCTACATATCAAAGGGATCGTGTCAGAGCAGTGGAGAAGGGATGATCAATGTCTTGACCCTCTAGCCCTCTGACTCACTAGTCTGTCCTCCACTGTCATTGAGACAAGAGACAGCACATAGTCCTTCACTTACAACACGTTCCTCAGTCTCCGTCACAGTTTTAAGAAAGCATGTCAAATCATGGCTTTTTACCCAGGCTTTTATATGATCGTCTCCGCTGCTGCTTCTTGTATTTTGTACTGTTTTTATGCTTGTGTTTTACTTTAAAAAAAAAAATCAGATTTGTCTTTATATTTTTTTAGCTCAATGTTTTAATGTGTCTTTTTTATAATCTTGTTTTTAAATTTTAATGTGAGCCCCCTTGGGATTTTCTTAATGAAAGGCGGGGTATAAATTTAACAATAAATAAAATAAATAAACAATAAAACCTAGGAAGCTGCCTTATACCGAGTCAGACGGTTGGTCCATCTAGCTAAGTATTGCCCGTATAGTCTGGCAGTGGCTTCTCCAAGGATTCAGGCAGGAGTCTCTGGCAGCCCTACCTGGAGATGCTGCCAGGGAGTGAACCTGGGACCTTCTGCATGCAAAGCAGATGCTCTGCCACTGAGCTATGGCTCTGTCTCCTACAGAGAACATCTCACGGCACTCACATGTAGTCTCCCATCCAAATGCAAACCCAAGTGCACCCTGCTTAGCAAAGGGGACAATGCAGGTGGCCTGCTACCACAAGACCAGCTGTTTCCCCCTAGACCAGATCTCTAGCCCCTGGTGCCCTTGGGGGTGTTGTTGCTCCTCAAGGGATGGCAGAATAAGACTCATCTAAAACCTCACCTCATGTCACCTTAAGTGGGGCAGCGGCATAATGCTTGACTAACAAGCAGAAGGTTGCTGGTTTGAATCCCCATTGGTACGATATCGGGCAGCAGTGATATAGGAAGATGCTGAAAGGCATCATCTCATATTGTGCAGGAGGAGGCAATGGTCAACTCCTCCTCTATTCTCCCAAAGACAACCACAGGGCTCTGTGGGCGCCAGGAGTCGAAATTGGGTTAGGGTTAGGGTTAGGGTTAGGGTTAACCCTAACCCTAACCTTTACTTTAAAACCTCACCTGAGCCCCCCACCTCAGGCAGTCAGAACCAGTACCAGGGGCCAGCATTGTTGGGCAGCTGCCCAAAGCCCACAGCCCTCAGAATGGCTCCCTGCTGATCACAGAGACCGGAAAGAGATTGAGCAGCAGGCTGGGCCTGGAGGGCAGGGCTGCAGGGATAGAGGGCTGGGGCAGGGAGAACAGAACAGAAACTTGGGAAGTGACTCTAGATGAGCTGGTGCTGAAGAGCGGTTGCATCAGCAGGTGCCTGGCCACTACTGAGGAGCTCATAAAAGCCCCCCAAAGCCCCCTCCCGTCCGGGACATAGTTTGGTCCCAATCCATGTATTGATAGGAACATAGGAAACTGCCATATACTGAGTCAGACTATTGGTCTATCTAGCTCAGTATTGTCTTCACAGATGGGCAGCGGCTTCTCCAAGGTTGCAGGCAGGAATCTCTCTCAGCCCTGTCTTGGAGATGCTGCCAGGGAGCAAACATGGAACCTTCTGCTCTTCCCAGAGTGGCTCCACCCCTGAGGGGAATATCTTGCAGTGCTCAGACATCAAGTCTCCCATTCATATGCAACCAGGGCAGACCCTGCTTAGCCATGGGGACAAGTCATGCTTGCTACCACAAGACCAGCTCTCCTCTCCAGATACTGATCAATGGCCTGCCCTGGGATTCAATTCCTCCCTTTCCTAAGCAGACCCATGGGAAAGGATGCCTTGATTAGACAGGCAGGCACTCCCCTGTGGGAGTTATCACCACAGGATCCTAGCTAGTGCCAGAGGCTCCTGCAGGGGCTGGGACATCCTCCTCCCTGAGAGGTTCTGACATCTGATCTATTTCCAGATCGTGGCTTGCTTCGACCTCCGTCTTCATATTGAGTCTCTCATGGCTATGCCCCAGCATTCCACCAGGCTCCCGGTGGGGCGTAGTTTTATACTAGATGCTTTTCTCCTTCTCATTTTCTCATTTTCTGCTTCTCCTTCTCACCCCCACCCCCCAAGTCTCTACAGGCTCTCTACTGGGACAAATTTCTCAAACAACCAAGCATCAAGGATACTGGACAGAGTACAACAGGGGTCAGCTCCCCTGACCTTGTCTGCCTATGGCCCAGGGCTGGCCCTGTTTGGACCATGTTTTCGAGAAATAGCCATGGTGCAAAGCTGGTCCCATTGATCCAGTCTGACTTGCCCCAAGACTGTTTAGGATGCCAGTTCAGATGATGATGCCCCATCAGATCAGATGGGGTCAAAGCTGGTTGAAACTGGTGAGCAATCAGCAGGGCAGCTAGCACATTGTTGAGGAGGATGGGCTTGCATATGGATGGGGCTGGCCTGGGGTTGGGGTGGGCAGACTGGGCTGCCGCCCAGGGCGCCTACCTGAAAGGGGTGCTGAGCTGAGCTTGGTGGATCACTGTTGGGTGAGTGTTATTGTCTGCCATGAGTTAGGGAGGAAAAAACAGACTCAGGAAAGAGCTCTGTCTAATTTCTCTCCTAACAGTAAGAAAGAGAGAGGAAAAGAAAGGGCAGAAGGCCCGTGATATTTTGGTGAGATCCCAAAACTGGAAGAGGAAAGCACTGGCAGCAAAGCAGCAATTTACTGAGAGGTAGTGCTGAGACGTTTTCATGGGCATTGCTAGGACAGTCTGGGGACTGCAATAGGACCTGGCACGCACAATTGTTGGAATCTAGGTTTAAAATCAGTAACCAACATTAGTCTGATCATGTGAATCCATGCCAAGATTACCAATGTCAGTTTGTGTCCCAAGACGAATTTGAGATTCCTGCCTTGATATAGGTTTACATGATTATGCTAATGTTGGGTATCTTTAAACCTAGGTTGCAATGATTGCTTGGACCAGGCCTAGGTTTTTTAGCCCTGTACCAGCCATGCAATTTTTCAACAATGATAAAGTGCCCTCCTCACCCAGGGCACTATTTCTCAAAGGAATTTCCCAGTATATGGGGAGTCCATGAAGATCAGCATCAGGACAATGACAAAGGCCAATGAATATCCTACGGAGGGAGGGCACAGGGGCAGACATACATTGAAATTCCTCGCTAGACAGCTGCAAATCCTGTAATGTTATTGTGGGCATGCAGTTTCCAAAACCCCTGCAGAAGGGCAATATCCAACCATGGCTAATATGATTCCAGATGCATGGGGGAAAGGCCTTTAAAAGCAGTGCTGAATTAAGCAGACTTAGGACTGGCATGCGGTGAGCATCATTGTACCTCTGGAATCTGCTTGCGCAAAGCTGTCGGCTTCGTCAGCGTGCTGCGGGAAGGTGCCGCACATTAGCAGCAGTGAATGCTTCCATTTTTGCCAAAAAGGTCTGTACGGTTATCAACAGTTTCAAGGAAACAGTGAGTGTCTTAGACCCATGGACTGTGCTTATCACAAAATAACACACTGTTAAACTTTAATTTACCATGGGAAATTTCTCTTTAAGCTGGTTTCAGCACAGAGACGATAAGTAGATAGAAGGAAACCATCTCGCTTGATGGTGACCTTTAGAAGGAATATGATGGGGAGGGGGCCGTCCGCGCTGCTTCCTGCTGACGGGAGCTGCAGGGATGTGTGTGTGTGTGTGTGTGTGTGTGTGTGTATGCGCTTAGGGACTCAGATGCTGATGAATGTTCCTAGAGGGAACTGGTCTGGCAAGAGAGCGTGTGAAGCAGGCTCAAAGGTGTGATGGAGACAGAGAAGGCTTCACAAGGCTGCCACCCCATGGGCAATGGTTCTCTGAGTCAAATCAACCCAACAGATGCAGAACCAACCACTCTTTTCAAGCATTCAAAACTGGGATCGAGTGTAATTCATGGAGATGGGGCTGTAGCTCTGGGGGTGGAGCTGTAACTTAGTAGCAGAACACCTGTTTTGCATGCAGAAGGTTTCAGGTTCACTCCTGGGCAGCACTTCCAGGTAGGGCTGGGAGAGACTCCCACCTTGACTCCCACCTTGGAGAGCTGCTGCCAGCCAGTGTAGACAACACCAACTTAAATGGACCAACTGTCTGACTCGATATAAGGCTTCTTCTTCTTCTTCTTCTTCTTCTTCTTCTTCCTTGTTTACACAGTCAGACAGGTGTTATTGACTGGTTTGTTTTATCCAGACATCGAGTCCTTCCCAAGGACCTGGGATGGCTGAATTTTATCATCAATACTGTGGGTTATTATAGATATCGTCGCAAAATATAGGCTGTTCCCAGTAAAGCTGCTTTTTGTAACTGGCTGATGGTGATTTCTGTGGCCCCTATGGTGTTGAGGTGCTCTTCAAGGTCTTTTGGAACTGCACCCAGGGAGCCAATTACCACTGGGATTATTTGGGTCTTTTTCTGCCACAGCCTTTCCATTTCAATTGGTAGATCTTTGTATTTGGTGATTTTTTCTATTTCTTTTTCTTCTATTCTGCTGTCCCCTGGTATTGCTATGTCGATTCTTTTGACTTGTTTTTCTTTCTTCTCGACTACAGTTATATCTGGTGTATTGTGTGGCAGATGTTTGTCTGTTTGTAGTCAGAAGTCCCATAATATTTTTACATCTTCATTTTCTTCAACTTTTTCAATTTTATGGTCCCAACAATTTTTGGCTACAGGTAGCTTGTATTTTTTGCAGATGTTCCAGTGTATCATCCCTGCTACCTTGTCATGCCTTTGTTTGTAGTCAGACTGTGTGATCTTCTATTATTATTATTATTATTATTATTATTATTATTATTATTATTATTTCAGTTTCTATACCGCCCTTCCAAAAATAGCTCAGGGTGGTTTACACAGAGAAATAATAAATAAATAAGATGGCTCCCTGTCCCCAAAGGGTTCACATTCTAAAACGAAATGTTCTTATGTTCCTATGAGCACAAGTTAACACATTACCTAAGGCAGTTCTCGATGGTAGGTTTAAAGGAATACCTTTTTCTTCCCGGCTGTGCCGTGTGGCTCTGGGGCCATAGAAACTACTTCACATGTCATTCTATACTGTGCTTTGTATAGGGATATATGCTTAAGTGTAATTTCTCCTTTGCTGGAAAACCTCCCTGGATGCCCTGACGATTTCTATCTAAATTTCTTATGGGCAAATACCAATAAGAAGATTATTTGTAGAATAGCTAAGTTTTGTTATATCGTCTCTAAAATTCATTCTGAGCTCTTGTAATTGCTTTTTGTACTGCTGTACATTTTGGTAACTGTTTTCATTTACTGGTCAATGACCGAAATAAAATCTACCTACCTACCTACCTACCTACCTACCTATGTTCCTATGGGATAATGAGCACATGAGTGTGGGGGGTGGGTGGAAACTTGGCAACAGGTTCCGTTCTGGGTAGTGTTATGTAAATTATGTAAGAAGAGCCCTGCTGGATCAAACCAAGGAAGGCCCATCTTATCACCCACAGCCCTGTTTCCCAGTGACCAGCCTGATGCCTACAAGCAGTCGTAGGAGGCAAAGAGCTCTCTGCCACGGCTGATTCGCAGCAGCTCCATATAGTCATTGTGCCTAGTGGAAACTGATAGGCCCTCCTCTGTGAATTTGTCTTTCAACCCATTGGACCTTACTGCCCCTGCATGGATGTGCCTGCCATTCCCACAGCTGCCCATTCTTCCCTGTGCCTCTGCTGGGCCAGCATTTAAAGGAACCCACCACCACCGCCGCCATACTCCCCGAGATCAGCTGCCTCCCTGTTGTTGGGGGAGGGAATGGCCATGTCAGACCTTCCCATCTGTCTGACTACACCCTGGAGTGACAGAGCCAGTAGTATTGTGGGTGGCCAATCTGGCCACCCACGGCGAACTCCCTGCTTGTCTGCAGGGAGAGCGGGCTAAGCCTGCTCTCTCTGCAGAGCCTACTTAGGCTCTATGCACAGATTGTGCCTCATAGTTTCCAATCCAAATGCAAACCTGGGCAGGTCCTGCTTAGCAAAGGGGACAATTCATGCTTGCTGCCACAAGACCAGCTCTCTCCCATGAATGCACATCATTTTGTTCTCTCTCTCTCTTTTCAATGCACATCATTTTTCTCAAAAGGATGTGCATCGTTTTGCTTATGCACATCCTTGAAAAACACCTAACCATAACTTGCCCCCAGTAATGGGCTCAAGACATAAACTCAGAAGACTCCATTCAGTATCCAAGAACCAAACCTTTCCTGTCAGAAGCCTCAGGTAAATCAGCAATTTAAGCAGGGGCGTAGAAAGGTTGGAGTGGGCCCAGAGACAAGATTTTAAAATGGGCCCCTCGCTGATATACACACACAAACACACTTCACAGTAGATAGTGCACTCACACTCACATCCCCATTATGAATACAGTGAATATCTAGTTCACATTGAATCTAGGTTTTTTTTAGTCTCTGCTACTGCCAATCTCCAAGAGACTCAACATAATTCATAGGGGGTGCAACACGGGTGGGCAGGGAGTCATGTGATGTGCCTCTGGGGGGCCCCTCGAGGCAGTGGGGCCCCAAGACGACAGTCTCCCCTTGCCTAATGGTAGTTATGCCCCTGAATTTAAGCATTTTTCATTTACATTGATTATCCAAATTTTGAATGTCTGAAAAGGGCTTGGAGAGCTCTAATGATGTGGCTTTTAAAATGTCGAAGGAGATCTCAGAAGCAACTCTAAATGGGTGGCTCTGCCTATGTGTGAAATGCTTCTTCTCTCCCTTTGAACGGCCAGGCCAGCTGGGTGAGGGAATCATTGTGCCCACTTCCCTGGAAGGCCTAATCAAGCATCCTAAAAATGCATCCCCGTCAACACTGAAACAAGCATTCTCGTATATTCAGAATTCACTTAAAATTCCAGCTTTACAGTTCCGATTTTAAGTGCAACCCTTTCAAAATTCTGAGTTTCAAATGGTAGGTGTTATCTCATAATTTGATCTCAATGCTTTGTATTTCTTAGCATGGTTCAATTCAGTTCTGACAGGTATCAAATGTTATTGTAAGCCATCAATTCTCAAATACTAAATATCTAGTGCAGACCAATAATCAAATACAAGACAGCATGGCTATGAAATACTGCCAAATATCAAAATATTGAAATGAAATATCATTGGATGTCAAGTACAGAAATTAACTATATGATGAATATTCAAAAAATAGTTGAATACTTCGAGAATATCGGATACAACAATGAATATTTATATACTGTTTTTCAAAAAAGGTTTCCAAAGCAGTTTACATAGATATAAAATCAATCAATCAATCAATCAATCAAACTGGCTCCCTATCCCCAAAGGGCTCACAATCTAAAAAAGACAGCCACTAGCAACAGCCACTGGAGGGATGCTATGTTGGGGATGGATAGGGATAAATAGTCAATGTCAACATATGGGACAGAGAGGTCTGGTGGGGAAAGCAGTGGGCATTTTTCTGAGCCTTGAATTGGGTCAGAAACATGATCTAAGTTCTTCTGATATTTTTCCTTTTCAAAAGATCAAGTCCAGATCAATCTGAGGTCAGCTTGGCAGGGTTCTCCCATCCCTAATTTACTTCTTCAAATCCATTCTGAAACTCTCCCTTTAAAAAGTTGTTGCAATCCCCTCATCGCCATACGAAGTTTAAGTGTTTGAAACTGCAAGAGCCATATACTGGTCCCCTGTTTACTCCTGCTTCTTCTTCTCTCCTCCTCTGTTGTTCTCTGTTGTTTCCCCAGTATCAAATTTTAGATTGTAAACTTCTTATGACAGCGACCTTTGCTCTTATACTGTGTAAAACAACATCCACATTGGAGGAGCTAGGTAGGGTTCTAGGTAGGGTCTGTGAGAATGAAGCTGTTCTCATGGACAGATGTCTCAGCTTAGCTTCGTGTTGGAATTGCCATGATCCATGCAGATCCTGGAGGTGCCGCGGAGGCAAACCCCGCACCACAGCCCAGCTCGTAGCTGAGGTTAAAGGTGCAAATGCACCCTCAACCCAGGATCATGTGTCAACGTGAGCTTCTTGCAGCTCACGCTGACACAGAGATAAGTGCTGAGAACGTCCGTCCCTTGGGGGAATCTTCTGGTGCACAACACTTGGTGTGTGGTGCATTGTGGGATACCAGAAGCTGGGATAATGAGTCCTGGCCTCAGAGCAATCCACCCTGCTCCACGCTGCACAGAGCAGTGTGGATTGTGTGGGAGCATGCTCCATGTTCCCAATAAGAATAGGATGATCATCGGGGGGAAGGCAAGGTTTGCAAAGCCTTTCCTCTGCCCACCCACTCGGTAGGTTGTATGAATGGCCCCAACAAACAAAACAAACAAACAAACAAACAAACAAACAATGTGCCACATGAAGAAGATTGTCTTTCATCTATTCTGAATCTGATTGATTGATTGATTGATTGATTGATTAAGTGTCATCAAGTCGGTGTCAACTCTTAGCGACCACATGGAGAGGTTCTCTCCAGGATGATCAGTCTTCAGCTTGGCCTTTAAGGTCTCTCAGTGGTGCATTCATTGCTGTCGTGATCGAGTCCATCCACCTTGCTGCTGGTCGTCCTCTTCTTCTCTTTCCTTCCACTATTCCCAGCATTATGGACTTCTGAATCGACAACCAATCAATTCCACTGGGTGATGTTTGATGAGCTGGTGGTTTCCTTCAGCGACCAGATGCCCAAACCAAGGGAGGACATTAGATGTTGGAACATTTATAGCAGCACGTGGCACTAGAATGGCCTTTTAGCATCATCTGACTTCCCAGGCCAGGAGGATTATGGGCTTTTACGTGAACTTCCTGGCTGGAAGTGCCTGTTCTTCTCTCCTCTGGCCAGTATGCCCCATAGTATAGGGAGCCAACATCTGATTCTACATGGCTTCCAGTCCCAATTTGAGCCATGGCGGGTGGGGGGGATGGGACGCGGTTGAATGTCCAACACTACTTTTCACTTGGGGGAGGCAGTCCGATTCCAGAACCTGAATGAGCGCAAAGATCCATTTCTCCCTTTCTAATTTCTGTGTACCTAACTGCTCATGAAGAAAGGCTGCAGGAAGAGAACAGGGGGAAAGCTATTTGTGTGGGTAATTGCCGTGATTTTCTCCGCTAGACAGTGCGCCCAGCTTCCCTTGTTAATGTAAACATGCCTTTAATGACAGCTTGCGCGGCTTGTGAGCGAGAGACGTCGCTCCGACGTTTACAGCCGACAATCTTCTGTGCAGCCTCGTATGCTTCTGGGCTGCATTGCGGTAAAGCAGAAACAAACACCCCAGTTGTTTTCATATAATTTTTGTTCAGATGCCCAGCTGAAGCCAAAACCTCTCCTGTTAGGGGATATTTGGATTTACACTGATCAGCATCCTCACTTGAGCAGAAACAATGTTGGGAGGTGGTTGAGCAAATTCTCTGAACTTACCAAGATGACAATTCATTTTCTCTGAACCTGAACATGATTCAACATTCTCAGTTTTAGAGGTTGTTAAATGATAGGAGGAGAGCTAGTCTTGTGGTGGGAAGCATGAATTGCCCCCTTTGCTAAGCAGGGTCTGCACAGGTTTGCATTTGAATGGGAGACTACATGTGAGCACTGTAAAATATTCCCCTTAGGGGATCAGTCCGCTCTGGTTGCCTGCTTGCATGGAGAAGGTTCCAAGTTTCTTCCCCAGTATCTCCAGATAAGGCTGGGAGAGACTCCTGCCTCTAACCTTGGAGAAGCTGCTTCCAATCTGTATTGACAACACTGAGTTAGATAGACCAATTGTCTGACTTGGTATAAGGCAGCTTCCTATGTTCTTATGTACAGTGGGGGTTCTCAAACTTGGGTCCCCAATATATTTGGACTATAACTGCTATCATCCCCAGCCAAAATGGCTGTTGGATGATGGGAACTGTAGTCTAACAACACCTGGGAACCCAAACTTTGAATCCTGGATTACAATATTTTAGAGGGTGATGGTTTTAGAAGTACTGGGCACAATCCAGCTGGACCTTCTCCTACATGAGCCCCATTGAAATGAATGGGAGTTGCACAAGAACACAGCACAGCTCCCATTGATTCCAAGAGGGCTCTTCCTGATGAATCATGCCCATGGATTTTTATATGCTACTACTGAAACTGAGGCTTCATTCATTTTGATCTACAAGACTTCAGTAGGTTGAAAGTACCCGCTGTAGTTACAAAATTTCCGAAGTAAAATTGGGCCATGTTCACAATTTGAACTCTAAAGTTTAACCCAAGTTTGAATTTGTGAGAAGATTTATTTCAGCTGCAACCCAACCAGTGTTCCCTCTCACAGGGATTCCCAGAAGTTGTTGACTACAACTCCCATAATCCCCAAATAAAAACCATTGCAGCTGGGAATTCTGGGAGTTGTAGTCCACAACATCTGGGAATCCCTGTGAGAGGGAACACTGAACCCACCCTTCACATCTGTGATGTCTCTGAAATGCCAGCATGACATATTCTGTAATGCCCCACTGCCACAACCAATGGCACAACCCTCCTTCCCCACTGGTGAAAGGACTGTAGGTCAGTGGGAAAGCATCTGCTTTGCATGTTTATAGAAGGACCCAGGTTCAATCCCTGGCATCTTTAAGTAGGTACAGGAATTGCAAACTGAGGTCCTGGCGGGTCACTGCCGGTCAGTATAGGCAGTACTGAGCCAGGTGGACCAGTGGTGTCTGGCTCAGTATAAGGTAGCTTACTATATACCTGATGTGGAAGAGAGTTCCAAGCATAGTCAGGGAGAAAGGTCAGCAGTGCTCAGATTTTAGGGGGCAGAGAGGGCCTAGCCTCCTGACCTTTTGTGATCCCTACTGATATACTGGAAGGGATTTTGGGTGGAGTTTGTTGTGCCTCCTGCTATGAGACAGCCTCTGCTCCCCCCTTCTTCTCTTTTTTGGAGAATCTTTGGCTTGCTGTGGAAGCAAAGCAGGCAGAGTATTAACAAGCATTGGGTGTCAGGAGGGAAAACGTGGCCTTTCTTTTAATCAAGCAGCAGTATCATGCCAATACTGAACCAGTGCAAAAGCTGCCTAGCAAAAGGTGGAAGTCGACCTGAAGCCCACACATTCTTAATGAAGTGAGAGTTCCTGAGAAGGCAGAAGAATCAGCAAAGAGTCCCTGGAGAAACAGGGAAGACATACCCTGGAGTGCAACCAAGGCCATGTCTGAAGTCAGTTATGTTGATTCCACACAAGAGCACCCTTTTGCTCTGTGCCTCTTCTGAATAGCAACTATCATACCCACACCAGCTCCAACTCCAATACCAGGAAGCTCCCCTATGTCCCTTTTGTATTTAAAAGTTTTCCCACATTTGGAAATTAGCAGAAGGCAAAAACCCAATAGAAACCTCTGTTCTCTAGCCCCAGGTATGTGGCTTGTGTGTGATCTCTTGTGAGAATTGTGGAAATGTGGTGGCACATGCTGCCTGCTACTGCCCAAGAGCCTATCCAGCAGAGCACCAGTTAGTGTGCTCACTCCCTTTTCCCCAAGCTGCATCACTGAGTTGCTAAGTCCCTACACTGGAACACTTGGACTGCTGCATCCAGAACTACTGAACTGGAATCACTATCCTTGAGAATACCTTGCCTGAGGAGGCCTACCCTAGACTGCCCTGGACCCTCTTGGAACCCAAATTCTTGGGTCACTCTCTGTATGGACTTGACTGCCTGAGAGCTCTTAAACTCCAGAGCAAGTTCCTAGAACCACTCAGCCTGGGTCATTACCAGTGTGACCTTGCTGCACCAACCCCTACACCTGACTGCCTGGGAAACCCAGTCCTCACCTAGCCAGCTAAGGTATATAGAATTCAGCAGTTCTTACAGGGATATAGTTTGGACAAATTATAGTTCAGGGCTCTTTTTGTCTTCTGCCCATAGCTTCTATCCATAGCCTTTTTTGTGTAATACAGAGATTTGGTATAAAAGGCTCTTCTTTGAAGAGAAGAACAATTCTACAATGAAAAGGCTTGCATCAAAATAATAACTTGCCACCACCAAAAGACATGCATCGAAGGAAACGCATAGATTAAAATAGATCATCTTTAAAAATGAACACTCACAAATAATCAATAACTCATCAAGGCTTGAAAAACTCTGTCTCTCTCTCTCTCTCTCTCTCCCCCCCAGCCCCCAAAGGCTAACTCTAGCTTGCATACAAAAGGTGGCTCTTTAGTGCTTCCTGGCATCCCCCAAAGAAAACATTCTTTAAAGGATATAATATAATTCATAGCTATTGCTTCTTAAAAGAACCCAGACTGCTTCTTTAAAAGTATCTTTAGAAGTCCATTTTCTCAGCCTCTGGCTGTCTGACTGCCTGGTCAGCTCGTGATTCAAAGTTCTTTCTGTGTGTGCTCTGGAGCACTACAGTACACCTAATAACAGGGGAGCAGCGTCCACTCCAACAGCCCCTTCTTATTCAAAACCATCATCTTAGCTTATGTTATTCAGTCTTTGAAATGTTGCTCTGCGTGAAGACAGAAATATTGGGGCTATTCTGATGATCACAAAAATCGGGCTAGGAAAGCCTAGCCCGATTTTTGTGGGTTGTCAGAACCACCGGGCTCGCAGCTGAGCCTGGTGGTTCTGGAGTGGCTAACCCGCTCCTGTAGCCCACCCCTTAGCCCGGGTTTGCGGAGCGAGCACTCTGCAAACCCGGGCTATCTGCTCATGAATAGTGGCGGCGTGACTCTGCGCCGTGGCTACTTGCAAGTAGACCCCTAGCTGGGAGGCTTAAAAGCAGCATCCCAGCTTGGGGGCCTCCCCAGTATGCCCTGCATGCTCGCGCAGGGCATACTGGGGCTTCCAGGGGTCGTGTGGCCCCCGAGCTCCCCAGCCCCCGCCGGCTCCGTCTCGGAGCTGGCAATCGTGTGGGCAGCCAATCCGGCCACCCAGGGCTCCCTCCCCGCTCGTGAGCGGGGACAGAGGGCTTAGCCCGCTCTTCCCGCTCACTTTCCCAAACCGGGTCTCACGGATTGTGAGACCCGGCTCATTGTTTTGCTTACACCCCTGCTAATGGAACACTTGCTAACTGAATAAAAAGGCATCTTTAAACAGTGGTGCTTCTCTTTATTTAGCTGGGGGAGAGCAATTGGCCCTATCCATCCCCAGAACAGCATCCCTCCAGTGGCTGCGGCTGGTGTCTATCTTAAGTTTTTTTTTAAAGATTGTGAACCCTTTAGGGACGGGGAGCCATTTTATTTATCTAGATATTTATTTATCCTAGGCGTACCTGTCGCTAATCCCATGTGTGGCAGCTCTCGCGAGAGCAGCTGCCTGTGGGATAGCGACAGTAAGGCAATGGCGGTGGAGGGCCAGGCTGCCTGGTCGCTGGGAACAGGAGGCTGCAGGGTCTGGCTTGGCCCAGCTGCCGGGAGGAGTTGGTGATGGTGGCGGGCCGGCCTGGCCCGGCCCGGCCACTGAGAGCAGGAGGTGGTGGTGGCGGGCCAGCTTGCCCCTGCCTCCAAGAGCAGGAGGCGGCAGCAGGCCGGCTGCTGGGAACAGGAGGTGGTGGGCCGGCCTGGCCTGGCTGCCAGAAGGAGCAGGCAGTGGCGGCTGGCCTGGCCGCCGAGAATGGGTGGGCAGGAGGAGGTGGCGGGCCGGCTGGCCCAAAAGCACCGGGGTGGGGTGGGAGAAGCAAGCCGGGCATTGTGGTGGGCAGAGGGAAAAGCAGGCAGTGGGGGGAGAAGTGGGCCGGTGAAGGTGCAGATGCTCTGTGCCCGGCCCAGCTAGTATCTTTGTGAACCGCTTTGGGAACTTTTGTTGAAAAGCGGTATATAAATATTCACCATATTCGTATTCGTACACTGATTCCTTCTCCTTGTTAAGGTCAGACTCATTCCTCTTAGCAGTGGAATGTAAGAACTTGATATGGGTATACGGAGAAACCAGGAAACCGTTCATAGGCACAAAGGTTATTTTCCCCCAGCTTCCACGTAGCTCTGGCACAAAAATGGCTCCTCTTAGATCAAGCAGGAGGGCCAGACTGCTTGGCATCTGGTGCCAGACACTCTCAAGTTGCCAGATTGCCAGAGTGGCAACCCGCTGCCTTTCTTGCCCTCTTCTTTGATAAAACCTTTATAGTTGGGATCCTCCAAATCTTTCCTCATGGAAGTCACCCCTTGGGCACTGCGCACGAGTCAGCAGATACAGGGCAGTATTAAGCTACTCTTTCTCTGTCTCTCCCCTTCCCCCTGTCCATACTCCAACCCCTGTCAGCCTCTCAGAGCTTTCACTCCCTCATGTTCCCTCCTTCCTTATCCACCCAGGAGCTGCCATTCATCCCCTGAGAAATTGCAATTGTATCAAAGTTGCCAAATACCACAGCTTACATTGTGCCTCTGCTATACAAACCCCTTGCTTCTGTGACTGCTGCTCCTTTGGGGTATCCTAGCATTGGCCTCTGTCCAGACTGAAATCCATTTGTTATTCACACTTGCAAATCCGGTTTTGAGCAAATTAATTAGTCCAAAAGCATAGATGCACATGTGTGTAGCACACAGAGGCGTAACTAGGGAAAATGGCGCCTAGGGCAAGCACTGAAATTGCGCCACTGTCCAAGCAGGAATGATGGGACTTGTAGTCAGCAATATCTGGAAATCCCCGTTAAAAGGAACACTGTACCATCTAGACATGGTTGTTGATCAAAACCTGGAAACATGAGCCATCTCTGTAAAAGACTTAGAACAACAGTCAGGAGTTATGCAAGGATTCCAAGTGTCATTTTCTCTGTCTCCTCTCATTCTTTAAAAAACATGACTTTGTCCTAGAGGATCACCTGCCCAAATAGCCACTAGCAAAATAGGGGAAGAAGAAGGTGATGGGTGTGTGTGTGTGTGTGTCTATAAACCAGTGAATGATTCCTGCCAGCCTTTGTCTTATGATGACTGTTGGCTCATGATGGGGTATATGTGCATTCACCACACTAGTGCTTACTTTGACACCAAGAGGGAGGAGGATACATTCGTTTGCCACACTAGACAGAGGCATTTGCAACAGGAGCAGATAGCCAAGTTCTGCCAGGGCCAAAACCAGCCCCTGCCAAACTAAGAAATCATTGTAATTTGCCCCTTCCTGTCACAAGCAGCGTGCTGTTCTTTTATTATTGACTCTAACTCTCAGATATCCCAGTCATGGATGGAAAATTCTGGGTCAATTTACAAGAGACACATTTTCTACATGGAAGTTTCTTCTGTGCAGAAACCCATGTGTAGTGATCAATACATATGTAACTATTCCGCCAGGGGCATAGCAAGGTTGGAATGGGTCCAGAGACAGGATTTCAAAATGGGGCCCCAGCCCCTCAAAGTCCAGGGCCTCCACACACCCCAGGCCCCCAAGGATTTAAGTCTGATATTTCAAAATAAGTATGCTACCTGGAAATACATTTCACTGAATACACGCACGCACACTTCACAGTATATAGTGATATACATTGAGTACTATATATTTGTGCTACTTTTAATGCCTAGAACACACTAGAAAGATGAATGATTAAAATGGACCCCTTGCTGCAGATTAGCAAATGATACTTTCAACCATGCAGGGTGAGCCTATGTTTGTTTTCTCAGAATTCTGAACAAATTCAGTAAAGTTTGATTCCAGGAGTCTTTTCACACCAGGCTTTTAAAGCCCTTTAACACACATCTCCTCTGGAATAGAGGTGCTGCATTCACATGTTGGCCAGATTGACCCTGAAGTCCCTGCAAGTTATTGGGGAGCAGTTCACACACAAGAAAAATAAAATAAAATAAAATAAAATAAAATAAAATAAAATCACAACACATGCTTCACAGTTCTCACTCAGACCTTCTGGAATGCAAAATAACTTGAACATAAGTGCATTTATGAATGAATGAATGAAAATAAATAAAATATACTTGTTCCAGAAGTGTTTGCAATTTTCTGACATGAAACAAGCCACTTATAGGCCTTTTTAGATAGTTTTTGTTTTTAAAGCCAGCACATTTTCCAGTCTGTTTTAAATTAAATATTCAGAGACTTCT
The DNA here is from genome assembly GCF_027244095.1 of Hemicordylus capensis. Lineage (NCBI taxonomy): Eukaryota > Metazoa > Chordata > Lepidosauria > Squamata > Cordylidae > Hemicordylus > Hemicordylus capensis. The sequence goes on from NC_069661.1 coordinate 5,272,980, forward strand.
CAGTCTCGCCCCACCCCCCCATATCAAAGCCCTATGGCAAGCAGATCCCTATATAGGGGGGTAACCACAAAAAGGAATTCACAGCTTACCTAGCAATAGCTGTTCTGGATGGTCTGGTCTGGGCAGAGGGTCTGCTGCCTGCTTCCTCCTTCCTTCCTTCCTTCCTTGCTTGGGGCCTACTCGAGTTCAGGCTTCAGGGAGGCCTACTCGGAGGCCTCTCTGGAAGCCCCGCCCACCCGGCGATCAGCTGAGAGGCAGCAGGGAGAGAGGAGGAGCTCTGCAGTTTGCAGGCCTCTTTGCCGATCCTAGGCCGGAGCTGGAGGCAAGTGGCTGAGGGGCCCCCCTGGGGCTGGGCAGGTGGGCAGTGGGGTGGGGGTGGCAGGGACTGGTATGGCGCCCCCACCTCAATGGCGCCGGGGGCACGTGCCCCCCCTGCCCCCCCCCAGTTACGCCTATGATAGCACACATATATGTGGACAAGTATGGTAACGTTCTCGCTATTTCCCACATAATTTAAGCACTGAGTGGGGGAGCTTTTAAAGAAAACTGAAACTTTAGGGTCCTGAAGGATCACAGCATTGAAGGAAAGGCAGTCAAAGACAGGCTGTTATTAGTGGAACACAGGCCCAACACTGAATATTGGTATGTAGATTCAGGTGCTAAAGAAAACATGTTGATTTATTTATATATGAAGACACTTTTATCTTTTTCATTTGATTGGGGAAATACAAGTTTGTAACGGATGTAAACTTTTTAATAGAAAAAGGGAGAGAATGAAGGCAGACACATCTTTACAAGAGATTCAAGAGAAACTGACAGACTGAAGTCTGTCAAATCTCATCTTATAAAAATGTGGGGAATGTATTTGAATTCAGGTAATGGCCTACAATATAATTGCATATTTATATTCTATAGCACATCTCTAGACAATGCAATGCACACACACACACACATATACTCCCACACCCCACATAGGGCATTGTCCAAAACACAGCAATTGCAAAATGGAATAGAAAGTGTTTGTTTATATTGCAGACTAAGATCTGAATTCAGATATCTCTAGATATGCATATCTCCCTCTATACTAATCAAGCTTTTTCTGCAATGTAATATGCAACTTTTTAAAACGCAAAGAAAAAAGGCAGATCTTATCCCAGTCCCTTGTTGCACCCAAGCAACTCATCCCCTCCAGACTAAGTTAAATCCTTGGTGACCAGACTGGGAACATATCCTATTAGAGGACTGTCAGCAGACATATGAAAATGGACAACCTAGTGGGCAGTGGGCATGAACAATCCCCGTCTCTCCTGCCAAGCCTTGTATTGGTCATCGACCCTGGCTACCCAAGGGAAACCGTAACATCTAAAAGCTGGCAAGAAGGGTCATATAGCTTGGGAAAGACCAGAGACCCATCATCTTTACTGCCTTCTTGCAATGCCATAGCTCTGCGCCCCATGACTAGTTCAGCAGGCATGATGAAAGCCGTCTTTCACGTTCACTGATTTTATAATGCTCCCTTTGCCAATTTGCAGGAAAGGAGGCAAGTTAATGGGTTCCATCCATCTTGTTACCTTGTGGAAACACGAACCAAAGACACAGCACTTGGAAAACAGTAACTGGCAAGAGGATGTTAAGCGTGGAAATAAGAAGCATTTGTTACAAGAAAGATTGAGGCCCCCTACAAGGAGATTCAAGGCCCCTAGCGACTTGTGCCAATGACAGCTTTGGGCTGCCATCTTGAATTTTTTGTAGGTGCTTACTGACATGCATTATATTTGGATGTGCCCCAACAGAGAAGCTGTCATGACTGATGGGTGTATGCTGCTTGCATCCAAAGCTTAAGATGGTTCCATTCAATGGGCACAATCCCAGCAAAATTAAACTCTCTGAGGTCAGGTTCTTTTTAGGGGGAGAGACTTTAGCATCTGATTAACCTTCCTACTGAAATCAATGTGTTTAATTTTGCTAGATTTTGCCCAAGGAGTGCAACCCCATGAAGGTTTTGTAACAACCCAAGTTTGAGTCGAGATAACAAGTTCACACAAGAACAAACCAATACAATAAAGCAAAGTATTTTATCTCACCATTTGCTGAAATACATTTTTATTATTACTAATTGTTAAGATGTTGATGTAATGAGGTATAGATCTTGATGTATAGATTTTGATGAGTTTGACCATGGGTCATCTCATGAAACTGATTGCCAGGAAATTTAGGTCCAAAGAAAGGAAATACATTTTCACACAATGTATAATTAACCTACGGAATTATCTGCCACAAGATGTGGTTACAGCCACCAGCTGGATGGATTTAAAGGGGCTTAGACAAATTCATGGAGGACAAGTCTATTCAATGGATAATAGTTTGAGAGCTATAGGCCACCTCCAGCCTCAATGCCTCTAAATACCATTTGCAGGTGAGCAACAGCAGAAGAGAGGGCATGCTCTCATCTCTTACCTGGGGGCTTCCCAGAGGCGTCTGGTGGGCTACTGTATGAAAAAGGATGCTGGACTAGATAGGCCTTTAGCCTGATCCAGCAGGTATGTTCTTATGTTTAATAGCAAATATAAAAAGAAACATTCTTAACACAAATGTACAATCTCCAGAATGCATATACAATCCACAAGAATCTCTCCCATATCTCCACCACACCACCCAAATAAATAAAAACGAAATAAAAAGTTAAAATAAAATATTTATATGGAGAGCTTCAGCATAGGTAGAATAATGAAATACATACAGATTATTTTTACTAACTAATCCAGAAATTCAGACTATATACCTGTGAATATGGACACCAGTCCACTTTCTCCTTGGCTGCTAAGGCTACCAATGCTATAGACTAGGGATGTGCACAGAATGGATTTTGCATTTTGTTGCAAGCTTGAAACAAAAGGCCGACAGCTGAAACGTTTCATTGAAACTGTGGTCAACCCAGTTGTTTTGATAGAACAAAACTCAAAATGTTGTGAGCATTTCAGCCATAAAGAACAAACTCAAAACACGCCAATGGTCCCCATGGGTAGCTCCTAGGGTTGGGTGGTAGGGCATGATGGTTGCTACCTACCACCCAACCCACAGAAGAAATTGCCAAGCAGGCGATTGTTAACAATTTTTTAAAGCTTCACACAACCCTCCTCCCCATAGGATCCAACACAATTGCCGCTGCCTCCACTGCCAAAGGAAGAGCTTCTTCCCTGACGGGGGCAGGGAGGCCCTCCCCTCTGATTCTAGCTTAGCCACCACTGGCAGCTGCACTGCAGGACCTCTGAAAAGGTGAGGGACGACTCGGGCAGTGGGGACGACTCGGGGGGGGGGACGACTCAGAGAGTAAGTCTCTCTTGCTGTTGCCCACCACCATCAGTATCACCAATCCCTCTCACTGCCAGTCTGCTCCTGCCTCTGTCTTGCACCTTCCGGGGCTTCTTGGGTCCCCCACAACTCTTTCAAGACCCAACTTGGGGGGTAATGGTGGTGGTGGAGAACAACAACAACAACAATAACAACAACAAATATTTATATACTGCTTTTCAACAAAAGTATCCAAAGCGGTTTACACAGAAAATTAATTAATTAAATTAATTAATCAATGAAGATGGCTCCCTGTCCCCAAAGGGCTCACAAGCTAAAAAGAAACATAAGATAGATACCAGCAACAGTCACTGGAAATACTGTGCTGGGGGTGGATGGGGCCAGTTACTCTCCTCCTGCTAAATAAAGAGAATCACCACGTTAAAAAGGTGGCTCTTTGCCCAGTTAGCAGGGGCAAGAAGTGCCTTTAAGGTGGGTATTTTAAAAAGGGGTGTGGGGACACACTGTGCTATCTATAGCACGGTGTGTGGCACACAGAAGCCAGAAAAAATTAATTCCCCCCAAATAAAGAAGCAGGCTTTATTTGGGGTGGGGGTTGGAGGGGAGTGAGCAGCAATGGGGTATGTCTAAGAGAAGGGAAGGGAAAGGGCATTACTGTGGTCTCACCTAACCCACCCCTCCTGTCCTATCTAGTACCCCTTCCCCAAACTAGGCCCTATTTAAAGAACTCTAACCTGACCGGAGGGCGGGAGCAGCCGTGCATACCTTCTGGTGTCTTCTGCTGGAGTCTGGCCAGGTGATGCTCTCAGAGGCAATTGGGCAGAGGACTCAATAGCTGGGGGTAGGGTAGTTGTATATTGCCACCCCAGGCTACTCCAGAGATGCCATTTCTGTTCTTGCCCAGTGTCTGGAGGCGGTCAGGGTGTGGATGGGCCAGAACAAGCTCAGACTTAATCCCCCCAAGACTGAGTTGCTTTAGCTGACTCCTCGATCTGGCCAATTGCTGGGTCTGAGTCTCTCCCTGGACGGGGTTGTGCTGCCCCTGAAGGATGTGGTCCGTGATTTGGGGGTCCTCTTGGACTCACGGCTCCTGCTCAAGCAGCAGGTAGAGGCCATGGCCAGAGGTGCCTTTCCTCGGCTTTGGCTGGTCCACCAGTTGCTGCCCTATCTTGACCGGCAGGCCTTGGCAACAGTAACTCATGCCCTCAT